>NC_062562.1:52434820-53082708 GCF_022837055.1 Prionailurus viverrinus
CACTTTCCCTTTTTTATCTAATTATAGTAATTACTAAGACAAAGGTCTTAATGAACCTAGTCTTAAAATGTCTTAAAATTCAAAAGTCTTAAATGAACCTAGACTGCGTGTGAAGAAAGAAGACTTAAGAAACCAAACTTCCTTTTCTGTTAACTATTATTTAGAATGCAAAGTTCTGTGGCTCATTAAAGGCCTAGCTACAATCCCAACTTCTCTAAGAACCCCATTAGCTCAGATTAATCTGTATCAAATTACCTTATTTTAGATATACTGCGCTTAATTCTAAAACAAGGGAGACTATGAGATAATTTATGTATCTCCCCCAATCAGTTTATAAAGGCTGCTTTGCACACAGTAGGTCTTCAAAAACATAGCTGTTGAGCTGAAGGAGATACCAAAACAAAACAATTTTCAAATGCCTCAAGTATCCATGAGGTGAACCTACATATCTATTAGGCTTCCAAATCACTGAATTTCCTTTCAAGGAAAGACTTCCTAAGTATACAGTAAAATATTGTTTATTTCTCTAACTTGGAGCTGCTCACAGTGAAATAATGAAAAATAAACAGTATGTTGTCAAATTTTTCACAAAAGCAAAAACCATTAAGCTATATGTCTTGACTTTTATTGTTAATAAAATAGTGCCATTTCTAAGTTAAAACACTCTCAACTTTAAGATTTTATTTTTAAAGTAATCTCTATACCCAACATGAGGCTCAAATTCACGACCCCAAGATCATTGCACGCTCCATTGACTGAGAGCCAGTCAGGGTCCCCAAAACACTCTCAACTTCAATTAAGTATTAGTAGATTATTTGCTGTAATATAGTAGTACTTTAACACAAATATATGTACAGTACTCTAAAAATAACTTTAAAATGGTTCTTCAAAACAAAGATTTAAACTTTCAATACAACAGCACCCTCTAGGGGTGAATTTTAAAATGCAAAGATAATTTTGAGAAGGCAAACTGCACAATTTGGGCCATTCTCAACTGATATACATTATATTTCAAACACAGTGAGCCTATTTTATTTAAAAGTCACACAATGAGCCTCCTATTTTATTTAAAAGTCACAGCAAATATCTTTTAACAAACACTTGAACTGTCACTAAACTCTGCAAAAATTAAAATACCAACAAAACTAGTTCAATTGTTCTCAAATGACTGAATAGGAAATCTGCTTTATTAACATGATTTAAAATATCAATAGTATTTAAAAGTACTATTTTATATTATATATATATATATATATATTGAAGTGCAATTGACATACAATACTATATTGGTTTCAGGTGTACCACATAGTGAATCAATATATATATCTACATGCACACACACACACATATACATATATATATATATATATATATATATATATATACACACACACACACATTGCCAAGTGATCACCATGATAAACTTAGCTAACATCTTTGGACTGATGTCTTAAATCAGAATAAATCAGTACTGGGAGAAGGAATTGAATCAATTAGCATTTAAGGAAGGAGAAATCTCTTGCAAAACACCATAACATTAGTTTTACAACTAGTACCTTATATGCTGAATGACACAAATGTTTTCTTGTAACATTTTATTATTTTAGAGGTTTTCATTACTAAAAAAAAAAAAACGTAGGTTCAGTAAATCCCATCCAAAGGACCCTCACAAATAAAATATTATTCTGATATTCATTCTCACAAATCCTAATCACCCATAGATGTATCCCTTCACAGTTGGCTAGAACTGCTTTCCATGGTAAAAATCAGAGAAGAAATCCAATGAAGGAAAAGTCCCAGGTATTTAACATATGAAGGACTAAAATCACTGATAGTCCCAATATGTGACCCAATCTTCAATTAACAGTTCAATCTGCCTTCACAGTGCTTTAGTACACAGCATTTTTCCACCTCCAAAATCACCCATGCACCCAGTCAGGATCCAGTCTAGAACACAGATCCCACACCAGGCATTTTAAAAGAGAATTTTAATGCCTCCCTGCCTGTGCCCCCTTCTAGTAACTACCTCCATAAGGTAATCATTATCCTAAGCTTTAACAGTGTAAATTAGTTGGACCACTTCATACAAATAGAACGGTGTGCCATGTACTCTTCTGTGACTGGATTCTCTCAACTTGTTTACGAGTGGTGCCTTTATTTTTATATGTGGCTGAAAACTCATTCCTTTTCACTGCTGTATAGCATTCTGTTGCCCTAAGAGACGACACTTCTTCCAGTTCACTGTTGATGGGCATCTCGGCAGTTTCTATTTGGGGGCTATTCTAATTATGTTTGCCACCAATATTCTTAGCACATGTCTTTGGTGAGCATACGGCTGCCTTGGGTTTTTTTTGTTTGTTTGTTTCTGGTGAGAACTGAAATCAGGTTAATACATGTCTTCACACTTTATTTTTTTTACAGCTTTACATTTTTTAAATCTTTTCCACTGAAGTATAGTTGACACACCATGTTGACGCACAAGTGTAGTTGGACACAGTGACAACGCAGCAGTTGTACCAATACATACACCTGCCGGAGCGTAGGGACTTTAGGGTGCTCCACATCCTTGCTTTTCCACCTTTTCATTCCCACTACTCTGCTAAGTGTGGACCAGCCACACTGCGGTTTTACTTTGCACTTCCCTGCCCGATAGTAAAACTCCTAAATGCTCGTACGAGGCAGAAGGACAGGATTCCCCACACGGACAGAGGGAAAGAGTCTAAGCCAGTGCCTCTTAACCAGGCAGTTGTGCTGCCCCCCACCTGGGGGACACTGGGTGATGCCTGGTTGTCATAACTTGGGAGCGCTTACTGGCACCTAACAGATGGAGGCCAAGGACACTGCCAAACGTGCTACAATACAGAGGGCAGCCCCCACAACGAAGAATTAGCTAGGCCAAAATGGCAATGATGTCACTATCAAAAAACCCTGGTTTAAGCAAACAATTATTAGAATTTTTCTCCTTAGCCATACAATCAACGGCTGGTACAGCTCAAGAGGCCAATTTCCTATTTTCTCAATAGGTTATTTTCTCCCTAAAGTTGAAGGGACAGAAGACAAAGGACACATGCTGCGTGTTGGGCACAGTCGAGGGCGCAGCATTACCTTCTTTCGCATACCTTGTTTCTTTTTTAATCCTCACAACCATGCTACTAGGTACTATCACAGTTTTAGAGGATGAGGAAACAGGTATCAGAGAGGCTAAGTGTCTTGTCCAAACACACACAACAGTGGTAGGTCTGGATCTGAAGCTGTGCTTTATCACTACACCGAAGGTCTTACGTTTACTAAAAATAAGGAGAGTTTTTTAAGTCCACAAGGATTGTTGACTTGCAAGGGATGAGTTTCACATTAGCTTTGCAAAATGCCACTGAATAAAAACTGGGTCTAAAAAATAAATCATTGGCAATGTTAAGATTAACACGCACCTGTAAGAACTGTACCTTAAAATTTTTAAACAAATACATCTTCCCCACAACACTGTGAGCTCTCTGAAGTTAGGTCATGTCTTATTTCTTGTTGGGTATGCCTAAACATACTCCTAAACTCCTACAGGAGTAGGCAATTAAAGCTCCCTGGATTAGTGACCTAAAACCCCAGTGAGGGAAAACAAGAGTCCTCATAAAGCAAGCAGATGGTTCAGACTGTATTTTTTTCACCCAGTCAACTATATTTAGTATCAAGTAGAATAAAGAGGTTTTGATTGCAAATATTCAATTAAGTCAAATAACAGTCAATACCATCAAATTCTCTTCAAAACACAAACAATTCAATTTTTCCAAGGATGGATTTACATGCATTGCCCTGTCAACCATCCTTCAACGTTTTCACTGATGCTTCTATCTGAGAGGGCGTTACAGTCTTAGGGCCACCAGAAATCCACTGGCCAGAAGAGCAGTTTCCAATCCTGGATACACATCACCCAGGAGGCTCTGAAAGCCATATCTGGAAGGTGATTTAATAAATCTGGGGAAGGACACAGTGGGGCCCTGAAAGATGTATTTTGAATTTACACCCAGGAAACAGCTGTGCTCAGTACAGTTTAAAAATAGCTCCCCATAGGGGCGCCTGGGTGGCGCAGTCGGTCAAGCATCCGACTTCAGCCAGGTCACGATCTCGCGGTCCGTGAGTTCGAGCCCCGCGTCAGGCTCTGGGCTGATGGCTCAGAGTCTGGAGCCTGTTTCTGATTCTGTGTCTCCCTCTCTCTCTGCCCCTCCCCCGTTCATGCTCTGTCTCTCTCTGTCCCAAAAATAAATAAACGTTGAAAAAAAAAATAGCTCCCCATATAATTCTCACATGTGGCCCGTCCCCCTGAGGTTCAGGAGTTCTGCACTGGGGATGTTGAGCTGAAATTAGTAAAAGAGCATCACGCTGAGTAAACCCCTTGCCATTCACACCCTCCAGAGTTCAAGGGCATCCCAATGAGTTACTCCTGGACAGGACTAGGGGGCGACGTGAGCCAACTTTAGACACAGCTCAACCTTGTTTCCACTGAGAAGCTGGACTGTGAACCCCATAATTTGACTTTACACAGTGTAAGAGACAACTGAGCCCCTGCATTCTCAGCCTTCTTCAACCACTGGCGTTCAGTAGCCAGAATAAAACCAGAAATTTATAAACTGCCAATATTCAACTGTTTTGAGACCTGAAATGCATACACCAGGCTTTCCTACTTATCCTCACGTGGGTAAGGGTGTGTAGTGTGTGAGGGGTCCTGGAAACAAGACAGGGCATTTACTGGTGGAGCAGAGTAGCATTTCCACAGTGTGTATGTCTAGTCAAGGCTGGTGATGGTGAATTGTTAGTGACTTAGAGCACCATGAATCTCCCTTCAGAGGACTTAGACAGCTGTAATGTCACTTTGGTATGGTCCTCTGATTAATATCTATCTTATCACTGTTTCCCCAGTCCATATACACTGTCTGGCACCTGGTAGGTGATCAATATAGAACTAGGTTTCTAACCAGACTTAGAAGACTAGCGATATTCCAGCCTCCCAAGGAATCAGTGAGTACTGTGGACCCAGGAAGAGTAAACCACAGCCCTGGAGGGAGGGGCACGGGGGTGGGGGGGGGGGGGGGGAGGTAGACCCTAAGGAAAGGGAGAATAGGGCCTAGGAATAAGGGCTAATCCAAGGAGGAAGGGCTGTAGGGGAATAGGGCCATCCACAGAGGAAGCCAGGAATGGGGAGGCAAAAGAGGAGAAAGAAGGTAAAACTGGAAGCTGATAGCCATGATAAGCTTACCCCTTGCACTCTGCAATCTCAGACTGGCATTCCAGTAGGAAAAAAGCACTAGAGTCAGTCAGAAAAGTTAGGTTCCTATCCCCTAGAGAATTTTCCTTCTTCCAGCCTCAATTTCCTGATCTGCAAAAGAAGGATGATAAAACTTCACTTGCCCATTACATAGGGCAGCCAAGGACCCAGGGAAGGACAGCTATTACAGCGATGCATGAATTACAAAGCACATACAAATGGAGTGAATTATTACTGCCATTCTTTCCACAGATGATGAGGTTTCTTGGTATCCCGTGAGGAGAAGCAGAGCCTGTTCAGACATTAGACTGCCCTGCCCACTCCCGACTCCCAAAGAACTTCAAACAGAAACATCTATAAAAACGCGGGAACAAAGGTCGACTTTTTGCTGGTTAGCAGTTTCCTTATGCTTAATTAGACCTATGTGGATTTCTGAGAGTCCAGGAATGCCCCTGCCACATACCTCTTCTGTGCATCCTGAGGACGGAAAAGTAATTTAAGACAGCTGTGGATCTGCAAAGGAATCTGCACACCCAAAGGAATCTGCACACATCTTTTTTAACTTTAAAAATATGACCTTGATGCATGTTCAGTTAAATTTAGCAACCTTACCCTAAAAGCTGTCAAATATTTAAAAATCACAGCGACTACTTCTCCATTATTTAAATGGAACAAAAGCTTCTCCTGCAGACTGCGTTAAAAACAGGGATCTGACACCAGAGCGGATTTACTCAGCTGACCTCACACAAATGTACGTCCTTTACTTACATATTTCCCCAAGCCTCATTTCTTCTTTCTAATGCACCATACATCCCCCTTCAATAAACAACATTCTTCCTTCAACCTCTATGGTACATGCATCAACCTTAAAATTCTAAGGTTCTGGGTAATTCCTCTGTTCCCTTTTGCCCTTCATCCATACCCAACCTTAGGCTGCCACGTTCATTTGCAATCTCAAGACAGAATTTCATGTTTTGGATAATAAATGGCAGTAATTATTACTTAGAGATGGCTGTTGCTGCTGGCTTTATGGAGGTTTTTCTTAGGTTTTTCCGACTTGAAGGCATGTGGAGAGAGTGTGTGTGTGCTATACTTCCCAGGGCAAAAAAAAAAAAAAAAAAAAAAAAGAGGACACACACACACACACACAGACTTTTACCCTAACAATGGACATGAAGATATTGTTTAGATCATTTCCTGGTGGTTTGAATTAACAATAGTAACAAAGGGCAAGAGGGCTTAAAGTAACCAAAAGTTCTACATTTCTTGAGGAGAACACGAAGGCGAGCCAAGCCACCACTACCTAGAGGAGATCTGGCTTTTCAGCTCAATAAGAATGAAAAGATCTAGGGGCGCCCTGGTGGCTCAGTGAGTTAAGCAGCTGACTTTATCTCAGGTCATGATCTCGTAGTTCATGTGTTTGGGCTCTGTGCTGACAGCTCGGAGCCCGGAGCCTGCTTCGGATTCTGTGTCTCCCTCTCCCTCTGCCCTTCCCCCCACTCATGCTTGCTCTCCCTTTCTCTCTCTCTCTCTCTCTCTCTCTCTCTCTCTCTCTCTCTCTCTCTCTCTCTCTCTCTCTCTCTCTCTCAAATAAACAAACTTTTAAAAAATGAAAAGATCTAAAATTCCTGGTTGTCTTTAGTTCCAGGTAAGGCTAGTTACCAGAGGGTTAAGCAGCCTAACCACCCCTAAACGTTTCACATATAATCCTATTACTTTTGAATGGCTCTCAGTGTTCTTTGAAATTCTACTTGTTCAAGGATTCCTGTTACAGAATATCTGTGCTAACAGCCCCGCGGTACACACTGCCAAGAAGAAAATTATGATCCTTGTTGCACTAATGCCAATTTACATGGCATCAAAACAAACGATTCTTCCTGCTCTTTCTTCTCCATTTTCCCAGTAAAACAAGTTTTAAAAAGAGAAGGAGAAACATGAGAAAACACAGCTTTGCACCTGCACACTGAGTGCCATTTCCCGCACAAATAGCCAAATGACCGTATTTTATTTACAGATGCTCTAAAAATACATCTGCTTCCAAAGAGCAGGCTAAAATACTTCTAGTTTGGCCTGGAACCACCAAGGAAAGGTACCCCAATACATTTTCTTTTGGAAGACTGACACGTTGGAAAAAAAAAAAAAACGCTTTCCTTCTCGTGTTTAATCAAACCTTCCAATCATCCTATGACAGAGCACTGCAGCGTGTTCACTGATCGAATATCATGATTAATTAAAGAACCAGCTGCCCATTTTAATAAACTGGGAAGGCCAGAGAGAAAAGAAACACATGAACTCTTTCTAGACCTTTCTTTTAACACCTGGCACGTGGCCCACTCATCTCCATGAAAGAAAAATCAAGTCTTCTATTCTCACTTGTAAATGCACATTTAGTCAGCAAGCAACAAAAGATAAGAGAGTGGGAATACCTTGCCTAATATGCAGTTATAAAATACTTAAATGCCCACTATGTGCACCAAGTACATGAAGGTGAAAATATTCTGAAGACTTGAAAAGTTCTATTTGGCTGTTGCTAGAAGACACTACATAGCATTTCTATTGTTGATAAAAGAGTGTTGCTGAGCTCTAGAATTAGAGACATCCATCCTACAAGACTACCCATACAAACTGACCCCTACCCTCCAAGCCTCAGGTACAAAGTGATCCTGCCCAGGATCACAGTAGAGGTAAAAATCCACCCAGCACAGGTACAATGTTCCTGGCTCCAAGCACTGTTCACTTGTCTTTGGGACCCTAAACAAACGGCAAGCAAGACAGCCATACACAATACCACCAGAGTGCCATGTTAATGCTCACAACGCTTCACCGGCCCAGAAGAGACTGGGGCCCAAACATAAATAAGGTATAGTCCCTGTCCTTGAAGAGCTTCCAACTGAAGACAGACAACAAGAACTACAGACAAACAATAGGAAGCAAAGGGGGGAAGAGATCCTATTTCTGAAGAGACGTAGGTATGGCTTCATAAAGAGAGTGGCATTTGTCTGCACCCTCACAAGAACAGAGTTTCAAAGAAGGCTTGAGGGTCAAAGCGTTCCCAACAGTATTTCCTAAGACATCAACAAAATAAAATATTTGATACAGCTCAATGAGATTTCCAGAGGCATATTAAGTGAACTTTCAGGCATTACTCAGGGCAAAAGTAACTTCAAATATTGAAATACTTAAAATGTGCAATCCTAAGAGGCCAGGAGCTAGTCAAAAGCAGGTTCCAATCTTGGATCTGTCCCAGAACAGCTATGTGAGTACACATGTATTATGTAATGCCTTGGATCTGGCTCTCCATCTTTGAAAAATGGGGAGAATGCTAACACGCTCAAAAGACTGATCTTTCTATGGGTGGCTCCATCGGTTAAGCATCCTACTTCTGCTCAGGTCTTGATCTCACCATTGGTGAGTTCGAGCCCCGCATAGGGCTCTGTGCTGACAGCCCAGAGCCTGGAGCCTGCTTCAGATTCTGGGTCTCCCTCTCTCTCTGCCGCTCCCCCACTCACCCTGTCTCTCTCTCTCTCAAAAATAAACATTTAAAAAAAGACTAATCATTCTCCTTGGATGCCACCGCTTCTAACATGCTATTTAATACAGTCTGTTATAATCATGCATGGCTTTATCTTCCCTACAGACCAAGAGCTCCCTGAGAGTCAACCTCTTTGCTTATTAATTCTGAAATAGCCCAGGAGTGCCTGGGTGGCTCAGTTGGCTAAGCGGCTGACTTCGGCTCAGGTCATGATCTCATAGTTTGTAGGTTTGAGCCCCATGTCTGGCTCTGTGCCAGCAGCTCAGAGTCTGGAGCTGCTTCAGATTCTGTGTCTCCCTCTCTCTGCCCCTTCCCCCCGCCCCCCCCCTCTCTCTCTCTCAAAAATAAAAACATTTAAAAAAAAAATCTGAGGATCCACATAAGAGTGAAAACATATGGTATCTGTCTTTCTCTGTATGACTTATCTCACTGGATCTTGAGAAACTTAACAGAAGACCATGGGGGAGGGGAAGGAAAAAAAAAAAAAAAAGAGAGAGGGAAGGAGCCAAACCATAGGAGACTCTTAAAAACTGAGAACAAACTGAGGGTTGATGGGGGGTGGGAGGGAGGGGACGGTGGGTGATGGGCATTGAGGGGGGCACCTGTTGGGATGAGCACTGAGTGTTGTATGGAAACCAATTTGACAATAAATTTCATATAAAATAAAATAAAATAAAATAAAATAAAATAAAATAAAATAAAATAAAATAAAATAAAATAAAATAAAAATCTGAAACAACCCAGTGCTAGCACCAGTAGGCGCCCAATACCTGCCAAATTCTCCTTCTACTGGATTTCTATTCACTATGAAAATTCCTGCCTTTGTACTATAGACTGTTCTTCAAATTCTGAAACAATCCCAATTTCAAAATCTGACTTTCATCTTACACACTTTAGCGTATCTCTAGTCCAGTAGGATTTTTTTGTGCAATTAGTGCTATAGGTTTAAAAAATGTTATCTGTCTCTTTGGGGACCTGGGCATATGAAATGCTGGTGAAAAATCATTTATATTGAATTCTTAAAATTAAAAAACTTTGACATTCTGAGACTCAAGCTTTATTTTAATGGAACTTTCATTTCAGCTCTGCTTCCATAATAGATCAAGAACACAGAACACCAAACAGCATCAAAAACAGTCCACTGCCTGGTTCTGTTTCATCACAGTAGCTGTGGGACAAAACAGCTAAGCTATCATACACGAATGTCTTCACAAAAATGAAAACATACACCTGGCTTGTTTGTTTATGCAAGCACTGAGTAAGAAGGACCTGGGTATACCTATTTTGTGGGGCAGCCCAAATTCCTGCTCTGCTGGGAAGGAGGAACACCCTCAGGATGGAGTGCCGATAACAAACTGCTGCGAGCTAACAGCACCAGCACTTTTCCCAAACGCTCCCCAATCACCAACATTCAGCAAATTGCTATCACAGAAGGAACAAGCCCCATTTAAAACTAGGTATGAATGAGGGTTGCCTCGGTGGCTCAGTCAGTTAAGTTTCTGACTCTCGATTTTGGCTCAGGTCATGATCTCATGCTCGTGAGAGATCAAGTCCTGAGTCGTGCTCCACGTTGAGTATGGAGCCTGCTGGGATTCTCTCTCTCCCTCTCTCTCTTCCCCTCCCCTACTCACCTTTTCTCTCTTTCTCAAAATAGATAAACATCAAAAAAAATTTTTGAGTAATAATGAGAAATGAACCATCACCAAATGATGCAAGATAAAAGAAGGAAAGAAAAGTAACAAGGTGTTAAAACACACCAGGGAAATTATGCTGCACAGAATTTTGAAAGTTATGAACCAATATATCTCTGTGGTATATACCAAAAAAAGAAGAAGAAAAGGCATAACCTCTCTGAGGTAAGAGCTCTATTTTTAAGAAACAGGATGACAACACGGGGAGATGAAAAGATAGCCAGCAGAGTTCAGGAAAGAAATAGAAAAAAAGTAGTCTGTGACGGAAATGGATGCTGCATTAAAAGCAATAAAAGAAACAGATGTGAATAAAAACGCCACTGGGTATACAGAGGACAGGCTGCAAGAAATCACAGTGGTTGGTTCAAGGGTGAGTACAAGATTTGCACATGTTTGCTGTAGATTTTCTAGAAAGAAGCCTAAGAGACTGGAAGAGACAGTCTCCTCTGGCTTATACAATGTAGCCATGCTGCTGGACAAAGCCACATACCCAAGAAAATCACAGATAAATGAAGCCAAAACCTGGTAACACCAGGATCCTTTGAATCTCACTGCCCCTGAAGCCCGTCCTACCTCTGGACTTTTCAGCTACGTGAATTAATAAGTTCCTTTTATTTTTAAAATCATTTGATTCAGTTTTCCATTACTTGGAACTGAAAGCTTCTTGATCAGATGGAAAAAACAACTGAAATAGAAAAGGCAAATTTTTCATAATTTTAAAATAATACACTGGGAAGCCAAAGGGGGGGGGGGCGGGAAATGTTGGAAAAAGCATTGAAAACAATAGGAGAAGGTAGTAAAGTGGCTTGTTGTAAAGTTAACTTATAAAAATCCAGTATAAAAATTTTGGGGGGCGCCTGGGTGGCTCAGTCGGTTGAGCGGCCGACTTCGGCTCAGGTCATGATCTCGTGGTCAGTGAGTTCGAGCCCCACGTTGGGCTCTGTGCTGACAGCTCAGAGCCTGGAGCCTGTTTCAGATTCTGTGTCTCCCTCTCTCTGACCCTCCCTCGTTCATGCTCTGTCTCTCCCTGTCTCAAAAATAAACATTAAATAATAATAATAATAATAATTTTTGGAGGCACTTGGGTGGCTGTCACTTAAGTGTCTAATTCTTGATTTCAGCTCAGGTCATGATCTCACAGTTCATGGGATTGAGCCCTGCGTCGGGCTCTGTGCTGACAGTGGGATTCTCTCTCTCCCTCTCTGCCCCTCCCCACTCAAGCTCTCCTTCTCTCTCGAAATAAATAAATTTTTTTAAAAAGTTAATAATACTTGGCGTGTGGTAGACACAATGTGATGGCTAACTCACAATACACTCCCAACTCCCTTCCCCCTTATTACCTCCACTAGAGGAGCTAGGAAAACTGAATATTCCAGAGTTCTCATAGCTAGGAGTAGCTAGGGAATATAGGCCTGACCAATGAGACGTAAACATAAGTCTGCTTTGGCTTCTAGAAAAGTTTTTGCTTTTCCTAATAAAAAGGTCAGTCTGGGCTCGTTATACTGTTTTTTTCTGCCTTTCCTGACTATCTGGAATGCACATGTGATACCTGGAGATAAGGCAGCCATTTTGTGACCATAAAGCAAATAGCTACAAAAGAAACTTAATAGTGGTTACCTGAGAAAAAGTAGGAACTTGAGATGGGAAAGACTTTCTTCACTGGCTGACTTTTTTTCTCTAAACATTTTATAACCAAAACTGATAAAATAAGAATTATTTGGTAACTACAGGAGGAGAGATTATGAAGGGTCCCACAAAGTAGTTAAGAGGTTTTAGACAAGGGACAAGTAAAAGTTGGGTAAGCAAAATAGCAAGGGGAAACAATATTCAGGCTACAAAAATGACATGAGCCACTGAGTTTACCAAAGCAAAGGGTTTGGGGTAGTGAAAAGCAACAGAAAATATACCTGAAAAGATAAAAGGGGCCAGAGGATGAGGACCAGGACACGACTCTGTACAGCAACATAAAATAGTCAAGAACAGCTATTGGTTCCTTTTAGGGAGAGGAAGGCAGTGATATAATAAAAACAGTGTCTGAATATCAGTCTGGGATACAGAATAAGCTGGGAAAGAAGCAAAAGGAAAAGGAGGTGGAAATCACAGCTAATTCATCCCACTTAATTCCCAGGTTTCAAAATTAAATTAGCAATACCTGATAAAAAAAAAATTATGTTGGTGCATTATGTTGAAGAATTTGGACAGCTCTGTCATTATGCACTATTTATATATCATTATTTCTTTTTCTTTCTTTCTTTCTTTTTTTTTTTTTTTTTGAGGGCAAGTGAGCAAGCAGGGGAGGGACAGAGAGAATCCCAAGCAGGCTCTAGGATATCAGCACAGAGCCCAATGAGGGGCTTGATCCCATGGATCGAGAGATCATGACCTGAGCTGAAACCAAGAGTCAGAAGCTTAACTGACTGAGCCACCCAGATGCTCCTATCATCATTTCTGACATTAGCAAAATGATGGATTTAATTTCTCTGTGTTAAACATTAATGTAAGAGAATACATTTGCCATTTCTTTTTCCATTATACTGGAAGTATAAATTCCATCTAAATAGCTCCACAAAGGAGAGCAGCTTCTAGACAGACCAATGCCTAGAAGGAAGGCAACTATAGTCCGATCTACTACATTTGCAGAGAGATCATAAAAGAGCACGCAGTTAGGAATCTGAAGACTTGGGTTCTGGTTTCAAGTCTACTTCTAGTTCCCTGCATGGTCTTGGACAAGCCACCCCCTTTTTCTGAAGCTTGGCACTCATCTATAAAACAAAGGAGTTAGACTAAAAGTGTGCTATAATTCTCTTAACTGTGAAACTTTATGAATAGTTTCGCCTTAGAGCTGGCAGTAATGGCAACTGAGAACCTGGGTCCAGAACTCCAGAGCTAGAATTGAACAACAGAGACAGGTAGTAAAAGGTTACCACTGACACCCCGAACATGCATCACTCCAATCAGCTATATAAAACTTCTTGAATATTGAAGAAGTCCTACCCTCAGGAACCTGTATGATCCAAGTTCCTATGTACCTTGAATATGGAAATCTTAATAGCTACCAGAAGTACATCATCCATAAGATATATAAGGCTTCTGAGAGGCACCTGGGTGGCTCCTGGGTGGTCGATTAAGCATTCAACTTTGGCTGAGGTCATGATCTCGCTGTTCAGAGTTCGAGCCCCACATTGGGCTCTGTGCTGAGAGCTCAGAGAATGGAACCTATTTCAGATTCTGTGTCTCCCTTTCTCTCTCTCTTTGCCCCTCCCTGCTCATGCATGCTCACACTCTCTCTCTCTAAAATAAATAAACATTAAAAATTATAAGGCTTTTGGGACGCCTGGGTGGCTCAGTCGGTTAAGCGTCTGACTTCAGCTCAGGTCACGATATCGCGGTCCGTGGGTTCGAGCCCCGCGTCGGGCTCTGGGCTGATGGCTCGGAGCCTGGAGCCTGCTTCCGATTCTGTGTCTCCCTCTCTCTCTGCCCCTCCCCCGTTCATGCTCTGTCTCTCTCTGTCTCAAAAATAAATAAAGGTTAAAAACAAAATTAAAAAAAAATTATAAGGCTTTTGAAAAAAATGTATTAATAGCTTGATATTACAAAGAGTAAAAATTTACTCAGACTACAACCATCTTAATGTATAAAGGATTTTCATTTATTATACGAGCTCCTTCTATTTCTTTAATACAGTAAGAAAACATGGTATATGCATGTAACGGGTATTTTTCAGCCTTGAAAAGGGAGGAAATCCTGCCATATGCAACGAGATGGATGGACCTGGAGCTAAGTGAGAGAAGCCAATCACAGAAGGACAAATGCCGTATGATTCCCCTTACATGAGGAATCCAAGGCAGTCAAATTCATGGAAAGAGTAGGTTGGTTGCCAGGGGAAGGGGGCAACGGGGAGTTACTGTTCAACAGTTATACAGCGTCAGCTCTACAAGGTAAGTTCCAGAGCTCTGGTGTACAATGTGGTGTCTACACTTAACAATCCTGTTGTGTGCACTTAAAAATGCGTTAAGAGGGTAGGTTGCATGTTGACTATTGTTTCCCACAATTGAAAAAAATACCTACTGAAGAATGTTATTCTTTATCATATTTTTTGCTTTTACACACAATGCTGCGATGAATATCTCATAAATGAATTCTTATGCCTTTAGGTAAAAAGGTCAGTTAGATAAATTGCAGAAATTATGCATTCAGTCTTTCAGTTGGTGCTTTCTCTATACCATCAGTGTCTTAGAAATGGACTTTTTCATTGTTAATTAAGTTAATGCACTGATAGAAATTTTACACTGAGACATTCTCTTTTGTAAATCTACATCTTCAAGTACCTTACTAAAGATTTTTTTTTATTAGTTTTTTGATTGAAGAAGGATGTTTACAGCACTGAGATGCAACCCATGGTAAGGCAAGGGGATGAGTCATAGCAGGATGCAGCCAGGCTGTGGCTGCATGGCCATCAGAAGTCTCAATAGAAAAGCATTTAAAATCTTTTTAACTAAATGGCAGGAAGTAGACTTAAATGGCTAAGCATTTGATTTGAGCATTTCACTGACCAATGTATAAAAACCAAAGCATCTGAGGGGCGCCTGGGTAGCTCAGTCAGTTGGGTGTCCATCAGACCTCTGCTCAGGTCGTGGTCTTGCGATTTGTGAGTTTGAGCCCCGCATCAGGCTCTGTGCTGACAGCTTGGAGCCTGGAGCCTGCTTCAGATTCTGTGTCTCCCTCTCTCTCTGCCCCTCCCATGCTCATGCTCTGTCTCTCTCTGTCTCTCAACAATAAACATTAAAAAATAAATAAATAAATAAATAAATAAACAAACAAACAAACAAAGCATCTGAGAGTTCGAAAGGCTCTGAGGGTTATCTGTATCTCACCACCTCCTTAGAGTTGAAGAAATCACCGCACAAAAGACCCATGAGTGGATGGTGGCCCCCTTCAGCTCCAGCTATTGGAGGCTTAGCATTTCATCTGGGAGCTTGTAATTCCATTACTAGACAACTCTTACTGTTAGACATTCCTTCTTTCCAATGAACTAAAATCAATTACAGGAATTGATTTTACAGGATTTTACAATTCCCAGATCCCAGTTAGACCCACTGGAACAACACTGGATAAGCCTATTCCCTCAGCTAAAACAAGAATATCTGTCATTTAGAAATCAGCTCTCCTATTTCTATCCCTAGTTCCTTCAATTCTTATCTCAGTTTTTTGTTTGTTTGTTTTTGAGAGAGAGAGAGAGTACGAGTGGGATGAGGGCCAGAGAGAGGGAATCCCAAACAGGCTCTGTGCTGTCAGTGCAGAGCCCAATCTGGGGCTTGATCCCACAAACCACAAGATCATGACCTGAGCCGAAATCAAGAGTTAGATGCTCAACTAACTGAGTCACCCAGGCACCCCTACTCTTATCTCAGTTCTAACCCTGCATCATTCTATTCCACTTCCTTCTTCGTGTGAATGGAGTTTGTTACTGACCCTCTTTTTTTTTTTAATTCTTTTTTTTTTTTAACATTTATTTATTATTGAGAGACAGAGAGAGACAAACCGTGAGCAGGGAGGAGAGGGGAGGGGAGGGGCAGAGAGAGAGGGAGACACAGAATCCGAAGCAGGCTCCAGGCTCTGAGCTGTCAGCACAGAGCCTGACGCAGGGCTCAAACCGGGAGATCATGACCTGAGCCGATATTGGATGCTCAACCGACTGAGCCACCCAGGCGCCCCATGTTACTGACCCTCTTTTAAAAATGGTATACAGGTGAACACGGTATTTCAGGAGACAGCTGGCCAACAGAACGGATTACTTATTCCTATGATCTGATATTTCTACACTATTGAGTCTCTACTTTCTTCTGCTTCTTCTGTTTTAGATTATGTAACTTAATTCCCTCCTTTATGTTCCTTGCTCCAGGAGCAATTGAAATAAACCAAAACAATGCAAAAACAAAATAAAGATACCACATAGCACTGAATACTATTTACTAGGTAAGTTTCAAAAGGTAGTTGAGAAAAATTAGAATGGGGTGGGGGGGGCGGTGGCAGGGGCTGTCTAAACAGAGAAATTCTATGCATAAGAATCCAGAGAGTAAATTACCTGATAATTGAAATTCTATTTGCTTGTGGAATTTTGCCAAGTAAAACTATGGTATGATCACAGTTGGAAACAGACTCCTTTAAATTGCTATTATCTCATCAAGATAAACATTTTAACTTGTTGTCAATTTAAAATACCTAACTATCTAAACTCAATGACATAGGCACACACAGGCTAAACTACCCAGGGTAGTTACAAGAAGCAATCGCAGTGCACTCCTATTTGTTTGGGAGAAACAGAATATTAATTAAAAGCTCTGGTTAAGTCGGTTACCCCTTATAAATAATTAATTTTCAATTACTTGGAAGACAATCACAGAACAGCTATTTACATAAACACTCAGAGCAGAGTGCACGTAGAACCACAACTCAGCCTTCCTCCGATGTTCCCGAATGCTTTAAGCCAGGTTCTCACTAAGAAAATCAATGATCTCAGCCCAGGGTTACGTACAAAGCAGGGAATGAGCTCACACCAATATACCAGTAATTGGTAACCACCTATCCCAGTTTTCTAAGACAATCCCAACTTTACGTATTTTTTTTTCCAATATAGGCAATTCTTTTAAAATACAGTTAAACAGGGGAGCCTGGGTGGTTCAGTCACTAAAGCGTCTGACTTCGGCTCAGGTCATGATCTCGCAGTTTGTGGGTTCAAGCCCCGTGTCAGGCTCTGCGCTGACAGCTCAGAGCCTGGAACCTGCTTCAGATTCTGTATCTTTCCCTCTCTCTGCCCCTCCCATGCTCATGCTCTGTCTCTGTCTCTTAATAATAAACATTAAAAAAAAATTTTTTAAATACAGTTAAATAGACGTAGATTCTCTGCCTTAGTAATTCCCTACCTTAGTGATAATACCTATATGACATACTCACAAATCAAAACAAAACTACGACATGTCCTAGTATTTGAAGAAAAATTATTATAACTGTCCCACAAGTAGCAAACCACCTTAAAAACCTCCCTAACACAGAAACACATATATATACAAAAATACACATGACCACATTATTTATAGTTTAAAAAAACTGAAAACAACCTAATAAACTAACAAAATAAATTACAGAACATCTACATAATGTAAGCATTTACAAAGATGATGTAGGGGTCCCTGGGTGACTCAGTTAAACGTCTGACTCTTGATTTCAGCTCAGGTCATGATCTCACGGTTCGTGGGTTCGGGCCCCACGTTGGGCTCAGTGTTTACAGCTCGATGGAGCCTGCTTGGGATTCTTTCTCTCCCTCTCTCTCTCTGCCTCTCCCCCCTCAAAAAATAAACATTTAAAATATAAAATAAAATAGTGTATATCTAGCTAATAATACATAAATATTATATTAGATATAATTCTATTTTTTTATATTTAGTATACACTTGCACAGAAAAATGTTTGAAGCCTATACACCAAAACTAGTAAATCATCTTATAGGCAGAAGGAAGGACTTCAGGTAGTTTTTGTTATTGTTTTGTATATATTTTCCAATTTTTAACAAATAAGCAAAAAGCAAATGACAAAAAGCTTGTAGCATTTTTAAAATATCTACTAATGGTTTATTTTCTGTCATTTGTCTCTCAGGAGTCATAGAAGTTTATTGCATTAAAATCTCTGAAGAGGGGCGCCTGGGTGGCGCAGTCGGTTAAGCGTCCGACTTCAGCCAGGTCATGATCTCGCGGTCCGTGAGTTCGAGTCCCGCGTCAGGCTCTGGGCTGATGGCTCAGAGCCTGGAGCCTGTTTCCGATTCTGTGTCTCCCTCTCTCTCTGCCCCTCCCCTGTCCATGCTCTGTCTCTCTCTGTCCCAAAAATAAATAAACGTTGAAAAAAAAATTAAAAAAAAAAAAATCTCTGAAGATATATATACCTCCATATATCTACACACACACACACACACACGCACGCATGCACACAGAGTCATTTGTAAAAAGCCATTCCAAGGGTTTCTGATATGCCCCAGAGGTAAAATGCTTTCCACATAAAAGAGACACTAGTCTAGACTTTGGTGAGAGAGGCAGATTTGTCAAGAGTTATTACTGGAAACAATTTCCTCAAAGAGAATATAGTTCTGGAACTAAACATCTCACCAGAAATCAGAATAGATGTTTAACCTTTGAAATTTGTCCAAAATGGGCCTTTTCTTGGTTGAAACTCTCCCAGCCCCAAATGCCTACAACTCACAGAATTCTCTCTCAGAAAATAAAACTGACCACTCAATTAGCCAAAGTGAATTCTCATTCTCTTTCTCCTCTAAGGCAGCATCTTCCCACATTTCTTACAGGACATACGTAGCACTTTTTGGAGATTCTGCAGTGACTACAGGGGGTTTCCTTTAATGTCTCTAGTTAAGTTTTTTGATAAATTTGATGAGTTCCAAAATACAGTTCCAAATGTTGCTTACCAAGATGAAAAAATTTTAATGTCTTCACTTACTCTAAAAATTTCACCATATTCAAATCCCAACATGCCTTCATGCACCCATAACTTTGCCAAAGCCAATTTATACCATACTGCTGGCCCACAACCTAGAGAATGAGTAACTTCTGAGTGGGCAGAGGGAGCTGGCTGAGCAGCTGCGGAGGAAGGAGATCCTTTACCAGATCACTCTCCTATAAAGAAAACCAAGTCCTGTCCATGCATGCAGGTGACTAACTCTACACCAGAATACCACCAGTTTGGGGAAAGATGAGATGGTATTCCTTCATTCAGCACATATTTATTAATCGCCTCCCACATGCCAGGCACCATTCTAGGCAGTGGAGATTCTGTAATGCATAAAACAAGACAAAAATCCTGGTCTCATTGATCATACACTCTAATGTATGTGAGAGACAAGTTCGATAAAAATAAAGCAGAAATGTGCAGTCAAGTCACAGATGGGAACAAGGCAGGGGACAAGGAAGGTTGCTCTGAGAAGGTGCACTTGAGTGAAGATGTGAAGGAAAGGAAGCAATAACCCATGAGGATATCTGAAGGAAGATCATTCTGTGCTGACAGAACAGCAAGTGCAAAGGTCCTGAGGCAGGAGGTGAGGGAGGACATATTTCCTGTAGCAGTGAGGAGGCCCTCTTGCCTCAGAGGTTATAGAAGAACATCAGCTTGAATCTCAGCTTGAGAGGGAAAGCCACTAGAAGGTTTTTGAACAGAGGAGTGACATAATCTGATTTACATTAAAAAAAATTTGGTTTTAATGTTTATTTTTGAGAGAGAAAGAGGGGGGCACACTGCGAGTGAGGGAGGGGCAGAGAGAGAGAGAGACATAGAATCTGAAGCAGGCTCCAGGCTCAGAGCTGTCAGCACAGAGCCCAATGCCGGGCTCGAACCCAAGAACTGTGAGATTATGACCTGAGCCAAAGTGAGACAACCAACCAACTGAGCCACCCAGGTGCCCCTGATTTACATTTTTTTTTTTTTAAGTAAGCCCTATGCCCATCACCCAACACAGAGCTTGAACTAATGACCCAGGGAGTGAGCCACCCAGGCACCCCAAAATGATTTACTTTTTTTTTTTTTTTAGGTTTATTTTCCTTGAGAGAGAGAATGGGCAGTGTAGGGACCAAGAGAGGATCCCAAGGAGGCTGGCTCCATGCTGTCAGCATGGAGCCCAACATGGGGCTCAAACCCACAAACAGGGAGATGATGAGCTGAGCTGAAATCAAGAGTCCGAGGGACACTTAACCAACTGAGCCCCAGGCACCTCTGATACACATTTTTAAAGGATTACTGTAGCAACAGCCTTGAGAACAGACTGAAAAGGGATAGTTAGCAGTTGACAGCAGCTGAGAAGTTTCTGTAGTAATCCAGGCAAAGAGGTGTCTGAGGTCTGGGGTGGTAGCAATGATGATGGTGAAAAGTGCTCAGATTGGGGATATATTTGAAGGTAGATGCAACACAATTTGCTGCTGGTGGGTAGTCTGTAAGACGTGAGAGGAAGACAGTCAAGGAAGACTCTAAGGGTTTTGGCCTCCACGTAAAACATTTTAATGTGTATCTGGGTATAACTACTGCTGAAACGCTGAAAACAGGCTTGGAAATCCAGGGCCAAGGGGACTGTAAGTTATAAAAGGTCCTCTACAGGGACCTGTAAACCTATAGGCTTCTAAGACTCCATGAAACACCCAACTTACAAATAAACTCACTGCAATAGCTAGTCACTTAGAAAATGTTAATGCTGACCTAGTTTTACTCACTCCCACTCGCGTCTTTGCAGAGGTACTTACACATTTTTAAGAAACGTGTTTGTTCTCATAAATCACTAATAATACATTCTTTAGTTCTCACTCTTAGTAACTTCTCTGCAGCCACAACGAACTCCCCTTCCCTGGAGAAGTTCTCTGAACTGCTCTGCGGGTACTCCTGCCTTCCTGATTCCTTCCCTGATTGCACTTTCTCATTCAACACACCTTGATGCTGATCTTTTGCAAAGTTCTATCCTCCTTTATTTTTTCTTCTGTCTCAACAGCCTTTCGCTCAACAATTTTAAATCACTTCACGCAACAATCCCTTGAAAGAGCACAGATTTCCATCTCTAGCGTGACTCTCTTTGGACCATAGTTTGCTATTTCAAGTGGCATCCTCGACAAATGTGCTTTATATCCTGAAGCCTCTCAAATTCACTGAGTCCTAAACTAAGGTTCTAATCTTCACTTGTTCTCATTGGCTAAAGAGAAGGGAGCATAACTTTGAAAGACAGCTTGGACTTACTTTGATAGCTAATATGGAACAACATAAGACTGGTGAGTTTCCTGATATCTTTCCCTCTGAATTTACATAACATGTTATCTGTCACAGTATAATGTCACACTCTACCTGATCTAAAGATAAAAAGTGACATAGCCTATTTATATATCTATATATATACTCTATATACACATACTATGATATATACTATTTACCATCAATCTGATTGCTTTAGATTGCTTTAACTTCTCTATTAGACCATATAATCATTTAGGACCTATACGATTCAGTTTATATAACTTCTGCATAGTACCAGTGCACACAGACTTTGTGCACCAAATTTTGCACACAGAAGGGCCACAATATTTGCTGTATCAGAAACAAATGCAGGGGCGCCTGGGTGGCTCAGTCAGTTAAGTGTCTGACTTCAGCTCAGGTCATGATCTTGGGGTTCATGAGTTCGAGACCCGCGTTGGGCTCTGTGCAGACAGCTCGGAGCCTGAAGCCTGCTCCGGATTCTGTGTCTCCATCTCTCTCTCTGCCCCTCCTCAGCTCGCTCTCTGTCTGTCTCTGTTTCTCTCTTTCAAAAATAAATAAGCATTAAAAAAATATAAAGAAAAAGAAACAAATGTAAAAGACGGTGGGAAGTAACCAAACATCAAAGCCAGCTCATTAATAATTTCGTCAAAAGGCACTTCCTTTTAAACTCTCTAAATACCATTACCACTTGGATGGCACTTTCTTCATTCTGCAATTAACAAAGACTACTTACAAATAAAGAGCCTTTCTGACATACTTCATGGGGGCCTTGAATTCCTACCTTTAGCCACAGGAAGCAACGCATTTCTTCAAAATATAAACAAAAACAAATGAAGAAAAACAACAAAAAAAAAAAAAACATGAGCAAACAAACCAACCTTAAGAGTCTATTCTGAGGACAGATTTTTAAACATCAAAACAGCTTTATTCTCATCTTCTAAATCCAAAATATACCCTCTCAGATTTCTATATACACCATGCAATTTCCTTATTAAAATGATCAAATCCATTCTTCCCTTGCTACTGAAAGTGAGGCCACCAACAGTACCAGCAACACCAGCAGCTGGTCAGAAAAGCAGACCGAAGGGCCCTCCCCAAGCTACTGAAGCAGACAAGCTCTTCAGGTCAAACAGTGGAAGGACAGCTCTGTCCCACTGCCAGAGTTACATTTTGAAAACAGTCCTCAAAATGTCGTTCTCTCATCAAAAACCATCAATGACCACAAGATAAAATCCAAACATCTTAGCAGAAAGTGAAGGGTCTTCAATACATAACTGCAACTGTCTTCCCATTAAATCAATAAACACATGCTGACCGCCCGATATATAGCAGGCACTTTCGCAGGTAGCAAGGATGTACCTCATGTCCCTGCTCTCATGGAGCTTCCTCCCAGTGGGGTAAACTCTGCCTCATCACCTGTGCTCTGGTCACCCTACCCATTCACCCTTTTCCAATTGTATCCATGCACTTTACTGACTTCATGCCAGGGTTCACACTGTTC
The DNA here is from genome assembly GCF_022837055.1 of Prionailurus viverrinus. NCBI lineage: Eukaryota > Metazoa > Chordata > Mammalia > Carnivora > Felidae > Prionailurus > Prionailurus viverrinus. The sequence continues at coordinate 52,457,587 of NC_062562.1, forward strand.
CCTTTATCCAGAATTTCTTTCATACCTTAAAAACTCCTTTCAACTCAAAGACCACCAATAAAACCACTTCCACACATCCCATGGCCTGTCCCTGACTAAATACCAACCAGGCTGACATACTCTCTCCTTTCTCTGGGCTCCCATTTATCCTCTAACACAGTGAGGGTTGCACCCTTAAATTGTGATTCATATTTAAATATCTCTTTCTGCTCCTCTGGGTGATGTGTGCACCTCAAGGTCAGGACCGTATATTATTCATCTTCGTAGCCTTGGCACCTAGCACATGGCTTGGAATTAAAAAACAATTAAATGTTTTCCAAAATGCAACTCGGAGACAAATATGGTCTTTTCCTCTAGATCTTTTTTTTCAAAATGATCTTTTTTTGTCTTTTTTTCAAAATGACATTATTTTAAATGATGGAAAATATTTTTTTTTTACATTTTTTATTTATTTTTGATAGAGAAGAGGCAGAGCACAAATGGGGGAGGGGCAGAGAGAGACAGAGACACAGAACCCGAAGCAGGCTCCAGGCTCTGAGCTGTCAGCGCAGAGCCCGATGCGGGGCTCGAACCCACAAACCGCAAGATCATGACCTGAGCCAAAGTCGGAGTCTTAACTGACTGACCCACCCAGGCGCCCCTAAATGATGGAAAATATTATTTGAAGATGTAATTAGAATATTAGGAAACATCTAGTCATTTAAATAAGTGTAAATGAAAGAGGTAATTAAGATAGGTAATACAACTGCTATTCTGAAACAAAGCTTAAATGTTAATGAAAGTGATTATTTGGGTCCATTTCATAAACTCCTCCCTAAGGCAACTCCAAAGATATCTTGAACCAGGGCACCTAGGTGGCTCAGTCAGGTGACTTGTCTGACTCTTGGTTTTAGCTCAGGTCATGATCTCACAGTTACTGGGATGGAGGCCTGCATCTGGCTCCAAAGCACACACCTGTTTGGGATTCTCCCTCTCTCTCTGCCCCTCCCCTGCTCATGTGTTCCCTCCCTCCCTCTCTCTCTCAAAATAATAAATAAACACTTAAAAACAAATGTCTTGAGTCATGACAGTATCACTGTAACATTTTTATCCTAGAGTAACGGTTAGAACATTCTTTGGAATATATCAATTCTGGCACGCTTCTTTAAAACTAAATAGAATCCCACTTCCAGAAGGTAAGACTTCTGTTAGGAAGACCACATTTTCAGGAACGCATTACGTATAAAAGCAGGAACCTCTTTATTTCTTTTACCAGATAAAAGCAAAACTATTCAGATCGGAGACAGGCTACCAGAACCCCTTCCTACCATTCTTCCTCCTCCCACCCACACCCTTGGCCTCTGAGGCACCCCCCACACGGAACCCCTAGATTCTCCAGGAAACATTCAGAACACAAAGGACCAATAAAAAGAAAACTGAAGTATAACATGGGGATTTGTCCTGATCCCTAATATTAGGGCCTTGGGAAAGTACTGTGTGGGCCTCAGTTTCTTCGTACCTAAAATAAAGCTTAGGTTCCGAAAATGCTATCATTTTCAAACATCTTCAATGCTGGAGACAGAGCATGTAATAATTTACCTGACTCCCAGGGGCTCTTTCAGGGTGCATACACATGGTTACTACCTGAATTCCACTTAATCAAGTAACCATCATTAAATGCTTTCCAACATTCATACCTCAAATACATATATTCATTTCTAAATTATATATAATGTCAAAATCTATAAAATTTCACTTTCTCTTTCAGCTAAAAATAAATATAAAAAGAACTTCTATAGTGACCTGGACCATTGCCTCTGGTGCCCAATGACTGGGAAGCGAGTGGAGTCTGGCACCGATATAGAGGAGCAGGCCCAACCACGTGAAGGACACGGTGCGGGGGGGGGGGGGGGGGGGGGGGGCTGGGGGGTGAAGACAAGTAGCAGGAGTCCCTGCCCTGAAGAAGATTATACGCTTTAAATATGTACAATTATATTTGCCAATTATAGCTAAATAGAGCTGGAGGGCAAAATGGAGCCTCCTCCCTCTCAAAAAAGAAAGAAAATATAAAAATACAGAGAACGTTTTTACCACCTGTGGAGCTGTGCTTCTCAAATTGGAGAGTGCACAGTACTCACCTGGGGATCTGGCCCCAAGGCATCTTCTCCATCAGTACTTCTGTTCTGAGGACCAGTCCCCAGGTGACACCGTGGACCACCTTGGAGCAACAAAAGGTAGAGAATATATTCTCTGTACAAATATGCTTTCCTAAAGGGGCTCATTTTGAGAATATATAATCTAAAAATTCACTGTGGGTTTTTTGTTTGTTTTTGTTGTTGTTTTTATTTCAACTGGGAAAACTGCACAAAGCCAGACCCTGGCTCAAAGCCCAGGATCCCAGCCACACGCCTCTTAAAAATAGGTTTTCAAAATGCCTAGCATTTTTTCAAAAAAAGAATAGGATATTTGGCTAAAATTCTAGCAAAGTTCTTGATAACAGTCCAATTATTTTTTTTTATTAACTTCATCCTTATTTCAGTTTTCACTTCCCACTCTACCCTGCCATTAAAATGTGTCACAAAACTGAGAAATCTCTACTGCTCTTGCTCGCCAGGTAGACGAAATCCCTTCTGCCATCTGCTTGTCTCCTACAAAGCAAAGGAAGACTTTTTTCCTGGCAAGTTTTCTAAATTCTTTTGTTTTTGTTTGTTTGTTTTTTATTTCAGCTTTACTCAGGTATACCTAACATATAAAATTATGAACTATTTTAAGCATATACCGTGGTGCCTCAATATACATCTACATTATGAGAGGATCTCCCCCATCTAGTTAATTAACATGTCCACCACTGTACTTACTTGTTTGTTCATTTATTTACTTACGTAGAACATTTAAGTTGTCTTAGCAAATTCAATTTGACAATGCAGTGTTATCACCACGTTCTGCATTACAGTCTCAGACCTTATTCACCTAATAGCTGAAAGTTGGAACCCTTTTACCAACCTCTCCCTCTTTCTAAATTCTTTAAGATTCCCAATGGCACAAAATATCGTGCCAGGGAGTAATGGAATCAGGAAACCAAGCACTTTTGGACTTTCTGCAAGTTCACGGTAACTTCAAATCATCATCCCAAAGAGAGGGCAATTAGGAGTCTTCTTTGCAAAGCAAAAACTATTTAACAACAAAAACTAGAATTTAAGTACAGAAGGTCAACTTCAAAAGAATTCAGGATGCAAAGATATTTTCAGACAACCAGGCAGTAAATTGATTTTCGAAGACTGTACTCTCAGTATTAAAATGACTCCAGAAGGGGAGCCTCGGTGGCTCAGTCAGTTGAGTGCCCGACTTGGGCACAGGTCATGATCTCACAGTCTGTGGGTTCAAGCCCCGCTTCAGGCTCTGTGCTGACAGCTCAGAGCCTGGAGCCTGCTTCAGATTCTGTGTCTCCCTCTGTGTCCCTGCCCCACTCTCTCTCAAAAAATAAACATTAAAAAAAATTTTTTTTAATAGCTCAAGAAGAAAGCATATGCTTTCTTTAGGGTTTAGTGGGCTTTTTTCCTTGTTCAAAATTCTACTTTCCTATTATTTTCTTACTTTAAAAACCATTTTCATTCTCTCTCACATTCACTATCTCTGGAGCAGTATCCTTGACAAATTCTTCACAATTGCCCATGAGTATTCCAGCACAGGAACAGGTTGGCAAGTCAAAACCTGTGCAAACACCACCTGTTGAACTTCTGTAAGGTAATGACATATGCATCCTGAGCTCTATTCATCATCATTCCCTTGCTGAGACTTTGCTAAAATTCTTAGGCGCAGCAAGAGAGACTTTCAAACAGCTTTCTCCAGGCTCTTCATTTTATAGGTGAGGTTAATGGACTCCCTCAAAGCTATGCCGCTACTGAAACTGGGTCTCCTGGTTTTCTCATCTGTGCAGTTTTAAATTTTCCACAGGCAGGCTGAGGCAGCCAATTTTGAGAAATAAAAGCCATTCATAAACATTTACCTTAGAAGTTACCAACAACAAGAAATTCTATGACAAGGACAAAGACTGAAAAAGAAAGGGCAGACGTCACACTGAATATTTGGGGCCAGCTACTCACAGAACTGAATTTAGAACAGCAACTTCCCCCTCATCTATTCTACCAGGCCAGGTTCCACAGCAAATCTCTGCTGTTCAGCAAAGGAAGGAAATCCGTTTTTATTGAGTACAACCGAGTACAAGCAGAGCAAAAGACAATCAGTGAAGGATCACTTGTAACTACAAGAATTCAAGTTCAATTCTCAGAAAAATTTAGACTATGCAACTGCTAAAAATATGAACAAAGACCACTGAACCTTAGTTAAGACATTCATGTATTATTTAATGATATACTTCTATTTTATTTTATTTGAGAGAGAGAGAGAGAGAGAGGGCGGGGGATGGGGGGGAGAGAGAGAGAGAGAGAGAGAGAGAGAGAGAGAGAGAGAGAATCTAAACAGGCTCTAGGCTCTCAGCAGGGACCCCAATGTGGGCCTCGATCCCACAACTCTGGGATAGCGATCTGAGACTAAATCGAGAGTGGGATGTTCAACCAACTGAGCCACCCAAGCACCACTATACTTTTATTTTATATTGGAGGAAATTAAAAGAGGCATCTCAGGGGTGCCTCGTTGGCTCCGTCGGTTGGGCATCCCACTCTTGAGTTCAGCTCAGGTCATGATCTCACAGTTTGTGAGTTTGAGCCCCACATCGGGCTCCACGCTGACGGGGTAGAGCTTGCTGAGGATTCTCCCTCTCTCCCTCTCTCTCTGCCCCTCACCTGCTCATGTGCACATGCACCCTCTCTTTCTACTCCTCTCAAAACACTGACAAATATTTATCAGAAAGTGTAATTAAAAAGACTTTTTTAAAAAAGAAAAACAGAAGCATTCCAGATTGAAGAACGTTGAAAGCCCCATGTAACTCCATGAGAGCAGGGTTTCTGGAGTGTTCGTGGCTATGTTCCAGGGCCAGAAGAGTGACAAACACGGAGCAGGTGCTCCACATACAAGTGAATGAATGACTCCAAGGGGGAAAGGGAAAAAGAGAAGAAAGCTACAGGGCACAGAGAGCTACATTAAATCCACCGGGATGGCTGTTTATGGGATGCGAAATGGGGATACAGTATAATAAACAGATAAACCAGAACTGAACTTCATATGGACCAATGACAGATAATAAGCCATGACTTGAGGTTCAGCCAAGGAAAAGAGAGAAAACCTTGGGAGAAATAGGAAAAGGCAGGGATAGAGAAGAATGCTTAACCTTTAGGCATTAGCAACTGACTCCTCTACCTTCAGAGGCCTCAAAAAACAAGCTGTGGGGACAATGCCTACCTTTAGGTTCTCAGTCCCCCACTTATTGACAAATATTTGTCAGTAAGAATAATTAAACAGGCAATTCCAAATAATAATTACTAGTTTGGAAAGAAGGAATCTTAGAATCCCATTTACCTATATCCTATCTTAAAAAAAAAAAAAAAAAGTGTGCATTTTCAGATTAACCTGAACTAACCTGAGGATGAAAACAATACTACAGCAAGATAGATACCAAAAACAACATGGTACTGTTTCTCAGCCAGTTGTCACTAGTAAGCCACGCGAATTTGGATACATGAGAGTTTTTTTTAAACATCCAGAACATAAACATAGTATTTTCTGCAAATACTGTATTATCACCATTCTAATGTTGTATTATCATAATATTCTATCACAAGCTCTGACATCCAAGAAAGCTTTACATAAGAGATTCTGCTTTTACTCATGAACTCAGTTTATATATTACTAAATCTAATTATCTTACAGGCTAATTCTTTTTTTTTTTTAATGTTTTTATTTATTTTTGAGAGAGAGTAAGACAGTGTGAGCAGGGGAGGGACAGAGAGAGAGGGAGGGAGACACAGAATCTGAAGCAGGCTCCAGGCTCCAGCTGTGAGCACAGAGTGCAACGCAGGGCTCGAACCCACAAACCATGAGATCATGACCTGAGCTGAAGTCAGACGCCCAACTGGCTCAGCCACCCCAGGCACCCCTAAGAGCTAATTGTATACCATAAATAATAATACCGACTTTCAAGAGTTAAGAGCTTGAAAATAAGTTAAGTTATAAATAAATAAGGGTTTTTTTTTGTTTTTGTTTTGTTTTGTTTTGCTAAGTTGGCTTCACAACTCAGCATGGAGTCCAACACGGGGCTTGAACTCCTGACCATGAGATCAAAACCTGAGCTGAGATCAAGAGTTGGAAGCTTAACTGACTGACCCACACAGGCACCCCGGTTCTTTTTTTTTTTTTTTGCAGGTGAGATTGTGGGTTTTAGGGTTTTGTATTTTTTTTTTTTTTTGCTTTCTCTAAAGAGATCTTCAGTTATCCTGATTCTAACTACATTCATTCATTCATTCATTCATTTATTTTTAACTGAAATGTAATTGAGATGTAACTATGTTAGTTTCAGGTGGACAATGTAATGATTCAATATTGTATATATTGTGAAATTGTCACAATAGGTCTAGTTAACATCTAACACCACATATAGTTACAATTTCTTCTGATGAGAACTTTATTTTTTTTTTAATTTTTTTTTCCACATTTATTTATTTTTGGGACAAAGAAAGACAGAGCATGAACGGGGGAGGGGCAGAGAGAGAGGGAGACACAGAATCGGAAACAGGCTCCAGGCTCCGAGCCATCAGCCCAGAGCCGGACGCGGGGCTCGAACTCCCGGACCGCGAGATCGTGACCTGGCTGAAGTCGGACGCTCAACCGACTGCGCCACCCAGGCGCCCCTGATGAGAACTTTAAAGATCTACATTAAGCAACATTCAAATACACAATACAGTATTGTTAACTATAGTCACCATGCTGTAGGTTACATCCCAGGTCTTATTTATTTTATAACTAGAAATGTATACCTTTTGACACCCTTTACCCATTTCACCCACCATGCCCCTCCCTGCCTCTGGCAACCACCAATCTCTTCTCTGTATGTATGAGTCTTCTTCATTTTAAGATTCCACATATAAGTGAGGCCCTATGGCATTTGTCTTTCTCTGGCTTATTCCACTTAGCAGGATGCCCTCAAGGTCCATCCGTACTGTTGCAAAGGACAAGAGTTCCTTCTTTTTTTTATAGCTGAGTAGTATTCCACTGTAAACAAATACACCACATTTTCTTTATCCGTTCATCCCGACTGACATTTAGATTGCCTCCAGGTCTTAACTAATGTGAATAATGCTCCAATGAACATGCAAGTGCATCTATCTCTTCAATACCCTATTTTTGTTTCCTTCAGATAAACACCCAGAAGTAGGATTGCTGGGGACCTGGGTGGCTCAGTCGGTTAAGTGTCTGACTTCTGCTCAGGTCATGACCTCAGGGTTCCTGAGTTCAAATCCTGCATCAGGCTAGCTGCTGTTAGCACAAAGCCCGCCTCGGATCTTCTGTCCCACTCTCTCTCTGCCCTCCCCCTGCTCATGTGCTCTCTCTCAAAAATAAACACACACACACAAAAAAAGGACTGCTGTATCATATGGTAGTTCGATTTTAATTTTTTTGAGAAACCTCCACCTGTTTTCCACAGTGGCTGCACCAATTTACATTCCTATCCACAGGGCACCAGGGCTCCCTTTTCTCTACATCCTTGCCAGCACTTGTTGTTTCTTGTCTTTTTGAGAAATACCATTCTGTCAGGTGCAAGGTGATATCTCATGTTCCTAATTTTAAAATCTTCTGTAATAAGAGCACTGTATACTTTTTACACTTTTAACACTGTGACAAGACATCTCATGGGAGCCTCACCCGAAGCAGACAGGGCAGGTATTAGTTTCACTAAGAAAAATGGAATACAAAAAGCTTAAATAAACAACACAGTTCTTGCCAAAGCAAGGGCTAAAAAAAAAACAGGTCTCCAAAACATATATTTAGCTTCAAATTTCATCATTAGCTCAATGTTTTTCCACTTCAACAAACACCCTCGCAATCACTTACAAAAGAGGACAGTGAAAGAGGGGTTTGCAAAGGGAAGGAAGCCCAGATAAGCATCCCAAGTGCAACTCCATGCAAACAAACACTTGTTGGAAGCCTGTCACACATGGGGCACTGTTCTAGATGCCACAGCTTCAGCAATGAACAAGACACATTCCCAGCCCTCCCAGAGCTTACTTTCCAGTGAAGGACAAATACATGATATAATACCAGGAAATAACAAGTGCTATAAAAAGAAATGTAAGCTTCACTTATAAGAGGAATCTGCAAAGGCCAAACTCATAAAAACAGAGTAAAATGTTTACCAGGGGCTGGGAGGTACTGGAACAGAAGTGTTGTTTAAAGGTACAAACTTGCAACCAGTAAATAAATGCACAGCATAGTGAATACAGACAAAGATAGTATATTATAATCATCAGACTTGCTAAGAGACTGGATTTCAATTATTCCAAGCCACAAAAAAAAGATAATTATGTAACATGATAGAGGTAGTAACTACTGCTACAGTGGCAATCATATTACAAAACACACCTGCATCAAATCAACATGTTGTGCACCTTGTATTTATGCAATGTCATATGCCAAATATATTTCAACTAAAAAAAAGAAATGCAGGTTACACAACACTACAAATACGCTACTCCATAAGCGTACTAACCACCAATGAACCATACACTTTAAGGTGGTCAGCGGTGTGGCCTGTTTTTAAAATGCAGCTTATGGGGCACCTGAGTGGTTCAGTCAGTCAAGTGTCCAACTCTTCATTTCATCTCAGGTGATGACCTCACAGTCCTGAGACTGGGCCCTGCCTGCATCAAGCTTGGCGCTGAACATGAAGCTTAAAATTCTCTCTCTCCCTCTGCCCCTCCCCTGCACATGCACACACGCACACGCACTCATGCACTCTCTCAAAAAATACAAAAGTAAAATGCAGCTTATCAGTGGAGTTGGGTACTGAACTTCACGATTCTGTGCTACTTTAAACCCCTACCCAAGTGAAGATGGCAGATTGATTATACATCCTCATCTGGTACCCAGAATGCCGACAGACAGGCTTCTGGATTCTAGGGAGCTCTGATAAACTGACCAACTCAAGATAAAAAGACCCACAATATTGACAATGGACGTCCCCCAACAGATGGTCCTAAGAGATCACCCATAGTGGGGTTCAGAGTACAAGCTTTCCTCCCCCTGTTCCTGAACTCAGTCATTTCTTCCCTTAACTTAATCATGAGTAGACAAGCAGATATTTGAGAAAAGCTACTCACATGCAAGAAAGAGACCACATCAAACCAAAAAAAAAAAAAAGCAAATCAAGCAACCCAAAGACTATGCAAGAAGGAAAACACTTTCATGTATCAATCACCTCAGAGAAATATAACACTGGTGAAAGAGAGTATGACTTTTAAAAAAGAGCTCCAGAAAATTAAAATAATGATAGAAGTCTTAAAAATAATCAGTAGAAGGATGGGAAAATATAGTTAAGAAAAATCTTCCACAAAGTAGAATAAAAAATCAAGAAAGAAGAAAGGAAGAGAAGGGTGAAAAGATTAGAAGAACGGTCCAGGAAATCCAACATCTGAAAAATTTGCCTGAAGGAGAGAAGAAAGAAAGCAGATAAGAAAAATCATCAATAAAATCACTTCAGAAATTTTCCCAGGAATGAGTTTCCAAATACAAGGAGCTCCCTGAGTCTCCAATGAAATGAATCAAAAGAAACCCAGAGCAAGTCACAGCACTGCCAAATTTCACCACATTTGGGGACAAAAAGACAATTCCAAAAATTCCCTCAGAGAAAAAAACTGGCCACATATTAACACGTAAGAAATCAAAATGGCTTGAGATTTCCTAACAGTAAGACAATGCCAGAAGGCAATGGAGCTTGCCTCCAAAATTCTAGAGGAAAATTTCCAACTGAGAACTCTATACTCAAACTACTCATCCAATGTGGATGTAGAATAAAGGTGTCTTCTGCAAGATCTCAAAACCTTCCACACACTCTTCCTCAGGATAAGCTCTTCCAAAATATGAGAGTAGGTCTGGAAAGAGAAATACAAGAGACACCGGACACAGAAGAAATGTGAAGGAATCCACAGATGAACGTGAAGAGGGATCCCAGCATGACTCCTGTGTGTCCTCGACCCCGGGCAACCATCCAGACGACCAGCACCTATAGAGTGTGCACCCTGTCCCTGTGGGCATTCTCTGTTCCGGCACTATGTTCAGCAATTAATGTGCATCATCTCATTTAAATTCTATAGTAATCCTGTGAGACGAGCTACTATTAACTGTCATTATGGCTCTTTTGTACATGAGAAAACTGAGGTTCAGACAGATTCATTTCCCCAAATGTCACATGGCTGTGAGTGGCAGAGTTGAAAATTCACACCCAAACCTGTTAGCCTTTTACACCTGTGCTTGTGACCACTAGAGGATACTGTGAGATAGAACAGACATTTGGAAACCTGAAGGAGGAGGGAAAGGAAACAAGGATAAGAAAGCAAAGAGGACAGGTACATGCAACAAGATATAAAGAAAGAGACTACCATTCATGGGTAACACTGTTATGTATTTATTTTCTGATTTCAACAACTTTTCCAAATTAAAAAAACAAAGAGGAAACAGATGAAGGAAGGGGGAGAGAGGAAAGTGGCAAGTGAAGGGGAAAATGGAAAGAAATAGGAAAAAGACATAGCATTAAGAAATACAATTTGGGGGGGGGGGGGGGCGCCTGGGTGGCGCAGTCAGTTAAGCGTCCGACTTCAGCCAGGTCACGATCTCGCGGTCCGTGAGTTCGAGCCCCGCGTCGGGCTCTGGGTTGATGGCTCAGAGCCTGGAGCCTGTTTCCGATTCTGTGTCTCCCTCTCTCTCTGCCCCTCCCCCGTTCATGCTCTGTCTCTCTCTGTCCCAAAAATAAATAAAAACGTGGAGAAAAAAAAATTTTTTTTTAAATAAATAAATAAATAAGAAAGAAAGAAAGAAATACAATTGGAATGACATGCTCAGTCAGGACTTCAAAAAGTACAGTCTTTAATGGCACATCATAATTCAAGTGACATTGGGTCCAATCCATTACTAAGTAATCACATCCAACAGGATCCCATATTCCTTCAACTCACCTTTTCAGATTTCATCAAAATGCAACAGGTCAGAAAATCTAATAACAGGCACATTTAATCATTTTTAGATTCCTTTCTTAAGAGACTAGGCAAAATACATCATTCGGTTAATAATTTTCAACTAAAGCAAAAGTCTTGTATACTATATTCAATAGGCTTGAAAACCCCCACTCAATAAAACTAATTGCTAAATTAACTAGGTTCATGTTGGAGTCAGTAACAGAGGTCTGACTTGATTTGGGTGTTTTCCTTTGATTTTATTCTCATACAATAATGTATGCTTAACTTCCATAAATATATACTTTGCCTTCAAGAGAACCTAATTTATTTTATCACATGTATTCTTTACTCTCACTCTCTCTTAACAGCTACTCTTCCCATGTAATCTCCAAAAAAACAGAACCAAGAACTATGAGCAATTCAAAAATCCTCATGGATTTGTGCAATTAAAAAATAGTTTAAGTAAATAAATAAATAAATAAATAAATAAATAAATAATGAATAGATGGGGGCCCCGGGTAGCTCAGTTGGTTAAGACTCTTGATCTCAGCTCAGATCTTAATCTCAGGGCCGTGAGTCAAGCCCTGCATTAGGCTCTGCACTGGGCATCAAGCCTACTGTAAAAAAAATAAAATATTAATTTTAGAACAATTCTGGGCTATTATTCATCTCAGTGAATAATCAAAGAAATCCAAAAGAATGTGGCATTGAAGTACAACATTTTGTCTACTGAATCACAAACTTTGAAAAAAGAAAAAGAGGCCCAGGGTGCTTGAGTGGCTCAGTTGGTTAAGTTACAGAGAGGGAGGGAAGCAAACCACAAGAGACTTTTACATACAGAGAACAAACTCAGGGTGGATTGGGAGATGAGGAAATAGGGAGAGGGGAAAGTGGGTGATGGGCACTGAGGAGGGCACTTGATGGGATGAGCGCTGGGTGTTGTTTGTAAGCCAATTTGACAATAAATTATATTCATTAAAAAAAGAAAAAAGCATCCAACTTTCGATCTCAACTCAGGCAATGGTAATGATCTCACGGCTTGTGAGTTCGAGCCCCATATCAGGCTGTGCGCTGACAGCATGGAGCCTGGCTGGGAGTCTTATCTCCCTCTCTCTCTCTCTCTCTCTGCCCCTGCCCCTGCTCAAGCTCTCTCTCTCCTTCTCTCTCGAAAATAAATAAACATTAAAAAAAAAAAAAAAAGCCAGTATCTAATACAGGTGAAATTGATATAACTATTTTGTGTCACAAAAAATTGGTACAAACTTTTTAGAAAGCTTTATAAAAAACATTTAAAAAATTATATTCTTTGACCCAGTGATCTTGGTGGAACTAGGAAATAACTAACCTGAAGCCAGGAAATAACTAAGAAAAAAAAATGCAGTAGAAAATAGTCACTAGCTACAGTAACTATTTACAAGCAAACCATTTAATAAAAGAGGGAATGATGAATAAGTAAATTATGTCCTACCAACTCCATAAGAGCACTACGAAATAGGTTAAACATTTGATAATTTTACATTTAACCCATTAAATTTTTTGAAAACAATAAAAAAATCAAATAAGGACATATAAACCAATCATAATTCTACCACTAAGGGATTACTACAGCTAAAATTGACACATGCTTTCTCCTAAGTGACACAAACACATTTTTGGCACAATTAGTGTCATACCATACGAGTAATTTTGTTAAGAATTTACATTGTTTTTAATATTTTATAATATTAATAGTTTTACAACGCCACAATAAGCACCACTGTGTAAGTCTCAGGTTACTTTCTTAGGATAAATCCCTGGAAGAATTACTAAATTAGTTAAGTATGGAGAGTCTACTCATTTGTACTCCCAATCAGTGAGAATGAATATGAGTTGTGGATTTTTTTTTAATTTTTTTTTTAATGTTTGTTCATTTTTGAGAGACAGAGCATGAGTGGGAGAAGGGGCAGAGACAGAGGGAGACACATAATCTGAAGCAAGCTCCAGGCTCTGAGCCGTCAGCACAGAGTCCGATGCGGGGCTCAAACTCCCAGACCGCGAGATCACAGCCTGAGCTCAAGTCAGACGCTTAACTGACTGAGCCACCCAGGCGCCTCTGAGTTGTTGGATTTTTTTAAAAAGCAGAGTGCAAATTTTAAAAAGTGCTATAATGAAGAGAATATATGTGAACAAACAGGAGAAGAGAACACACAAGTAATCTTATTTTTTAAAATTTCATTTAATGTTACAGCCATATTGCTTCACAATTTAAATTACTAATTTCATGGGCTAGATTCAATGAAAACTATTATTCTCAGTGCTCTTTTCACAAGAACAGAATCCTTAAAGATTCATACCAAATAATATACCTCAGACCCATAGCTAAATTCTTATTTCCATGGTATTTTTCACTCCAGAGATAAGAGAGTGTTATTCTGACCTACATACTAATTATCTTCTAGCAGGAATGCCATTCCTGGTCACAATGTTGAATTCCTTTTAAACTGGTTTTTGTTTAGCTGTGCCCTCAACATATCATCCTAATCCAACTGAAACCATAAGAGAGCCCATTATAACTTCCCCCTAATTGTTTATGTTGTAAATATTTCATAAAACAAGTATATTCATATTTTAAAAATCAGAGCCAAGAGATGTTCCTAAGAAAGGCCATCACATTTTTAAATATTTCCTATTATTACAACCATGTGCTATTTCCCACAGCAGTATGATAATCAAGTATCCCAACACACTACCAAATTCATTCCTACTAAGAGAAATAATATTCAATTTTAAATGAAATAACTATTTTGCTTGAAGTACTACACAAAGATACTTTGGGAGGTCAAAATGTGTGGGACAGGGCACCTGGGTGGCTCCATTGGTTAGGTGACCGACTTTGGCTCAGATCATGATCTCACAGTTCATGAGTTCAAGCACCGCGTCAGGCTCTGTGCTGACAGCTCAGAGCCTCGAGCCTACTTCAGATTCTGTGTCTCCCCTCTCTCTACCCCTCCCCTGCTCATGCTCTGTGTCTGTCTCTCAATAATAAATAAGCATTAAAAAATTTTTTAAAACTGTGTGGGAGAAACAGACTGACCAGTAATAATTCGAAAACAAGGCAGACTATACTAAAATACAGGGTCCCATAATATACTAAGATTGACTGCAGACGGGCAGTGGGGAGAATAGTAGGATGACATGGGCTGCCTTGGTAAATACCACTTTTTTCTCATAGACAGCACTTATGCCAAGTCCCTTAACATAACTCTAAATAAAATGTGCATGATTAATTCCCAATGGTCAATTCAATGTTCACCTACAACCAAAACAGCATAGTGGAAAGGATATGCACTATAAAGACAGTCAAGTCTGATTTCCTACCCATCTCTGCCACCAACTGGCTATGAGGATGACTGACAACAGTTCCAATCTACCAAAGCAGATGATACCTGTATGTCATTACTTAGCATGGCATCTGACATGCCAGAAGCATTCAATACATGTTTGTTGAATGGATGGAGAGGTGGAATTACTTTGAGGATTACATGCGGAAATTCTCGCACCATTATAATAGGTACTTGGTAAATGGCAGCTGCCTTATCCTACCTACTTCCCTTCTGTCCCACATCTGCTGTGGGTTTCTGTCCCTCACAGAGGATATCGTTCCATGGAATCGACTGTTATTCTTTCTGGAATAAATTCCAAATTCACATTTCTAGAAATGATAATCTGACCAAATATCAATAATGTTTTGTCATCTTTTCCTCCAAATTAGCTCCCCTTCTAAACTTCTTTTTTTTCCTCAACGAAGCAACCAAAACTAAGTATCTACCATGAGTTCTATTCTGTGCTGGGCTGAAAATGCAGAATCCCACCTTCAATAATTTTATACCGAGGGGCACCTGGGTGGCTCAGTAGGTTGAGCGTCCAACTTCAGCTCAGGTCATGATTTCACATTCGTGGGTTCAAGCTCTGAGTGAGGCTCTGTGCTGACAGCTCAGAGCCTGGAGCCTGCTTCAGATTCTGTGTCTCCCTCTCTCTGTCCCTTCCCCGCTCATGCTCTGTCTCTCTCTCTCTCAAAAATGAATAAACGTTAAAAAAATTTTTTAATAAAAATAAAAAATAATTTTATACCTACTTGTAAATAATAAACTAACAACATGCAAAATAGAAAATAGCAAGCTGTTCATTCCATGTATCTAAAAGTTACTTAACTGAAAATTCAACTATATGTGATAAAAGTAAGAACCAGAGAATAGTTTTTCTCTGGTTTTTTGTTTGTTTGTTTGTTTGTTTATTTTAAAGACTACAGGACAGCCATGATAGAAGTATACACACAAGTTTGGAACTAGTAATTCATGTCTGGAAACTCATCATAAAGAAATAACCCTAAAGGGGAGAAGGAGATGAAAAGTTATTTAAACAAAAGATGTTCATTGTAGTATCATGCATAAAACAGGAAAAATGAGAAATAACTTTAAAATTGAACAGTAAAGGAGTATCTGGTTTCTTTCAGTTTTTATTACCAAAGTACAGTTGACATACAATGTTATAGTTGTTTCAGGTGCACAACATAGTGATTTGACAATTCTATACATTATTCAACGCTCACCACAGTAAGTGAATCAAGTGTAGTCACCATCTGTCACCATACAACGTTAGTATAATATTACTGACTATATTCTCTAGGCTGTACTTTTGTTTTGTTTTATGGGTTTGGTTTTTTTTTGCATATAGTAACAACCATTTATTTACTTTTGAGCATTAAGGGAGTTCAGCTCATCTGAGCTGTATTTGGCTAATCTTTTTTTTTTTAAATATAACTTACTGTCAAATTGGTTTCCATACAACACACAGTGCTCATCCCAACAAGTGCCCTCCTCAATGCCCTATGCTGTACTTTTTATCCCCATGACTTACTTATTTTATGACTAGAACTTTGTACTTCTTAATCCCCTTAACCTATTTCATCTACCTGCCCACCCGCCGTGAAGGCAACCAGTTTTATTTTCTGCATTTATGAGTCTGTGGTGCGGGTTGTTTTTCATTTGTTTTGTTTTTAAGATTCCACATGTAAGTGAAATCATATGGTATTTGTCTTTCTTTTATTTCACTTACCATAATATCCTCTAGGTCCATCCATGTTGTTGCAAATGGCAAGATTTCATTATCTTTTTATGGCTAATATCCCATTGTATGTATATGTATATGTATACATATATGTATATAAATACACACCACATATTCTTTATCTGTTCATCTCTAGACATACACTTAGGTTGCTTCCATATCTTAGCTATTCATTGTAAATAATGCCAGAATGAAGATATGGGTGCATATATTTTTTCAAATGTGTGTTTTCATTTTCTCTAGGTAAATACCCACAAGTGGAATTACTGGATTATAGGATAGTTCTATTTTGAATTTTTTGAAGAACCTCCATAATGTTTTCCACAAGGGCTGTATCAATTTGTATTCTCACCAAGAGTGCATGAGAGTTCCTCTTCCTCCACATCCTTGCCAACACCTGTTATTTCTTGTCCTTTCGGTACTAACCTTTCGGACTCGTGAGGGGTGAGATCTCATTGTAGTTTTGATTTGTGTTTCCCTGATGATTAGTGATGTTGAGCATCTTTTCATATGCCTGTTGGTCATCTCCATGTCTTCTCTGAAATATCTATTCAAGTCCTCTGCCCATTTTTAATCATATTATTTATTTTTTGTGTTGCGCTGTGTAAGTTCTTTATATTTTGGGGACATTAACTCCTCACTGGATAAATCATTTGCCAATATCCTCACCTATTCAGTAGATTGCCTTTTAATTTTGTCAACAGTTTCCTTCGTTGTGCAAAAGATTTTTATCTAATCAAAAAGATGAAAGAGCTATACTCTGAAAACTATAAAGAACTGAGAAAGAAATTGAAGACAATACAACAAATGGAAAAATATTCCCCGCTCATGGGTTGGAAGAATATTATTAAAATGCCCATACTACCCAAAGCAATCTAGAGATTCAGTGTTATCCCTATCAAAATACCAAGAGTATTTTTCACGGAACCCAAATAAATAATCCTTTAATGTAAATGGAACCACCAAAGACCTCAAATAGCCAAAGCAATCTTGAGAAAGAAGAACAAAGATGAAGTATCACAATCCCAGATTTCAAGATATACTATAATGCTATAATAATAAAAAACAGTACGGTACCAGTACAAAAATAAACACACAGATCAACAAAACAGGATAAAAAATACCAGAAATAAACCCACGTTTATATGGTCAATTAATCTATGACAAAGGAGGCAAGAATATACAATGAGGATAAGACAGTTTCTTCATCAAATGGCCTTGGGAAAAATGGACAGATATATGCAAAAGAATCAAACTGGACCACTTTCATACACCACACACCAAAATAAATTCAAAATGAATTAAAGACCTAAATGTGAGTCTTGAAACCATGAAACTCTTTAAAAAAAAAAAATAGGCAATAATCTCTTGGACATCAGCCTCAACAACACATTTACGGATATGTCTCCTCAGGCAGGGGAAACAGAAGCAGCATGAAACTCATGAGACAACACCAAAATGAAAGGAACCTCTGTTGTGCCCCAGGCACTGGACGGTATATTATACAACCATTAAAGTATTTGAAAACATTTCCTAACATTAAAAATGTTCACAATCTCTTAAGTTAAAAGGATATTAAGTATATCCAACAAACAGTAAGTGATAACGTGAAATAATAATTACATGGAAAAAATTATAGAAATAGAGCAAAATAGTAATTGTGATGTTCTGGATGGTAGGATTATGAGTTTTTTCTTCCTACTTTTCTGTATTCATCAGACTTTCTTCACTAAGCAGGTATTATTTGTATAGTAAAAATTTAATAAATGTTTCAACATTCTAGGAACATGCAATTCTCATGCATTTTAGTCAGAACAGAATTCTTCACCTGGAGCCCAGTATATCTTTCTTTCTTCATTTATTCATGAGTCTGGCTCTGCTCTAGACAATAAGAATACAGCAGTAAACAATACGTACCATAAGATCATGCAACACAGCATGACATTGCCCTAAGGAAGGCATAGTACCTAGGGCCTACAACATTTTGGGGGACCTATGAAAATGTTTCAAAATCAGAAGAGAACAATGAAATTTTAGGATGAACAGAATGTTTAATAAGTAATATTAATATAGTCATCTTTATACTAATGCAGTCATAAAACACAATTTTTGAAACTTTTTTTTATGAAAAAAGTCACCGACAAAGGCAAAAGTGCCTCAGACTCATGAAAGTCATACTGTGGCCCTAGGAGACATTCATGCTGAGGACCAAATATAAAGAAGGAGTCAGCAATTCAGATTTAGGAGAAGAGTATTTCAGTTACAATAGCTGGAACAAAGGTCCTAAAAATGGCTTAAAAGCTAATAGTATGTATGGAAAAGGTAGTACTATGACAATGGCCTTGTTTGAACCACCTCTAAAAAGTATAAAGACAACTTGGAATAAAATTAATAATGCTAAGGGATTTAGAAATTTAACCATGGAGGCAAAAGTTCTGCACACAAAAAACTGTAAGACATCAATGAAAGAAATTGATGACACACAAAAAAAATGGACAGATATCTCCTGCTCATGGACTAAAAGAATTACTATTATTAAAATGTCCAGGGGCACCTGCGGCAACTCAGTCAGTTGAGCATCTGACTCTTGATTTCAGCTTGGGTCATGATCCCCGGGTTGTGGGACTGAGCCCCACATAGGGCTCCGCGCTGAACATGGAACCTGCCTGAGACTCTCTCCTTCTCCCCCACTCCCCCAATACAATCTAAAAATATTTATTTTTAAAATAATAAATAACACCCAAAAAACAAGGGTCCAGAGCCAGATGACTTTCCAGGGGAATTCTACCAGGCATTTAAAGAAGAGTTAACACCTATTCTCTTGAAGCTGTTCCAAAAAATAGTAATGGAAGGAAAATTTCCAAACTCTTTGTATGAAGCCAGCATTACCTTGATTCCAAAACCAGACAAGACCCCACTAAAAAGGAGAACTAACACCAATTTCCCTGATGAACATGGATGCAAAAATCCTCAACAAGATATTAGCCAACAGAATCCAACAACACTACATTAAAAAAATTATTCACCATGATCAAGTGGGATTTACACCTGGGATGCAGGGCTCGTTCAATATCTGAAAAACAATGAATGTGATACATCACATCAATAAAACAAAGGACAAGAACCACATGATCCTCTCAATAGATGCAGAGAAAGCATTTGACAAAATACAGCATCCTTTCTTGATAAAAACCCTCAAGAAAGTAGGGAGAGAACCATCATACGCCATGATCATAAAAGCCATATATGAAAGACCCAACGCTAATATCATCCTCAATGGAGAAAAACTGAGTTCTCCTAAGGTCAGAAACAAGACAGGATGTCCACTCTCACCACTGTTATTCAACATAGTACTGGAAGTCTTAGCCTTAGCAATCAGACAACACAAAGAAATAAAAGGCATCCAAATTGGCCAGGAGGAGGTCAAACTTTCACTCTTTGCAGATGACATGATACTCTATATGGAAAACCCTAAAGATTCCACCATTTCCAAAAGAAGACATCCAGATGGCCAAATGACACATGAAAAAATGCTCAACATCACTCATCATCAGGGAAATAAATACAAATCAAAACCACAATGAGAGACCACCTCACACCTGTCAGAATGGCTAACATTAACAACTCAGGCAACAACAGATGTTGGCGAGGATGCGGAGAAAGAGGATCTCTTTGGCACTGATGGTGGGAATGCAAACCGGGGCAGCCACTCTGGAAAACAGTGTGGAGGTTCCGTAAAAAATTAAAAATAGAACTACCCTATGACCTAGGAATTGCACTACTAGGTATTTACCCAAGGGATACAGGTATGCTGTTTTGAAGGGACCCCCCCCGCAATGTTTATAGCAGCACTATCAACAATAGCCAAAGTATGGAAAGAGCCCAATTGTCCATCGTTGGATGAATAGATAAAGATGTGGTATATACGCCACAATATTGCCAAGTATTATGCAGCAATCAAAAAGAATGAAATCTTGCCATTTGCAACTACGTGAATGGAACTAGAGGGTATTATGCTAAGCGAAATTAGAGAAAGACAATTATCACATGACTTCACTCATATGAGGAATTCAAGATACAAAACATGCACATAAGGGAAGGGAAGCAAAAAATAATATAAAAACAGGGAGGGGGACAAAACATGAAGAGACTCTTAAATATGGAGAACAAACAGGGTTACTGGAGGGGTTGTAGGAGGTGGGATGGGCAAAATGGGTAAGGGGCATTAGGAAACTAATGAAATCTTTGTTGTACTACATGCTAACTAATTTGGATGTTAAGTTTAAAAATAAATAAATAACTTGAAAATAATAATAATAATAATAATAATAATTAAAATGTTCATACTCTTCAAAGCAGTCTACAGATTCAATGCAATCTCTATCAAAATTCCAATGGCATTTTTCACAGAAATAGAAAAAAAAAATCTCAAAATTTGTATGGAATCATAAAAGACCCTAAATAGCCAAAGCGATTTTCAGAAAGAAGAACAAAGCTGCAGGCATCATACTTCTTGATTTCAAACTATATTAGAAAGCCATAGTAATCAAAACAGTAAGTTTTTATGTCTACATAAAAACAGACACATAGACCAATGAAACACAATTGAGAACCCAAAAATAAACATACAGACATACAGTCAACTAAACTATTACAGGGGTGCCAAGAATACAGACTCGAGAAAGCCATACACCATATACAAAAATCAACTCGAAATGGATTAAAGACTTAATGTAAGAACTGAAACCACAGAACTCCTTAAAAAAAACCACAGGGGGTATGATCTCTGATACTAATTCTAGCAATGATTTTTTGGATATGATACCAAAAGCACAAGAAATAAAAGCAAAAATAAACAGAACTGCATTAAACTAAGTTTCTGCACAGCAAAAGAAAAATCAGCAAAATCAAAAGGCAACCCACAGAATAGGGAAAAAATTTGCAAACTATGTATCTGATAAGGAGTTGATATTCAAGATACATAAGGAATTCATACAACTCAATAGCAAAAAAGCAAATTACCTGATCAAAAAATGGTGAAGGATTTGAATAGACATTTTTCCAAAACAAACATACAAATAGCCGACAGATATATGAAAAGGTGCTAAACATCAATGAATCATCAGGGAAATGCAAATCAAAACCACAACGAAATAATCACTTCACATGTGTTACGATGACTATTATCAAAAAGACAAGATAACAAATGTTGGCAAGGACACGGAGAAAAGGAAACCCTTGTAAAACTGTTACCTGGAATGTAAATTGGTATGGCCTCTGTGGAAAACAGCAAGGAGTTTCCTCAAAAAATTAAAAATAGAGCTACCGTATGATCCAGCAATCCCACTTCTAGGTATATACAAAAAGGAAATGAAAATAGCATCTGGAGGAGATATGTGCACTCCCATGTTCATTGCAGCCTTATTCACAAATAGCTAAGATACAGAAAGAACCTATGAATGGATGACTGGATAAAGAAAATGTTGTGTGTATATGTACACAATGGAGTATTATTCACACACACACACACACACAGAAAGAAATCCTGCCATTTGCGACAACATGAATGAATCTGGAGGACATGTTAACTGAAATAAACCAAAGACAAATACTGTACAATCTCTCTTATACATGAAATCTAAAAAAGTCAAACTCATAGAAACAGACAGTAGAAAAGTAATTACCAGGGCTTGCCAGTGGTGGGAGAAATGGGGAGACGTTGGTTAAAGGGCATAAACGTTCAGTTAATAGATAAATAAGTTCTGAGGATCTAATGTACAGTATGGTGACTACAGGTAAAAATACTGTATTTTATACTTGAAATTTGCTGATGGAGTAGATCTTAAGCGTTCACTCCACATACACACAAAAAATTTGCTAATGTGAGGTGATGAATGTATTAGTTTGATTGTGGTAATCATTTACATTGTATATGTATATCAAACCATCATGCTGCACATCATGAGCATATACAATTTTGTCAATTATACCTCAATAAATCTGCAGAAAAAAAGAAAGAAAGGAGATCACATAAGAAATAGGTGAGGGGTGCCTGGGTGGCTCAGTCAGGTAAGCGTCTGACTTGACTTCAGCTCAGGTCATGATCTCACGGTTGGTAAGATTGAGCCCTGCATCAGGCTCCATGCTAACAACACAGAGCCTACTTGGGATTCTCTCTCCCTACTCTTCCCCTCCTCGAAATAAATAAATAAACAGAAAGGAAAGGAAAGGAAAGAAAAGAAAATAGGTGAGACAATGAGGCATTTCAATAGAATCTAAAGAAGAGACTTAAGGAAATGTGACTACTTTCTTCAACTTTCCTAAGGATGGAAACTGGAACAATTCCAAGGATTGGAAGAGATATTCTGAGTAGCTAGGAGAAGTGTGTCTAAGGAAAGAAAGTTACAGGATGTAGATTTTCACTCAATAATAAAACTGCTCTAACTCCTCAGTGTTCAACACTGAGGGTGTAGTGAAGTTATAAATTTTCCATCTCTTAGATTCAAGCAGAGGACAGAGAGCCGAACATCAGGAATATTGCAGACAGCACCTCTGCATCAGAAAGAAGACTGAATAAGAGAATAACCAAGGTCCTGTCCATCCCTGTAATCCTACATATGTTTGCACAGAAGTCATCATAGGGAAGCAGAGGTCTGCTACAAGCTGCGTTCACCAGAAAACAGACTGAAACAGAGATACTGGCAGGACCTTGTTGTGACTGCATGACAGCTCAACAACTGCTCCTGTGCCGTTCCCTTCCCCCACAGGGACCATCCTGACAGCACGCCTCCAACCAACTTCCTGCACACTATCTCCATCTACTCCATAAAACTTGATTTAATTGTAAAATGCTTTTGTTGCTATGGACTGTAGTTTTTTATTATTGTTTGTAATGTTTATTTTTGAGAGAGCGAGTGAGCAAGCACGCACACAAGTCGGGGAGGGGCAGGGAGAGAGAGAGAGACACAGAATCCAAAGCAGGCTCCAGATTCTGAGCTGTCAGCACAGAGCCCAACATGGGGCTTAAACCCACGAACTGTGAGACCTGAGCCATCTGAAGTCGGATGCTTAACAGACTAAGCCACCCAGGCACGCAGCTATGGATTGTAGTTTTTACACTTGATCTTAGCCAAAAGGCCAAGAAGTGATAGGGTTGTAGTTTTTAAAACATTTAATAAATACTGCTCTAGTTATCCTGATTTCAATATTACCCCATTTTAATCACTGTATAGTAATGCATGTTGGAGATCTTTAATACCTGATATAGCAAGTCCCTTTCCTCCCCACCCTTTATTTTTCAAAAATTTTGAGGGCGCTTGGGTGGCTCAGTCAGTTAAGCGTCCGACTTCGGCTCAGGTCATGATCTCACAGTTCATGAGTTCGAGCCCCGCGTCGGGCTCTGTGCTGACAGCTCAGAGCCTGGACCCTGCTTCACATTCTGTGTCTCCCTCTCTCTCTGACCCTTCCCTGCTCATGCTCTGTCTCTGTCTCAAAAATAAGTAAACATTTAAAAAAAAATTAAAACAAAATTTGACATAAACTTTAGAATCAGCTTATCAAGTTAAAAATTACATTTGATATTCTGATGATTATACTGAATTATTGAATGTGATTAGAATTACATAGAATATGAATGTAACTGACATCTTTATTTGACTGAATCAAAATATGGTATTTTCTTTCATTCAGATCATCTTTATGCTACTCAACAGTTTTTTGTTTTGTTTTTTTTTTAACAGGGGCTTTTTTGTTTGTTTTTTAATGTTTATTTATTTTGAAAGAGAGCGACCATGAGCAGGAGAGGGGCAGAGAGAGTGGGAGAGAGAATCTTAAATGGGCCCCATGCCCAGCGTGGAGCCCAACTCAGGGCTTCATCTCATGACTGCAAGATCATGACCTGAGCCAATATCAACAGTCAGACACTTAACTGACTAAGCCACCCAGGTGCTCTGCCATTCAACAATTTTATGATTTATTCACATAGGTCTTATGTGTTTCTTGTTATGTGTTTTCCTAAATATTTTATATCTATGGTTAATATGTGAATGAGACTTTTTTTAGAGATAATTTCTAACTGGTTATTACCAAGTGAGTAAGGATAATATTAATTTTTTTTCTTAATATTTTTTTTTTTTTTTGAGAGAGAGAAAGAGAAAATAAGTGGGGGAGGAGCAGAGGGAGAGACAGAATCTTAGCATGCTCCACACCTAGCACAGGGCCCAACACCAGGCTCAATCTCACAACCACGAGATCATGACCTGAGCCAAAATCAAGAGTCACCATTCAGGTACCCCAAAGATCATTGATTTTTTAAATGCTACTGTTATAACCAGCCACCTTGAGTCTTTTATTAGTCCTGGTAGTTTATTCCCATTACAATACACAGGGAAATTATGATTTTTCTAATAGACTACTTATAAACATCTGAAAATTATAGTTTGACTATACCTTCTCAGTTTTTAAAAATTCACTAGCTAGAATTCAATCCTTATCAAAATAACAGCAGCATTTTTCCAGAACTAGAACAATCCTAAAATTTATATGGAACCACAAAAGATCCCGAATAGCCCAAGCAATCCTGAAAAAGAAAAACAAAACTGGAGGTGTCAAAATTCCAGACTTCAAGTTACATTACAAAACTGCTGTAATCAAAACAGTATGGGACTGGCACAAAAAGAGACACAGAGATCAATGGGAAAGAAAAGAAAACCCAGAAATTAACCCACAATTATATGGTCAATTAATCTTTGACAAAGGAGGCAAGAATATACAATGGGAAAAAGTCTCTTCAACAAATAGTGTTGGGAAAACTGGACAGCTACATTGAAAAGAATGAAGCCAGATGACTTCCTTACATCATACACAAAAATAAACTCAAAATGGATTAAAGACCTAAATGTAAAGACCTGAAACCATAAAATTCCTAGAAGAGAGCACAGGTAATAATTTCTCTGACGTCAGTGGTAGTAACATTTTTCCAGATATGATTACTGAGACAAGGGAAATAAAAAAGCTAAAATAAACTACTGGGACTACATCAAACTTAAAAACTTCTGCACAGCAAAGAAACAATTAACAAAACTAAAAGACAGCCTACTGAATGGATAAAGATAGTTGCAAATAGCATATCCAATAGTTAGTATCCAAAATATAGAGAGAACTTATATAAAACTCATCAGAAGGGGCGCCTGGGTGGCACAGTCGGTTAAGCGTCCGACTTCAGCCAGGTCACGATCTCGCGGTCCGTGAGTTCGAGCCCCACGTCAGGCTCTGGGCTGATGGCTGAGAGCCTGGAGCCTGTTTCCGATCTGTGTCTCCCTCTTTCTCTGCCCCTCCCCCGTTCATGCTCTGTCTCTCTCTGTCCCAAAAATAAATAAACGTTGAAAAAAAAAAAAATTAAAACTCATCAGAAAAACAAACAATCCAATTAAAAAACAGGCAGAAAACATGAAAAGACATTTCTCCAAAGACATCCATATCAAGAGACACATGAAAAGATGCTCAACATCATTCATCACCAGGGAAATGCAAATCAAAACTACAATGAGATATCACCTCACATGGGTCTGAATGGCTAAAATCAAAAACACAAGAAATAACAAGTGTTAGCAAGGATGTGGAGAAAAAAGAACCCTCGTACACTGTTGGTGGAAATGCAAACTGTATTTGTGGAAAACAGTATGAAGCTTCCTCAAAAAGTTAAAAATAGAACTACCCTATAATCCAGTAGTTGCACTACTGGGTATTTACCAAAAAAAGACAGGGGCGCCTGGGTGGCTCCGTCAGTTGGGCATCTGACTTCAGCTCAGGTTGTGATCTCATGAGCTGTGGGTTTGAGCCCTGCATCGCGATCTGTGCCGACAGCCCAAAGCCTGAGCCTGCTTTGGATTCTGTGTCTCCCTCTTTCTCTGCTCCTCCCCTGCTCATGCTCTGTCTCTCTCTCAAAAATAAACATTAAAAAAATAAAAAAAAAAAACACTAATTCAAAGGGATACATGCATCATTATTTATGCATCATTAATTATAATAGCCAAATATGGAAACTGCCTGAGTCTCCACAGACAGATAAATGGATAAAGAAGATACAGTGTGTGTGTGTGTGTGTGTGTGTGTGTGAATGCATGTATATACATATATATATATATATATACATAAATTCACACACACACACACATTATATGTATGATAGAACATTATTCAGCCATAATAAAGAATGAAATCCTGCCATTTGTAACAACATAGACGGAGCTAGAGAGTATCCTGCTAAGTGAAATAAGACAAAGACCCCATATGATTTTGGTCATATATTGAATTTAAGAAACAAATGAGCAAAGGAGAAAAAAAAAAAAAAGACAAACCAAAAAAGACTCTTAATAGAGAACAAACTGATGGTTACCATAGGGGAGATGGGAGAGAGGATGGGTAAAATACGTGATTGGGGATTAAAGAGGACCCTTACCATGATGAGCACGGAGTAATGTAAATAATTGCTGAATCACTATATTGTACACTTGAAACTAATGTAACACTGTATGTTAACTATAACAGAACTAAAATAAAATTAAAACTTGAAAAAAAAATTAACTAGGTAGAACCTGAAGATCAATGCTATTTGAGTTGTCCTGCCCCTGACTTAAACTGTTTCACCATTAAACATGTTGATTATAGGTTTCTAAAAGGTAACTTTTATCAATGTAAGAAAATTTCTTTTGAATCACATCATGCTAAGTTTTTGTCGTAAATTGATACTGAATTTCATCAAATACTTTTTGGATTTCTGTCATGAATGTTATATAGATTTTTCTTCTTTTAATCTACTAAGGTAATACAAATAATGTATTACATTATAAGATTCCTGTTACTGAACTGTCCTTGCATTCTGGTGATGCGAACAACTTACTTGAACACGTAATATGTTACTTTTTTACTACACTGCTAGACTGATTTTTGTAACATTTAATTTAGGATTCTCATGTCTATGTTATAAGTGAAACTGACTTATATACATACGCTTTGTGCCTTCTTTGTACATTTTAGTATCATAGTGATATTACCCTTAGAGAAGGAGTCAGAAAGTGCTCTCTACACACCAGAAAAGTGTTATAGGGAAATTTGTTTCTTGAAGATTTGGTAAAATTCACTTATTAAGCCATCTGGGCCTCATATCTCAGACTACTTTTTCAATTTTTCCCATAATCATTGACCAATTCAAATCTTCTACCTCTCAATGATTCACATTAAAGCATCCGTTTCACCTACATTTTTCACCCTTTGTTATATCTATCTGTACTCATGATTATGCCACTCTTATCATCTCTAATGTTCTGTAATTGTATATATTCTCATTTCCCTAATCAAATTCACCAAAGAATTTGTCATTTGTTGGCCTATTTAAAAAACAAAACAAAACAGTTTTTTATTTTGTTTAGATTTACTAATTTTTATTTACAAAAATAAAAGCAGAGATCAATTATTTTCTTTCTACTCTGGTGCTATTATTACTACTACTATTACTATCAATATTTTGGTTGTTCACTGGGCCCATTAATTTCCTATTTTTCTAATAAATGCATTTTCTCAATACTTCTTTGGCCTCATCCCACGAGAACTTCCATCTGATGGATGTTTAAGATCTCTATTACTTCCTAATTTCCTTGTGATATACTCCAAAATTTTGGATACTCAACAAAATTTTGTTGCCTATCTTCCAGATTACCAAATTTGTCTTTAATCACATCTGCCTAATTCTCAAGCAGATGTGCTTAACCTTTTAAGTTCAATAATACTAGTTTAAATTTCCATGAACTTTATTGCATAATCCTTTTTCATACCAGGCTATTTTCTAACATATTCACCATCTCACATCTCACATCTTTTTGAAGATACCAACTAATATGTTTTCAGCTTCTCCTATATTCCCCAAATTCTGCTTACTCTGGGTCTTTCTTTCATCCTATGTGTTTTCCATGAATGCTGGATGACCCTTTGACATTCATTCACACTTCAGAATAAAAGACGAGGTCAATCAACAAGGGCAGCTAATGCATGTCGGGGCTAGCGGCAGGTCTTTCCTTGGGGAGAGTCCCCATTCGGCTCTATGTAAGAGTAGAAGAGGTGTCCAGTGACGGGCTTTGCTTTGGGGTGTATGAGTGGGAAACAAGCAAGAAAATAGGCTGGGAGACAAATACACAAAACTGCCTAGATAAGAAAGTTTCCTCTAGTGGGGAAGGATTTTTGTGGACACTGCCTATGGGAAGGAAGGCTTACATTGTCTTGCCCACCCTGCTTTTTGTTGGGGGTGACCACCCTAATGTTAAGCTCCACTCTGCTTCTCTCTCAGATCCCTACACCCACCTGAGGAGTCCTCCCAAGAGAGAGCATTCACATTTTTCACAGTACAGGTCTCAGCTCTTAGCCGGAGGGTCACAGTTATAAATGGAATACTGTAGTTTCTCGAATTTGGCTCTAGGGCCCCTTCCTGTCAGTAGCGGTTAGGTTAGTCACCGTAAGCTCTGCTTTTAATTCCATTTTCTTTTGCACCTGTGTTTTGGGTTATGATTTTTTAATTTTTATTTCCTTTTGTCAATCTAACCCCATCTGTTTCCAATTTTCCAGGAATTCTTCTTAACTTTTGGTCTACTAAACGTAGGTACATTTTCTGGTTTTCTAACAGTATAACAGATTTTCTTTTAATGTCTGTATTTTGTTATTTTAAAGGGTTTTTGGTAAGAGGGGAGCTAAAGGCATATATTCAGGCTGACATTTTATCCCCAAAGTCCAGTTTGTTTTACAAAGTTCCTAAATGAAATATTCCTTTGTAATTTAAACTCTTTTATTCAAAGCACCCCAACTAACACTTTGCTAAGGAAAAGAAAAATCACTCTTCTCAACCCTTGCTTACTGCTGAACAAAACAGATTTCTGCTTTTTCAAGTTCATTAAAAAAGTGACTACAATCCAGTTAAACATGGCAAGTTCCATGAAAGAAATGACATTTAATATTTTTCAGAGGGAGAAACACACACACACACACACACACACACATATAAAATCTGATGAGAAAGGCAGTCCTAGAGAAAGAAATGGTAACTTCTCCAGATTTCAAATGGAAAGATTTATTCATTTCATTTACAAGGGATCAAGAGTTTGATCCAATAAATAGGTAGTTACAATAAATCTAAAACCACTAAGGATATAGCAGTTTGATATTTCAAACTTGGCTCTATTTCCCCTAAAAGTGAAAACCCAAACGTATTGCTTCTGCAAATTACACCCACATCAAATATCAATTCAATAAGTATTTCATAAGTGTGTAACATAAATCTTTAAAGAAAGCAAAGCAGGGGCACCTGGGTGGCTCAGTCGGTTAAGTTTCTGACTTTAGCTCAGGTCATAATCTCGTGGTTCATGAGTTCAAGCCCCATGTTGGGCTCTGTGCTGACAGCTCAGAGCCTGCAGCCTACTTCAGATTCCATTCCTCCCTCTCTCTCTGCCCCTCCCGCATTCACACTCTGTCTGTGTAGGTCTCTCAAAAATAAAGAAATATTAAAAAAAAAATTTTTTTTTAAAGAAAGCAAAAGCAGATGAAGACAACATGTGGCCTGTCCTTAAACAACAGAAAATCTAAATAAGAAGAAAAATTAATCCAAATTAATTTCCATATCAAGTTAATGATAGATACTAGGAGAGAGTTTAATATTAAATATCACCTCTTCAGCTCTTAAAGAATTACCCTAGTCATGGGGCACCTGGGTGGCTCAGTCAGTTAAACATCTGACTTTGGTTCAAGTCATGATCTCACTGTTTGTGGGTTCGACTCCCGCGTCTGGCTCTGTGCTGACAGGTCAAAGCCTGGAGCCTGTTTCAGATTCTGTGTGTCCTCTCTCTCTGCCCCTCCCTCGCTCACACTCTGTTTCTCTCAAAAATAAACATTACCAAAAAAAAGAAAAGAAAAAAGAAAAGAACTGCTATAGTCATTCCCAACCACAATGAGAGAAGGGAGAGAAGCTAAAGTAAATTGCTTTTTTAAAAAACCTATTATTGGGGCGCCTGGGTGGCGCAGTCGGTTAAGCGTCCGACTTCAGCCAGGTCACGATCTCGCGGTCCGTGAGTTCGAGCCCCGCGTCAGGCTCTGGGCTGATGGCTCGGAGCCTGGAGCCTGTTTCCGATTCTGTGTCTCCCTCTCTCTCTGCCCCTCCACCGTTCATGCTCTGTCTCTCTCTGTCCCAAAAAGTAAATAAACGTTGAAAAAAATTTTAAAAAAATAAAATAAAATAAAATAAAAATAAAAAACCTATTATTAAATAAATAAATAAATAATAAATAATAAAAATAAATAAAAAACCTATTATTATAGGTTATATTAATAGAAGTATTGAAACTAGACCAAAAAGCATATACTAGATACTTACAAGACAATCTTGGCAAGGAAATGCTTGTTTGGCTCACATGAAATTTTAAAAATCTAGACATTTTACATAAAAATCCAGGATTCAGTTTGTCTTAAACAATCAGAAAATTTGACAAATCCAGCCCCATAGTCCCATGTGAAAGCAGAAACCAGGAGCCAGTGGCATGGTAGTAAATGGTAACAAGTGGCTGTGTTGGGAGGAAAAACCAAAAAAGCCCACATCTGTGGCTTTTGCCATGGTGTAAATACCCCCACCGTGGCTGAGGACAAGTGTCCAACATGAGGTCCCAGCTGAGATGCACACAGCTGGCTCTCAGGAGCCAGCTCTGACAGTGACTGCAACTAGATGATGGCTGCCTCCTGGAAAGGGGTCAAGAGCTGTGTTCTCCAGGATTCCCTCCTCCCTAAGGTCTTACACTTGGCAGCTTCGTGCACTTGGCACCAGTCTGCCCTCCCACCCCCTGCTATTCCCTCCACCCCAAAGAACTCCAGATCAAAGCTGGTGGCAGTACCAGGTACACTATACCCAGATCACACACAAAAACCATTGCTTAGGTCCCAGGGCACCAAATGGGTCAGTCAGTTACATGTCCGATTTTAGCTCAAGTCATGATCTCAAGGTTCGTGAGTTCAAGCCCCGCACTGAGAAGCCAGGGGTGGCAGAGAAGACAGTGACTCCCAACGGTGAGTTTAGAAGACATACTCAACAAATGGCTGCAGGTGCGGGGGATGTGCGGAGAAGATCCTGATTAGGGCAGCGATTCTCCAGATGCGGAGAGGGAAAGAGAGAACCCCCCAGGAGGGAGGAACATGCTGGGAAGCAAAGGGGACACTGAGGAAGATGGGCATCAAATGAAAAAATAAGTAGTTCATCCAAGGAGTCTCAACTCTGACATTTTAAATTGAATTGCAACCGACATTAAAATTAGCTCATTATATTTTCATGTGTATTAATGGGAAGTGTGGATTTCTAAAGACTGAGAAATACTTGGTTAAAAGAAACATAATAAACCATCCTCAAGTGGCTAAAGAGCTATTCAGTGGAAGAATCTATTTCCAACATCCATTATCCTAATTAACAAGCCATTATTTTCACCGGCAGAGATCCATTTCTAACATGTAGTATGCTAATTTGAGTTGATATAAAAGCACAAAAACTAGCAGAGACATTTGTAGTAGCTATCTCTGGAGGGCAGCCCTTCTGACTATATGCCAGGTGCTGACCCTGGGAGGCAACCTTTGATTAAAGCGGCTGACCACACCTAGAGTGTCTTAAGTTAGCACATAAATACTATCCCGCCTTATGTTTTATGAACCTTTTAGAAGTAAAATAAACTTTTGGGAGATGGTATTTTCAATGCCACTGTTCAGAAAAGGGAAATAATTGAAAGCACAAAGCATATTATTAGTGAATCCAACCTTTAGAAAGGGCAGTAAATTCAGTCCTTATTTTGAAAATCAAAAGGCTTGGGAGTCAGAGGAGGCAGCTCCCCAAGACCACGTGATTCCCTGCCCTGGAGAATGTTGCACTCCCCACCCCAGCAACAGCTGCCACTCAGTTATTAACTGCGCCTCTGACAATCCTGGCGTGGGACTGCATACGAAGACACAGAAAGGAGAGACATAGGGCAAGTGTTTTGTTTTGTTTCGGTTTTTTTACACTTTAATCTTGAATTCGGCATCCAACTTTTCCAAGCTTAATTTTTTCTCTGACATCTCCCACTCAGCCTACTGCAAAAGTTCTTGTTATAACCATCAGATGAAAATGTTTGGCAAAGTATTATTATCAAGTGGAATACAGTACTCCTTTTGGTTTGTACATTATTAGTAGTAATAGTGACCATTGTAATGAGTCATTTTTGCTAGTGTTAAAAAAATTAATTCCTTAGAGACGAGCCTTTTACTACAGCAGTTACTTTACTACCAACAGAGGTTTATAAAATGCCAACCACATGCCTCAAATGGCACGTGCCTGGAATATGAAGTGGTGCGGAACAGGACCCTTGCCTTGATCAAGTCTAGGATCTAACAGACTCAAAGAACCTTAGGTCAGAGAGTGTGGCCACCCACCCGCTGCCAACTCTCTTCTACAATGACTAAACAGTGGTTATCTCTTCTCCACTTGAACACTTTAGCAATAAGGGATCTGTTACTCAGTGAGGCCACCCATGCCATCAGACCCTTAACTGAAAGATATTTACTAGAAAAGAACGTCCCATATAAAGAGAAGTTCTGTGGGGCCCCTGGGTGGCTCAGCTGGTTAAGCATACGACTCTTGATTTCGGCTCAGGTCATGATCTCATGGTTTGAGATGGAGCCCTGCAGACGGCTCTGCACTGACAGCGTGGAGCCTACCTGGGATTCTCTCTGTCCCTCTCTCTAACCCTCCCCCATTCATGCCAGTGCTCCCTCACTCTCTCTCAAAATACATAAGTAAACTTAAAAAAAAAAAAAATTCTGTGGCAGTGGGCATCTGAGTCATGGACACACAAGAGAAAGCACAGTTCCTGTGGTTCCTGAATATGTGCTACCACACATCCTAAATATTTCACTGATTATAGCTACTTAATACTTATGAAATGCTTGGGGCGCCTGGGTGGCGCAGTCGGTTAAGCGGCCGACTTCAGCCAGGTCACGATCTCGCGGTCCGTGAGTTCGAGCCCCGCGTCAGGCTCTGGGCTGATGGCTCGGAGCCTGGAGCCTGTTTCCGATTCTGTGTCTCCCTCTCTCTCTGCCCCTCCCCCGTTCATGCTCTGTCTCTCTCTGTCCCAAAAATAAATAAACGTTGAAAAAAAAATTAAAAAAAAAAAAATAAAAAAATAAAATAAAATAAAAAAAATAAATAAAAAAAAGAAAATCTGGGGTTGGGGGGACGAGAAATCTGACATAACCATATTCTGAATCAGACATCTACGATACAACCAGGTATACTGGCACATGATTTCAGAGATGTTTGCATTTCTTCCTAGTCTAATGAGAAAATGACAGAAATTAAGTCTAATATGAAATTGAAACATCTGCACTAGGAAAAACATCACCACCATCTGTGCAATGACGTATCTTCTTACAAGAGTGTGCAAAGATAAAAGTGGGGAGGAAACTGTATCAGAGGACACACAGCAGTAGAGGCACCCTGACATTGAAGAATCAACCCCAGCATGGCAGCAGTATCATACTAGTGGAAGAGGCTTTAGTTGTAGCTCATTACTATCTACTGTATCATGCCTAACTTTTATGGCTATATTTAAATTATAAATTCATATTCTGGTTATGACATTGTACACGAACTAATGCATAAAGGTTTTACGCCTACTATTACGCTTATATACTTAAGTAACATTTTAATAAAGATAAGCATTTTGTGATTATGCAAGACAGTATTCTCATTTGTAGGAAACATATTTACTTAGGAGTAAAGAGGCATGATACCTCCTACTCTCAGGTGTTTCAGGAAAAATATTCTGCATATACATATGTGTATATATGTATATATATATATATATATACACACACATATGTATTTGTAAATATATGCACATATACATGAGAGAGACAGTGTCAAAGGAAATGGTACAAAATATAAATGGTTAATTTGGTTAAAGAATACATGATAGCCAAGGAATTACAGCACCTGACACTTAGGGGGATCTAGCCCCTCCTTAAAGATCCAGATCCAGAATTCCCCAAAGAATATTATTAGACCAATGACTCTCAGCTGGGAAGAGGGACCCAACATCAGAATCACCGAGTCAGGCATTTTCAGAATGCTTACAAACACCCGTTCTTCCTCTCTTTGGGAATCATTGCCACAGTAAGCTACTGTCATGGATAGAAATGCGTGGTATCCCTCTCAGGTGTTTTAAGATACCAAGAATAAAAATAACTAATGCAATAAAACAAAACCATCAAATTGGGCTACAAATGATCAGATGGGTGTCCTCTCCATCAGTGCCTATTAGGTAGGCTCAACAGTGTCAAGGTACAGTTAGGAGCACACTTTAGGGAACAAGATGGAGCTAATTAGATTTAACCAAAGGGGAGTAACCAGAATTTGAGCCCTGACTCTAAAATGTGGGAACAATGTAGCCTGAGAACATGGAAGAAGTGTGTCTAAACAGTCACATTTGCTCACAACTGGTGTGCCAACACCTCCCGTCCTCTTGAAAGGAACTGATGATGTCATTCCTGTCTAGTCACCGATATATTCCAGCATGTCTGAATCCTCTGGCTCACTGTATTTTCATGACCCATGTGTTAGTCAAGTCTTCCCAGCACCTAAATGGAGGAGTCAGCAGCAAGTTTATCCAACAAAAGAGATATAAAGCAAATCATGTTTTTTCAAGTGCATTCATTAGTGAATCCTAAAGTCTATTTAATGAGTCATGACCCAACTTTCATAAAAACAAAGCAGAATATAAAGAACAGAAGAGGCACATCTCCATGCACTCAGGGTAATTTCTGCTTCATGAAGCTTTTGTATCATTTATGTCAATATATCATTACAATATAAATGCTTTTCTACCCTGTGCCATGGTCAGAAATGTTTGAAAGGTACCCTAACAGATGCTGGGAGGAAAAACAAGAGACTAAGAGGATAGAGGAAGAAAGAGACAGGAGCAGATCCAGCCAATATGCTCAAAGCAAAGTGGTGGCTAAAGCCCCTGTAACCTGTGCACACAGCAGCCAGTTACTATACTGATGCAGAGGCTGGTCAGGATATTGCAGGAAGGAAATTTACCTGTGAAAACAGGACACGAGTGCAACTGATCATCATGTTATAATTAATCAAGCTTTTTTTCCTTTTTAAGGCAAAATAGACTACAACCTATATACATGAAAATATCCCGTGTATCGGGGGGGCATCAGTCCCCTCTAATAAGAAAAGCTTGTATTCCTGGCCATTCTTTACTTGGAAGGATTATGGTAATTTACACTTCATCATTCAGTCAACTTGCAGTGAACTTCACCAAGTGAGGAGATCGTGAATTTCTAGGAGCAAGTGGGTGCAGCAGCAACCCCTACAAAGACTGGCTTGTGTTCCTGTTCTCCCCACTTCAATCACACCAACTTTATCCCATTTTTCCTGATCGTATGCATGCTCATCAGAGCAAATCCAAAGTGCTATCTCCTCCACCAAAATCCTCAAAACCAAAATTTCACAGTTCTTAAAATTATGTTTTTAATGTTTATTTATGAGAGAGAGAGAGCACGCACAAGCAGAGGAGGGACAGAGAGAGAGGGACAGAGGATTGAAAGCAGGCTCCGCCCTGACAGCAGCAAGCCCAATGTGGGCCTGAACTCACTAACAGCAAGATCATGACCTGAGCCAAGGTGAGACACTCAACTAACTGAAGCACCCAGGTGCCCCTCAAAATTATTTTATTCTAAGTGAAGACATAAGCAGATACAAGATCTTCTCATCAGAAGCCACATGAACAAAATTACCAAAAATATTTTGTAAAAATCACAATAAATCAAAGTATGTTAAAGACGCACCAAAGTGGGGGCGCCTGGGTAGCTCGGTGGGTTAAGCGTCTGACTTCAGCTCAGGTCATGATCTCACGGTTGATAAGTTAGAGCCCCACATCGGGTTCTGTGCTGACAGCCCGGAGCCTGTTTCAGATTCTGTGTCTCCCTATCTCTCTGCCCCTCCCCTGCTTGCTCATTTGCTCACTCTCTCTCTCAAAAATAAAGCAAAACATTAAAAAAAAATACATAAATTAAAAAAAAAAAAAAAAGACGCACCAAGGTGTTATTCTAAACATCAGTGCTAATGTGTCTTATCCTCAAATTTTGTTCAATTTTGACTACTAAAAATAAGCCTGGAAAAAGGTTGGGGTCATCCCAGCACCAGCATTAATTACGACTGAAAGAAGAGATTCCTGCAGCACAGGGAAAAATGGGCAATCTCATGTTGTATTCTCATTAAGTACCTTCCAGGATTACCCTGGGTGCTGATTAAATCAATGTCTCATGAGCGGTGGAATGATTATTTTAAGTAAATGTATTCCTTCTAGGCCATCCAGATAAGTGACTATTGTGTGACTACAAAACCACCATTT
Source organism: Prionailurus viverrinus (assembly GCF_022837055.1). Lineage (NCBI taxonomy): Eukaryota > Metazoa > Chordata > Mammalia > Carnivora > Felidae > Prionailurus > Prionailurus viverrinus. The sequence goes on from NC_062562.1 coordinate 52,494,263, forward strand.
CACTATTGACTTCAGCTCTACAGTGTACCATTGAGATATTTCTTCTATTCTCTGCTAGTAGACATAATGAAGCCTTAAGGCTATCAGGTATTACAGATCCAAGTCCTAATAGGTACTGTTCTCTTCAAAATACTCAAACAATAACATCTTCAAAAATGCCTAAGTTTTCAGTTCTCCATGAGCAAAAGAAAAGAGAATCATTTAGGTCACCTACAGGAGTTGGGAAACCGATCTCAAGTAGTAGAACATTTTTCTGTTTGTAATAAGACACCCAAATCAGATTACATACACAAGACTTTTTTAAATGTTGAGGAGAATGCTAAATGTAAGAGCAATTTACAACAAAAGCTAAAATAGAACTAATCTGGGACAGAGAAAGCTGATTCAGGCTGAACAAGCCCAAGTAGGTCTTAAGAAATCTCTTGGAAGACTCTGAACTTAATGCTCAACTTTGCCTATAAATAGAATAAATTTTCACATACTTACATGACTAGATAATAGAAAATACAATGAATGCCTGGTTTTTGAGCTCTGTGCTCCTGTGGGTGATGATGCACAGAGCATCATAGCAAAAAAGTTTCTCAAAAATGTTGCCTGATGTTAATAATAATGACTATAGACATCTTTGGACTTTTTCCCTCTTCTTTAAACGTAAAAAATGATCCTGAGAAACTGAAGTCATTCCAGAGGGATTCCAGAATCATGCCAGAGTCCAAAGAAGAATATTCCAGAATGAAGGCTACTCTGTAATCGTTCTGGCCTTGTATATGCATATATCCTTACTCTGCAAATCATTAACAGATGTGTTGAACACAGGAAGAAAGTAAGAATTCCTCTCTCCCTTGGCATTATCGTTCTATTTCTATCACCAAATATGCCCAGTCTCCCCCTTCTATGCATTTTATAGCTGCAAGTGTCTACGTTCATAAGCTCCATAAAGGCAGTGGCTGTCCCTTGTTCATCTATGTGTGCCCCTTTTACATAAGAATTCAACCCTTGTTCATTGAACTGGTAACTATACAGGTCTCCTGCCTGAACACAGTGACCCTGAAGCTGGGCTCCAGAATCGAACCTGAGAAGGTAGGAGAAAAAGAGAAGACACTTTTACTCTCTACATCCAGGACACGAAGGGCAGCCTCAAGGTCATTACTTCCATTTTTCATTTGTATGAACACTATCTTGTTTTACTGATCCTAACTAAATGCGGGCATTATACAACAGAAATTAAAAATACTATCTAGGGGCACCTGAGTGGCTCAGTTGGTTAAGCATTCGACTTTACCTCAGGTCATGATCTCACAGGTCATGGGTTCAAGTCCTGCCTTGGGCTCGATGCTAACACCTCAGAGCCTAGAGCCTACTTCAGTTTCTGTGTCTCCCTCTGGCTCTGCCCTTCCCCCACTCACTATTGGGCGCGCGCGCTCTCTCTCTCTCTCTCTCTCAAAAATGAATAAACATTAAAAAAAGTTTTGTAATACTGTCTAATAAAGTATAAAAACTTCTAAATTAACTATATTCATACTTAATGAAGCTTGTAACTAGCTATTCAACTCAGCAACATGTACTGCAATCTTAGAGACATAAAGGAGCTTTTCATGCTTTTCAGCAATCTTAGATAAAAGCCCACAACCTGAGTTGCCTCTCCCTAACTTAGCGTCCCTAGGAATGATACATAACATCCCTGAGTTTCAATTTCTTTAGGAAGGGATAATTATACTACACCAATGGATAGTTATATCCCCCCCCCCAACAATCCAAAACCTAAATAAATGTAAATTATGCAAGAGGTTTAAAAAAAAAAAAACCCTCTAATTGTTACCTCATCCAATCACTAGTTTAAAGATAACCTCGTGTGAGTGTTGGTGTTAGGAGAGAGTGGGAAGACCCAGGCACACTGATAATACACAGGACTAGAATAAGCCCGACCACAAGCCAACAAAACTGCCCAAAGTGAACAGATTATGGCAATCCCCACCAGGAGCCAAGAGCTAAGATAGGCACTATCTATACAATAGCCCATTTAATCCTCACAAATACTTTGTAAGTGTTATTTCATGTTAGGAATGAGGAAACTGAGGCTTAGAAAAATAAAAGTCCTAGACAGTAAAAAGGCAGAGCTTACATTTTAAGGATATGCACTTTCCAGTCTGTCTATTCATTAAGACTTAAATTGGAAAGTAGTTCATCTTTAAGAATTTATAGTGTATACTGTATGCTAGCCAACTTGACAATACATTATATTTTTTAAAAATCTATAAAGAACTTATCAAACTCAATACCCAAAAAGCAAATAATCCAGTGAAGAAATTGGCAAAAGACATGAACAGACACTTTTCCAAAGAAGACATCCAGATGACTAACAGATGAAAAGATCTCAACATCACTCATTATCAGGAAAATACAAATCAAAACCACAGTGGACACCACCTCACATTGGTCAGAATGGCTAAGATTATCAACTCAGGAAACAACAGATGTTGGTGAGGATGCGGAGAAAAGGGAACCCTTTTGCATTACTGGTGGGAATGCAAACTGGTGCAGCCACTCTGAAGAACAGTATGGAGGTTCCTCAAAAAATTAAAAATAGAACTACCCTATGACCCAGCAATTGCAATACTAGTTTTTATCCAAAGGATACAGAAATACGAAAATGCTGATTTGAAGGGGCACATATACCCCAATGTTTACAGCAGCTCTATCAATAATAACCAAAGTATGGAAAGAGCCCAAATGTCCATCAACTGATGAATGGATAAAGAAGATAAAGTGTGTGTGTGCATGTATGTGTATATAATGGAATATTACTCAGCAATCAAAAAGAAATAAATTTTGCCATTTGCAACAATATGGATGAAACTAGAATGTATGCTAAGCAAAATAAGTCCATCAGAGAAAGACAAATATCATATGATTTCACTCATATGTGGAATTTAAGAAACAAAACAGAAAGGAAGGAAAAATAAGATAAAAACAGGGAGGCAAACCATAAGAGAATCTTAAATACAGAAAACAGGGCTGCTGGAGTGATGTTAGTGGGGGGATGGACTAAATGGGAGATGGGCAATAAAGAGGGCACTTGTTGGGATGAGCAATGGGTACCATACATAAGTGACAAATCACTAAATTCTATTCCTGAAACCATTATTACACTATATGTTAATTGGATTTCAATAAAAAAATAAAAATTAAATAAAAAAAGAATTTAGAGTGTATAAAAGCTCAACCTTAGAAATTGTTTTGTTTTTAGCATTTTAGTGCTTAGAAAAAGAAAACTTGGTTCCCACATAAAACAGTCACCCTTGCAAATACTGTTCAGCAAGCAATTTTAACTTTGAAAAAGAACTTATTTAAAAACGTAAATAAAAACTTACTAAAAACCTAGGATGAGCAGGAAAACCGCTTTAACACATTGTGGAATAACCTCATGGAGAACAATGTCATGTTCTTTTTCCTTTCACCTGTCCCCCACCACATTAGTGAATTTTCCCCCCAATATTTGCTGTTTCTCGCTCACGCAAATGGAATTTTCAAGACTATTTTCCATCACATACATACGTGCTACCTATGACAGAAATGCTCTTGGATGATTTTTTCCACCTCTACTTCTCTCCTGGTCAATTTGTCTGTCAGACAACACGTATTTATGTAAACTTCCAAAGTCCCTAAGTGTCTCTTAAGGACTATCTCCACTCAAGAGCTGGGAAGCCAGGAAGGACAGGACTTCCTCGAGTTAACCCTTGGAGCTGTGGTATCCAAAGATGACATTTACAAGACTTACATATCCTAGCACTTGAAAATGAAAAGGAGAATACTAAGTTGTTCTGAGAACAACCAAAGTTAACTGCACATAACCATCAAACTGTGTGGAGAAACACGTGAGTCTATGATAATGCAGGAGACAAGGGGACACGGGTAAAAAGTGCTTTAAAACAGGTTCATGACTTACGTTTTTCATCATCAGCATGCACAAGAGACGCTGCCCTTGACAAAACATCCAATGGCGTCTCCATTCCTGGTTGGAGCCTAGACGGAAAAAAAAAGAGAGACAAAGAATAGAATTTAAAGAGAATTCAAAGGACTCCTTAAGAATTCTGGTAGTTAACAATTAGAATGATTCCCCCATGAAATGCAAATCACAATCCTAAGGATGAAAATCTTCCCAATCTGTGAAGAAATGCAGTGGATTTGGTTCAGGCACAAAGAGAGGAAAGGGTTAAATTCCATTCTGTGTACTAAGCTAAACCTTGCAGATTCCAGGAAACAGCTAGTGTTAGAACTAAAAGAAGGGATATTGTGAATATTCATGCCCATGTTATTTGTGCTTATAAATGTTTATGTGCGTGCATAAAAACATGCCCATTCAGACAGACCAAGTAAAAAACAGCTTTGGAACAAAGGCTACTCTATGAACGTAGTGGTACTACCAGTCTGAGATTTCTGTTGTGGTGGTGGTGGTTGTTGGTTTATTAGTTTTAACAAAAATGACTAAGCTCGAACCATTCTGTTCATTCACCTACTTAGCTGAGAGACTCTTTGTGACCTTGTCACTTAATATACTCAATGTACTAGTGAAAGGTCTGTGAATTCCAGGGGTGAGTTAAATGGTATTTGAAGTCCAATAAGAATCTTTATTTTAAAAATGAGTTAAATGGCATTTTAACTTAAGTAGTATTCTAAGGCCAATATGTTTATCTTTCTTTAAAAATTTTTTTATGTTTATTTTTGACAGAGAGACAGAGACAGAGAGAGAGCGAGAGCATGAGTGCGGGAGGGGCAGAGAGAGAGAGAGGGAGAGGGAAACACAGAATCTGAAGCGGGCTCCGAGCCGTCAGCACAGAGCCCGACGCGGGGCTCGAACTCATGGACCGTCAGATCATGACCTGAGCCGAAGTCGGATGCAAACAGACTGAGCCACTCAGGCGCCCCTGTGTATCTTTATTTTAAAATATGTTTTGGGGAGCCTGGGTGGCTCAGTCGGTTAAGCATCTGACTTCAGCTCAGGTCATGATCTCATGGTTCGTGAGTTCGAGCCCCACATTGGGCTCTGTGCTGACGGCTAGGAGCCCGGAGCCTGCTTCAGATTCTGTGTCTCCCTCTCTCTAACCCTCCCCTGCTCGCATTCTCTCTTTCTCAAAAATAAATAAACATTAAAAAAACATTTTAAATATGTTTTGTAAGTACCCACTATCACCACCACCCATCACCAATTTAGCTAGTGCCATGTTTTCTAATAAGCCTGGGTTTTATTTTTAATTCTGTTTTCTTAAATTACAGCATACATATAAAAGCAAAGACTGCAGAACATTTAAAGATGGTGGGTGGAAAACCTAGAAAATCAGGCCACCTCGCCCAATTTTTCTTTTCCAGATTACTTACACACACACACACACGCATACACAGGCACACATACACAATTACTGGGAAAACAGACATACTCCATTAGTTCAACTGAGAGAAATATCTTCTTAACTATACCTTTAAAGACAGCAATGGAACACCTGCTTGGGATTCTCTCCCTCCCTCTCCCTCTGCTCCTACCCTGCTCACATGCCCACACTCTCTCAAAAAGATAAATTAATTAAAAAAGACACTCAGCATTTAATCAGACTTCTTCAACATTTACTGAGTAACTACTAGGTATGTGCCAGTTACAAGACATGGTGGATCAGCTTGCTTTATAATATTCGTATTTCAGGTCCCCAAAGAAACATCAGGTCTTGCCTGGCAACGTAATTTCATTCAACAAAAGTGAACTATGGGGACGCCTGGGTGGCTCAGTCAGTTAAGGGTCCAACAGCAGCTCAGGTCATGATCTCACTGTTGGCTTCTGAGCCTGAGCCCCACGTAGGGCTCTCTGCCCACAGAGCCCATTTCGGATCCCGTCTCCCTCTCTCTCTCTGCCCCTCCCCTGCTCATTCTCGCTTTCTCTCAAAAATAAATAAACATTAAAAAAAAATTATCTACTAGGTGCTGCCAAGGTAGGAAAAAAAAAATCAAAGGCCAGTAGTTGTTTTCAAAGAGCTTTCAATCTGTACAGTAGACGTGCCTACAAGAAAGTAGTTTAAGGCAGTGTTTTCTAAAGTGTTTTGCACTATATGTTCATATTTTACAAGAAAAAATTTTTCCAGAAATAAGTTCAGGAAACACTGAAGTAAACCGAATTAAGCAGCTTCCTGTGCTTGGAATATACTGCTAGGCGTTCCTCCTGCAGAGGCTCAGGCAGTGGGGGTATTTACCTCTGGATAGATGAAATCTCTCGAATTTCACTGGCCATTCATTTAACCTGAAATATCTCTTAGGGAACACTTAGGGAAATAATGGATTAAGGTAAAGTGTGCTAAGTGCCACAACAGTGGTATAAACAAAATCCTATAGAAATACAGATGAATTCTGAAAGACTGTAGAGAAAACAGAACCATGAGCTGAACCTCTGAAGAATGGATAGAAAAGTTCTTCCAGAATGGAAGAACAAAAGGATAATCTATTCAGGAACAAGTTGCCCCAATCAGCTAGAAGACAAGAATAAAACGGGAATAGGAAGTAGGAGACAGGGATGGGAGTTTCGATCGGGGCCATATTATGGAAGGACTGAGGGCTCTGACAAAAGTTGGGTTTGATTGTGTACGTGTTAGGGATCCACTGCAACCTCTGAGCAGAGAACTGACTTGGTCATCCACATATTCAATGAAAATTATTCTGATAGGACCATGTAGTCCCATTCTACAGAATGGGAAGCTAAAGACAGGGTAAACAATATCAAAGAGCTATGCAGAAGGTAATGAGGGGCACTGTTAAGGGAGCTGTGGGGACAGGAGAAAACCAGAGACAAACTGACAGGGTTTGGAAGGTCTCGAAATGTGAGAGGAGACAAAGACAAATACTGTTTAGTTTCTTATATGTGAAATCTAGAAGAAAAACAAATTAATCGAGACAGAGAACAGTTTGCTGGTTACAGGGTGGGGTAAGGAGGGGATAGGTGAAAGTGGTCGACAAAAATAAATCAATTGCTCATCAACACCAGAAATGGGGGTTGTCAGTCACTGCAAGAGCAGTGACGTCATAAACCAGAGTTCATTTCTTCTTTCTCAGAGACAAGGGAAGAGGAGTAAATCAGAAGAACAAAAGAAAATGTAATGGCATTCACATTCATAATCGTCTTGGTAAGATAGAAAAGATCACCTCCTGAGAGTAAGGATTTTTGAACTTGTTCAAAGAAGAAGAAAGGTTTGCTGAACTCCCAAGAACTCCGTCTTACCATCTTTATCTAAGCCAGTTTCCTATTCAGGCAAGATTTGGGCTTAAAGCCTTTTATTTGGATTAAGTAAATGCTGATAAGCATTCTACTCCATAATACAGAATTTAGACTCAAATTCCTTAATTTCCCCATGAAATTGAAGTTCTGAATGACCTTGCCTTCCTGATCACACACTCTTGACTCTCTGCCAGCAACGTGAAAATTCTAAACCCAAATAGATATCCATTAACAACACATGCCTTAAGTTATGCAAATTACAAGTGTTGTGCATAGAAGCAAAATATCAAAGCATAAAAACATCAAATAACACAAATCTAGGAGATTACATATTTAAATGTATTCAGATACTATGAATTCCAAACCTCCAAGCACTTAATGTTCAAAGTAGGCAGGTAAGAGATTAGGTGTTTAAGGTTCACCTGCAAGGCACCTGCCATCTGCTGCAACCTTATTAATGAAACCAATCAATTTTTATTACACAATTATTCTGAGTTCAGGGAAGTACTCAAGAGAAGAAAAGAGAAACAGAAGATAAGATCTCTGCTTTCAAGGAGTTACGTTCTTGTTTGTGAACATTAAGTATAAGGAATAAGACAACAGACAAATCTTTTAAGGGACTAGGATAACAAACAAATTTAAAAGAGCATAATAAAAGACAATATATAATTTAAAACCAAAATGTGTACTGTGTGATAAAAGAGAGATGAGCATCAGCTCAAAGCGTATACCTTGCAAACATCTATTCTTTGGTTGGTGTGCACATATGTGTGCCTCTAAAAGCCACTTCAAAGATTCCCTTCCCTAGTTTCTCTCCCTCAGGCTGTCAGGCTCCTCTCGGACTTCTCTTATTTACCAGATCACACCGTTGGAATATGTCCTGGGTGCAAGGACTCTGTCTTATCCTTACATGTTACAGTCATGTTGGATCAAAAGTCTCAGGAAAGGCACAGAGGCAGAATGAAAACCCGAGACATTCTCACAATGGAGAATCTTGGATAAGGAGTAGAATCTAAGCAGGGTAAACATGATGTGGGTGGACAGAGGAAAAAGCAGAAGGCTAGCCAACCAGGTTCACACTAAACATAGCAGGAAACAGGCAGCAACTATTAGTCCCTGAGCGAGCTGGTGATCCGATGTTAATGAGATTTTCATTTAGCAGTTCTGGGGAGGATGGTCTGACTTGATGAAGTCAAGTGAGAAGTCACTGGAAGCAGATCAGTCAGGAGGCTCCTCCAGGAACCAAGTGTGAGATAAGGGCAGTAGGGGCTGGTTCAGTAAAGGTGGGAGATGAGGTCCAGCAACTAGGCATTATCTAGCCACAAAAAAAAACCTAAGCAAATAAAGGTGGAAGATAACAGTAATAAAATAAAATTAAAAAAAAACTTATGGAAAAAAAACTTCTGAATTTTACACCTTGTACAATATCCACAACCCCCCCCCAAAAAAAACCAATAAAACATGTTAGTAAAAAGTAAGGGGAGCTGGGGGGAAACAATGATTACAGTATTTGATGGAGGGCCACATAACACTGAGAGGCAAATTAGCAGATTGGTTATTTAAGAGGGTGATCTTTGGACACCAACCTGGCTGAGTTTGAATTGGGCTCAGCCACTTCCTATCTGTGTATCCCTGGAAAATGACTTTACCTCTGTGTGTCTGTTTCCTCATCTGTAAAATGGGGATATGAATTAATATTACTCCCCTCATAGGGTGTTATGAGAAATGGATGGCCTTTATATGTATTAATATTTGTCAAAACTTTTGCAAACATATTAAATAAACTGCAAATGATGGTAAACGTATTGAAAAAAGGGTACTGACCACAACTTTACATGGCGATGCCTCTAAGATGGATGAAAGCTGACACCTGAAGGAGAGGAATTAGCCTTGTGAAGCACGGCAGGCAGGGAGGAGACAAAGAGCATTTGCAAAATACCCAAGACAGACCCACGCTGGGCATGGAGATGTGGAGGGAATGACCTCAGGGCAGGAAACAAGGGGGAGAGGACAGGAGGTGGTGGCAGGGAACTGGGCAAGGGCAGATCAAGCATACTCTGCAGGGTGTGACAAAGCTGAGATTTATTCTTCATCAGTGCAAAGCCCTTGAATAGTCTGAATGGTTTGAAACAGGGGAGAGAAAGTCCTGGTTTATTCTGTATCCTTTATGAACCAAAAATCATCTCCTCCCTTTTGCCAAAGATTATGCAGCATCTGGAAAATAAAGCTAAGTACATCTCAATAACAGGTCCTCCTTTCTGTGACAGTTTTTACACTATAAAATCATGATAAGCAAAAATATAATCACTTGAAATGCTCAGGCCTGAAATGTAACCCCATTAAGGTGAGAAGAAGATGGTTCTGAAAAAAGACTTCAACTGCACCTGTAAAGGTATTCTACTGTACTGCAATCCACTTCTGGTCTATCCATTCACCTTCATTGGGGATTTTTGACAAATATGAACATAAGTCATCATGAATAGAACATACATTTTGTTTTGTTTTACAAGCAACGGTATTTTCTGACCCATATTCTTTTCTTTGGACTCCCTTATCGCCAATAATAACGCTCTTACAAATAGCTTAAGGTGCAGAATTAGAGAATAAGAGGTATCAATTCTAAAGCTACTAAAATTTAGGGACATTCAGTGCTAATGACAAGCTCAGCTATAAATTTGAATGCCATTATTTTGGACGTCCACGAAGAACTGTCCTTTTTTGATCAACAAGAGGACAAAAGCACCTGTCTCAGCAACAGAATTATGGGGCACAAGGGTGGCTCAGTCAGTTAAGCATCCAACTCTTGGTTTCGTCTCAGGTCACAATCTCACAGTTTCGTGGGGTCGAGCCCCACGTCCAGCTCTGTGCTGATAGCAGAGAGCCTGCTTGGGATTCTGTCTCCCTCTCTCTCTGCCCTCCCGCCATTCATGCTGTCTCTCTCAAAATAAATAAACTTTAAAAAAAATTAAAGAAATAGAATTACAAGATGTATTCAAATTTTTTTTCCAGGCAAAAGAACAGAATTTCAAGATATGTTATGCGAATGTTCTAAGGAGATTTCCCAGGTGAAAGTTACAGCACCAGGACTATCTCACTCCATGGTTCTTCCAGGAACAGTGGCCTAACTACAGTATAATTGAGGAAAGAGTATGAGAACATGAAGCAACCGTCCTGGCTAGGGGTGGAAGCCAGTAGAGGTGGGAAGAAGCACATTCAAACCTCCTGATGTTCCTGCCACACTGTCACTTGCCCAAAAAAACAGAAACAGGAAGACAGCACTATCCTGGGTACTGATGGCATCTCCAGTTTCCAGATGCACACTATTCAGTCTCTCTAATTCCTGTTGGCACTGTTCCATCCCTCTATCCCCTGCAATCAGAGCCACTTCCTGAGATAATCTAAACCAGCCTTGGCTAATAAAGTACAACTGGAGCACAAGCCTACAAGTATGAACTCTCACACCACAGCACAAGGTATGTGACCCTTTTGCCCATCAAGAATTTAGAGGCTTTGAGTCTCTCCTATTTCCGTTAGAACTATATACAGACATTACAGAAAAGGAAAAGGCACCTCACTGCCCTGAAGCAATATCACACTGTGGTCAATCTGATGAGCAGTCTGTCCAGTAGGAAGGATAACCGAAATGAAATTTCAGACCAAATTATCACCAGATCCAGACAGCCACGGGCAAGCATAGCTTTGGGCACATCAAGAAGGTGAGCATTCCCCTTCTGATTCTTCTCCACAGTATGTCCAATTGATGCCCCCCACCCCAGCTTCTTGCAACACATAATCTTCCTGTTAACATCCAATTCTCAGACCATCCCTCTATGTTCTTGCTGAAAATATCTCTCATTTGTGTAATCCTTTTTTTTTCTTCTCAACACTTTGCCATCTGTTACATCAATACAGCCAGAACTTTAGTGGCACAAAACCTAAGCTCGAGCCCTACTTTAACACTTTCACTCAGTCAGTTTCCTTCTAGGCTCTGCTCTACAGAGCTAACACTAATTGTGTGGGCCATTTCACCTCTCCAGGCTCAAGTTTCCTCACTTAGAATAGCAGTAATGTTGCCTCCTGCATATGGTCACAGACTTGGCGTGTGGATTCAAGGATACATGCCCTGTAAATTCAATTGAGAAAATATATGTCAGCCTCAAACAGCCACCACCATCTTAAGGTTGTAGGGCACACACTTTTCCAAAGCACACTCATGTAAATTACTTCATTGGATTCTCACTGCAACTTGGCCAAACAAGATTATTCATATTCTCCTACAGATGAAAACCCAAAGTGCCAAGAATCTAAGTGACTTCCAGAAGAAGCTAAGACTAGAATCCAAGTCCCCTGACTCACCATCCAATGCTATTTTTACTCCACTTAAGCTGATTTTCATAAAGACTTTTGAAGAAAAGCAGTTACTTATTTTTAGTTTAAGTTACATCCCTTTCCCCCCACCCCCGCCCAAAAAACCTTCCACCATCAACCAAGGCAAGACTTGTAGTCTATGTTCTTTCCCTACACCTTGAGATACATCAGGCAATAACCTGACAGTTTCTCAAGTAAGCAAAGGGAAACAAATCCTCCCCTCTTGCAAATGCGAAAACGCTGCCATATTATACTTTCTTTGAACAGAGCTGAGCACGGAGTCACGCGAATAGTAACCAAGCCAGGTGAGAAAATGCTCGCAGAAGATGTTCTGAAAGTAGAGCAAAGCAACACTGTCAATAGCTGCAGCCGTAGGTTCCTGGGGCCAATGCAACACGGCCTGTAAACATAGGCCCTCAAACCTTCAGGCTCCAAGAACAGGCTCAGTATTAGGAAGGATGGCTTCTACTCAGTCACGCTCAAGAAAACCTGTTGCCTGAGTTACGATGGATAACGGTTAGGGATCAGTGAATGGTATTTTCAGATGTTCACCTAATTGTTTGTGTTTCTCACCACCTTGAATGGTACACCACATTACTAAATAGAGGCCAGCCCTTATTCAAACTACTCTTTCAAAAGTCATACTACTGAAAAAGCATGAACAGATGGATCCTGTGCTAGGCCAGCATTCCTTACCGAGGCATATCCCTGGCATGAATACTCGATCCATACTCCATACTAAGTACAATGTCAGGACGTGGCTGCCCTCTGCTTACATACAACTCACTTCTACACATACCCTCTCCTGAAAATGTATCTGAAGGCCAAATGTATTAAATCTGAATATACTTACATGCTCTATGCCCACTTCCAGAGAATTGAAAATATATGTGCATAAAATCCCTAGTTAGGCTGCTTTCAGGTGCTTGCCGACCTCAAGCATAACCCCCAGAATGTAAGAGTCAGCTGGTGGCAGTCCTTCCAGTGTCCTAGAAAGCTATAAAACTTGCTAAGTTGGGACAGTTCTGTACCCTTCCCATAATGAATGACATCACACCCCTCCTGCGAAAGGAGACAGTCTGTAGGTTGGGCAGCTGTCCATCTCTCATCCTCCAAAGTAGGATTTGTGAGATGTTGGAATTAAGTAATCCCAGGTGCGCGTCATCAATTCGGCCCTGCCTACTGCTCATCACCACCTCTGATCGTTTCCCAGGGAAATGAAATCCCAGCCAGCTTAGGTGGAATAAAAGGTACCACTCTGGATGGAAACTCCCAAATGAACGCTCGACTCAACCACCTCTGGTCTTCCGATACTAAAATGACCCAAGTCTTGACTCTATGGACCTCCTTAACTACCCCTCCCCCAGGGGTGTGGTGTGTTAGGGATGTGCTATTCAGTCATCCTGATGACCCAGCAACACAAGCTAACGAACACTGCTACTGTGCAGTAACTAGATCCTCAGTTCCTGTTCTACAGTTTGGTATCAATGTCAGCCATGCACAGGCAGTATGAAAGCTGACCATGTGCCCGCTGAGGGCCAGCTACGTAAGCCTGATGCTGCAAAACTAAACTTATGTTACAGCATATTTCCTTTTATGCGAGGCTGCCTGATGCTGGGGTAAAATTCTCACTGCTGGCTGAAGTTCACACATCTCTCTCAAGGGTCCCCTAGAAACTGTATGGTGGGCCCACATTAACACCACTGTTGTCAGGAAAAGATAAGAAAATCCAAGTGTGGACATTTCATTCAGATGACCAATTCCCACCATTTTTCAACACTGCTGTCAAATAAAACTGAACTATCCTTTTCTTTCTCATGTTTAGGCTCTTGTGAATCTGTCTCTTCATTCCCAAGTCCTCAGCCTTCTATAGCACTGCATATGAAATAAGGGAAACGCGTCATCATTTTTAGTTTACTCTGGATATGCTTGTTCTTGCCGTTTCTCTTATTTGGATACTTAGAATTTCCTATTCACAAGCCCTCAGGTGCCTGTCCTCTCAGGATGAGAGCACACCCAAGAATGAGAAACGTGAATTTGCATCAAAGTCCAAATTGGCAAACTTCCCATAACACCCAGGTCTAACTATATACACTGGTCCAAAATCTCAACTCAGCCTATTAAAGCCTAGATAGAGCCTTCTAACCCATGACACATTCTGTCGTTAGGAAGCACTCTAGTTACCAGCATCAGTAAACATGCTTTCTCATTATTCACAGTAGTCACGCTCGCTAAGGTGTCCAATAACACTGAACTCGTGAACATGAACCACTGCTCCTAGGGGAAGTACACAGTTAGGTTCCTTCAAGCCTCTGGTTACATTTCTGTCAATTGATCAATACATCATCTTGTTTCATGAGTGTTTCTGTTTAAAGACATCTTATTTGAGATCTATTATCGATTCATTAACATTGAGTTCATGGCCAACAGCACTACAATTCATGCCTGAAGGAAGCTTATCTAATGCACACATTTTCCACACATATTTTTCCTGAAGGCACATCACAGCCTTCTGGCTCTTGGGAACCCTGGACAGCACTTCAGCACTATGCTTGGGGGCCATTATAAGCAGCAAAAACACCAACAGAAAGCCCCCAAATGAGAAACATGGGGCACAAAAGACACCACAAGTAAGAGTACAGTATGAGAGCTGGAACAAGTCAGAGTCTTGCCTTGTTTGACCTCACCTGGGGATGCACACTTGGGGAGACTCCAATTTTTCACCACTCTGTGCATGTGCATGGATGACAGAGACAGCGCTGCAAGTTCGAATTTGAGGTTACAAATAACTTTTAGTGAGTAGATAAACTCGTAAATTCGAGGATGGGCTGTATCTGGTTATTGGACCTGAGGTATGAGACAGAGTATATTCCATAAGATTCTCCTCCTTTGCAAAGGAACTGTCATACTGCATCCCAGGTAGCAAGAATTTTTCTGGTTTCAGCACCTCCTACTTACACTCCGCCTTTCCTACCTTGGCAATTTATACTATCAAAATTTGGCGGTCCAATTTCTTTCTTTCTTTCAAAGTTTATTTATTTACTTTGAGAGAGAGTGAAAGAGTGCGCAGGGGCAGACAAAGAGGAAAAGAGAGAGAATCCCAAGCAGGCTCCTCACTAACAGTGCTGAGCCCAACACAAGGCTCATGACCTGAGCTGAAACCTAGAGTCCAGATACTCAACCAGCTCAACCAACTGAGCCACCCAGGCACCCCGGCAATCCCAATTGCTAAGCAGTTGTTGTTGCTATCGTCATTTTAACGTGGACATATTCTAAATGGCTACAGACTGTTGGCAGCATTCATTCTCTTTTCTTGTCTATTAGGATCTCACATATCAACGTCATTACCTTTAGATGGGATCCCTAAAACAATCACAAATGAGCTTCAGTTAACACAACTTGCACAAACTTAACACACACACACACAAAAAAAACTTCCTTTCACCAGGTTCTGCAACAGCTTATCTAACTAACATACACCAAAATCCAGACTTGATATGTTAAGACTGCCACACTGTCATAATTTTAGTCACATTAAATATTTCCCAATGTATGTGACTTTTACCTCCTGAATTTACAACTCTTATTGTTTTATTAAGTCATACTCAAAGGTGCAAAACAACTTTTAAGATGGCTATTTTACTTATTTTTTTTAACGTTTATGTATTTTTGAAGCGGGGGGGGGGGTGAGAGGCAGAAAAAGAGGGAGACACAGAATCACAAGCAGGCTCTGAGCTGTTAGCACACAAGCTGTGAGATCATGACCTGAGTCGAAGTCAGCTGCTTGTGTATCTGGCTGTTTTCATCACCAGTCTTACTCAGAGGCTTTCTTCCCCGTGCTTTTGCAGCCACTGTCTTATGTGAGCTTTCATAAATGAACATCTGAGGTCATTATGAGGCAGGAATGCAGGTGTGATTCTGGCCTTATGCAGAAGAGCAAAAAGAGATGTGGAGAGGCTAAGTGGCTTAGCTCGGAATCACACAAAAGAACCAACTGCAGAACCCAGATCTGGTGCAGGGCTTGTCCCCACATGGCTGTCCCTGCTCTCAAAGAGCAGTTAATTAAGGTGTACATTTCCATTCATTAAAAATGTTATTTGTGGGGTGCCTGGGTGGCTCAGTGGGTTAAGCTTTCGACTTCCACTCAGGTCATGATCTTGTGGTTCGTGGGTTCCAGTCCCACATATGGCTCTGTGCTGACAACTCAGAGCCTAGAGCCTGCTTCAGATTCTGTGTCTCCCTCTCTGTCCCTCCCCCGCTTGTGCACACGCACTCTCTCTCTCTCAAAAAATAAACATTAAGAATAATTTTTTAATGTTATTTGTATTTCTTAATGTAATATGTGAGTCAAAATCATTTTATTTTTAATTTTTTTTCCACGTTTGTTTATTTTCAAGAGAAAGAGAGCATGAGTGGGGGAGGGGCAGAGAAAGAGGGAAACATAGAACCCTAAAGCAGGCTGCAGGCTCCAGGCTCTGAGCTGTCAGCACAGAGCCTGACACAGGCCGAGCTCCTGAACTGTGAGATCATGACCTGAGCCGAAGTTGGATGCTTAACCGACTGAGCCACCCAGGTGTCCCTTTTACTTATCATTTTAATAAGGCAAACTAGAAGCTGCACAGCAAAACTATCCAGCAAGGAACCTAGAAAAGACACAAAGTAAAATCTTCCTCTGGATTTGTTCTGGCAACCATCAGAGGCTGGCAACAAGGCTGACTCCATAAGCAGTTAAAAGGAATTTCCCATTACAGAACTCATAAAACATAACATCTGAAAGTAAAAGTTTTGGTTTCACAATGATCAAGTCTGTAAGTGAACTAGTCAGGTAAACTCACAGTTCTAAATCAGCTGGGGGAAGTGGCAACCACTGTGGTTAAGAAGCTCTCTGAAATCCTCAAAGACTTTTGTAAATAACATAATACCAACTACTTTTCAAGGCATATTATTTCCTGTAATTCCTGAACCTCTGTGATGTACTGGATCAGATACTATTACCCTCTTACAGAGGAGAATCAAATACAAAGGTTAAGTAGAGGTAACTTTTTCTGGTCACAAACTTACGTGACTTAGGTGACACAGATTGGACTTAAAGTCGTGTCTCCAAAAATAAGCAAGAGCTGTTTTCACTACAACATTCACAGTTTGGGAATGTAGTCCATGGTTATTTATAACAGAATTATCTTAATTGTACTGTGTTTTGGTCAACATAAAAATTAGTTTGCATTCCCCTTCCAAATGGAAAGCAAAAAGCAAGCTGCCCCAGAGTGTGACAAAACCAGTGGCAGGGGAAATCAGCCTGGGATTAATATTTTGCCAAAATTAAATAACAATTTGAGAGGTTTACATCATTTCAACCATGGGGGAGATGATTTTCAGCCAGATGTAAGAGGAAACACACAGAAGAAAACAAACACAAAATCGTGTCTTGAGTACACAACAAACTTCTAAAGTATTTCTAAACCCATTAAAGTTAAGGCATTAAGATTTAGAGACGATAATAAACTTGTTCCAAGATCGCGTCATCAGTACAGCCTTAAGGCACTGACCCTAAAGCTCTTTCAACTACACACGCTACCCTTCACAGTGCTGCGCAGCAAGGAGGAAAAACAATGAACATCTCAAGGTAGTGGGGTAGAGCAAAGAGTTAAAGTGTGGTATGTTAAAATGGCATGCAAAACTAACCTTCGAATACTAATAGGAAAACTATCATTTTAGTTTTGTCTTTGAACGTTCAGAGGAAACAAATAGTCAAGGTAGGCTGGGGTTTAGAAACAGATTTGTAAAATCTGCAAACTGAGAGACAGCACCTTTCAGAGAGAGCAACCAGCTGCTGATAAAAACTAGAAGAGCAGCCTCCACTCCCCGCCCCCGGGCTGCTGGTTCTTATTAACCACAGAGAAGGAAATACAACCAGCAAAAACATACAGCACCAATGATCAAAGTGAAACCGATTTTTTTTAATTATCTAGCTTAAATAGACGAATATGTCAATAAAATGCATAGACTAAGTAGCGCCAACAAGCACTGTCATCCTAACCTAAGACATTTCAATGTCTCAGTGTCAGGAATCAAAGGAGACTTTAAGCAAAAAAAAAAAAGACCTTTGCTTTTCGGCGAGGCCTGCACTCGGTGCTGGAAGAGTGTGCCGTTTTGTTTTGAGGAGGGGCAGGGAATATAGGAAGAGAAAAAGCGAGACCCATCCCAGCGGCCCATCCTCAGCCTCTTCCCGCAGTCGTACACCCAGCCCTCCGGTGCCGCTGGCCAGGACCAAGGGTCTACAGGGCTCCGGGCCCCCTTCCCGGCCCCGTGCCTCGCATTCCCTGGACGCCTTCCTCTCGGGACCCCTCCAGGAGCCGGACCTCCCTTTGAGAGCCCTGCAGCTTCGGCTCCCCACCAGGAGCCTCAAGTTGCCCCGCGAGAACCAGCCGCCTCCTCCCTCCCGGAGGACGCCCTCAGGGCAGCTCCAAGTCACCCCACCCGGGAGTCCCCCCGCAGGCCGGCCCCTCGCGGGCCCGGTTCTCCCGCACTCACCGCCGGGCGGCTCTGGGCTCGCCCGCCTGGGGCCGGCCGGGCCCCGTGGGGGGCGGGGGCGGGCGTGGAGGCGGGACCGCCGAGCGCGCGGGGCGCACTCCGGGGGCGCGCCGACGCACAGGCGCGCTCGCGCCCGCGCTCCCGCACCGACTCCCCCGCTGCACGCCCACACGCACACGCGGGCGGCGCGCGCCAGGCCGACTCCGCGGCGGACGCGAGCGCGGAAGCGCGAGGAATCCCTGGAATGAGGCGCCGCCCGCCCGCCCTCAGCCCCGCTCCGCCGGGCTCCGCCTGGCCCGCCAGAACACGCCCCCCGGACACGCCCCTCCTACCGAGCAGGTGGGCGGCCGAGCCCAGGTGAGCCGGCTGGGAAGCGGGGGCGGGGCCCCGCGCGCCAGGGAGAGGCTTGTTTCCCCTCCCCCCTCCCGCCGCACGCCCCGCGGCCGCTCGCACCCACCCGGCGGGCGCCGACGCGCTCGGGAGGGGGACGCCTGCTGCAGGCCTGGAGCGGCGCTGGGCCCCCGGAGGAGGCGCCAGTTCCCGAGGGCGCGAGGACCCGGCATCTTACGCATATCTCTACCCCCGAAAGGCCCAGCCAGTGGGAACTCACCTTCGGTGTACACGCACCAACGAACCTTTCGTGGCGCCCAGGTGCCTGCTGCTCTGGGCCAGGCACGTTCCCCACACGCACACAGTGGGCCCACGCACCCAGTGCACACAGTACACGTGACACCGACATCCACGGTCTAGCTTTACTCCACACCCACTGGGTCTGCTGCCCCTTCCCCGCCACGCACAGCCAGCAAGTGCCAGAGTATTTGAGCCAGACCCGCAGCACCTACGCGGTGCTCGGCTTCAGACCCGCACGCTTCCCCTTCCTCCAGCGGCAGTCCCTGGAAGGGTGTACGACTTCTCCAGCGCCCGGAGGTCGGCGCTCACACCCGGCTCGCCCGCGAGACCTCAGCGCACGCGGGGGACTCCCGTCCCCGGGACGCGGACCTGGACCGCTGCCTCACTTTCTCGTTACCCACACACCCCAGCCACACTGCCCAGACAGGCCGGCGGCCACACGTACCTGCAGGTACAGGTCGCACTTGCTTGGGGAAGTGTATACTCAGGTGCCACTGCGATCAGAACGGCCGCTGCAGTCCGGGGCACTCTGACGCGGCTCGGTTTCCTCCCATTACAGCATTTTACACTCCTCCACTCACTCTCCACTTCACACACACACGCACGCACACACACTCACGCCCCAGGCGCTCGGCAGCGTCTTTCCTCCCCCTCCCTCGCCCGGAGGAGGAAGTCCTAGTAAATGAAAACAGTGTGGAAGGGAGGGAGCAGAGGAGGAAGGGAGGGAGGTCGGGGTGGAAAGAGCCCCCTCCAGCCGCTCACACAGCAGTGTGTGCTGTGTTTGGCAAACTCCTGGAGTCCACAACCCAGGCTGTTCTGAAATGCGCCCGGGGAGGGGCAGAGGGGAGGAGGTGAAACATTTCTAATTGGTGCAGGTTCTTATTACAGCAGCAGCGTAGACATGTGACCACGAAAAGAAAAGCCCTGTCTTTAATTTTTTCCTGTCATTCTCTAGAGATTTTGGGGGGGGGGGTAGGAGGGGTGGAGGCCTAATACTCCGGTCCCCGGCAGCCCTTGCCCCATTGTTTTCTCATACTGCCACAATTAAGAAAACATTTGCTTAACATATCCAGCCGCTAACTTCATAAAATAAATAGCCAGAGACTGGACTTCCTCTGGTTTGCTTTAAATGGCTTCATGTTGCTCGCCTCCTGGCTGTTTTCAAACCTTAGTCGTTATTTGGAGCTCCTACTCTAGGGCTTTCTCTGGGAGAAGGCTCCGCTGAGAGGCAAAGATAACAGTAAAAACAAATACCAGCTGACATTAATGATGGGGGAGACGGGCTGCTCTAGTTTTCACACTGTTTTCCCATCTATTACCTCACAGCATATTTCCTCATTTGATCTTAGCCCCTGTTGGAAAGCAGGACAGGTATTAACGGTTCGCTACTGCCAGATTAAATGTTTTACCTGAAGCAGATAGAGGTGTACCAGAGCCTGGGGCTTATGGCCCCTTGTGAAATACACTCTCCTCCAGGCCACACAGGACCACTGCAAATGGACAGCCCAAGTGACAAGGCAGTCTCAGAAGCATGGCTGCCCCAGGTTTCCCAGTTCCCAGATTAAAATTCACAGATTTGGGGCGCCTGGGTGGCGCAGTCGGTTAAGCGTCCGACTTCAGCCAGGTCACGATCTCGCGGTCCGTGAGTTCGAGCCCCGCGTCAGGCTCTGGGCTGATGGCTCAGAGCCTGGAGCCTGTTTCCAATTCTGTGTCTCCCTCTCTCTCTGCCCCTCCCCCGTTCATGCTCTGTCTCTCTCTGTCCCAAAAATAAAAAAAAAATAATAAAACATTGAAAAAAAATTCACAGATTTAAGCTGGGAAGGCTCCCAGTCTTCCCAAGGATACTTTTACTTCGACTCCATGTTAGTACATCAGTAGTCTCAGAGTAGGGGGGAAAAAACCTGAAAAGATCATAAAGAGGAGGTTTTCACCCTGCCAAGTTAGGGCAGGGCGTGAGAAAAGAGTGAGGGCTCCTTGGGCAGATTTCAGGAAGCGTGGCAAGACAGAAAGAGGGCTTTGGATTTGGAAAGACCTGGATTTGAATCCAAACTGTACCTCTGTTAGTTGCAGGACTTTGGGCATGTGATCAAGTGCAATTTTCTCATCTGTAAAACAGAGATAATAATGCTTACCTTGGACATCCAAGGACTAGGGACCAAGGACTAGGCCAAATATTTGATGAATATTCACATCTCCCTCCTTCTCTCTTCCTACCTTAAATCCAGTCCTGCTGTGGCACCCTATAAACAGACACCCACCTTCACATCCAGGGATAGAAAAATGATTTGCCCAGAGAATGAATGCAAATGAATGATGATAGCAATAATAATGCAACTGCACATTTATAAAATGGCTGTGGGGTTTACAAAGTGTTCCCACATATCATTATCTCATTTGATTTTTATGACAATCCTGCCATTTGTATGCTGCTAAATGATTTCCATTTGGGGTCAGTGTGGAGGTCCTAAAGCTGCCTCTTTAATTTCCATCACTGCTCAGAGCAAACCTTACTCTGCAGATAAATCATGGGGACAGAGGGCCTTTTCTCGTGGATGTGACCAGTCTTCGACCTTTCCACGAATTAATCTCACTGCTTCCCTTACATCAGCATTAGTGTGACTTCCCTCTGGCAACATCTAAGCATGGTTGTTTTAGTTGTACAGAAGAAGGACACACTCAATATCCTAAGAAAAAGGGGGTGTGCCGTCAAGATATAGGTGGACTGGACCTGGAACATGTCAGGTACATAGAATATTCACATAATGGGATATTAACACCCTAAACAAATGACTTTCACCGACCTGTAACAATAGGGATAAATCTGGACAATATTATGTGAAAAAAAAAGTAAGTTCCAAAAGATCGTACGCAGCATAATATCCTATTTGTAATGTTATACATAAAATGAAAAATAATTGTAGGAATATATACACCTGCAATAAAACTAATGCAAAGGAAGTAAGAGGATGATGATCCAAGGATTCAGAATGGTAATTACCTAGGGAAGAGACTGGATGGTAGGGGTGGGAGCGAACCATTGCCTAAATGGAGGTTATTGTCAAGTTCCTTACCTTTGGGCTGTGGGTACACAGGTTCACTAGGAAAAATAACTACTTAAATGATGATTGCACAACAATGTGAATGCCACTGCACCAGACATTTAAAAATGGTTAAAATAGTAAAATTTGTTATCTGTATTGTACCATAATAAAAAAAAAAAAAAGGAGCTATAGGAAAAACAAATTGAACAAATTTCTAAAAACAAAAACAAAACAAAAATTGCTGAGTTGCTACCTGAAAAACAAAGATAGGTTGTACATTGACCACTAAATGAGAATGTGTTTCAAATCAAGGATTTTATAAACACCTCAGAAATCTATTTTTTTCAGTAAGCTCTGTGCCCAACATGGGGCTTGAACTCACAACCCCGAGCTCAAGAGTCTCATGCTCTACCGACTGAGCCAGCCAGGTGTCCCCTAGAAATTTATTTTTTTTAAAAAGAGAATGAAAATAATCAAGAGTGTGGGTGAGTGGAGATTGAGGAGAAACAAAATCGGCCCTGAGTTGATCTTAGCTGGAGCCAAGTGATGGGTACAGGGGAGAGTGTTGTTATACTGTTCTGTCTACTCTTGTATGTGTTTGAAATTATTATATTAAAACAGTAAAGAATTAAAAGGAAAAGAAAGTGCCAAGAACCAGAAGAACCTCTATGGACCATTATCCTGCTTATTCAACAGGCCACAGTGTCATTGGTCAGTCTTCCTCTGTTTCTCTGTGCTGCCTCCTGTGTTTAATTCCTTCTCACCCCTCCACCAAGGAACTTCCTTATCACTTCGACTCCGTATAGGTCCTTTTGGCTTTTGCTTCCCTGGTAGTGGAATCCCTTTGTATCCTCAGAGTTCAAATTGTTCAGAGACGATCTGATTCTTCTTTCTACTAATCCATAGAAACAGCATCAATCTGGGGTGCCTGGGTGGCTCAGTTGGTTGTGTCCAACTCTTGGTTTCAGCTCAGGTCATGATCTTGCAGTTCATGAGTTTGAGCCCCCCATCCAGCTCCGTGCTGACAGTGCAAAGCCTGCTTGGGATCTCTCTTTTCGTCTCTCTCTGCCTCTACTCTGCTCTTTCTCTCTCTCTGTCTCTAAATAAATAAATAAACTTTAAAAAAAAAATGGCATCAATCTAATCTGTGTTGAAGTGCGTTGTCCATGAGGGTCCATGAAAGTCCGTGAAGTCAGGCATGGTCCAGCAGGAGAAAGGATAGGGCAGGGAGAGTGGGAACTACAGGGTATATAACAGAGCTGCTAGCAGGTGGAGGGGGGGCAGCACCAAGTCTCTTACCAAGGCAACTTTGAAAGACCCTCAGGAGTTCATTTAAATGAGAATAAGGTCTTTGTTTTCCATGTGCTCCTTATGACTTGTGAAGGCTCTCCAATTACTCAGTATTATAAAAACATGGGGTTTTTCACACCAAATTACCAATAAGTAATTTATTTTCCAATTTGTCCTCCCATGTCATACTTCCAAGGGGGAATTGGGGAAACAGCAATGGCTGCTAATCTGAAATGCTCATAGTGCAGATAGACTCATTCTTCTTCTCGATGCATTAACCTAACGAGGAAGAATGTCTTTTACTACCCCATGGCCCATTGCTTATAATGTGCTCACATGAATTTCTCCTGTTCTTTTCTTCTCTTCGGTCCAAATTGTTCCACGAAGAGCACCGAGGAGACAGAAGACCTGCGTTCTTGTTCAGAAGGTTTGTGTTCTCTAGGTGACAGTGTGAGCCCATGAAAGTCATTTTATAACTATGGGTCTAAGTCTCCACATCTATGAAGAGCTTAGATCAGATCAGGTTTGGCAAACAGGTGTTATCTTGAGCACCAGCTCTGTCTAGAGTCCTATCTTGAGAAGGACTCTGAAGCCACAATTGAGGTTTAATGAAAGAAGAGTGTCAAGATTGATTAGTGATGTCTGCTGTGGACAGGGAATGGGAACTGGTGTTGGAATGTTTGCCATTTCTGATCTAGAAGAGCTCTAAAAATCCCTTCTAGCCATAACTTCCCTTTACTCATAGAGTGTGAACAGGTAAATTTCTACTTTTCCAGAGGCCAAAGTAACCAGTGGAAAACTCAAATGATCTTATTTCAGTGCAAGAATACAGAATAAGAAATTAAAGTAATAATGATACCTGGGGCTGCCTGGGTGGGTCAGTCATTTGAGTGTCCAACTTCAGCTCAGGTCATGATCTCACGGTTCGTGAGTTCAAGCCCCACATCGGGCTCTGTGCTGACAGCTCAGAGCCTGGAGCCTGCTTCAGATTCTGTTTCTCCCTCTCTCTCTCTCTCTCTGCCCCTCCCCTGCTTGCACTCTCTCTCTCTCAAAAATAAATAAACATTAAAATAAACAAATAAATAAAGTTAATAATGATACCTAACATATAATGAGCACCGGCTATGATCTGGACACTGTTCTAAGTGCTTTCAAGACAATTATCTGCCCACAACAGCATTTTGAGGTGAGGGCTGTAAATATCCCCATATTTAAGCAAATGAAGAAACTGAAGCATAGAGATGTTAAATAACTTGGTCCAAGTTCTTAAAGATAATAACGGTGCAACTAGAATGGAACCTGGCAACCTAATTATGGAGTCCACGTGGTTGGCTTGTAACTCCACATCAGACATCCCCTGGGAGCCTGCTGGTAATGCAGATTCTTAGACCCCAACCAGACCTACTGAATTAGAATCTGCATTTCAACAAACTCCTCAGATGATTCATATTCACATCACCCTTTGAGAAGCATGGTCTACACCATATTGTCTCCCAGGAAGAGATTAGCTACCATGATTAAATGTTTACAATATGCATGTTCTGTGCTAAGCATTATGCCTATATAATTGCATTTAATTCACATAAAAATCCTAGAAGGGAAATCCTACAAGATCAATAGATTGATCAAGGTCAACATTCTGGTTGTGATATTATTTTGTAGTTTTGCAAGATGTTACCACTTGGGGAAAGGATACATACGATCTCTCTGTATTACCTCTTACAATTACATGCAAATCTATAATTATCTCAAAATAAAAAGTGTAATTAAACAATCCTATGATGTAGGTTTTACTTTTCCTACTTTGATTGTTGAGAAAACAAAAGGTTTAAAAACGCTAAGCAGCCCAACTTTGCAAATAAGCATTGAGGTCCTACTATGTGCAGGCACTGGGGACACAGCAGTGAACAAACATTGCTTACTGAGCTGTCACTCTAGCGAAGGCAGTAAGAATTCAAACCAAGATCTGGCTTGCTAAGTCCTCTACTGCTCAGATTTTGGGGCTATGGTCACAGGATCAGAATGTGGTAAATAACAGAGCTACGAATGGTTAACATATTTGCAGAATTTCTAGGCAGATATATATATGAAAGCATCTAACAGGGCCAGGCTCAAAATAAGCACTCAGTGAATTCCCTTTCTTTCTTTTCTTGCAACCACTTGCGAGCCCAGAAGTGACCCTCACCACCACCATGACCCAACATGAATTTTACCCTTCACCCAACTGGATGGAGTCCAGTGATGGGACCATTTTGAGTGGTAGTAACCCCAGCCTCAAACTGCTTGTGGAATTCAGTGAGGGCAATGTTCCAAGGTTCGGGGAGGTACCATTTGAAACCTGTCAAGGAGTCAGTGGTGAGCATTTTTCTGAATGTCAGCTCTTTTCACAGCATGGTTCTGAATGAGTACCCTGAAGCAACACAAGATTTGTGCCAGAACAACTGCTCAGACTTCGGATCTCTGAGTGATATCTGTCTTAACTGATCCAAAGATTGGAATTATCCTCACACAAGGAATTTTCCTTCAAATACTGTAGAAACAATTCATCTTGCCAATAGATGCTTGCCATCTTTCTTAGAGACAAACCAGTGGGCCGGAGCAGGAGATAATAAAAGCCATTTTCCTGAGAAAAGATGCTGGATTCAAGGTCGTCGAGAGTCTGACCACTGGTAACTAGCTAACTCTCAGACAGAGAGAGTCTGAGAGTTGGGGAACTTACCAGAAATAAGCATATGTTGGGGCTCCTGGGTGGTTCATTCCGTTAAGCGTCTGACTCTTGATTTCGGCTCAGGGAATGATCTTGCGGTCCGTGAGTTCGCACCCCGCGTCGGGCTATGCACTGGTGGTGCAAAGCCTGCTTGGGATTCTCTCTCTCCCTCTGCCTCTCTCTTTGCCTCTCCCCGACTCTCGAACTTGCGTGCTCTCTCTCTCTCAAAATAAATAAATAAACTTAAAAAAAAAAAAAGAAATGAGCGTGTGGTTTTCCTCTGAGTGTAGAATCACTCGGAGGACACCACCACCTAGGAGGGAAATTCTTCCAACCAAGATTGACTTGTCTCTCTTGCCTCCAATTCTTCCTTTGCATTCAACTCTTACAAGCATGTGCTATATATAGTCAGGGAGAAAGTAAACAAGGAAGGAAGGAGATAACATTCCTGGATGACAACTACGTGCCAGCCACGTTGCTGAGCATTCCCATTTAGTGCAATTTGATCCTGTGAGGAAGATGTTAGAGACCCCATTCTACAGATGAAACAATGGGGCCTCAGAGAGGACACAACATTTGCCTCAGTAGTGCAGAGCCAGGATTCGAACCAGCTGTCCTGATTCTGATTCAACAACCTTTCAATGATACCACTAAGTTCTCCCAGAAAAGACCCTTTCAAGATTCTCTAGGTAAACTATTATATCTACTCTTGTAAACCAACACTTCACTTCTGAAGGGAAATATCTCCTCTTGGTGGGCCATCCCCTATGGGCTACAATATGGAACTGAAATTTACTGAAGTTCTAGCATCATTTTTGACATTGTTTGTCAAAGGATGGAAAAACACTTGGCACGTGATAATTGCTGAGACACCAGCGTCAGCCAGACCAGAGTTCAAACCTCAGTCCCACCATCTTTCTCTCCTCTCCTATACATTCCTACTTAGAAAGGTGTTGATAAGACAGGCACTGACAGGGGCACCTGGGTGGTTCAGTCGGTTAAGCATCGGACTCTTGGCTTCAACTCAGGTCACAATCTCATGATTTTGTGAGTTCGAGTCCCACATCGGGCTCTGCACTGACAGTGTGGAACCTGCTTGGGATTCTCTCTCTTCCTCTCTCTCTGCCCCTCCCCCACTGGCACTGTCTCTGCCTCTCTCAAAATAAATTTTAAAAATTAAAAAAAAAAGACAAGTACTGATAGGCAAATACTGTGTGATCTCAGTTATACGTGGAATAGGAAGGAAGGAAGGAAGGAAGGAAAACAATTTAAAGAAAGAAAGAAAGAAAGAAAGAAACAGAAACCAAACTCCTAGAAAAAGAGAACATATTTGTGATAGCCAGAGACAGAATTGGGGAATGATCAGAGTAAGGGGGCCAAAAGATGCAAACTTCCAGTCATAAGATAAGCACTAGGGATGCCCGACTTGATGACCATTGCTAGCACGGCTGTATGGTATATACTTAAAAGTTGTGAAGACAGTAAATCCTAAGAGTTCTCATCACAAGAAAAACAGGGGGAAAAAATAATTTTTTCTCTTTCTTTCTTTTTTTTGTGTCTATATGAGATGATGGATGTCAACTAAATATTGTGTTAATTATTTCACAATATGTGTGTGTAAGTCAAGTCATTATGGGAGACAGTGCTGTGTGTCAATTATACCACCATAAAACTGGAGAAAAAAAGAAGCCCTAACTGTAAAAAAAAAAAGATTCAGGGTTGTTCGTTTTAAAGCATTATTAAGTACTTTTAAAAATAGTAAAATTACTTAGTGGCTGTTTTTCCACTTCCTCATTCATCTGTTTGACCCTGTGATTATGTAAGACAGCTTTAAAATCCAAGTCAAGCCTCCTTGAGCTGATGAATTCCTATGAGCTTGTGTATATATAAATATATACATAAGAATATAAATATTCTTAGGTGGGCATATACACATATGTATTTATTTATATGTTGTAGATATTTATATGTATAATTTATATATTATCTATATTTAATGTATATATTTCTTTAAGCTTTTATTTTTTTAAGTAATTTTGACAGCCAACATGAGGCTCAAACTCACAGCCCCGAGATCAAGGGTTGTACAGTCTACTGACTGATTCAGCCAGGCACCCTGCTTGTATATATGTATATTTTTAATGTATTTGTATACTTTAGAACAGTCACAGATACAATGAAAGTGGCTCCAGTTCCAAGTCTAATGTGCTTCTACTGCATATAGTGCTGAAATCCCCTGGAAGCAGACTGTGTTTGTATTTAGGGCACCACAATGTACAAAACTATTTTTGAAAGAATTTGATATATATAAATAAATAGTCATCTTGGGCAAACTATGTCTTGATTATATTATGTTTACAGTTTAATATTCTTCTGAATTACATATATGAAGAGGCACCATAATCTTTCCAGTGCTGTTTGGCAGTGGGGGAAATGGGTTTGGGTCCAAAATAGACACGATTTCTGCACAGAAGGAAAAAAGGGCAAGGGTGTTTTTTCCCCTTCCAGAGTGGGAGCTTTCCAAAGAACAGGAAGCTGTTCACTCCCTCCATTCCTTCTGTGTAAGCACCTTCGGTTTGCCACTTACCATTCTAGGTATTAAAGCTGTGGCTATCATTGAAACAGACAAGGTCCTGCCCTGAAGGAGCTTATGTTCTAATGGGGAGGTGTTGAGGAGAAGGCAGAAAGAGACACAACTAGCCAGGAAGCATAATTTAAGTCACATAAGTTAACTTAACTTAAAAGTAGACAGGCTATAGCAAGGAGTTCAGACTGTATTCTAATGCAAAAGGAAGCCATTTGAGGGGGTTTAGGGAAAGGGGTAATACAAGTTTGAGTTCTAAAAAGAACTCTCTGATGGTTATGTGGAGAATAGTCCTTTTGGGTTGTATAACAAAAATACCATAGATGAGGGAGCTTAAACAACAAACTTTTATTTCTCACAGTTCCGGAGGCTGGGAAATCCAAGATCAAGGTGTCCAATATATTCAGTGTCTGGTGAGTACCAGCTTCCTGGTTCTTAGGTGGGCATTTTTTTGCTGTGTCTTCACATGGTAGAAGGGGCAAGGGGGCTCTCCGAGGTCTTGTATAAGGGCACTAGACCCATTCATGAGGACTCTGCTGTCATGACTTCATCACCTTCCTACAAGCCCCACCTCCTAACACGATCACATGGGGATGAGGTTTCAGCATGTGAATCTGCAGGGGGACAAACACACAGTCTCTAGCTGGCAGGGAGATAGAAACAAGGAGATGAGTTAGGAGACTTTCACAATCTTTCAGATGAAAGGGGATGGTGTTTCAAAACGAAACGAGATAGAGGAAGGCAGGTGAACAAATTTGAGATATATTTTGTTGATAGATGTATCAGTTAAGGCAATGTCAGCTATTATAACATTTGACCCAAAAGCTGAGTGGTTTTTTACACAAAGTTCAAACGGTGTTCTAGAAGAACAAGTGGCTGTTCTGCAAGTTGTGACTCAGGGATCCAGGATCTCTCTCAGTCTTATGATTCTGTAGCCCTAGGACCTCAGAATCCTTTGCAGGGTCCTCTTCGTCCAGCAGATGGAGAAAGAGAGCACAGAGAGGGCACGCATGCTTCTTCAGGGGCCTACGCACAGATCACTCCCACATAATCCTAATGGTGAGAACCAGTCACATGGCCTCACCCCAATGATGGGGAGCCAAGAAATGTGGTCCATGTGTAGGCAGCCGCTTCTGGTCAACAGTTCCACACTACTGGAAAGGAACATAGATCCTTGGTGTTCAAGTGGCCATTTCTGTCATGGTAGAGTTGGCAATTTTTCCGGTGGTTACACACAGGGGTTGAAAGAAAGTGAGGCCCCCAGGATGACTCATTGGCTTTTGGCCTGAGCAAAGGTGGAAGGTGGTCATTAACTGACAAGGGAAGTTGGGGGAGGAGCAGATTTATACTAGGGGCAGGAGATATCAAGAGACCCATTTTGGACATATGTCGTATGAGTTGCCTTGAAACATCCAAAAGGAAATGTTGAAAAAGGCAGCTGGGTATGTGAGTCTGGGCTGCAAAGGAAGGGTCAAGACTAAAGATTTAAGTGTTGCATTTCCCCTTTACCCAGTGGCTTCTGATTCTAGCACCTCCTCATACAGGTATGGGCCCCTCGTTACACTTGACACTCAAAGCATTAACTGCAATAGCACAACTTCACCCCTCTTTAGAGATCATTGTAATTTTATTACCCATGAAGTGATAGCTGTTACTATTACGTGCATTCACTCATTCAACACGTAGTTTATTGAGTGTCTAGTGTGTGCTGAATACTGGTGGTTCGCAAATAGTCCGTGCCTCATGAAGATGCCATTCTAGTAGGATAAGATCATAAACAGAGAAGTACACCTGCCCTAGAGAATGATAGGTGGGGTAAATGAGAAAGTACCAGGGAAGTCAGGCCCTGGAGTTACTAGAAGCAGAGAGACTTCTATACAAAGGAGCACTTGAGCAGAAACCTGAGGGAAGGTGAGGGAGCAAACTATGTGTCTGTGTGGGGTAAGATGGTTCCAGGTGAGGGCAGAGCAAATGCAAAGGCCCAGAGGCAGAAGAGTTAAGTACCTGGCATGTTCCAAAACCAGCCATGAGGCCGGTATGGCTGGAGTAGGTGGGAACAGAGAAGAGCGGTAGAGGATGAGGTCAGAGAGGTGGGGGGGTTGGCCAGCCATGTAACTGGTTTCTTCCCTACACCTTCATGTAACTGGAGAAGGAGGGAGAAAAACAAACCTATTTCCTAGTGCAGAAATCTTTGCAAGGAAAGCAACACGCAAGCAATAACTTCCTGTGCAACCCCCAAAATGAAACACTTTCAAAGTGGAGTATTTGCAACCAAAATAAGAAAGGGTTACAGTTTCACAACATGGAGCATAGAATGCTCAGTGTTTCCGCTTACAGCAGGTTTACTTCACAGTTAATTGCAGCCACATGTGAAGTGTGCCCACCGGGGAAGCATTTTTAGCAAGCGCCATCAGAGAGACCTGAGCAAACACTTCCCATCCCTGGTGCTCAGAGCACGACCAGTTGTGTGATTAGCTCAGGAGGATGGGAACCTTAAAATCCTGCAATAATAAATACTTTGTTTTCTGAATACTCCAGAAACTGAGCCAGAAGCCTTTT
Organism: Prionailurus viverrinus; assembly: GCF_022837055.1. Lineage (NCBI taxonomy): Eukaryota > Metazoa > Chordata > Mammalia > Carnivora > Felidae > Prionailurus > Prionailurus viverrinus. Next base: position 52,525,225 of record NC_062562.1, read on the forward strand.
ATCAGCGGGTTTTTATAACATCAGAAGAAGCTGGCGTAAGTGAAAAAAAAAACACCTTTTTTCTTTTTTTCAACATTTTTTATTTATTTTTGGGACAGAGAGAGACAGAGCATGAACGGGGGAGGGGCAGAGAGAGAGGGAGACACAGAATCGGAAACAGGCTCCAGGCTCCGAGCCATCAGCCCAGAGCCTGACGCGGGGCTCGAACTCACGGACCGCGAGATCGTGACCTGGCTGAAGTCGGACGCCTAACCGACTGCGCCACCCAGGCGCCCCAAAAACACCTTTTTTCGTGGGGAAGTTTCTCAGGCTTGTTAAGTTACCTTGCGTGGCTCCCTTTTGATCTGCCCACTGTGGTGAGAGCCACGAAACAGAAATACCCATGGTGGAGTCTGGGCCTTTCGGAACTGCTTTTAATCATGGAGGGACTCGCTGGACAGTGCTCAGCAGTGACCACAAACGTGTGGGCAGGGCTCTACAGTTGATGTTCATGAGGTCGTCTTAGTTAATGCTGACATCTCTGGAATTGGTCCCATTTTCTCTTTTTTATAGGAAAATGTGAGTTGTGGCTATCGACTAGGTTTTGGCTCCCCAGCATCTAGAGGTCCCTCCTATTTGGGGGAAATTCTACGTTGGCTGGGACTACGGAAGTCAAAGGGTGCCCCATGGCCCCTCCTTGGCAGCCAGGAGGTGAGCAGATGCCAGGGCGGGGTCTAGGCTCAGCCAACTGGATGTTCCTGGGGAACATGGGGGATCTTGGTGGGTGGCAATGTCACGAGTCCTGGAATGGTAGTGCCCAGGCAAAGTGGTGAATCCACTGCTGGGAGAGTCAGAGGTGCTTTTGGCCCCACTGTCTCAAGGAAGACCTGCCCACCCTTTTTGGCTTTTACCACGTTCTGAGTCTGTCCCACCTGGTTTTCAGCCACCCAATACCCCACTTGGTAAACTCCATTTCTGCTTATATTACCAGAGACCATTTCTGTTCACTGTAAGCTAGAGCCCTGGCTTAATACTAAATAATTTGCAGACCCCAATAAAGAACAAAAATTCTGGACACCCAGAGTTGATGTGCATTATTTTTGCTCTCATGTCACTCAAATATGTACACCATAAAACCAAGCATAAACTCCTTAGAGGCTTGGAGCTAGTTCTTAAGCAACTAGAGAACACAAACACATTAGCAAGGTAAATACAAGCAATGCTGCAAAATCACCAATGCTGAAATTAACAGCATTGACCTAATATGACAGATGGTGCTGTTTTATGAAACTAAATGGCTGTTAGTAATGTGAAAATGGAACTGACTGATTTGGGCTCATGTGGTCTCATTTTGTTACTACCATGGGCCACTTGATGACTTAATTCTACCTCTTTTCTCCATTCAAACCACTGTGAGCAAGCACTTCATTCATATAGCTTATCTTGAGGTCATTTGCTTTTTTTTTTTTTTTTTTTTTTGCATGGGTGCACCATTTGCTAATGAAGACTGCTGATGTTCTTTGGTTCTTTGGCTGGAACCATTAAAATTATTCTACTTGGCCATAATGCCATTGCAAACATAACCACAAATGCAGGGGCTCAATCAGCTAGAAGGATCCTCCAGATAACCCAATATTTGCTTATATCAATGTTTTAAAGGTTAACCTCAAGAATACTAAATTTTAAAAATTCTCTTACAAAATTCTCATCAATTCCCAAGAATACATTTGCAAACCTAAGTTTCAGAAATCCCATGGCAAAGTAGTCAAGGAGTATACGCTTTGAGTTAAAGAAAAGAAATTCTGGTTCTGAATCCTTTAATAGTCTTGGAATTGTGAGCAAGTTATAATCTGAGCCTTAATTTTCTTACCTGTAAAATGGAACAATAATACCTATCTTTCAGGACAGTTGTGTTAAACAAGATGATTGTGTAACAATCATAAATGATACTCGTTGTTATAGGTGTCCTGACATTCAAATTGGAATATTTTCCCCAGTTCATACCAGTTGGTCCCAGAGACAGACCTAGCTCAGATCCTCTCAACATGTTACCCTTTGCTTTTAAAAGCACCTGTGCTGAGCAGTGTGCGGCCCCTAGGGACATCTGCCTACCTTTTAGGGCCGTGTTCATAGGGAGTTGTTGTGTCTGCGAGATTTACACTCTGCAGGAAATTACTCATTCCAGGTTAATTTCACTGATGATCATTAAAAAAAAAAAAACACAAAAACAAAGAAATAAACAAAAAACCTGATCACATCATTCCCCTACTTAGAAACTGTCCATTTCCTGTTGTTTATACCTGTGGTTCATTGGGTCCCCTGATCAACAGGGATTTGTTAGAAAAGTAAATGCAAATTCTCAGGCCCCACCCCAGACATACTCCTGATGAAACTCTGGTGGTGTGGCCCAAGAATCAGTATTTCAACAGGGCCCCTTGGGTGATTTCGAAACAAGCTAAAGTTTAAAAACTACTGCTTTATAGGACCAAGTCCAAACTTCCTTAGCACAACATTCACAGCTCTTCCTGTTCTGGTCCCAGGCTACTTTCCTAGCCTCTTTTCCTAACACTCCTGAAAATACCTTATGCTCTAGCACCATCAGACTTCACTCTCTGTCTTTTTTTAGAAAATGTTTATTTATTTATTTTGAGAGAGACAGAGAGAGAGAGAGAGAGAGAGAGAGAGAATCTCAAGCAGGCTCCACGCTATCAGTGCAGAGCCCAATGCGGGGCTCCATCTCACAAACCATGAGATCATGACCGGAGCCGAAATCAAGAGTTGGACGCCCAACCGACTGAACCATCCATGTGCCCCTACTTTCCGTCTTAAACGTGACAGGCCCTCTGATGCCTCGGTATATGCCGTGTGGTCCCCCTACTGGGCATTTCTTCAAAAAGTCTCATCCTCTGTGCAGCTTCCCCTGATTGCTTCAAGGCTGGAAGTGTGGCTCTGCGGCCTTTATGTCACATTTCTATTACACACACAGGTGGTTGTCACACTGTATTGTCTCTAATTAGTTCCTGAGAAGGCTAGTTACCAGTCATTTTCCATTTTCCCCTTGTCCCAACAAGAAAGCGTGGATTTCCCAGCTCCCTTGCCAACAGGAGTAGTCAATGAGATGCAGAGGCTGATGGGCTTTGGGGGTGCTTGATGATTGGGCTGACAGGCAGTCTGCTGCTCTCCCTTCCTGCTTATACCAGCCAGGCTGCATTGCCCAGCTTGCAGCCATGGGTAAGCTTGAGGCTGGGAGATGCATGCTAAGGATGGCAGGGAAAAAAACACAGCAGCAGCCTGGACGTTGGTGACATTGTGAGGCCACTGCACAGTCCCTGGACCTTTGTCCCCTGGCTTCAGTTCACACGATATTCAAATAAATCCTTTTCTTTCTTTCTTTCTTTCTTTCTTCCCTCCCTCCCTCCCTCCTTTCTTTCTTTCTTTCCTCCCTCATTCCCTCCCTTCTTTCTTTCTTTCTTTCTTTCTTTCTGTAAATCCCTTTCTTGTTGGGGCCACTCTTCTCCCTGAGTCTAACAACATGGTGTCTCAAAGGCAGGACCGTCTTACTCATTGCTGAATCTATGTGCCTGGCACAGAGCCTGACCCATAGCAGATGCTTAATAAATGCTTGAGGAAGGAAGGAAAGAACAAATCCTTATTATTTCTGTTGCAGAAGGAACCAGAGCTTGCATATTGGGCCTACAGTTGCCTTTCTGGACACTGGGAAACCACATCAGGTTAAAAGTAAAGAAAAGTCTTTTAAATTTTATTTTAAATTAAAATGTCACAGTTTTGGGGGCGCCTGGGTGGCTCAGTTGATTAAGCATCCGACTTCGGCTTAGGTCATGATCTCACGGCTTGTGAGTTCGAACCCTGCATCGGGCTCTGTGCTGGCAGCTCAGAGCCTGGAGCGGATTCTGTGTCTCCCTCTATCTCTCTGCCCCTCCCCGGCTCATACTCTCTCTGTCTCTCAAAAAATAAATGTTAAGAAAAAATTTTTTAAATGTCACAGTTGCAACTTAAAGCAGGATAACATTATCCTACCATTGGACAGAGCATGGGTGCTAAATGAAGCCATGCGTCACTCCTGTTTCAAATCCTTCAACAGTTCCCCACAGCTCTTAAAGTCTGAAGTCCCTAGTGTTATTTTTCACTTTTAAAAATTTCTATGGTGATAACTGTGGATTCCTATGTGATTGTAATAAATAATACAGAGAGATCTCATGCGCCTTTGCTGGTTTTTCTCCAACGCAAACTATATGGTACAACATCGTAACCAGAAAATTGACATTGATGCAGTCCACCACTCTGATTCACTCCCCACTTTTTGCCTGTACTCACTTGTGTGTGTTTAATTCTTTACCATTTTATCATGTGTAGGTATCCACATATCCACCTCTACAGTGAAGACACAGAATATTTCCATGACCATGAGGATCCTTTTATCCCCGCACTTACCTCCCCCACACTGTGCCCTCTCCCCCTATTCCAGACCCTCGGCAACCGCCAATCTATTCCCCATTTCTAAAATTTTGCCATTTTATTTACTTTTTTTTTTTTTTACGTTTATTTATCTTTGAGACAGAGAGAGACAGAGCATGAACAGGGGAGGGGCAGAGGGAGAGGGAGACACAGAATCCGAAACAGGCTCCAGGCTCTGAGCTGTCAGCCCAGAGCCCGACGCGGGGCTCGAACTCACGGACCGCGAGATCATGACCTGAGCCGAAGTCGGCCGCCCAACCGACCAAGCCACCCAGGCGCCCCGCCATTTTATTTACTTTTTAAGTTTCTTTCTTTATTTTTGAGAGAAAGAGAGAGAGAGAGAGAGATAGCAGGGAGGGGCAGAGAGAGAAGAGAGAGGATCCCAAACAGGCTCCATGCTCAGCACAGAGCCACAAGGAGAGGCTCAATCCCATGACTCTGGGGATCACAATCTGAGCCCAAACCAAGAGTCGGACGCTCAACTGACTGAGCCACCCAGGTACCCGTTTTGTTTTGTTTTTGTGTTTTGAGAGAGAGTAAAATTTTGTCATTTTAAAATGTTCTAGAAAAGGGGTGCCTGAGTGACTCACGTCGGTTGAAAGTCTGACTTCAGGTCAGGTCATGATTTCATGGTTTGTAGTTCGAGCCCCACATTGGGCTCTCTGCTGTCAGCATGGAGCCCGCTTCAGATCAGATCCTCTGTCCCCCTCTTTCTCTGCCCCTCCCCCACTCATGTTCATGTGCACTCTCTCTCTCTCTCAAAAATAAATACATATTAAAAAATTTAAAAATATATAAAGAAAATGTTCTAGAGATGGACTAACACAGTGTACCACTTTTGGAGACTGGCTTTTTTCCCTTGGCATAATCCTCCAAAGAACTACCTAAGTTGTTGTGTGTATTAATCTGTCCCTTCCTTTCACCACTGAGTGATGAGTACCAGTTTAACCATTCCCCCACTGAGGGACAGCTGGGCTATTTCCAGTTTGGGGTTATCACAAGTAAAGATGCCTATGAACATTCCTGTACAACTTCGTGTGTGAACATGCCCACTACTTTTTGAACCCCTTCCTAGGATTGAAGTGTTCCCTGCCTTATAAGTCCTGACTACTGAAGACAGAAGCCAGAAAGACTCCTTTTCCCAAGTTGTATCTGAGGTACTTAGGCTCCATCCATCAGACACGTATGAGATTTTGTTCACATGTGGGCTGTGTGAGGACCCAGGTACTCCAGAGACTTTTAGGGTAAGACAAGTGGAAATCAGCTTTTGGAGGGCAGCAATTATGGAGGTCTGGGTGTCCATATCACTGCAGCCAGTGAGCAGCAGTGACTATACCAGTAAGGGGGCTGGCAGTGGTGTCTTTGGTGAAACTCCTGTGAGGTGGTTTGGGCATTTTTTCCCTGGTCCCTTGGCCTCCCAGCCCCCCTCTATGCCCCTCATGGAGAGGCAAACTACCTAATACTCTTTTAAAAATTTATTTTCTGCTTAAATAAGGTTAGGTGGATTCTATTGTTTGCAACTAAGAACTCCAACCAACCTCCTTCTCTAGCCTCTTCTCTGGCCAGCCACTTCTTACACCAAGTGCCCCAGCTATCCCACACATGCCACTTCCAGTTTCACAAATATACTTTACTGGCTTCATGTACTTCCCCATTTATGGCGCTTCTCATACTGTATTAAGATTGTTTACTTATCTGTTTCTCTCAGAACCATGCCCACATCCCTAACCTCTGTCACACTTCTACTGCCCTTAGGATTTGCTCAACCAATATTCAAATGATTGCTTATCTTTATCTTTGATGACGTAAAAACAACGCCTGTGACCAGTACTGTCATGGTCACTTCACCACTCTGAGCTAGAGTTTCATTATCTATAAAATGGAGTAACATTACTAAGAGAAGGACAGTTTAGAACAATCCAATTTAAAAATGGGCAAGACACTTGCATAGGTATCTTTCTAAAGAAGATACATAAATGGCCAATAAACACATGAAAAGATGTTCAACATCACTAATAATTAAGGAGAAGCAAATCAAAACCACAGTGAACTACCATGTCACACTCAATAGGATGGCTGCTACCAAAACACAACAACAACAACAACAACAACAACCCCCCCCGAAAACCACAAGTGTTGGAAATAATGTGGAGAAATTGGAACCCTTGTGCACTGTTGGTGAGAATGTGAGGTGGGACAGCCCCTGTGGAAAACAATATGGTGCTTCCTCCAAAAATTAAAACTTTTTTTTAATGTTTATTTTTGACAGAGAGAGAGACAGAGCACAAGCAGGGGAGGGGCAGAGAGAGAGGGAGACACAGAATCAAAAGCAGGCTCCAGGCTCTGAGCTGCCAGCACAGACCCCGATGCGGGGCTCGAACTCACAGACCACGAGATCATGACCTGAGCTGAAGTCGGACGCTCAACCGACTGAGCCACCCAGGTGCCCCATCCTCCAAAAATTAAAGATAGAACGATCATACGATCCAAAGATCCCACGTTCAGTAATATATCCCCCCAAATTGAAAGGAGGGTCTTAAAGAGATGTTTGTACACCCATGTTTATAGCAGCAATATTCACAACAGCCAGAAGATAGAAGGAAGCAACTTAAGTGTCCATGGAGGATGAATGGACACGCACAATGTGGTGTATGCATACAAAGAAATATTATCAGACTTAAAAAGGAAGGAAATTCTAACACATGCTACGTGGATGAAACCTGAGGACCCTATGCTAAGTGAAATAAACCAGCACAAAAATACAGATACCAGGGTGCTCAGGTGGCTCAGTCAGTTAAGCATCCAACTTCAGCCCCATTGAGCTCTGCACTGACAGTGCAGAGTCTGCTTGGGATTCTCTCTCTCTGCCCCTCCCCCCCTTCAAAATAAGTAAATAAGCATTAAAAAAGAGACAGATACTATATGATTTCACCTACTTGAGGTAGTTAGAGCAGTCAAATTCTTAGAGACCAAAAGTAGAATCATGGTTGCCAGGGAATGGGAGTTATTGTTTAATGGGGAAAGAGTTTCATTTTTGCAAGATGAAAAGTATTCTGAAGATGGATTGTGGTGATGGTGCACAACAGTATGAATGTACTTAATGCCACAAAACTTTACACTTAAAAAATGGTTCAGATATAAATTTTGTTTGTCTTTTTTTTTAAAGACACACATACGCGCACGCGCACACACACACACACACAGACGTAAGAGTCGGGGAGGGGCAGAGAGAGAGAGAGAGAGAGAGAGAATCCCAAGCAGGCTCCACACTATCGGTGCAGAGCCCGACTTGGGGCTCAAACTCATGAGCCGTGAGATCATGACCTGAGCCACAACCAAGAGTCGGGTGCTTAACTGACTGAGCCACCCAGGCGCCCCATAAGGAGTAACAAACTACGATGAGTTAACCACTTTATATCCACTAGAATGGCTGAAACATTATCAGGCGCTGGCAAAGATATAAAGCAATTAGAGTTCTCATACGCTGTTTAACCCTTTTTATAAACATCTAAAAATGTAAACATACACTTATCATGTGATCCTGCAATTCTAACTAAAGCCAGATATATACCTGAGAAATGAAATGTTACAAAGACTTGTACACAATGTCAGAACAGCTTTGATTATAATAGTCAAAGACCCTACACAAGTTAAATGTCCAGCAACAGGTAAATAAATATAAAACAAATTGTAATATATCCATACAATGGAATACTCCTCAGCAACAAACAGAATGAACCACTAATACGTGTAACAACATAGAAGAATCTCAAAACGTTACGCTGAGAAAGCCCAAGATATAAAAGACCAAATACTGTATGATTTCATCTACATGAAATTCCAGAAAGACAAATCTAATATATGGTGATAGAAACGAGTCCAGTGGTTACCAGGGATAAGGCCAGAGGGAATGACTGCAAAGAGGCATGAGGGATCTTTCTGGAGTGGCGGAAATAGTTTCTATCTTGATTGCTGGTTTCATAAGTGTATGCATTTGTCAAAAGTCCTTGAGCCATACACTTGAAATAGATGTAGATGATACTTTAATAAAGTTTAAAAATGTTAGTGGGACACAGTATTTACATATCAAACACTAGATCCCAACTCTTCAGCCTTAAAGTAATTAGAGTGTCTGATAGTAATGTTAAGTTTTTTGTACTTTTATTTGCAATAGTAAAATGAGAAAGAAAAGAAATAGAGATTGACATTTTTTTTTGAGAGTTCTCTCAGTGGGAGTTATCAGAGGAGTCATCTGGATGGTACAGAGGAAAGCATGAGATTTGAACCGATGACAATTATTTTGATATTACAATGAGCTTGTGGTGGTGGGTCCTGCTTGGCACTTTCACACATATATTATCATTTGACCCTTAACACCCTAGGAAGCAAATTTCATTTCACCCATGCTTAGAATTGAGGAAAGAGGCTCAGATTTGCTAAACAACTTACTTGTCACACAGCCAATAAGCAATTGAACTAGGACTTGAACCTCATACTCTTTTGACGACACACCTGGAAACCAGAATCCTATATTCATATACCTTGAGTCTTGACCACCCAAACTTGTTTCCTTTGCTTTACAATGACTAGGGTCCCCAGGAGGGACCCTGAATTCTCTATAACTCCAACCTACATAGGTAAGACGCAGCGACAATGGACTAGCTAGTCCATTGGTTCCTACAGTTGGTCAGGATCTGTTGGCAGTTTTTTCTCTTTCAGCCATTTATGTCTTTCTATTTACAGTTGTGTTCAACACAAACTAATTCCATAACATGAGAAGTGCTATGAATCAAAGCATAAACACATAAACACACAACCCAAGACGGATGTACAGCATTGAGATATGAAGCAAGGTAGGGTATTCATTCACACCCAAAGTAACTTGAGATCTGCTGGATCTGCTTGTTTAAGTTTGGTTTCTGAGGATGGCAAGAATTGACTTTGGGTTTTTTGTTGTTGCGGTTGTTTTGTTTTGTTTTGTTTTGTTTTGTTTTGTTTTTGAGAGAGAGAGGAGGCACAAGTGAGCGGGGGGCACACAGAGACAGAGAGAAGGGGGCCTCACCCAAAGCAGGGCTTGTGTTTTTACCCAAAGTGGAGCTCGTGCTCACCCGAAGTGGGGCTTGAACTCACGAACTGTGAGATTGTAACCTGAGCCAAAGTCAGATGCTTAACTGACTAAGTCACCCAGGGGCCCCAAATTGACTTTGGCTTTTAAGACTACTGTGGCCATATTGGATACTGGAACATCTTGGCAACAGTTTGTGCCCACGTGAACAAAGACTTCAGGGAATGTCTATTTCTAAAAAGCTTTCTCTGTATCGAGGCAGTTGTAAAAGATCTCCTTGCCAGAATCAAGTCCACAGTAGGCTTCCAACCCCTTTAGACCTATGTTCTAACCCTCTGAAAACATCGACCAGTTGTGACAGATGTCCTGATCACTCACATCATTCTGATGACTAAAGACTTGTGGCTTGGATTGACATCCTACTTCAATAAAATCTATTGCCGAGTCTGAACATAAACAAACTAAAGCCCAGTTCACTCTCAACTCACCAGATGCACAGGCTGACATAATAGTCGTACTGGTCAGAACTCTTTTTCACCCATGAGAAGAATTTATTTGCTCTTGTAACTGAAGCGTTCAGAGGGAACTGGCTCCAGACGGGGCTTGTTTCCAGAGAGCCCACCTGTCACTGAGGCTCCAGTTACACTCTTCCTCAGCTCTCTCTCTGTGGACCTGTTTTATCTGCAGGCTCCACATTCTATTTGGCAGTAGTAAAATGGCTACTGCGGGTCCGTGTTGTATACTCTTATATCACAACATCCAGAGGAAGTCTCTTCTAGGAGTTTCCAGAACAGACTTCTACTCAGAAGCCTAAAAGCAAGCATCTTCTTAGACATACTTGGCTGTGATCTGGTCATATGTTGAGCCCTGAGTCAAATGCTGCAGGAGGCAGCACATCACTGTGACCAGCAAGCCCTTGCTCTGGTGGGGTCAGACCCACCAAACCACATGGTCAAGAACAGGGAAGAATGAATCCCCCAAAGGACAATCAGGACAGCATAGGTAAGTAGGTCCTAGAAGGCAATCGGCACATTTCCTCCTGAGCAACTTCCTCTACACTTTGAACTGACTGGCTTAACCCCAAGTCACATCAAGTGTGAATGTTGTTCAGTCCTTTTCTCACTGAAACTCCTTGTAGATTTTGCCACTGTTGATCCTTCTTGAAATTCCTCACTGTAAAGGTTCGCAAGCCTGGCTTTCATCGGAGTACATCAAAGTGGAGAATTTTATGCTTATCAATGCTCAGGGACTCAAGTTCTGTGGGTATGAGGTTAGCACAAGGGGCGGGCATCTGTATATTTACAAGGCTTCGTGGGTGACTTGGATGCAAACAGTCCTGATTGAGAACCACTGTCCTGGGCTCCTGTGGCATCACCCTCTTCTGGTCCATTCATTCATTCTGCAGAAATTTATTGAGTGTGTACTAGGTGCCAGACACTCAGGTAGGTGCTAAGACATGGCAGACAAGCTCATTGTCCTTATGGAGCTTCTATTTTAATGGGAGATGTGGAGAAAGGCAAATGAACAAGTAAATGTTCCAAAGATTTCAGACAGTGCTTTGAGCTATAGAGGAAATAAATCAAGAGGAAGCGATAGGAATAAAGATTTGCATTAGGATGGTCAAAAATGGCTGCCCTACATTATTCATAGGAGCCAGGATATGGAGGCAACCTAAATGTCTATCGACAGGTGAATGGATAAAGAAAATGTGATATATATAAATGATGGAATGTTATTCAGTCTTTAAAAAGAAGGAAATCCTGCCATTCATGCCAATGTGGATGGACCTGGAGGACATTATAATAAGTGAAATAAGCTAGATGTAGGAAGACAAATACTGCATAAGTCCATTGATATAGGGAATCAAAAAGAATCAAACTAATACAAGGAGAGACTGGAGTGGTGGTTGCCAGGGGCTGGGAGAGGACGAAATGGCAGAAGTGATGGTCAGAGAGTACAAAGCTTTCAGTTATGCAAGATCAATAATTTCTGGAGACCTACCATACAGCATAGTGCCTATAGCTAACAGTACTATAGCGTGTACTTAAAATTTGCTAAGAGGATAGATTTTTTTTTTGAAGAGTACCCACTGAATCATTTCATTTTTTTCAACATTTTTTTATTTTTGAGAGAGAGAGAGAGTGGGAGAGGGACAGAAGGGGTGGGGACAGAGGAACTGAAGCAGGATCCATGGTGACAGCAAAAAAGACCAATGCAGGGCTCGAACTCACAAATTGTGAGATCATGACCTGCGCTGAAGTCAGACGCTTAACGGACTGAGCCACCCACATGCTCCCTGAATGATTTAATTTTTATATAGGCCAAAACCAAGTAAAAGTAAATAATATACAGCTTATGGATTTTATATATGTATGAATATGCATATATACAGACCTGTAGTATGTAAGTAAAAACAAATAAACTAATGATACAGCCTTCAGGGCACACTTACATTTGGACAGGGAAGAGGAGCATGCAGCCAATGAAAGCACACAGTGGCATCAAAGGTACTATTAATATTCTATTTCTTTCTTTAAAAAAATTTATTTAAATTCTAGTTAGTTAACATATAGTGTAATATTGGCTTCAGAAGTAGAATTGAATGATTCATCACTTACATATAACACCCAGTGCTCATCAAAACAGGTGCCCTCCTTAATGCCCATCACCCATTTAACCCATCCCCTGCCCACCTCTCTCCTTCATACTCTGCTTTGTTCTCCATCATTAAAACTCTTTTATGGTTTGTTTCCCTCTCTCTCTCTTTTTCCCTTTCTGTATGTTCATCTGTTTTGTTTCTTAAATTCCACATATGAGTGAAATCACATATTTGTCTTTCTCTGACTTATTTCGCTTAGCATAATATACTCTAGTTCCATCCACATTGTTGCAAGTGCCAAGGTTCCATTCTTTTTGAAGGCTGAATAATATTCCATTGTACATGTATACCACATCTTCTTTATCCATTCAACAGTTGATAGACATTTGGGCTCTTCCCATAGTTTGACTATTCTTGATAGTGCTGCTAAAAACATCAGGGTGTATGTGCCCGTTTGAATCTGTATTTTTGTATCCTTTGGGTAAATATCTAATGGTCCAATTGCTGGGTCATAGGGTAGTTCTATTTTTTAACTTTTTGAGGAACCCCTACACTGTTTTCCAGAGTGGCTGCGCCAGTTTGCATTCCCACCAACAGTCCAAGAGGGTTCCCCTTTCTCTTTATCCTCACCAACATCTGTTATTCCCCGTGTCATTAATTTTAACCATTCTGACAGGTGTGAGGTGGTAGCTCATCATGGTTTTGATTTGTATTTCCCTGACGATGAGTAACATTGAGCATCTTTTCATGTGCCTGTTAGCCATCTGGACGTAAGAGGATAGATCTTATGTTAGGTGTTCTTACCACAAACAAAAATAATAAAGGGAAGCAGAGGAAGCTTCGGGAGGTGATGAATATATTTATGGCTTTGATGGTGGCAATGGTCACAGATGTACACTTATCCCCAAACTCACTGAGTTGTACACACTAAGTCTGTAAAGCTTTTTACATGTCAATCACACCTTAGTAAAAAAATTCTTTTAAGACTGCCTTAGAAGGTGGTGAATGTCAGAAGGAGCAGACCTAAAGCAGGAATGTACTTAACACACCCAAATAAAGAGGAAGGTCAAGTGTCTGATCCAAGGAAGGGAGTGCAAAAGACAAGGAGGTAAGTGGACAGCGCAGGATCTCTCTGGGGTCTGTGGGCAGCAGTAAGGAATTCAGATTTATTCTCAACACACTGGGAAGCCTCAGGTTCTCCTCATATATTTCCTGCATGTCTCTATGGTTGTTTTCTGAACTGCCTTTTCTCTACCTGAGCCTTGTGTGTTACTATTCTCCCAGCTTCTTTCATTGACCCCCGCTCTCATTCTACCTGGGTGGGTGGGGACCCTGGGCCTTGGACTCTTGTATCAAACGCAGGCTGGACCCTCCATCTGTCTGTCCCACAGGCTCCTCTGACTTGTGCAAAGTCATCCTGCAGCACCCTCTTCCATCTGCCCCACGTGCTGTCTCTCCAGCCCAGGTGATGACTAACTGCTGCTACACAGACACCCAACCTAGAAACTTGAGTTTCACTCCCTCTCCCACCCATCCTCCAGCCGATCAATTACCAATTTTTTTTTAACTTCCAAAATATTTTTCATGTCTCTTTCCCTCACTATCCCGCCTAATCCAGATGGCAGTGCTAAACTGGATGACCACAGCTCTTCTTCCATAGATGGCTGCAACAGCCCCCTAATGAGTCCCTCTCCCGGCAGTCTTCTTAAATGTGCTCTTCACACTGACCGCCAGGGTGAACCTGCTAACACATGAGTCTTCCTGGATGCAATTGGGGAAGTCTGACTGCTCGTGGGGTGGTGGGATCCACTTTCTTTGCCTTCCTCCCCCGCACTGTCCTTCCAGGCCTTGGCAGATGCCTCAGTTGGGATAACAAAAGGAAACCTTGGGAAAGGGATTGAGCGAAGAGAAAGAGAGGAGAGGAGGAAGCATAACAACATGTGGACATCAGAGATAGGCAGAGAGGGGCGTTCTCATGGTTTTGTGGAAAGTCTGGAACTGGCAGGCACCTCCCTGACATGACCTACAGCTCCAAGGCAACTCACTGCTCCATCCTGAGGCTCCAGGCAGAAACCAGGAAGAGTGGACTCCCGGAGAGGGAATGTGAAAGGGCTAAGGGACCAGGTGCCGTGAGGGGATTGCACAGGGGTCCAAGCACCCATGTCAGAGGACACATTCCTGTGGAGGAGCTGCGAAAACGAACTGAGACTAGGAGAACCAGCCCCCAGCATTCTGAGCACTCAGGAAACAGGTGCGAATGTTGAGCTTGAACTTGAAGACAAGGACCATTTCCCATGTGTTTGCGACCAATGTGTACTCAATGGCCTGTGGTAAGGCTGCTTGATGATGTGCCCCTTCTGTCACTGTGAAGGGATCTGGTGCTGCAAAAGACCCTCACGACCTGCCGTCCTCCCATACACCTCTCCTGACTCCTCTCTCACCTTCCCTGGGCGGATACCTCCATTCCTGTAAAGCATTTGCTCGCTCGTGCTTCTCTAATATGCCACACTGTTCTCATCACCTGCATAAAACACACTCCCTTGCCCATCTCCTCGCTGCTATCTATCTGTCCTTACGATGGACATTAGATGTTTGAGTATTTTATAATGGGGGCGGGGGGGAGAAGGCCATGTTGGGCATCACGTGGTCCTGGATTAGAACTCCAGCTTTACTGCTCACTCACTGAGACCTTAGCAACCGTTCTGTCTTATTATTAGCAAAATAGAGTAATAATCCCTTCCTCGCAGGTCTTTCTGAGGCTCAAATGGACTTATATAAAGTGCCTGGCACCAAGTAGGGGTGCCTGGGTGGCTCAGTTAAGCACCCGACTTTGGCTCAGGTCATGATCATGAGGTTTGTGGGTTCCATCCCCGCATCGGGCTCTGTGCTGACAGCTTGGAGCCTGATGCCTGTTTCAGATTCTGTGTCTCTGTCTCTGTCCCTCCTCCATTCATGCTATCTCTCAAAAATAAATAAATGTTAAAAAAATTTTTTTAAGTGCCTGGCACAAAGGAGGTACTCAGTAAATGTTAAATCTCTTTCCTGCCCTTGAGATACTCAAAAGACGTTGGTTTTAATTTCAGAGTCATTGGAGAGCTACTATTTGTAGGATGCTACCAGCAGTATCTGACAGCACTGCCTTTCCCTTCTTCCTTGACTTCTTCTTACTGGTCAGCGTCAATGCAATTCTCATTTATTATGTATTGAAAGTGATGCATTTTCCATGCGGAGTCATTGGCAGGAGCGATCATTTACTGGGCGCCCACCCTGTGCCTGGCCTTCGTTGGGCGTTTTCCAGCTAGTTTCTTGGTTCATATTCACAAAGACTCTTCGGGGGTTGGTAGTATTAATCACTATCCTATATATGACCAAACCGAGGCTCCAAGAAATTAAATACTTACGCTGAAGTCACACAGCCAATAACTGATAGATCCAAGATAGAAATCCAATTTTCGGGATGTCAGAGCCCATGTTCTTTCAAATAGACCACATTTCCTTTCATGAAATATAACAATAGTAATAGAAATGGCTAAACATTTAGTGATTACCTGTGTGCTGGTTATGGTTATAGCTCTGTATATGTATTAATTTAATTAACCTTGGCATGCATCCTATGAAGTCATTATTGCTATTCCACTTCACAGAGAAGAAATAAAGCATAAGGAGGTTAAAATACTTGCCCAGATCAGGAAACTGATTCTGTTTGTATATATAAAGTATGTCACAGAATACTGCAATTTCAAACTATCTTCTTTCTTCAATGAATATAAGATCCATGATCAAATGACAGAGAGAAAGTGGGAAAGTCTGACAAACAATGAAGGTTTGTTAAAAGGATGTAAGCTGTTACATTGAAATTCAAGGGAGGAGAAGTCCTGAGTGTATGCAGGTTTGAACACCAGTGAGCAGAGGCACTGTTCTCCTGGTCTCTGCATGTGCAGTGGAGGGCACCACCCCAGAGGGACAGGCTGGATCCTGAGGGTCACAAGTTTGTCACCTATCTCTGGAGACCCACGGAATCATAAGCCTTCCAAAGATGATTAGCGGCCCAAGACAGCAAGGACAGCCTCTTCCAACCAGCAACTTGCACAGCTGACAACTTGCACAATCCCTCGGGAGTGTGTCACCATGATGTCACCTTGTTTATTCCCCGCAGGGGAATCAGGCCCCACTGGGGTTTGATTAACTGCCGGCTACAGGCAGCAAAATGACAATGCTTTTTAACCTATTCTTCAGACCATCAGGAGCTCTCTGTCTAAAAGTCACGTAGAAGTAAATCACGGGGTCGTTTAATCTTTGCTCTGATTCTGCGATTTAGAAGCAATTCTGTGTCACTTCCCTTCAATCACTGGGTATGTCACCACTTAAGGGTAGTGTGCAAATCATTCATGCAGAGAACATGTATTCACTGAGAGTGTCTCATATGTCTAGTCACTGAGTAGGTTCTCTGGACATGTTAGTGAATAAACATGATACAGTCCTGGGGCGCCTGGGTGGCTCAATCAGTTAAGCGCCAGGCTCTTGATTTTGGCTCAGGTTATGATCTCGTCGTATCATGAGATCAAACCCCATGTGCTGACCGCATGGAGCCTGCTTGGGGTTCTCTCTCCCTCTCTCTCTTTCCTCCCTTCCCCTGCTCACGTTCACGGTGTGCTCTTTCTCTCTCTCTCAAAATAAACAAACATTAAAAAAAAAAAAAAAGAATGATATAGTCCCAGTTGGTTAGGGTCTTAGTATAGTTGGGAAGAAAGATATTTAAGAAGCAACTAGAGTTTACTAGAGTTTATTAAAGGCAGTGTACAGAGAACTATGGGAGCATACAACAAAGGCCCCAACCCAGTCTGCTTCTCCGCAGAATTGATACCTGAGGTCTAAAGGTTGCGTAGGAATAAGATCTGCACAGGAAGGGAAAAACAGAATCTGGAGGGCAAGAGATAGCACAGTCCAAGCTGCCTGCAGTTGGTTAAATGTCTGCCTTCAGCTCAGGTCATGATCTCACCGTTCATGAGTTTGAGCCCCTCATCAGGCTCTGTGCTGACAGCCCAGAGCCTGGAACATGTTTTGGAGTCTGTGTCTCCCTCTTTCTCTGCCCCTCCCCTGCTCATTCTCTGTCTCTCTCTCTTTCTCTCTCTCAAAAATAAATAAACATTAAAAAATTAAAAAGATGACGGATCCAATAATAATATTTCCAGAACACGCAATTATAGTCATTCTGGATGGGTAAGTTGCTGTCCTCTCAGGAAGCTTTTCAATTTAAGGAAATAACTTCCTTGTCAAACAAAGCTTGTTTTCTTCCCTGTAATGCAAGCAATTGCCTACTTTTCTCCCCAAAGCCAGGAAGCCAACCTACTGCCTTATCTGACAACCCAAGAGCTAGTGAGTATAACATTCCAAAACATGTTAAGGAGTTCCCTCCCTGGTGGCACCTATAGTCCTTAAAGCAACTCAGCATTTCCTCTGGTATTCTACCACTGATTTAGGAGCTGCCTTTTCTATTCTTTTTGTTTGTTTTTTGAGAGAGAGAGAGAGAGAGAGAGAGAGAGAGAGAATGTGAGTTGGGGAGAGGGCAGAGGGGGCAGAAGGAGACAAGCACGCTCCACACTCAGTGCAGAGCTCAATGTGGGGCTTGATCCCACAACCCTGGGATCACAACCTGAGCCCAAATCAAAAGTCAGATGCTCAACCAACTGAGCCACCCAGGCACCCCTATTTTTTATTAATACTTCATTATAAATGGTTTTATTTTTATTTTCAGCATTTTCTTCTCTTTCATATCTACTTTTTCACTTCTTCCCATTTTTATTTTTTAATGTCTTGTCCTTTTACAAATAATAGATGCTGTTTCTCCCTCTATCCCTTAGAGGACTGTAGACACGATCATCTTAAAGTCATCTTCAGGTGGCTTTATTATTTCCATTTTACTCAGAATAGATTCATCTCCTGGTTGTTTTGTTTGGCTCTGTGTTTTAGCATTGATTTTCTTTCCTTTTTTTTTTTTTTAAGATTTTATTTTTAAGTAATCTCTACACCCAACATGGGGCTCAAACCCATCACCCTGAGACCAAGAGCTGTATGCTCCACTGACTGAAACAGCCAGGTGCCTCCGCATTGATTTTCTTCATAGTGTTTGGGAATTCTGGGGATTCTCTCAACTTTTCCAGTGCCCCTGCTGCACCCCTTCCCTGTCTAGCAGTTTCCGGTTGCCTGAGTCTGGCCTTTCACCTTGCCCAGCCCTTGCTGCATGACCCTTCCCTACCTAGCACTTCAGGCACTATTATTTGATGAGCATTTGCCTCCCAATGTGGACACAGATTTCTCTTCTATGAATTGAAGCTCTTAAAGCTCTTAAAAGACAGAACACAAAAAAATTGGTAAATTAAGTTCATTCCGTGGTGTCCTTCATTGTTCTGGAATTTTTACTTCCTGCTCTAATTGTGACCTAAAATGTGAAACAACACAATACAAAATAATAATACAATTCTGTGATCCTGGGTTATTTGTGACTTTAGCCAAGTCACATAATAGGTAAGGGTCAGGACCTGTACCACACCCCAGATCTCTTCATTTATTTTCTTTTTTCTTTTATTTGAGGGGGGGAGGCATGATTTGGGGAGAGGGGCAGAGGAAGAGAGAGAGAGAGGGAGGAAGGGAGGGAGGGGGAGAGAGAGAGAGAGAGAGAGAGAGAGAGAGAGAGAGAATCTCAAGCAGGCTCCACGCTCAGCACAGAGCCCGACACGGGGCTCAATCCCCACAACGCTGGGATCATGACCTGAGCCGAAATCAGGAGTCAGACGCTTAACCAACTGAGCCACCCAGGTGCCCCCAGATCTTTTCATTTCTAATCTTTGTATTGCCTAGAATATCAGCGCTATTTCTACTGTCACATTGTTTTTCTAAAACAACACATCAAAAGTGCCAGAAACGTGAAGATGACCTTCATTATCATTCTTGTTTTAATCTTATCTTTGATTGTTAAGACAAAACATTTGGAGAATCACTGATTTTTATTTATTACAGATCTCTCTGTTTTTTTTCCTGTGGGTTTTGCTGTTGTTTGTTACATTTTATAGGTATAGTACCGGATGTACAGACGACACAGACTCTTTTGCAAACTTGGTGCTGAGCGAGGTGCCAGGCTCTGACGCATGTTTGCAGAGATGCTCCAAACAGTTATCCTAAAGGTCACACAATCTTACACAACCTTAAAGCTCACGTGTGTCAGGCAGGTGCCCGTGTCACATAATCTGACACTTTTCAATAAAAAGTAGATGTCTAGCCACATTTGATTTAATCATATACAAACCTTTTCATATAGAAGACAACACAAATCACACACATTTCTAAAAAATAGCTTTTTTAGAATACGTATCCTGAGTTTCAGCAAGGAAAATACAGTTAAAGTGTCAGATCACGATTTGTATGAACTGCTTTGTGACTCAGTCAACTGCCTGCCGACCTCAGGGTGCAAACCTTAGCTGGCCTCACCCCTCCTGTGTTTTTTCCCACAAGCTTTTGTGGTTTTCATTTAAAATAATATTAGTTTGAGCCTCCAATGTAACCAGGCCTTTGTTCTCCTCTTCCTATTGATCCTCTAGCACAACTGACAATAGAGGCCTTTTCTCTGGCTCTGGTTAAATACAAACCCATTATCGAGTGGGCCTGAGAACCTCCTGGGCTTAGGGTTCTTACCACCAGGCCCAGTCGCCTACAGATATACAGCAGGGACAACAGCACACACATCGCCACGCTTGGTATTATCATCATCATCATAACTAGCGTTTATTGAGCCCTTACATTGGGGCAGGTACTCTACTGAGCCTTTACATGAATTGGTTATTCATGTAATTTTATCCCTCACAACAACTCTATGGAGTAGATACTGCAATTCTTTTTACAGAAAATGAAATTGAGATTCAAAGAAGTTAAAATTTTATCCAGAGCCACAGAGCTACAAGAGGTAGGCAAAATTCAAAACCAAGTCACCTCTGGTTTTGAATCCTTCTCATATCCCACATCAAATATTAGGGATATATAATACACACACACACACACACACACACACAGGCATACAGAAATAAACTAGTTGAGTTGCAGCTGACTATTTTATGTAAGATCATATTAGGTAGCCATTTAAACATTCATTAATGGTTTTAGGTTTTCTTTTCACTTTTTGGAGTTAATTAATATTTTTGTTGCCTCCAACACTTTGAAAAATTCATAGGGTCTGTGAGCCAGGCCTATGGTTCCTAACAAGTAAAAGATGCCATCCCATAGCAACATCATTTAAGGAGCATTAAGGAAATTCTTATTTGGAGAGGAGAGAAATAGGAAAGAGGTAGAATATGTTTTGTTTTGTTTTTTAAGTTTATTTATTTGTTTATTTTGAGAGACAGAAAGCGTGAGTGGGGGAAGGGCGGAGAAAGAGGGAGAATCCCAAGCACGCTCAGCGTGGAGCCCAATGTGGGGCTTGATCTCAGAGCCGTGAGATCATGACCCGAGCTGAAACCAAGAATCCAACATTTAACTGACTGAGCCACTCAGGCACCCCTAATTTTTTACTTTTAGATCATTGTAGATTTACATGCACTTGTAAGAAATAATAGAGAGAGAGATCCCATGTACCTCTTACCCAGTTTCTCCCAGTGGTAACTAACATCTTGCAAAACTATAGTACAATTTCCCAACCAGGAGTTGAATTGATAGAATTCACCAATTGTAGTTCTCACCTGATGCAGAGTACTTGAAAAAAACAACACCCACATCGTATAATCCACTACCATAAAATTAACCCATTTAAAGTGCACAGTTCAATGGTGTTAGTACATTCACAGAGCTATACAAGCATCACCATTGTCTAATTCCGTAACATTTTCATCACCCCCAAAAGAAACTCCCTACCCATTAGCAGTTACTGCTTATCTCCTCCCCACCCTCATCCGCGCTCAACCCAGGCCACCACTAATCTGTTTTCTGTCTCTATGGTTTTGTTCATTCTGGACATTCTATACAAGGGCAGTTTATACACTACGTGGCATTTTGTGGCAGGCTTCTCTTAGCATAATGTTTTCAAGGTTCATACATCTTGTAGCATGTATCAGAATTTCATTCGTTTTTAAGATTGACTAATATTTCATGGTATGGAATATTCCACATATTATTTATCCATTCATCAGTCAATGGACATTTTCATTGTGTATACATTTTTGCTATTTTAAGCAGTGCTGCTATGAAATGTATCATAAATAATGCTGCTATGAATATTGCTGTGCATGTTTTTGTGTGGAGGCATGTTTTCATTCCTCTGGAGGATATGCTTGGGAGTGGAATTGCTGTGTGACTTGGTAACTTATGGAACTGTCAAACTGTTTTCTACAACATTCTACATACCATGTTACATTCCCACCAGCAATGTACACGGTTCCAACTACTCCACATCCTCATCAACACTTGCTATTATCTGTCTTTTTTATCATAGTCATTCCGGTGGCTGGGAAGTGGTATCTCATTGTAGTTTTAATTTGCATTGTCCTAACGGCTAATGAGGTTGACCACCTTTTCATGTGTTTCTTGGCCATTTGCATATCTTTGGATGGAGGTAGACTACTTTTTTTTAAGGTTTGTTTTTAAGGTTTATTTATTTTTGAGAGAGAGAGAGAGAGACAGAGTGCAAGTGGGAGAGGGGCAGAGAGAGAGGGAGACACAGAATCTGAAGCAGGCTCCAGGCTCTGAGCTGTCAGCACAGAGCCCGACATGGGGCTCGAGCTCACCAAGTGAGGGTTCATGACCTGAGCCGAAGTCAGATGCTTAACTGACTGAGCCACCCACGTGCCCAGGATGGAGGTACACTACTTTTAAAAGTCCTGAATGTGCTTGACGATAAAGTGAATGTGACAATATGTTTCGTGCATTTTGATGTTAGAATAGAAGGAATATATATGTATATATATATAGTGTATATATGTATATATATATACATATATACACTATATATATATACATATATATATATATATATACATATATATACTGTATACACTTACAAACTCACTCATTAAGACATTTTCTGAGCACCTATGATATTCCGGCTACCAGGAAGTACAGAGATGAGAAGAAACCAGAGAGTTAATCATGAGAGATGGCATTAGATAAGTTGTTACAGTCAGGTTCCTGGTACTTTTATAAAGGTCTGTTTCTGACTTACTTGTAACATCTAGATGATTCATCTTCGTTCCTGTCAGAGGCAGAAAGGCAATGAGACAAGGTCCCCGATCTCTAGTAGCTCACTGCCTAGTGGTGGAGACAAACACATAAACACATCACGCAATCCCATTTGGTCAATACAATGTCAGTCATCTGTCCAAAGAGCTGTGGGAGCATAGAGGAAGGAGCAATTAATTCTGCTGGTATGTAGGAAGGGGGCTTAGGGGAGGTGACATTTGAATTTAGTGTTAAAGGATATTCAGAGGGGGGCGCTTGGGTGGCTGTCAGTTAGGCGTCTGATTTCAGTTCAGGTCATGATCTCACAGTTCGTGAGTTCGAGCCCCCTGTTGGGCTCTGTGCTGACAGCTCAGAGCCTGGATCCTGCTTCAGATTCTGTGTCTCCCTGTCTCTCTCTGCCCCTCCCTTGCTTGCACTCTGTCTCTCAGAAATGAATAAATGTTAAAAAATTTTTAAAAAAGAGAGGATGTTCAGAGGTTTGGCAGATGGAAAAAGTAGGTCATTTTAGGCATCAGGCACACCGTGGACAAAGGCATGACTGGTGATGTCAGAGGCGAGCAAGAGCAGAGGTGAAGGGTGCACAGGAGGGATGGACGGTAGCACGGGCGGGTTGTGTAGAGCCACACCAAGAAGTTCTGCTTATGCCCTGTCAGTTTTGAAAATGTTTGTCTTTGTTTTGAAGCAGAAGAATGGCATGATCACATCTGAAGCTTGAGAGATCCCTCGGGGGACAGCCAGCGAGATAAATTAAGAAGTTTGCAAACTCTGTAAAGGGCCAAGTAGCACATAGCCTTGCTGAAATATGATCTTTGTCACAACCTCTCAACTCTGCTCTTGAGGTGTGAAAGCAGCCACAGACAATACCCGAATGTATAAGCCTAGCTGTGTCCTAATACAACTTTATTGCTAAAAAGAGGAGGAACCGATGTGTCTGGGGGGCTGTGGTTTATTGCCTCATGGATTAGATGAAGGGAAGAATGAAAGCAAGTAGACTCTGGACTATCCAGAAGTTCTCCCGTTAGTGGTGAAAATCAAAATGGAGCAAAGGAAGTATGATTTTTTAACTGAGCCAGAGGATGTCTTCAGACTTCAAGAAGAGTCAAGCCTCAATATGGGCTGGGCTGGAAAATAGAACTCTTGCTTCCCACCCACCAGCCATTGTTTCTTACAAGGCCAGGCAGTACGCCAGGCAGGCGCCAAAGCCCGACACTCATTTGGGCCACTGGAGTTCTCTGCAGGCCCCGTGTCAGGGAGGGGGGAGATACAGAGCCTATACTAGTGACAGTCCTCCCAAGGAACCCACAGCCCAGGCAAGGAGAAGCTTGGGTAATAAGGTACAAAGTCTTGGCAAAGCATCATTTGGTCTGAGACAGGAAGGCTTGATTTCCAGTTAATTTAAGTAAAGAAGAGTGTGTTCAGGGCACCTCCTAGAACTCACACTGAGCCAGGAGCTGCAAAGTTAGGAGCAAGTGCCTCTCTTGGTTTCTCAGTGTCTGCTGCAGGCTTTGCATATCCGTTTTTCACCCTGGTGTGCAGATGACTCAATAGTCAGCATGGGGTGGAGACACGGAGAAGGTTTATGAGTGGCCTTATAAAAATATGTAGGCTTTCAAACAGCCGTTTACAAAGTTCTGCCTGCTGACAAAAACTGTCAAGCTTCTTTGCTCTCGGCTAGGATTATGTCAACCCAAGGTAGTAACACTGGTTATCACATACTAATCAGCCACTGTGATTGGCTGCCGGTGACATAATAGAAATTCATGAACATTATTGGCGGGCCAGCCACCCCAGCTGAGCCTCAGAGCAGGAAGGTGGAGGACAGGAGTGGCATGTGTCCAGGATGGGATCACAAGAGCAGGAGGGGAGGGGAGGGGGAGAAACAACCAAAATCTTTTAAGGCATCAAGCAGTCTTTGAAATAATAAAGAGGGTCTTCAAGGTAGTGAAAACTGGGTATGGTCCCCAAAGTGCACGTGGGTTCTTTTGTGTTGCTTCGGGCTCCTCCTGTACCAGGTGTCTCTCTCTCTCTCTCCTCTCTCTGTCTCTCTCTCTCTCTCTCTCCCCAGTGACTTGCAGACAAGTGCTGACACGCCTCCCTCCACTCCTGGTCCCTTTCTCTCTGCCCAGACCTGCTCTCTGGAGCCCCTAGGCTGGCAGCCAGCTTCCCCCACACTTCAGCCCAGCCCAGCCTGAAGACCTGGGCCCTTCCCTACTCCAAGTAGCCACCATATCAGCTTCCCGAGCTGCGGCCTTGTGTGGGGACAAGGCACCTACCTTGACAAATTCTGCAAACAGCCAAGCCACAGCAGGAAGAATACACATAACAAGAAACACAAACATGTGGGCCGTCAGGACTGTTTTCTTTAACACGAGCAGTAACTAGGGACTGAGGACTGGCTCACCTGGTGAGTCACTGCACATTGTCTCCTCTTGGCTGGCCACCAGAAGAGAATACATGCCACAGCCGGTGGCCTCTAGGGACAACGTGGGGCATTTTAGAAAGGCTCTGGGTTGGCAGAAAAGAACAGTACATCATGGCAGGGAGGCCACTGGGAGTTGGGATTCTATGCCTGGCTCAGGGCACACTTGCTGTGTGACATTGGGCTCCTCTGTGAGTCTCTGTTACCTCATCTGTTGCATGGGGGGAAACAACTCAATCTTGTCTCTAGGCCTTTTCCAGCTTAGTTTCTCCCCACTGATGGAACAATGATGTTTTAGCAACTGGACGAAGCATTCTGATGCCATTAACACTAACAATACTTGCCCTATATTAAGCTTCCTACTGTGGGCCTGGCACTGTGCTAGGGACTTCACATACACGAATGCTAATCTTGAGAACAATCCTGGCAAGGAGGTATTATCTCCTTCTTAAAGAAGAGGAAGCAAGCGAGTTCCAAGAGATTAAGTAACTTGCCCACTGTCACACAGCTAATAATCTTGATTTAAACCCAGGTCTTTCTGACTCCAAAGTACCCTACGTGTGATCTTTTTTTTCTTTCCGATTTGCTAAAAAAAAAAAAAAAAAAAAAAAAGCTAAAGGCTAGTACTTTGTTAATTTTTTTCTCCCAACATTTTCCTTTGATGACTACTATCAAGTACTAGTAGAATATCCAAACCTACTGGCAAGTGGATATTGGCAATGAATGTCGTGGAGACACTTGGAAACTGGACCCTGAGTGGCTCAATAGCTTGTTCCTCCTGTGAGCCAGTACGCTTATGGCTGTGATTTTATTCTCTAACAGTCTGCACAATTAATTAAGCAGGTGTTTCTAGCCTGACCTACAAGCGAAATCCACCAATGTATTTGGAGCTAAGTCATCGTTTGTATAACGAGGCACAGAAATGCCAGTATTTCATCATCCTCTGCAAAGGAAGCTGCCTTGCAGGTGCTCTGCCACCTAAAACAGGTTTGAGCACCCTTGTCCTCTGACTCTGTGAATGTTCTGTGTATGCACAGGAAAACTTCCTGGACAAAACAGAGCAAGGGAGAGTTCTCCTGCCACTTCTTGCCACCATCCCAGCTCAGGCAGTTGTTTTCTTTTCTTCCCTGGGAATCAGAAAGTATTCTTTCCTTTTAAATGTGAACCTAGAAAGTTCCCTATCAAACCAAGCTGACCTAGGCAGGCTCCCCATCCTGCCAAAAAAAGCAGTAATTGAGTTCCAGAGTGGCTAGTAACTAGATGGCCAGGCTAGCACAGGCTGACTAGTTGTGCAATGGGCAGAAGCAGGAGCATGTTCCACGAAGCAACCACACACCACAGGCCCAAGGGCAGAGCCTGCAATCTCCTGGCTCCCAAGACTGCCCCTGGACCTTACCTCTTGCCCTTTGAGGTCCAAACTGGTGAGCCAGAATACTTTTCTTATTACTATCTCCAAATGACCTCCCCTACATTCCCTGCAGGCTTTAGAATCCTGCTCACCATCTTCTTTTCTGTCATATTCCCTGCCACCATCCTGGAGATTTCTTTATTTTTTAAAAAGATTTCATTTTTAAGTAATCTCTACACCCAAAGTGGGGCTTGAACTCACAACTCTGAGAATTAAGAGTTTCATGCCCTATTGACTAAGCCAGCCAGGTGCCCCAAGAATTTTTTTTAAGTTTATTTATTTATTTTGAGAGAGAGAGAGAGCGCAGGGGAGGGGCAGAAATAGAGGGAAAGAGAGATAGAATCCCAAGCAGGTCCTGGGCTGTCAGTGTGGAGTCGGATGTGGGGCTTGAACTCCCACGACCTGAGCTGAAAGAGTCAGACGCTTAACCGACTGAGCCACCCAGGTGCCCCAGAGAAGTTTTAAAATAAAATCATGCCACTATGCTAGTGGAGGTAACTTAATTCAGATCCAGATGTCATGATTATTTACTGAGCTCCTCTTGTGAGCTATGTGTTACTATGCATGTCGTCCCATTCAATCCTAAAGGTAACCAATGGAGCTTTTGCTTTTTTATTCAGAGCTCATGTAGCTCTATGAAGGGTTTGGGCGTCTCCCTAAAGGGGCTGAGGTGCTACTATGTGAGGTCAAAATTAATACTAATGCAGTTTTACAGATAAGGAAACTGAGCATTAGAATAAATGTTGTCCTCAAGCCCATAGAGTAACTGGCATAATGGAAACTTGAACTTAAATCTAAGAAGCATAGTGAGAAGGGCAGAGTGCAAATGGGAACATGAACACCTACCTGGCAGGGTTATTGTAGAGAGATTGATGTACTTAGGTGAAGTGCAGGAGAGCAGGAGGTACTCAGGCAGTGTTACCTTCTTTCTCCTGTGGTCCTTCAGATTTGGAGCCATTCTACCTTGCTGCTTCGTGATCAGTGGGATTCTTTGGGGAAGATGCCTGTAATCTTACAGCAGATAAAATGCTACCATAGTTGGTCAATCTGAGACTCATGCCAACCCTTGCAAGGTAGTTATCTCATTTTCCAGAAAAGGAAGCCCAACTTTTTGGAGGATAAAGGAGGGCCACTCAGCTGATAAGCGGTAGGGTTGGGATTTGAGCCTGGGTCTGACTATCCCGAGAGGCCACATCTTTCCCTTTCAACTATGTGGTGACTTTCTGAGTTAAGAAGCTTTTCATAGAAAAATTACGTATTTCCTTTTAATAAGTTAATACTGTGTGGAAATATTTGGGAATTGGAAAGTAAGGAGGCACTCTCTTCTGTCTTGCAAATAAAGAGGAAGGAGACAGAGAAGAGTGTTAGCTGCATAATCATATGGACATATGTAATCACATGTAAAATAATCACATAGTTTAAGGTTCACATGCCAACCTGATGAAAACAGCCTGGTTAGTACATATTTTAAAAACAAACGTATTTTACATTTATAAGTGAGTTAAACATTTCTAAAATTCTCATTCTTTTGTTGGAAAAAAGATCTTTTGCTTTTTTGGTCTTGAATAAAAATATCTGGAAAACATATGTTTGTTGTTCTAGTTAAATAAAACCATTGACATCGCGGCATTTGTGCTAGCTGTGACTCTACTCCTAATGCAAATAGTGAAAAGATGACCTCAAACCCCTCCCTGACCTGCAGAATTGGAAATGGGTCATCTCCCAGTGAATTCACAGTTATCTGCTTCGATTAGCTTCATATTCTGGAATAGCTCCAGAATTCAAACACACACACACACACACACACACACACACACACACACAAATAATTTGCAGCATCTGGTCTTCCCAAAAAGGAAACCTTAAAATTAACTCTGAGTTAAGAAAGAGGCATAATAAGGTTGTGTTAAACAACTCGAGTGTGCTTACAAGAGAAAAACTTATATGGAATCTTCTATTGCAGGGATCAAATCAGGTCTAAATAAGTATTAAAGTTACAATTTAAGTGCATTTGATTAAAGAGTCCCATCAAGGTCTTTGAACTAAGACATAGACTGGAACCCTACTCACTTGGTTACAAACAGTTTTTCAATATAAAGAACATGTAATTGGCCAAGGAACAGGGGTCAAAAACACAAATCCCGCAGGGTCACGCAGGTAATGTAAACCAGAGTTTGGAGAGACAGCTTCCCCTCACCTGTAAGATTAAGGTAATGAAAATACAAATATCACAGTACTATTGTAAGGATTAAATTAGATAATGCCCGAGAAAATGCATTCAGAGACATGGTTGTCGCTGTTAAGTCTCTGTAGAAATAGTAACCATTGTTATTGTGGGATCTTCGCCCACTTGCTTTCTTTGAAGGACATCATGACTTCCTAATAAGCTCCCTTGTCTTTCACACACCCTTGACACACCCCCGTCTTTCTTCTTTCCCATCTGTGACGAAGCTAAGAATCCGATAAAATTGCATAGCAGCATCTGAAAGACAAAAGTGAAACAAAATGGGATGTTCTTGCTTCATCATTTTCCTGAACCAGCTTTTGTGAGAGTTTACTATGAGCAAGGCATGGGTGACTGGAAGAGATGAATAGAGTTCTTACCAGCCATCAAATGAAGAGAGAAAGAGCCTTCTTCCCACTGCAGAAAGAAGCCAGTATATAGACTGTCAGAAAACATCCATGAGGGCACTGCCCAGTGGAGATACAATGGGAGGCACACATGTTAATTTTCAACTGTTTAGTAGCATGTTAAAAAAAAAAAGTAAAAAGGAACAGGTGAAATTGGTATTAATATTAGCATTAAAAGTATATTTTGGGGGCATGTGGGTGGCTCAGTCAATTAAGTGTCCGACTTCGCTCAGGTCATGATCTCACGGTTCATGAGTTCGAGCCCCGTGTCGGGCTCTGTGCTGACAGCTCGGAGCCTGGAGCCTGCTTCGAATTCTGTGTCTCCCTTTCTCTCTGCCCCTCATCCGTTCACACTCTGTCTCCCTCTCTCAAAAATAAATAAACCTTAAAAAAAATTTAAAAATATATATATTTTGGCTAATGTTTTCAAAATAATTATTTCAATATGCAATAAATGTAAAAAAATTATTAATGAGACATTTACATTCCTTTTGTCATACAAAGGCTTTGAAATGTGGTGTATACTCTATACTTACATCACTCCTCAATTTGGACCAGTCATATTTCAAGGGCTCTATGGCTACATGTATTTGGTGGCCACCATATTGGAAAGGAGGTCTATGAGACCTCTAGAAAAAAGTGCTCAAGAAAAATGTTAACAAATGGGGTACCTGGGTGGCTCAGTCAATTAAGTGTCTGACTCTTTTTTTTTTTTTTTAATTTATTGTCAAGTTAGCTACCCTATGGTGTAGTCTTGGCTTCAGTAGATACCCGTGATACATCACTTACATACAACACCCAGTGCTCATCCCAACCAGTGCTCTCCTCAGTACCTATCACCCATTTTCCCCACCCTCCCAACCCCCCACCCTCATCAACCTTCAGTTTGTCCTTTGTATTTAAGACTCTCTTATGGTTTGCCTCCCTCCCTGTTTGTATCTTATTTTTCCTTTCCTTCCCCTACGGTCATGTTAAGTTTCTCAAATTCCACATATGAGTGAAATCATATGATACCTGTCTTTCTCTGACTGACTTATTTCACTTAGCATAATACCCTCCAGTTCCCTCCAAAGCATCTGACTCTTGATTTCAGCTCAGGTCTTGATCTCAGGGTCGTGAGTTAAAACCCCACATTGGGGTCCACGCTGGGTGTGGAGCCAGCTTAAAAAAATAAAAGAGTGTTAACATATAAACATTTAATGTTTGAATGTTTCTTCTACATTACGGGGGCTCTTAAGTTTTATCAGCTGAAAAAGGTCCGGAAGGCCCTTTTGACTTCAGCACCATTCAGATTCCCTCCAGAAACACAGCAAACATTCCTCCAGCTGACAGCTCACAGTTGGGTCTTTCTGTGGGCTTTGCCACCAGCCAAAGGAAGTTGCCTTGATCAGGGTAGGCCCCACATCCAATAACTTGTTGTTGCGTTAGTAAGAAGTCCTGACTGCCTTGTCTCAGTTTGGGACCACCCTGCAAAGCCACCCAGCTCCAGAGCTTCCTGAAGGAATGGCTGAGGCCCCTGTTACAGCTGCATCCCAGCTCAACTCGTCCCTCTGCCTGATCCTGCTGCCCTCACTTTTTTTTTTAATGTTCAGTTATTATTATTTATTTATTTTTATATAAAATTTTTTTAAGTTTATTTATTTATTTTGAGAGAGAGAGAGAGAGCACAAGTGAGGTAGGGGCAGAGAGAGAGGGAAAGAGAACTCCAAGCAGGCTCCACACTGTCAATGCAGAGCCCAACGTGGGGCTCAAACACATGAACTGTGAGATCATGACCTGAGCCGAGATCAAGAGTGGAACGCTTAACTGACTGAGCCACTCAGGTGCCCCTGTTTGTTATTTCTGAGAGAAAGAGAGAGAGAGAGAGAGAGCTGGGGAGGGGCAGAGAGAGAGGGGGACAAAGGATCTGAAGCAGGCTCTGTGCTGACTGCAGAGATCCAGATGTGGGTCTTGAACTCGCAAATGCTGAGATCATGACCTGAGCCAAAGTCAGACACTTAACCGACTGAGCCACCCAGATGCCTCTGCCCTCACTTTCTTACAGGTATCACTCTTGAGAGCATGCTTCCATACCCCTCCTGCAGGCAGATTCCCTTCTCAGAGCCCGTTTCCTGAGGAATCCTCCTAACACTTCTACCCCGTGTTAGGTTGCCCTTCATAAGGACAGCAGCTGTATTAACAGACTGACATTTTTCTGGGTCATACTTGCACAAGGACCCTGAAGTCTGTGGGCCTCTTGTCAGATGATTGGCTATTTATCTGCACAAAGGAGGAAAATATGTAATCACTGCAAGTTCCCTGGTACAAGTCGCTCCAGGTTTTAGGAACGATACTTGGGTCTCCAATTTCTGTAAAAAAAGAAAATAGGGAGAAACCTGCCACCTGCCACTCAACATACAAATGAGGTAAGAGTGGATGTCACCGTGGCCCGTCTTGTTAGCATGCTTCCTCAGGCAGTGAGGTTTGTAGATTCTCAATTCAAAGGTCCCAACAACCTTTCTGAGAGCAACCCTGGGCCAGGGACAGGCTGAGGAATCCTATCTTCTGGTAGAGGATGGTAAGCAGTGTAGCTAACATCCAGGTTATCTTTGGCATAGCATTGGAGAGGGAACAAAGGGAATGTGATACCCTTTGATTTGTCTCCTTGTCCTGAAGTCTAGCTTGGCTTAAAAGATGACACACAGCTCTGGTGGGAGACCCTCAGACAAAACCCTAAATTCTCAAGCAAAAAAAAAAAAACAACCAAAAATGTCCTACTACCTGCTCTTTGTCACCTCCTTACTTTTCCAGCCTTTAGGCTCGTTCTTACTTGCTCTTTCTCCATCCACTCAACTTCTCTCGTTCCTTCAAGACCATCTCAAAGGGTTTCTCCTCCATGAAACCTTATTTCATTTTGAAGGTTGATATATAATTCACATACCATTCTATTTACCATTTATGTATTTAAACTATTGAATTTTAAGTACAATTCAATGGTTTATGGTATATTCACAGTTGTGCAACCATCCATCACCAAAATCACTTTTATTTATTTATTTTTTTTCCAACGTTTATTTATTTTTGGGACAGAGAGAGACAGAGCATGAACGGGGGAGGGGCAGAGAGAGGGAGACACAGAATCGGAAACAGGCTCCAGGCTCTGAGCCATCAGCCCAGAGCCCGACGCGGGGCTCAAACTCACGGACCGCGAGATCGTGACCTGGCTGAAGTCGGACGCTCAACCGACTGCGCCACCCAGGTGCCCCCAAAATCACTTTTAGAACATTTTCTAAAATTTTTTTTCTTTTTTTAAGTTTATTTATTTATTTTGAGAGAGACATAGCATGAGTAGAGGAGGGGCAGAGAGAGAGAGGGAGAGAGAGAGAGAATCCCAAGCAGGCTCTGCACAGCCAGCACAGAGCCTGATGTGGGGCTTGAACTCATGAAACCACGAGATCATGACCTGAGCTGAAACCGAGTCAACGCTTAACTGACTGAGCCATACAGGCACCCCTCTTGTAGAACATTTTCAAAAACATTTTCAAAAAGGTACCCTGCATCCCTCAGCTGTCACTCCTAAGCTCTCCATTACCCACCTCCAGCCATGGGTAACTATTAATCTAATTTCTGTCTCTCTATAGTAGCATAATGTTTTCAAGGTTCATCCATGTTGTAGGATGTTGTCAGTATTTCATTATTTTTTTTAGATGTTTATTTATTTATTTTGAGAGAGAGAGAGAGAGAGAGAGAGAGAATCTCAAGCAGGCTTCACACTGTCAGCTCGGAGCCTGATGTGGGGCTCAACCTCACGAACCCTGAGATCATGACCTGAGCTGAGATCAAAAGTCCTATGACCGACTGAGCCACCCAGTGCCCCATCAATCTTTTTTAATGCTGAATAATATTCCATTGTGTGGGATATGCCATATTTTATTTATTCATTCATCAGTGATGGATATTAGGTTATTTCCACTTCTTGGCTATTGTGGATAATGGTGCTATGCATATTCTTGTACAAGTTTTTTGTGGGCATATGTTTTCATTTCTCTTGGCTCTATAGCTATAAGTGGAATTGTTGGATCATATGGTAACTCTATGTTTAGCCATTTGAAGAACTGCCAGCCTGTTTTCCACAGCAGCTGTGCTATTTCACATTCCTGCAAGCAATGTATGAGGGTTGCAATTTCTCCACACCTTCATCAACGCTTGCTATTTTCTATCTTTTGATTATAGCCACCCTGGTGGGTATACAGTGGTATCTCGTTGTGATTCAATTTGCATTTTCCTGATGACTGATGTTGAGCATCTTTCCATGTGCTTACTGGCCATTTGTGTATCTTCTTTGCAGGAATGTGTATCCAGATCTCCTGCCCATTTTAAAACATGGTTACTTATCTTTTTATTATTGAATTATAAGTGTTTCTATATATTCTAGGTACAAGTACCTTGTCAAATATATGATTTGCAAATATTTTCTCTCATTTTTCTGTGGATTGCCTTTTCACCTTCTTGATGGTGTCCTTTGAAGCATGTAAGTTTTAAATTTCGATGATATCCTATTCGTCTATTTTTTTTTTCTTTTGTTGCCTGTGCTTTTGGTGTCATGTCTAAGAAGCCATGGACTAATCCAAGGTTATGAAGATTTAGTCATCTTTTATTCTAAGAGTTTTATAGTTTTAGCTGTTATATTCAGGCTTAGATCCATTTGAGATAACTTTCATACATGGTGGGAGGTAAGGGTTCAACTTCATTCTCTTGATGTGGATATCCACTTGTCCCAGCACTGTTTGTTGAAAAAAATCATTTTTCCCTCATTTATGTCTGGGTGCCCTTGCCAAAAATTAAGAAATCAACTGAATGCATGAAACCTTTTTTGATCCTCCCAACTGAATGAGGACTCAGGCCGATGGAGTAGCCTCTATCTGGAACACTGCCAGTCCTGTGGCAGAGGGAAAATGAGACATGGTAAATTCTGGGCTGGCTCTTAAAATTTTGCTCAGAAGTGACACATATCACTCCCATTCCCACTTCATTAGCCAAAAAAAGTCATAAGGTCAAACTGATGTCCTTGGAGAGAAGAAAATTACTCCTCCCATAGGGTGGGGAACTGCAGGGAAGGAAAACGGATTATTCTGGGGAACAGTAATACAATTTAATCCTTCCTCACCGTCCCCTGTATGACCCGACACCTTGTTCTTTTGGTGTTCTTCTGACCTGTCCATTACCCCTTAGCTTTCTTTCCCTGCCTCTTTCATGTTGGTGTTTCCCAGTGTTGTGAGCTTGGCCCTCTTCTCTTCATACTCTATAGACTTCCTAGGGGCATCTTGTCCATTCCCACAATCTACTACCTGCCAACTCTCCTAGTTACACTTCCAGCTTCTGACCTGTGTGGCCAACTGTCTACTGAACATCTCCCACAGACATTCCAAACTCAGCATGCCGAGACCTGAATTTATCACTGTCTTCATGCCACCCCAAATCTGCACCTCCTCCTGAATCCCCAGTTTGAGAAACCATTCTCCCAGTTGCCCCAGCCAGAACCCTGGCACCTTCTTCATATTCAACCACCAAGTTGTACTGAGTCCACTTCCTGAACATCACTTGAATTCGTCCCTTTTGGTCCCTTCTCAATGAGTCTGCTCTAGGTTGCCATTATCTCTCATTCGGATGATTGGTCTTGTCCCTTCTAATCCATTCTTCATGTTTCAGACAAAATGATTTTTATAAAATGCAAATCCAGGTTGGCCACTCTCCAGTCCCCCACTGGCTCTCCACTACTCCGGGGATAATGATTAATAACACTAAGAGGCCTTAGGAGACCTTTATGATCTGACTTATGTTATTTCTCCAGCCTCACTTTTGTACAGTATCTGCGTGGCATTTTATTCATCTTGAGCTAGCTTTAGTTCCCTACACACATTGTGATGTCTCCATTCAGGGCTTTTGAACGAGCACTTCCCTGTGCCCGGGATAGTCTTTCCTTCTCTGCAGGGTAACTCCTACTTGTTCATTAAGCAACGGGCTGAACACGACTTAGTCCTTCTCTTCAGACTGGATGAACACTAAGTGATTGAAAGATAGTTTAGCAAAGAGATTAAGAGGCAGGACTCTGCAAACTGATGGCCCAGTTTTGAATCCTGGCTGTCATCTACCAGCTTTGAAATGGCATGCAAGGCCTAACTCCTCTGTGCCTCTGTTTCCTCAGGCATAAATTAGGGAATAGGCCTTGAAGAAATGTCAGGTCATTTTCCCTGTTCCATTCAATCCTTCACTTGTTAAAAGTACTTTCACAGATACCCACCTGTGCCTATAAAACTAATTCATTTGCTCCTTACCACAAGTTGGGATTTGGAGAATGGGCATTTCTGTGGGTTAGACTAGCTCAGTAACTTTTTGGGAGGACAGTGTCTAGAGCAATGAGCATCTTCTCTGAGTCTAATGCAGCGGTATCTGGTTGTTAAGGTGACGGCCAGCTCCAGGACAACAGAAGGGCAACGCTCAGGAGGGAGACATGGGGCTTGAAGACACATCGGCCACATAGTACCTAAAAGGAATTCATGATTGAGCTGGTAGTGCAATCCAAGACTCTGGCCCTAGAGACCCCTCAGCAACCCCCCAGGGAGCTACAGAATTACTAAGAAGTTATGTGACAAAGTATGAAGGACTATCTCTGACCACATGGACATTTTGACATTCATCTAGGGGTCACTTGGGTTCTGACATATGATTGTGGGCCAAGGCAGCCCACCAGTGTTGGATACTGTTGTATTTATGGTCTTAGCCAACTATGTTTTCTCCAGTCTCCCAAAGCCTGCTCACCTTTGAGCGGAGTGTGAACACTCAACCATCAACTCCTTCAGAGAGGGCCCAATATCATCTGGCTGATTTGTGGTACAGCTGACCTGGAATCTGATCATGAGGCTATGGTCACCAAATCCAAAGCTTTTTCCAAGGTCACCTGGGTAATAAAGGGAAATGTTATCACTAGAAGCCATGACTCTCAATTTGTGAGGAAGCACTCTTTTGGGGATCAGGCCTTTCATTAGATGACTGTAAATTTTGGAACAGTGTTTTAAACAATTCTGGACAGAAATCAGAGAAATTTCTTTATTTAAGCTTTATTTAATTAACTGGTTAGTTTTGCAGGGCAGTGAATAAAAGAGTCTCCAAAAGACAGGTATCAGTCAAATGGAAGTAATATCAACAATAACACTACCCTTTAGTGAGCACCTATTGTGTGCTCAGTTGTGGAATAGCACAGTGGTTAAGAGCACTGAGCTCGATTCAGACTATTCAAATGTTTGGATTTGAAATCTTGGCTTTCCCATCTAACTAGAAGTGTGACTTTGGGAAAATTACTTAACCTGGGCTTCAGTTTCCTCATTTATAAGTTGGATAATAGTGCCTACTGATAGTATTGCTATGAAGATAAGAGTCATGAGAAATGTTCTGTGGAATAGTAAGCGCTATCAAATTCTCACTGTTCAATACGTAAAACCTGGAGCCATGCTCAACAGTAAAAGTTAACAAGAGTTAACTAGAGCAATCCAATAAGGACACAGCTCCTTCAGGAATGAGGATTTGGGTCACCTCATCAGGAAAGGTCCAGGCGTCCACACCTTCCCCAGAGTCCATGAGCTTGAGGGACAGCTGGCTCTTGAGTTGGAGCAAGTGGTTCAGGCCTAAGCTTATCAGCCATGCTTCTGTACTTACTGGCTCAGGGATGGGCAAGTGACCCACTTAGGGCCCATGAAACCAGACGGAGGCCTGCTGGGAGCTGCTGGAAAGTTTTCTTGCTTTTCTAAGAGGAAGTTTGAAGGGAACCCGCGTTGTCTCCCCAAACGCAAATGGGGCAGCATATAGCCCTTGAAGTTGTTGCCAGCGGTCTCAGAACTATGAGGGGGAGCCAGCCTCAGCATAAGGCCAACACCACAAAAGGCAGAGAGAAGAGTTGGAGAGAAACAGTCCTGAGCGATCCTGTCAACCTGCTGGATCAAACCAACCCTGAAGCCCACCACACTGTTAGCTTTTCAGTTCTTTGAGCTAATGTATTGTTTGTTGTTCAAGGCCCTCTGCGGGGGGTTGCCTATTACTCAAACATTCCTGTTACGATAGGGAAGGCTCTGCAAGGGATGGTCACAGGCTCCTCACCCACAAGTCACTGTCATACACCTTCTAGGAGAACAAAGAGAAATGTAAAAAGCCTAGGTCTAGGAAAATGTTGACATGACACTTGTGAGCTCTCAATGGAAAAAGCCAGGTGAAGAGGAGACTTGAGAGACAGAGGTAGCCACACTTCCCTGCTTGTCACCCGTGGGCTGCATGTCCACAACCGTACGCATAATTTCTCCGTTCACTGACTCTCACGTACCAAAACACAGACCACAGCTAAAGCTCCTATGTGAGCAGGACACAGATGGTTTTGTATGTAAAGAGGATTCTTCTCTTCTCATGGTAAGTCCTCAAAGGCATTTGGGTCCCCCCTGGATAAACACCTAACACATACGTTTCAAAATCAAATATTGTACAAACCAAGGTATCTTCAAATTCAAGCAATGGGTCAAAGTGACAAACGCTGTTCTGTCAAAAAGGATCACTTTATTCAACTACACATAACATATAAAAGCAAGCAAAATCAGGATGTTTTCCTCAGCCATCCTTTCCACATTTTGTGTAGTTTTAGTGAACTATAAACCACTGTTTTCTTCATGCCTAAAAGACAAAAAGAAGAGATGGTTAGAAAGTTGGGGCTTGATGACCAGATACTCTGCTAGAGCTTCCATGATATTCTCATCAGAGACCTGTCTTTGGAAGGCAGCAGTGATGGGCTGATTGGTGGTGCCCAGGAGACCCTGGGAGCCGAAGATGATTAAGGATCACCATGGTCAACATAAGGGGGAGAGATTCTGATTTAGGCATTACTGCCACAGTGACATGAATGCCAAAGGTACCTGAGTTAATGGGATACGTGAATCTTTCGAGTTACGAGCCTATCAAGTCTATCATCAGCCTTTGACTTCAGTAGCTCTTTTAAAAACGAGAAAGGAAAACAAAGACAAAACTCTGCATGTAAATGGACATCCGCAGCCCCCCTTCTGACTCCCAGTGCCTGCATCCCAACCACCCCCAGCTCCCTGCCACTGCATCACTGAGTACCCCACCGGCCTGCCCAGAACGGGTATCAGTTCCATCCCTCTCCATCTGTTCGCTCCATCCCCCTTTCAGATTCCTTCTGCAGAAGTGCCTTCCTGGACCCCCCAGGCCGATTCAGATGCTGGTCCTCCTGGTCCCACAGCACCTGTGCTGGCCACGCGTACAGCACTTACCACACTGCGTGGTGCTTGTCAGTTTACTGAGCTGTCCCTCTGCCTAGACTGGGAGCTCCTTAAGGACAGGGAGCATGCCTCATTTGTCCCTGTATCCCCATCATCTAGTACAGTGCCTGGCACATAGCAGGTATTCGGTATACACTTTTGAAATGATGTGACAGATGCACCTCATCCAGATATGTGACCTTCTAGCTCCCCACCTACTTAATCACAAGTACCTGATGAAACCGGAGGAGAGGCTCTCTGGGGGCCAATGGGACAGAAGTAAAATGGGATAGAATAATGGGATGCTATTTGTCTGTCAGATCTAATAGGATCCAATTTGCAGACGGTATTATGGGCTCAACTTCCTTTGTGCTGAGGATGAGATCATTTAGTCTGTGTTTCAGGGTGTGGCCCAAAGATCCCAACAGTCTTTTTCATCATGAGATACAAATTGTGGTGTGTGTTGCAAGTCTGAAACACACACTTCTGGCAGTGCACCTTAAGCTTTGTGGATGAGTAACAGGATTAACTCTGGAGACTCCTACTATGGGGGTTTGAGTGGTCTCTTGAAAATACCTGGGCATATTACCTGGAAGCTGCCCAGTCCACTCAGAACCTTCGAAGAAGCTACTGCAGGCAGTGGTGGGTAAAAAGGCAGCATATCAGGAAAATTGTTAGCGAATACTTCTATAAACTCTGGCCCAGCTTTTCTACTGATTATTTGCAAACTGACATAGCGTAGTCAAGAAACTCAGAGCTCCTTTCCCTGCCTCCGCCTCTTTTAATTTTCTCCCTGGAGCAACCACTTTGGTGAACCTCACCCAGTTGAGCATTGAGACTGGAAACTTATTACGTAAGGTTCTTTTTTTTTTAATATTCCAGCCGGAGCCAATCAAGACACTAAGCAGAACACAGGTGGTGCATACAGTAAGGTTCAACATAGCAACCCCAGGGCATTGAGTCACAGCTAGAGGAAGATGCATCAACCATGATAAGTCCCAGCGCAACTTCACAAACCTTACATACAGACTCCTTGGAGCATAACATTTAAGGTAAATACCTAAAGTACATGAGCGTCACCGTGTAGCCATGGTTTGCTGCTACTGCACAGAAACCTCTCTTCTTTGAAAACGGTCTCTCCCTTTGATGGCTCCGACAGAGTGAGTCTCAGAAAGACTGCAGGAGGGAACTGTGTTAGAAAGAGCACTGGAATAGGAGTCAAGAGACCTGAAATCTAGTTGCAGCTGGATCACAAACTTACAGTTTGTGACTCACTCTCTCTGCGCCTTGACTTTCCCATCTGCAAAAAGACTGGTTGGACTAGTTCAGGGTTCTTTAACAACGTCAGTCTGTAGGAAAGTGAGGAGGAAACTGTAGGAAAGTTTGCTGTGTGTGTGCACGTGTGCACTTCTGTGCAGAGTGTGCAGTTTTTGTCAGATTTTCACAGGGAGCCAGGATTTGCAGAAGGTTAAGAACCAACAGATTGGAGCAAAGAATTCTTTCAGCCTTAATATTCTAACTGCAATTCAGGTAGAAGAATAACAGTGCATGAGGTTGGGAGTGGGCAACATTTCCTAAACAGGGCACAAAAGCTGCTCCCATAAAGGACATTGATAAACTGGACTGAAAAAAATTAAGAGCATCTTTTCATCCAAAGATACCATCGAGTAAAGGATCTATACACTTAAAATTATAGAAAGCTTATAGAAGAAATTGAAGAAAACACAAAGAAATGGAAAAATATTCCATGCTCATGGATTGGAAGGACAAATATTATTAAAATGTCAATACTACTCAAAGCAATCTACACATTCAATATAATCCCTATCAAAATAACACCAGCATTTTCACAGAGCTAGGACAAATGATTCTAAAATTTGTATGGAACCAGAAAAGTCCCCAAATAGCCAAAGTAATGTTAAAAAAGAAAACCAAAGCTGGAGGCATCACAATTCCAGACTTCAAGCTGCATTACAAAGTTGTAATCAAAAAGAGACACATAGATCGATGGAATAGAATAGAGAACCCAGAAATGGACCCATAAATGTGTGGCCAACTAACATTTGACAAAGCAGGAAAGAAAATGGAAAAAAAGACAGCTTCTTCAGCAAATGGTGTTAGGAAAACTGGACAGCAACATGCAGAAGAATTAACATGGACAACTTTCTTACACCATACACAAAAAAAAACCCCCAAATGGATGAAAGACCTAAATTTAAGACAAGAAACAATGAAAATCCTAGAGGAGAAAATAGGCAACAACCTCTTTGACTTTGGCCACAGCAACTTCTTACTAGACATGACTCTGGAGGCAAGGGAAATAAAAGCAAAAAGGAACAATTGGGACGTCAACAAAATGAAAAGTTTCTGCACAGTGAAGGAAACAATCAACAAACTAAAAGGCAATTGACAGAATGGGAGAAGATATTTGCAAATGACATATAAGATAAATGGTTAGTACCCAAAATCTATAAAGAACTTATCAATCTTAACACCCAAAAAACAAATAACCCAGTGAAGAAATGGGCAAAAGACATGAATAGACACTTTTCCAAAGAAGTCATCCAGATAGCTAACAGACATGAAAAGATCCTCAGCATCTCTCATCATCAGGGAAATACAAATTAAAACCACAAAGAGATACCACGCCACATCTGTCAGAAAGGCTAAAATGAACAACTCAGGAAGCAACAGATGTTGGTGAGCATGTGAAGAAAGGGGAATACTTCTGCACTGCTGGTGGGAATGCAAACTGGTACAGCCACTCTGAAAAACAGTATGGAGGCTCATCAAAAAAATTAAAAATAGAGTTACCTGTGACCCAGTAACTGCACTAGTAGGTATTTATCCAAAGGGTACTGGAGTGCTGATTGAAAGGGGCACATGTACTCCAATGTTTATAGCAGCACTATTGATAATAGCCAAAGTATGGAAAGAGCC
Source organism: Prionailurus viverrinus (assembly GCF_022837055.1). NCBI lineage: Eukaryota > Metazoa > Chordata > Mammalia > Carnivora > Felidae > Prionailurus > Prionailurus viverrinus. The sequence continues at coordinate 52,566,253 of NC_062562.1, forward strand.
CAAGAGTCCATCGACTAATGAATGGATAAAGAAGATGGACAAAGAATACCTAAAGTACATGAGCATCACCATGTAGCCATGTTTTACTGTTCTGTATATATACAATGGAATATTACTCAGCAATCAAAAAGAATGAAATCTTGCCATTTGCAATAATGTGGATGGAACTACAGTGTATTATGCTAAGCAATAAGTCAGTCAGAGAAAGACAAATATCATATGATTTCACTCATATGTGGAATTTAAGAAATAAAACAGAAAGGAAGGAAAAATAAGATATAAGCAGAGAGGGAGGCAAACAATAAGCGACTCTTCAATACAGAGAACTGAGGACTGCTGGAGGGGTGGTGGGTGGGGGCATGGGCTAAATGGGAGATAAGCATTAAGGAGGGCACTTGTTGGGATGAGCACTGGATGTTATATGTAAGTGATGAATCACCAAATTCTACTCCTGAAACTATTACTACACTATATACAATTAACTTGGATTTAAATAAAATTAAAAAAAATACACCATCAAGATAGTGAAGTGACAACCACCAAGTGGGAGACTTTTGCGCTATGCATATCAGACAAAAGACCTGTATCCAGACTTTACAGAGAATTCAGTAAGAAAAGGTAGACAATTCAGGGGCACCTGGGTGGCTCACTCAGTTGGGGGTCTGACTTCAGCTCAGGTCATGATCTCATGGCTTGTGAATTTGAGCCCCGCATCCAGGTCTGTGCTGACAGCTCAGAGCCTGGAGCCTGCTTTGGATTCTGGGTCTCCCTCTCTCTCTGCCCCTCCCCTGCTCATGCTCTGTCTCTCTGTCTCTGTCTCTGTCTCTCTCTCTCTCAAAAATAAACGTTAAAAAAAAATGAAAAACACAAAAAGATAGACAATTCAGTAGAAAAATGAGCAAAAAAACTAGAATAGGCACTTCACAAAAGAGGATATCCAAATAAACATGGAACAAATGCCCAGCTTCGTTAGCCATCAGAAAAATGTAAATTAAAACTCCAATATGATGCCACTACTCACCTATCAGGGTGCCTAAAATGAAAAAGACATAGTATCAAGTAAGGAGGAGCTGCACCAGGAGCTCAGTTAGTGGGAGTGTAATTTGGACAACTATTAGGTAGTATTACCAAAGTTGAACATTCACATACTTTATGATCTTGTAATTCCACCCCTAAGTATGCACCCAGGAGAAATGCACAGGTTTGCTCACCAAAAGGCAGGTACAGAAACATTCACAGTGGCACTACCTATAATGGCCCCAGAGTGGAACCAACCCAAGAAACCATTAACATAGAGTGGGTAAACTGTGGTATAATCATAAAGTAGGCTCATGACAATGAGGATAAATGAACTATTGCTGCTCCCACCACCATGTTGAATCTCATTGATATAATGGGGAGTGAAAGACACAGGAGACTACATATTTGCTTAAAGTTCAAAATGGGCACAACAGAAGCAAGGCATTGGAAGTCAAACACTAGTTACTACTGGAGGAACAGTGACCTTGACTGGCACACTGTCTGGGGGATGGTTCTGTTCTATTTCTTCATCTGGGTCTAGGTTCATGAGTGTTCACTTTGTGAAAATTCACCAAATTTCTGATATATGCATTTTCTGTACATATGGAGATTTTTTTTCTACTACCAAAAGCCTCGAATCTTTGATTTATTCAGTCACTGAAATACACTGAGCCATATTTATTTATTTATTTATTTATTTATTTATTTATTTACATACATATTTATTATATTTATTGAGCATCTATATAATACTAGACACCAAGATAGCTGTTGGGAATACTGGTATGGACAACAGTTATGGTTTCTGCTCTTACAGTTTACAATCCACAGAATTCTACTTGGCTTACCTTAAGTCTACTTTTGGTTTCTGCTCTCTTTCTATAGAAAAGGATGGTGATTTAGGAAGTCTGTATTTAGAATGTGTCTTGGGGGAAGACATTTAGAACCACCGTCATTGTCTTTGCTCCTTCTCCAAAGGATAAAGATGGAATATCTCTTTAGATACCGTGTATTTAGACAGATTCTTATCTACCTAAAGTGAGTCATTATGGATTTTGATTAGTATCTAAAGTCAGATCTGTTTTGGAAGCATATAGAAATCTACTTCAACATATGGCTCCTAAGGTTTTACTTCTGTTGATTTCTATCTTGTTCCATGTGACCTGCAGCAAAGTTACTCACATGTAAGACCATGAATCCTATGTGACTTTAAACAAGACGGGTCTGATGACAGACACAGTTCTCCAGGAAGCAATGTGAGGCAGAGACAGGAGTAGGTTGTGAGAGGTCTCTCCGTTCCCATAATTCTACTTTTCAGATATTTATGAGGGAAAATCAGCAAGCCCCCAAACAGTCTTCCAATTATTTTCCAATCATAGACCTTATCTATGAAGAAAATCTCTTGAAGCAGAAGTACAACTTATTTTAAGGACTCTTGGGTTAAATAATAAGCTGGAAAAAAAAACCCATAACTATTATACGTTCTTCTTATTTAATATATAGGTACCAAAAAATGGAAGAAGTGTTTTAGTAATAAGAAATCAGAAGCAGAGGATAATCAATGATCATTCTATTGTGTTCCAGGAAAGGGCTGGTAAGGAACCCCTCAGGTATGTCAAAAACTTTTTAGGAACAAGACTAAACCTGTTTTGTTAATTCAGTTGAATCCTTTGAAGCTAGAGAGGTAAATAGGTATCTGTCTCCAGAGTCAATTATGACTGACCAGGAAGTGAGGTGGGGAAAAATAAAGCAAGATTTCAGAAATTAAACTCATCATCCTCCCTGACTGCCCCCACCTCTGGGAATGGCAGCAACATCCATTGCTTTCCAAGCCAGAAACCTGGGAATTCTGTTTGACTCCTCTCTCTCCTTCACTTCCCATGTCCCTCCAATCATCTGGAACAGGTAACTTGCCCTCTCAATATTGTGTACATCTCTCCTCCCTGCCTGCAATGACCTGAGTTCAGACTGCCTAACTCCTCCACTGACTGGCTGCAACCAGAGCTAACCAGTTTCCCGAGCAATAGCTTTATCTCCTTTCCCTCTCTTCTCTATTCTCTGTAGCCATCGAGGTCTTGCTACAATCCTTCAGTGGCTTCCCTCTGCCCTCAAAATAAACTCTGAATTCCTCTGCCTGGCTTTTCAGGCCCCCCTTCACTGGCTTCTGCTTACTTCTCATCACTATATTCCACCATCTCTCTCTTATTCCCATACCAGAATACTGAAGCAGGTTGTTAACGGGAAGGCTGCTGCTGATCAGCATATGACAGATTGTGGAGCGCCTGGGTGGCTCACTTGGTTAAGCGTCTGACTTAGACCTAGGTCATGATCTTGTGGTTCACAAGTTCGAGCCCTGCATCAGGCTCTGTGCTGACAGCTTGGAGCCTGCAACCTGCTTCGGGTTCTGTGTCTCCCTCTCTCTCTGCCCCTTCCCTGCTTGTGCTCTCTCTCTCAAAAAAAAAAAAAAAAAAAAAAAAAAAAAAGAATATGACAGATTGCTTAGCTGGTCTTCTGTGACCAGTCTGAGATGTGATGCCATCTGCTGCCACCATGAAAAGAGGAGCAGGCCAGTATCAGGAGACTAAATGGCCTTTCACTTCTCCTGAGCTGCTGGTGAGTTAGTCTAAAAGGGGAAAACAGTGTTTGGCTTTGGAGGTAGTAAGACCACATGAGAACAGGCAATCGTGTTATCGAACAGTTTGTTAGAAAAGGCAATCCTCTGGGCTGGTTATAGATGCCTGGCCTCTATCTTTCCTAGGAATAGAGTGAAATTTAGATCTAGAGTCACCCAAGTTTATAAAGCACCTACTAGGTACATACTGGACCCTCTCAGAACATGTACTGAGCTGGGTATTAGTAACCCCTCCATTTCAAGGAAGAAGGGCTAATTAACATACCAAGGTTACAGAGGCAACAAATGAATAACTGCAACACAAGTCCAGGTCTTCTGACCCGAAGCTTAGCTCCTTGGTTAGCTATGTACCTCTGAAGCTAAGCATATTTCAATATAAAAGGTATTCATTAGCTAAGGGGGAAGTATGAACCTTCCTTTTCACCCCTCCCCCCCAGTGGGAGACTATGAAGGGAGGCATGAGAATGGCTAATAACGAATACAAACTCCATCAAATACACTGGGATTCTCACCTGCACATGATGCACCAGCTAGCTGAAAAACTGAACACAGGTAGGACTTGGTGGATTTTGTCTTAGTGCAGCAAGCAGAACAACAGCCATGACCACAACAAAAGGACTTCTAAAGAACAACGTACAGAAGCATAGAGGTTCAGAAGCTTGATGTGAAATGAGAGGGAAGACAAACAGTAAACCAGCCACTCAGGCCCTTTTGTTTGTAGTTTACTCCCACTGGAGACCTGGTTAATGGGTGGGCTCATGCCATCTGAATATGACAGTGCAAAGACGCATATTCTAAGGAGGGGTCACGAAATCTTTTAGGTGATAATAGCAAAAAGGGAAAGACCAGGCACAGTGCTGGATGCGTTTATATATCCTACGATGTAATTTTCACAAGCTGGTGAGGCAGGTTTAATTATCCCTATGAAATTAAAACTCAGAAAAATTAGGTAACTTGCCCAAGGCACAGTACTTAAGTTGGAATATGAACCCTAGTCTCTGGGGCTCATAAACCCCTGCCCTTGGCCTGGGCTGCCTTCATCACAGCCCCAAACCACCATAAAACCAGAGAAGCCAGAGTGTGAGGTCAGTAAACCCATAGACCTTGAAGGGATGCCCAACACTTTTCACAATTTCTGCACCCTCAGAGCAGGCTGCATACATTCTGTTACTCTGGGCTTCCACAATCCGATAAGGCATCTTTAGAGAGGAAAAGGAAGCAGGCAGTGAGCACTCAGGAGAATCAGCACTGGGCACTAGGACGGCCACAAGGAAACACTGGGCTGTGGCTTCTGTTAGGTGTCACCCACTGCCCTCTGCTGGCCACTGGAAAGAATGAGTGGAAAGAGGACCAAAGATTTATTTCAGGTTGATGCTCAAGATGATGATGGATTTAGAAAATGTTTTATGAGAGAAAAATTCAAACTATAATAGAATATTACAGTATGTCTCATTTCTTCACCCAGCTTCAACAATATATCAACTCATGGCCAATCTGGTGTTATCTACCCCTTACCCACTTCCCTCCACTATGTTTGATTTTGAAGCAAATCTCAGACATCCTGTCCTTTCATCTGTAAAAATTTTAACTTAATTTCTAAAAGAAACATTTTAAAACATGATCACAACTAAAAAAAAATCCATGAATCTTTCTTTAAAGCACAAGAGGCTCAAAATAAAAAAAAAATTAAAAAAGAGCATTCAGCCCCACCCAAGAAGCTGCAATCATGCAAATCACAGATTAATAGCCTGAACCACCCAAGCAAACAAAGACACCTCATCTTCACCTTGCTAGGATAAGCCAGCAGGATCATAGATTAAATATCTTAATTGGAAATGCAAAGCTATACACTCCTGAGTGGTAGCAAGATCTTTAGCTGAGTAGATTTGGCACATGTGCTACTAAATCTTTGTTGAATTTTTGGCTGAATCTTCCCAAAGATTCAGGAAGGCAACACTGTGTCCTCGAGGCCAAACGCTGTGCTGGGTATCCAGGCAGCTGGGGTGAGAGGTTAAGAGGTGTGACCATACCAGCTTCCTGGCAATCTCAGCCCAGGGATCAGAATCAGGCTGGAAGATTACTCGCTTCTCTGGGTTAGCTCTGTGCCATCTATCCCTTGTTACTGCAAATGTACACATTCAGTTTATGAACTCCTTGAAGGCAGGATGGTGTTGTGTTCACTTCTATATCCTGCATGGCTAGCACATGAGAGAGGCTCAGTAGATGGTCACATCACAAAAGACTGAACTAGGAAAGTCCATCATTTGACAATACCAAGTACTGGAGAAAATGGGGGGGATGAGAACTCTCCTTTACTGCTAGTAGGACTATAGATTGATACAATCATTCTGGAGGGCAGTGTAGCAATATCCAAAGCTATGTTCAAATGCTTAGGCCCATAAGACAATAGCAGGATGTTTAAAAAAAAATGTTTTTAAATGTACATTCAGAGAATAAAAAACAAAACAAAACAAAACAGAAAGAGCTCCTGGCAATTAAAACATATAATAGCACAAACAAAAACCTCAATAGAAGGGTTGGAAACTACAGTTGAGAAAATCTCCCAGAAAGCAGAGCAAAAAGATAAAGAGATAAAAACAAAAACAAAAACAAAAAAAACAAAAACACAGATGAAAGAAAACCAAAGGGCTCTTCAAAACCAAAGGAGTCCAATATCTGAAGAAAAGGAGTTCCAGAAAGAGAAGAGAGAAAACAGATGAGAACTTAAAGCAACAATAAAAGAACATTTTCTTATATTCTTTTTTTCTGAGTTTCCAAAATGAAAGGGCAATGAGTACCCAGTAAAATAGATAAAAACAGATTCATTATCAAAGTATATCCCTGAGAAATGTTAGAGCCCTGGGGCAAAAGAAGACCTAATCGGCTTCCAGAAAGAACACACATGAAGGACTGAGAAGCAGGATGGCGTTGGGCCTCGATAGCAATCCTCAAGTGGGAAGACAATTGGAATAATAATATTGAAATTCTTTAAAAAATGATTTCTATCTCTCTCCAGCCGAAGTGTCAATTCCATGTGAGGGTAAGCTAAAGATATTTCGAGTTGTATACAGTCTCCAGAGTTGCTTCCTTGCATCCTTTCTTAGGAAATGGATGGCGTGCTTCCCCAAAATGAGAGCGGGCACCGCAAAAACAAAAGGCACAAGAGTCAGGAGACGGGATCCCTCTTGCAAGACATGGGAGATGATCTACGTGGGAAAAGACAGTGGTGCAGGGAAAGCAAAGCGTATGATGTGGCTCACCTATGAATCACAATAGCAGAGTCATATGCTGTAAACTCAGGCAACTGACTTCGTTGAAGCAACTACCTTAGGACCAAGGGATGGGAGTGGTTGAGTGTGTGGGGCAGGGTGGGTGCGAGAGCCAAATTCTAACCTGCCAGAGCGAGCAGTCAACAGATGATGCCTGGAACTGAAACGGAGGGAGGCAGCAGCATGCACCCGCTACAGAGAAAACGGGCAGGGCAGACAAAGCACCCACTACGGGTCTCTGGAGAGGGCCAGTGGGGGGAAGGGCAAGGTACTGCCGCTTTTGCAACAATATGCACAGGCAACTTTCAGAAATCCAAAAGCCAGGGGACAAGCTGTATATGAGGAGTTGTTCAGAGAACTGAGAGGGGAGCAAGGCTTCCAACATCACCTCCCACGGTTTGACTTCTCTAGACCAGATGACAGTTCCGTTTTGTCTGTCTGTACGCCATTGCTATGTCCTAGTTCATGCCCATCAAAATTCAGCACTTCAGAAGTACTTGCAGGATACAGATAAAGCTTTATGTTTTAATCAGGAGTGCTGAGGCCACTCAATCCAGGAGGCACATCAAGCATAGATTTTCCAAAGTTCTTACCGGCAGTGAAAATGCCTTTGGTGCTCTGTTTCATACTAGAAGGTCTCACAATTGCTGAAAGCCCTGTGAGAAAAAACCAACAAGGAGGCCAAAAAAGCCAGTTGTTAGTCATCTTAACACTTTTAAAACCTAAAACTAAATGTTCTTTCCAGTTATCCAATAAAATGAGCAAATCCATCTCTGTCCTGGTGTCACAGAACGACAGTGGGAAGGGTATCAGGATTGAGGGCCAGAAGCCCGGAGCCGCCGGCCATGTCACCAACTTGTGAGCACAAGCAAACGCCTGGTCCCCTCTGGGCCTGGTCCTCCTCACCTTTATTAATAGGGGTGGACTAAGTCACCCTCAGAGGTCATTTTATGACTTTAAATCTGCTTAAGGCTGCTGGTTCTCAACCCCAAGATTTGAAATGACTTAAAAGAAAAACCCCAAAGTTTCTGCCTAGGAGAAGAGCTTTCATTCTGAAAACATATATAGGACTCCTGCGACCAGAATCATGTTAAAGTGGGAAAGAACAAACAATATGCCTCCTCACTCATCTTCAGAATAGGTACATGGTAACCTGAATGCATGCTCTGACAGCCTGGGGCAGGTCCCCGAGAGAGTACGTGGGTCCGCCCACTGGAGTTAACGCTCAGTACCGTCACGGTCAAGAGCATCTAGCGCAGGAGCCTGCATCCTTGAGGAGCTCATAAATATGTACTCAGTAAAACAGGAAAATATGGTATGTGGGGGAGGGAGTTGTTTCCAATCGTAACTATTTCTTTACTGACTGCCTTTCTACATTATCTTTAACACCTCCAAAAGGAAGTGGGTCTCCGAAGATAAGATTTTTGGGTAAACATGAGGAAGGCCCTGGGGATAATATGTGGAACATATTACGGGCCACGTCAGAGGGAATCTAGTGAACACACAGAGACACATCGAAGGGGAGTTGGCTGATGAAAGCTGTATTCCTGATGTTACAAAAGCACTAAAAATGTCACCAGTCTCCTTCCTTCTCAGACCACCGTGAAGAACACAGAGGAGTCTTTGGAATAACTTCTAGATTATGCTCTTGGAACCAAAACAAACATTGTTTCCCCCTTTGACAGTGATTTAGGACCCAGGAATCTGAAAACAGAAGTACTTACGCCACCCTACTTCAAACAAATGACAATTTAGATCTGGAAAAACCCCAGATTGTTAGTGCTTTCTTCTTCCCTGGGACAATCTGTCTCTTGATCTCAATTAAGCAAAAAAGAATAAAGAATATGTCTCCGTCACAAAGTTTGCTTTTTACCCACGGCCAGCACTTCCTCAACGTCAAATTCATAAACATACCTCGTCGCACCACCTCTCCACAGTCTGGATCATGAGCAACTTGTAATAAAGTTTCTTCCACATCTCTGTTTTTTCCAGGAGGGTCCATAACATGATTTATTTGTTGCTGTAAGGTTTTAGGCAATGTCATTAGCTGAGTGAATTGTCCTTCTGGGCTTTTATCTATCTAAGAAAAAAAAAAAGATAATATCTATGGTAAGTTCTTTGAATTCTATAAAGATTCAAGGACATATGGCTTTCAAGTCACACAAACATACATGAACCCATACCCTGGGCGGCATACTAAGGAGAGTTACTCCTTTTCTGAAACTGAATGCCTAAGAGTTCAGATCCTATGTTCCTTCAAAAAAGCCACTTCTTTTCCTATCATAGTCCATTTTTACATGAGAAAAGAATAGAAGCCTCTTTCAAGGATCAATTTCTCACTCTCAGCTTCAAAATTTCTATTTGTCTTAAATCCAGCAGTTAAAGGAAGTGAGGCTACAGTTAACATTCACTGAGGTTCAGCAAATCCAGGCACTCAAACTCTCTCTCCATTTTAAACAGAGGGGCAGGGCGCTGAGTGACACATCCAGGATTATACAGCCAGTAGGAGAGAGGGGTGCTCTAAGCTCATGTCTCCTGCCTTCTGGGCCTTTGACTTCCCATGCTGTGTTTCATAAGCTGTAGGAATAAATTGATGACAAGGACTAAGCTTATTCACTTTTAATCTCCCGGCACACAGGAGGTAGTCAAAAAACATTGGTTGAATAAAGGAATGTATACCTGCATCAATAAAACTTAGTTGTCATTATTTCTTACCTAGGATTAGGTAAGAAATAGAAACCAGTGTTTTCTATTCCCAAGAATTCTAAATACATCAAGTTGAAAGACAAATACAGAAACAAAACATACAAAACTATGCATCAGACTTTACTTTGAATCAAAAGTTAGCCACAGAGCCGAGGCCACACCTTGCTTCCCTAACTCCAGTTTAATATACTTTGCTCCATGGAACTAAGTTTTTACAAAATCATGTAAACATTGACTGCCTGCCAAGGTGAGAACCAGTAACCCTGCCCTCAACAGCTCATCCATTATTTTCCAGGTAAGAATCTGTCTTGTATTCTTTCAACAAATGTTTAGGTTTTAACTTTGACTAAGAGAACAATAAGAAAAAAATTAGACAAATGTATTCAATTTTAGATTCAGATTTTCCAGATATGACTAACATCTTAACAATTAGAATTCACTCATTCTACCACCTTTTTTCATTCCACAAGTATTTATTGAGTATTAATGCCTGGATTTTCTAGTTTTCTATAAAATTAATGCAAATAAGAAGAAAATACTATTATCTTGTGGCTCCAGTAAAAGTAAAGGTTTTTTTTTTTAACCTGAATATTTCATATTCATCATTAAGATGGTTCTAAATTCACAGGATTTGACCACTGTTTAGTTTTGCTTAGACAAAGGACAAAAAATGTGGACACTTTTGTAGATTTGCTAGAAATAACATTTATGGACTCATATTTTGGGGCTAAGAATTGAGATTAGCCAAAAAGACCTTATATTTCTGTAAGGGTTTATCTATGAAACTTTCAGGAATTTCAGAGATGCCAAATGGCTTGAGTAATATGAGGAATTAAAAAATAGTATTTGCAGGGCATCTGGGTGGCTCAGTCGGTTAAACATCCGACTTGGGCCCAGGTCATGATCTCATGGTTCGATCCCACATCAGGCTCTGTGCTGACAACTCAGAGCCTGGAGCCTTCCTTTGGATTCTGTGTCTCCCTCTCTCTCTGCCCCTCCCTGGCTCACATGCGCTCTTTCTCTCTTGCTCTCTGTCAAAAATAAATAAAAACATTTTTTTTAATTAAAAAAAAAGTATTTGCTACTGCTTTCTCTTGAGGAAAAGAATGCACTGGAATTTTTGCTTATAGGCATGTGTCAAGAGACAAAATATTAGGTGACATGTTCAAATAAATTGCTAAATTCTGTGTAATTATCTTTACTCTTTGATTCTCCATTAAAACATGGTAGTGAAAGCATTAAGCAAAATTGTGAGAGTCAAACTGCATTTTAAAAGCAGATATGGAAAAAACCACATACTGTATGTTTCCATTTATGTGAAGTGTCCAGAACAGACAAATCCATAGAAGCAGAAAACAGATTAGGGGTTGCCTGTGGGGAACAGGAGCTAGGGACTGCTAACAAGGATGTTTTTGGACTGATGGAAATGTTGTCAAATTAGATTGTAGTGACAGTTGCACAACTCTGTAAATATACTAAAAACCACTGAATTTTATGGCATGTGAATTATATCTCAATACAACTGACATTTTAAAAAAGTAGATGAGCTAAAGAGCCAAGGTACTCATTCCACTAGCTGCTGGGAAAATCGGCTGGATCCCTCTCTTACAGTCTCTCTCAGACTTATCCTCAACCAAAGGGAGCTTATTGGATCCCAAGATGAGAAGATGAAGGGGTACCACTGGCCTCTCTTCCCCAAGCTAGGATAACTAGGAAGGGCCATCTAGCTCTACAGCGCCACCATAGGATCAGATGAGGGCTTGCTTCAGATCCACTCAATTCCCATCCTACCAATAGGTACCAGGAATGGTCCTAAAAAGCATATTCCATGATGGCATTCTGGAGTTGTCATAATATGGAAGCGAGTGGAAGCCTCTGAAGCTGCCGTTTTTACCTCTTATCCAACAGAGTAACTAAAAAAACCCAACACATTTCAGGAGGAAAGGCAGAGATTAATGCCATCTGTAAACCTAAAGATGCAGGGGTGTGATGTTTAATTTTGTGTCACTTGGCTAGGCTATAGTGCTCAGTTGCTTGGTCCAACATAATTAACATTTAAGTCAGTAGACTCTGAGTAAAGCAGATTACACTCTAGAATGCAGGTGGGCCTCATCTAATCAGTCAAAGGCCTTAAGAAGAAAGACTCAAGTCTCCTGAGGAAGAAGGAATTCTGCCTCCAGATAGCCCTCAGACTTAAAACTACTCTTCCCGGGTCTCCAGCCTGCTGGCTCTTCCCTGTAAATTTCAAACTTGACAGACCCCACAATTTAATTCCTTAAAATCTCAATCTCTCTCTCTCTCCACACACACACACACACACACACACACACACACACACACACAGACATACACACACACACACACACACACACACACAGACTGGCTCTGTTTCTTTGGAGAACCCTATTGGTCTCCATCATATTTCCACTAAGTCTGGCCCTCACAAAAGCCAAATGGGTTCTGGAAGATTATAGTAGACTACCACAACTCAACCAAGTAGAAGTCCCTGTTACATCTCCTGTAGATGTGGTAAGTCTGCTAGAGCAAGTCAACAGAACTGCAGGTATCTGGATGGGGCCAAGACCTGGGGAATGCATTCTTTTCCATTCTTACTGGGCAGTTGGATCAGAAGCAGCTCACATTCATGAGACAGACAACAGTATCTCTTATGGTTTGCTTCAGGGCTATGTTAACTCTCCCATCCTCTGTCATAAGATAGCCCAAGAAAACCAGACTATTTGGACATTCTGTATAATCTCATGCTGGTCCACTACATCAATGGTATGTTGCTACTGTTACCTGATAAACAACAAGGGGTAAGCACACTGGAGTCCTTGATAGATAGACATACTCCAGAGGGTAGAAGTTTCAGGAGTCTACCACATCAGTAGTTTAAACACATCAGTGTTTAGGCGTCGAGTGGTGTGAAGCATGCTGGGACATCCTCCCCAAAGTTAAGATCAGTTTCTTGCATCTTGCACCTCTCACTGCTAAGATTGAAGCATGATGCCTGGTAGGCCCTCTAGGTTTTGGAGGCAGCATATTCCACACTTGGGTGTCATGCTCAGACCCATTTACCAAGTGATATAAAAGGATGTCAGGTTGGTGAGGCTCAGAGCAGAAAAGAGCTCTACGAAAGATCCAGGCAGCAGTGCAAGCGGCCCCACCCCTTGGGCCACACAACCCTGTAAACTCTATAGTACGAAGTGTATCTTCAGTATAAAAAGAAGCCACAGGAGGCTTGTGGTAGGCTCCCTTGAGGAGATCATAATGTGGACTGCTAGGGTTCTGGGGCAAGGCCTTGCCATATGCAGTGAAGAATCATACACCATTTGAAATCAGCTCCTAGATACAAGACGGAGAGATGGAGAGATGGAGCTCCTAACCATGGGTCACCAAGTCACCATGCATCAAGAACTGCCCATCACGAGCTGGAACCTCCTGTATCCATCAAGTCTTAAGGTCAGGCAGGCTCAACAGTATTGCACTGAAGATGAAAGGGCTATACTAGCATTGGACAGAAGTAAGGCCAGAAGTAGTGAGCTCCACAAACAGGAAGCCTAGGCCCCCATAATATCTACTGTGCATTGGCACAACTGTGTACAGCTGTACAACGTAGAGTACAGCACAGTTGTTCCAGTGCATACCGTTCTACTTTCCCATTGGGTCATGCATATGGCTACAGGGAGGTTCCCTTGTGATTGGATTTTGGGGGAAGATAAGGGATGAGCTTGCTTCATGGAGGATTTGACTTGGCATGTACAAACTAAAAATGATGCATTACAGCCTCACTCAGGGATGGTCCTGAAAGACATTAAGGGAAAATCTTCCCAAATGGGCATGCTTCAGGGAGTGTACCTGGTCATGCACATAACATGGAAAAGTGGGCCCAGGTAAGAATATACAAAGACTCATGGGGACCAAAGCATGGTTCGTTGGTTGGTTGCACCTAAAAGGAAAAAGACTGGAAGACTGAAGACAAAAAACTGGGAAGAAGAGGCATGTGGATGGACCTACTGGAGGTGGGCACAAGGTGTGAGGATCTTTGTATTGTATGTTAATGTCCAGCATGAGCATCCTTCACAAAAGAACCAACAATAACCAAAAGAAAAACTCAGCCAGTTGATTCAACAGCCTTTGTCATCCCAGTGCTGGCATCTGGCTTCTCGAAGGAGTAGCCATGGTGACGGGGATAGAGGCTCTGCCTAGGCCTAAGGCTGACTTAGCTACTGCTGCTTTGGAAACTCTATCCTGACAGCAACAGAAGCCAACACTGAGATCCTGAAAATAGGACCATCTTTTGAGAATAACCAGCCACTTGGTGGAGGCTGACTACATTGAACCCCTTCCACATGGGAAGGGGCAGCAATTCATCTCAGTTGGAAATAACACATATATTGAGCATGGGTTTGCCTTTCCTGCCCGCAGGACCTAGCCAGCACCATTCCAGGGCTTACAGAATACTTGCTTCGCCAACATGGTTGTGCTGTGTAACATCACTTAGGGGACCCACTTTAGAGCGCAAGAGGTACACAGATGTAGCAATGGCACAGGACCATGGCTCCACTCTTCCTACCAAACACTGCACCAAGGCTGCCAGACTCACAGAGCAGTTCTCAAAAAGGGGAAACTTGGGGCCCACATCACAAAGAATCATCCAGCCTGAAATGCCAATAGTGCTACGGGAAAAAATGCTATGGCCGAACAATGAAGAACAGCTGAGGCAGCAGCTTGGAGACGATACTCTGTGAGCATGCGGGGTGCAGTGCACATCCTAAAGTAATGCCCGCTATCTAGTACTATGTTCTCAACTGGTGGAATACATAGGTCTGGGAACCAAGGCATGTAACAGACGGCCTTGCCTACCAACATTCCCAGTGACCCACTTGGGAAATGTGTGCTTCCCATCTCCATAACTTTAGGACTTTAAACTTGAAGCTAGGACTGCCACCTACTGCCTTCAGATCCCATGCCAGCAGACACTGAAAGGAGTCACCATACTGGCAGAAGTAACAGATCCTCATCATCAGGGGTAGGGCTGCTGGCACAATCTCTCAGCATCGCTTGCCCAATGTTGGTGGTAGATGGAAAGGGCAGCAACCATAGCCTGAGATGGGCATGGTAACCGGGTCTCAGGCCCCTCAGGGATGAAGGTCTGGGCCACCAGGTTGAGCCCAGCACAAATGCCAGATGAGGGTGAGGGGAATTTAGAATAGGTAGTAACTGATGGAGCAGGTAGGTGTCAGTTACAGCTTCAGACCAGATGCAGCCTGGGAACTGTAGTTCATCTTACCCCCTTAAGTTTCCCCAGGCGAAGAGAACAATGAGAACTTAGATTATGCAGACTTTCACAGGCCATAGTGAGGAACTTGGAAACGTTTATATTCACAGTCAAAGAAAATTCCCAGCCCTTTCCCCTTGCTCAGTTTCCCAAAAGTTTCCTGAAAGTTGGCAGGTAGGCATGTTATCCTTCCTGATCCTGAACCAGGGAGCAGATGATGTCCCTTTGGATAAATCCTACAGATACTGATACTTGGGGTCCTCTAATGAAACAGCCAGGTCCCTCCTGCCCCATAATCCTGCAATGAAGCCCATAGCTGACGAGCCCTGTCCATCACAAAGAACTTCCAGTCTGCATTTTCAGAGAGTGCCTCTCTTTTTAAAAACAGGACACAAAGGATATCCAAACATTTGAAGAAAGCTTCCAACAGCAGACAAGGGTGAATCAAATGAAAAAGGTATCTAAGAGAAACAGAGACAATGTAGGGACAAAGACAGAACTTCAAAAATTATAATAAAGACTACTAAAGGGCTGAGGAAAGCTAATGCATTTGTAAAACAAGAACAGGATGCTATAAGAAAAAAAGAACATTCAGAGGAAATTAAAAATTCAATAGAAGTGCTACAAGATCAATTTGAAAAATCCTTCTGGAAAGCAGAACAAAATCCCCAAAGAAACAGGAAAGAGGAAAGAGAAACAAAAAAGATCAAACCAGGCGGCCTGACAACCAGTTAACAGAAATTCCAGGAAGAACAAAGTAAGAAAATGGGTATGAAGAAAATTATTATAGAAATAATAAAATTTCCTAGAACCGGAGCTCATGAATTTCCAGATGAAAAGGTTCATGAAATGCCAGAATAATAGTGAAAAACACATATATAAAGACAAACCATCATGAAATTTAAGAACATTAGAAAAAAGGAAAAGATCCTAAACACTGTCCAAGAGCTAAAAAGGTCACATCTAAAGGACAGGCAATCTGAATGTCATTGGACTTTTTTTTTAAGAGAGAAAGAGAGAGAAAAAAATGTGCATGAACAGGAGAGGGGCAGAGAGACAGGGAGAGAGAGAATCACATGATGCAGGGCTTGATCCCAAGAACTGTGAGATCACGACATGAGCTAAAACCAAGAGTTGGACACTTAACCAACTTAGCCACCCAGGCACCCCTGCCGCTGGACTTTTTAACACAACACTCAGAAACTAGAAGAAGTGAAGCTACGACTTAAAAAGTCTACGGGAAAATTATTTCCAACCTAGAATGTGATATGGACCCCATCAGTCAGTGCAAGGGTAGAATTTTCAGATGTACATAGTCTCAAAAAATTTACCTTCCTCGCAACTGATGTTAGAGAGGTACTAGAAGGTACAATTCACCAAAATTAAAGTGTTACCATGAAAGAGGAAGATAAAAGATGCAGAAAATAAAAAATTACCAAAGAAGAGAGGCAGAAAAAATCCCCAGGGTGATAATGAAAAGATGTTCCAGGAGAAGAGCTGTGCAGCCAGCCTAGAAAACAACCAGTCCAGAAAAGACAGGGTACGCAGGGCTCCAGGAAGAAATGTCCCCAAGAAAAACAAGAAACGGAAAATGTGTGATGTTTGTCTATAAGGGGAGAAGCTATAAAGATTTATAAGAGGGTATGAATTAGTGATAGGTACACAGAAAACCAAGCAAATGAAGAAAATGAGACAATTATTAACTCCAAGAAAAACAAATTTGTTCAGGAAAGGAAGTTTCATAGTAGTATACCTCAGCAATGAAGAAAAATAAGTTCTCATAATAAATATTGAATATTAACCTAACCAAAAATTATGAAATAACTATATGTGAAGCAAGAGGAAGTGAGGTGGCAAGGGAAGTGTGGGGGGGTGGGGGTGCGTACGCACATGCGTGAGGGCACGTTGATGGGAATGGCATAAGAGTAAGAAAATCCTCTTCTTTCATAGACGGGTGACAAAAATGTAGCATAAAAGAGGGGAAAGCAAGAAATAACAGTCAAATCATATTGTTTAGAGACATGGAGGTAAACATCGGGCCTTCTAGTGAAAGGGTAGCCCTCACCTCTGGGAAGCAGCACTGAGGAGTAGGAAAGTGCACAGGAGGGAACCGCTACTTTTTGTTATAAACTGTGAGGTACCACTTGGTTTTTGTGTTTTTTTTTTTAATTTTTTTTTTTAACGTTTATTTATTTTTGGGACAGAGAGAGACAGAGCATGAATGGGGGAGGGGCAGAGAGAGAGGGAGACACAGAATTGGAAACAGGCTCCAGGCTCTGAGCCATCAGCCCAGAGCCTGACGCGGGGCTCGAACTCACGGACCGAGAGATCGTGACCTGGCTGAAGTCGGACGCTTAACCGACTGTGCCACCCAGGCGCCCCACCACTTGGTTTTTAAACCACGTGCATGTTGGGTGCCTGGGTGGCTCAGTCACTTAAGTGTCCACTCTTGGTTTTGGCTCAGGTCATGATCGCGGTTCATGAGCTTGAGCCCTGCATCAGGCTCTGTGCTGCTAGTGCAGAGTCTGCTTGGGATTCTTTCTCTCCCTCTCTCTCAAAATAAATAAGTAGACTTAAAAAAAAAAAAACAAAACCCATATGCATGCATTATGTTGACAAAAGTAAAAATTAAAAAAAAAAAAACCTTATTAGGTGTCCCTTTTATTTGGAAGAGGAAGAGCATTAAAAAAGTAAAATACAGGGTGGGGGCGGTGCCTGGGTGGCTCAGTAGGTTAAGCATCCAACCGACTCAGGTCATCATCTCAGCTTTGTGAGTTCTAGTCAGGTTCTGTGCTGACAGTTCAGAACCTGGAGCCTGCTTCAGATTCTGTGTCTCCTCCTCTGTCTGCCCCTCCCATGCTCATGCTCTATCTTTCCTTGTCTCTCAATAATAAATAAATGTTAAAAAAATTTTTTTAAAAAAAGTAAAATGCAGGGGTGCCTGGGTGGTTCAGTCGTTGAGCTTCTGACTTTGGCTCACGTCATGATATCACTTTCGTGGGTTTGAGCCCTGCATCGGGCTCTATGCTGACAGCTCAAAGCCTGAACCCTGCTTGGGATTCTGAGTCTCCCTCTCTCTCTGCCCCTTCCCTGCTTGTGCTCTGTCCCTCTCTGTCTCTTAAAAAAAAAAAAAAAGGTAAAATACAGTGTTCTTTATGCTAAACATAAAATAAAAACCTGTGTTTTTTATAGTTTAAAAAAAACCCTTAAATCCAAATCACTTTCCTCAAAGGAAAAGTTCTTTAATACTTATTTTCAAATACTTAATAATATAATTTTTAAAGATACTCTGAAAGTTTTATTTGATATTTCAAAAGGAAAGTTCCAAGACATAATAAACATAACAACTGGGGAAAAAATAAGCATCAGAATAATATGTGTAAGTAAGAGTCCATTTATACAAAACAAAACCAAAGACCAAACTTCTTCATACAGGTGTATATGTACAAATAAATACAAAAATGCACACAAAAGATCTGGGAGAATATATGCCAAACTGTCAGTAAGGTTACATCTGGGGACACAAATGGGATTGGGGGCGAAAAGAAGGTAAATCTGAGAGTTTATTTTCACTCATTTTTGATTAGTAATTAGTATGCATAATAAGAATTTCAAATGGCAAAAAAAGATAAACGTGGTGAAGACAGGTCCCTCTCCCATGTCAGCCCTGGTTCCTCTCCCCAAAGGTGGCCTCTTATTACTAGTCTCTTGTGGTACTTTTTAGCATTATTCCAAATACACAGAAGAGTATGTTTCCATATGAAACTTACTTTTTAAACTGCAAATGTTATCACACTAGTCATACTGTTCTAACCCTTACTTCTTCCTCTTAAAATAGCTCTTGCCTTAGGAACAATGTAAATTATTTCCCACACACAGTTTACCTCCAGTCTGCCTTGCTGGATTTTATACACCACTTGGGGATTCTCCTGCAGTATGCTGCCATAGAGCTCACGAAAGTGGGCTATGTTGGGCTTCACAATATTCAACACTTTTGTCTTATCCTCTCCAACCACCATCCGAAAGTCGCCTGGTTAAAACAAATGGAAAAACAAATTTTTCCTTGAGAGTCCACATCCTAATCTATAATCTACAGCCCCAAATTCATCCTGCACTACCTCAAGATAGCAGCATCCCACATTCAAAACATTTGCTTTTCCTCTTTGAAGCCGTGAATACATTACCCAAGGAATGCGGATGCTTGTTAGGGGAAAAGAGAGCCTCCAAATCATAAAGCCCTTTATGCTGGTTACCTAAGCACAAAAGGTAATCACCATTGAGAAGTGGATTTGTTTTTGTTTTTGTTTTTGTTTTTGTTTTTTAAAAATTTTAATGTTTATTTTTGACAGAGAGACAGAAATAGAGCATGACTGGGGGAGGGGCAGAGAGAGAGGGAGACACAGAATCTGAAACAGGCTCCAGGCTCTGACCTGTCAGCACAGAGCCCGACGCGGGACTTGAACTCATGAACCGTGAGATCATGACCTGAGCCAAAGCCGGATGTTCAACCGACTGAGCCACCCAGGCTTCCCTGTTTTTGTTTTTCCAATGTAGAAGGTCCTATACTTATGATGGTTCATCCTGTGAACAAAACTCTGCCTGGGACCAATCATGGAGCTGGGGGTTGTGTGTCTCCTTGGATGCGTCCTTGCTATTGCTACTGCTTACTCAGCTTGAACCTTTTTCCTGCGTTTGCATGAGTGCCTCTGAGATACTTGATGAATATAAAAGGACCTTATATTTGAGCACAAGAGCAGTGAGTGTTAAAAGTTCTAGTAAGAAGAGGTTTACGTTTAAGATGAACTTGAAAGCAGGTATCATTTTTTAAGTTGCAACTGGTGAGGAATGAGGAATGTTACATTTACCTACATGTGAGGTAAGTGTGAGGATGAATTGAGCTGCAGAATATATAGTTCTGAAGGATAACACTACTTCTGACATAAATTTAAGTGCCCTGGCCTGCCTATGACAATTATCAGCAAGATGGGGGAGGGGAGGGAGATGATAAAATGTGAAAACTTGAGGGAACGCCTACTGGGATAATGTGCATTCAAAACAGGCTGGGCACATGTGAGGACCTCCCAGTTACCTGGGAGGCTGAAGCTTTTGCCTCCACTGTGGCTGAAGCTTTTGTTGGACAGGGAGAAAGTCCTCCATGTAAATGGTGAGGTAGCAAGTGTAGGGAGATACCCCAGCTGCTGAGAAATTCCTGGGGAAGAGGTGACAGTGTAATTCATCATCCAAACCAGGTCGCTTCTGAGAGTGAAGGTGGCATGATGAGTAATTACATTAGGATAAGTAAAAACTGGGCAAACCCAAACATACGGTGAACTTTGCCAATTTATTTCCTCTGGGGAGACAGGAGAGGAGGGATCATTGAAATTCTTATGGGCCACTACAGGTATTCCTAGAGCAAACTTTTGCTTTGTTTTGGAAAAAATAAAGACACCCAATAGTATGTACTTCAGTAAGGAATAAAATATGCTGGGTTTTGAAGCTTCCAAAGACCAATTTATGCTACAATTTTATGGAAAGCAGCGGGGGACTGCAAGCTTCATGAAAACAGACTTAGAAACAGCCTCTGGAACCTAATCTTGGCACATCAGATCTGTTCAGGGCGGTGAGCAGAAATGCGTTCCGGTCATAACAGGCTGCCCAAATATGAACAAACTTATTTTTTTTCACTATTTTAAAGGGAAAGAGAGTTAACATAGTTACATCTTGGGATGACTGCCAAAGAGAGTGCAGAGAAATCGGTCCTTTCATATAATATTATCGACTTCATAAACTGGTAAAATCCTTCGGAAAGCAGGGAATGAGACAACCCTATCTCTGGAGAGTGAGCCTAAAGAAACAGACTCAAACAGACGTCAGGTGGTAATGTCCGCTGAGCATCTGGTAGGGCCAGGAACTGTTGCGAGTGCTTTGCTGTATTACCTCGTTCAATCCGCACGTCCCTATCCTCTTAGGTAGATAGTATTCTATACCCCATTTAGCATCAGGGCAACAAGGACGGAGATGAAATGGACCCAGTAAGTAAGTGAATATGCTACATACATACAAATGTTCACTGAGACACCATTTATAATACCGAAACACTGGAAGCAGCCCAAAAGTCCAACAGCAGGGGAATGGATAAATTACAGTGGTACACCCACACCCTACCACAGAAGCGTATGGCCATTAAAGAATTACAGTAGTCACACACAGTGAGATGGAAAATGATCATATAATAAGCAAGAAACTAAGACACAAAAGTACAAGAAAACTTTGTAAAAAACAAACAGGGAAAACAAGACAAAAAGATTACAGAAAAATGTTATTTTTGCTCTAATAAGTACACATTTATTGTGGTATGTGTGTGCTTTGCACTGTTACTTTGTTTAGTCCTGGCAAAGCCTTCTAAAGAAGGTACTAAGTATTCCCAATTTTATAGATGAAGAGATTGAGGTGCAAAGGTACAGCCACCTCTCAGTATCAGGGGAGTGATATTTTAGGTGACTAGTGTTACACTGCTTTGCAATTTTCCTCCATTTCCCTCACTTCTATAATGTTGGCACATTACTTCTAGCATTTTTATTATTTATTTATTTATTTATTTAAAAAAATTTATATTTTATTTATTTTTGAGAGCAAGAAAGACAGAGCACGAGCAGGGGAGGGGCAGAGACAGAGAGGGAGACACAGAATCCGAAGCAGGCTCCAGGCTATGAGCTGTCAGCACAGAGCGGTACGCGGGGCTCAAACTCACAGACCGCAAGATCGTGAGCTGAGCCAAAGTCGGATGCTTAACCGACTGAGCCACCCAGGCGCCCCTCTAGCATTTTTAAACAGATGCATGGGATGCTGACGTGCTAACTTGGCAAATGTGAATGGGGAGGAGCTGGGTTAACTTTCCTTTGTGTAAATCCTTATGCTTTTATTTAGAGCCTATAAATGGATTCTATCGATCTTTGAAGGGATAGGACATCATCCAACTCTGAATCCAACCTGGCTGGCTCTGAAGTGAAACATCAGTTTGCATCATTGCTGAGTTCTACACATTTGTGTCATTTCTTCTCTTTCTGTGCATTCCACGAAATGTTCTTGTATGTTAGACAGTAACTTTCTGAAAGAGTGGCTGTATTTTACTAAAATGTAAAAGCCGGGGCGCCTGGGTGGCGCAGTCGGTTAAGCGTCCGACTTCAGCCAGGTCACGATCTCGCGGTCCGGGAGTTCGAGCCCCGCGTCAGGCTCTGGGCTGATGGCTCAGAGCCTGGAGCCTGTTTCCGATTCTGTGTCTCCCTCTCTCTCTGCCCCTCCCCCATTCATGCTCTGTCTCTCTCTGTCCCAAAAATAAATAAACGTTGAAAAAAAAAATTTTTTTTTAAATAAAATGTAAAAGCCGACTAATGCAAATCCTCGCCAAAAGAACAATGGCATGTCGTGATTAAAGGAAAGACCTGGAAAATACTAGGGACTCTCTGAGAGCAAGGACTGGGGCTTCTCCACCCCTGCATCTCCAGCTCCTTGTGCGCCGCCTGGCACAGGGAAGGCACCATCAGTAAATATCTGCTGAACTGAATTTGTCCAGCTGCCGTGCAGCACAACTAGGTCAGCCACAGGGAAGAGCAAGCGAATGGGCTTATGACCTGCTTCTTCAAAACAACATGAATAAAATCGTGGGCACAGCATGACCCAGCACTTTGATCATAAGAATCAAGTTTTCTTACCTCCAGAGACGTTTGCAACAAAACACAGGGACTGAGAAAAACCGACTGCTTTTATTTTATACCTCGACTGATAAGTTTAAATCTTGACCGATCCAGCCAGAGAACTGCCAGTCTAGTAACAATGGGTAACCAAAAAGATAATTTGTCTTCAACTTTGAAATGAAACAAACCCAGAGACTTGTGAAGCATCTGCAGTCAGCCTGCTTTGTGATTCTAGCATGCCTCCAGTGGTCAGGGGCCTTATTACCAAGGTAGGGATGTAAGGGGCTACAGCATACAGTGGTAAGGCCCTGGCTCTCAAGTCTGACAGGGTCTCAGGGGGACTGGAGATTAACCTTTCCGAGTCGGTTTCTTCTCTGTAAAATGGCTATAACAATCATACTGACCTCACAAGGTTATTTTTTTTTTTTATTTGAGAGAGAGAGAGAGAGAGAGAGAGAGAGAACGTGCAAGCATGTGCAGTGGAGGGGAGAGAGAAAGAGAATCCCAAGCAGGACCCATGCTTAGCACAGAGCCTGACACAGGGCTTGATCTCACAACCCTGGGATCGTGACCTGAGCTGAAATCAAGAGGTGGACACTCACTGGGTGTCAGTGTCAAATGAGCCACCCAGGCACCGCACAGGCGCCTTTTTAGATTTAAGTGAGTTAAGGCAGTAGAGAATGCTTCATAAATAGGAAAGTAGACAGTACTGTTGCTGTGATAATGTATTTGGGACGGGGAAAGGATAGAGGGCAGAGGAGGCCCTGAGTCCTTGAAGATAATAACTGGCTAACTTTTCCCTCTTAAACTAACTGCAACACTGCCGCTATTTCAGTTCAATAAATATTTGGGTGGCTAGTAAGTACCAGAAGCTGTGCCAGACATCAGAGATATAAAGACATACGCCCTGCTTGAGGCAGCAAGTGCTGTGAAAACAGATCATTTCAGTGAGGGTTACGGAAGTGGAATTTCTTATGTGGTAGTGTTTAAGAAAAGGAGCCCAAATTGGATGTTGATATGGCAAAATAATATTCTTTTTTTTTTTAACAGCGTTTTTTGAGATGTAATTCACATACCATACAATTCACACATGTAAAATATACAATTCAATTTTTTAAGTATTTTTAGAATATATTACAGGGTTATATAACATTGAATTTTAGAACATTTTGGCCTCCCTAAGAGAAACCCTGTACCCATTAGCAGCCACTCTCTGTCTCCCTCCACCCTTCCAACCCCAGCCCTAGACAAAGACGAATCTACTTTCCGTACGTGTAGATTTGCCCATTCTGCACATTTTATGTAAATAGAATTGTACAATAAATGGTCTTTTATGACTTAGTGTTATGTTGTCAAAGTTTGTCATGTTGTACCATGTATTAATACTCATTCCTGTTCATGGCTAAATCATGGTCCATTGGATAGATATACCCCATTTTTTTATCCATTCCTCAGCTGAGGGACATTTGGGTTGTTTCTACTTTTGGGCTAATTTTTTTTTTTTTTTTTTGAATAATGCTGCTATGAACATTTGTGTACAAGTTTTCGTGTGGATATGTGTTCTCATTTCTCTTAGGAAGATACTTAAGAGTAGAATTGCTGGGCCATATGGTAACTCTATGTTTAATATTTTCAGGAACGGCCAAACTGTTTTTCCAAAGCAGCTTCACCATTTTATAATCCCACCAACAATGCATGCAAGTTTCAACTTCTCCACATCTTCATCCACACTTGTTGTCTTTTTGATTATAGCCATTGTATGAAGCACTGTTTCTGTGGCGTTAACTGGCATTTCTCTAATGACTAATGATGCCAAGCATCTTTTCATGTGCTTGCTTGCTATTTGTATACTTTCTTTGAAAACATGTCTATTCAAATTCTTTGCCCATTTTTATACTGGGTTACTTGTTTTTTTATTGCATTCCAAGAATTCTTTATACTAGTTCCTTATCAGATACATGATTTGTAAATCTCTTCTCCCATTTATCTATTTTTCCCATTTATCTATTTTGTTGTTGTTGTTGTTTGTGCTTTTGGTATCTATCTAGGAAACCACTACCTAACCCAAAGTCACTCTAAGAGCTTTATAGATTTAGCTCTTATATCCATGATCCATTTTGAGTTAATTTTCTACATAGTATGAGTTAGGAGTCCAACTTCATTCTTTTGCATGTGTACAAAATAATACCTATTTTAAGATGACTAAGACAGCATGTCTAGGAGGCGGTCTAACACACCATTCAAATTGCAACTCCCAAAATATCTCCATGGTGGCAGAAAAGGCACCATATCCCACTAACTCATAATGTGGAAGAGAATGAGATAAGAATAAACAGCTGATGCACTTGGTGATACAAATTTGAATCACCTTTCCTTTCATACTTGCGTGAACACAAAATGGCTGAGTGTAGAAAGAGACAGGGAGGAATCGGGTTTACGATATTGGTTCAGGAAGGCACCAGTATCACAGCCATTTATCTGTTCATTCACCTAGTATGTGTCAGGTACCATTATAAGCATGGGGTAGAGTGAGCCAAAAAAGACAAACATTTCTGCCCTTTACATTCTAGTAGTGGAACAGAGACCAAAGACAAACCAACAAGTGAATAAAATAACGAGTGTATCAGACAACAGGAAGTGCTGTGGAAAAAACACAAGCAGAAAAAGATGACAAGGTGGGTGTGGGGGAGGGAGGGAGGTGGGGAGCCACATCCAGGGCCCTGAGGCCTGGGGGAAGACTGTCCCACGTATGAACCAGGAATCACACCCGCCACCACAGATTCTTTGTAGAAGAGCAAAGGTTCTAGAGCCAGACCACTTTTGTTTAAATCCAAGCTTACAAGCTACTTAGCTTCTCTGGGCTTCACTACCTCAAATGTAAGATGGAAGCAATAATAGTAGCTAGTTTATAAGATTCAGGGATTAAACGAGTTAATACATGTAAAACACTTAGAACAGTATCTGACACACAGTAAGTAATCCAAAAACATTAGCTATTATTGACAATTAATATCCCTTCTGGAGTACTGCTTTCTCAGAAATTACCAAGTGACTAAGCACAGAGTTCCAACTGAGGCTTCAGCAAAAGCTCAAGCTTGGCAAGCAGAGAGAAATATGCTTCCAAATTACTGAAATAGTCAATCTCCAATATGCAAGTTATCCAGTGACACTGCTTGCAAGGTTTCAGATGGTGTGACTTTCATAGAATAAAACTTAATAACTCTCACTCCAGAGAAAGTTTCTTCACTGGCTCTTACCAGGGTCCAGAAATGAGGATGTTTACTCACACTTTACAGGGCTGGCACCCATTACTAATTTTTTTTTCCTCCAAGAATCACTCAACTGGCAACTTCCTTGCTTTGTCTTATTCCTAGAAGTAGCTGAGCCTGAATTCAGACAACCTGGCATTGAAAGAAACCCATTCTCTCTTTTACACAAGAGTGCTTAAAGGTGTTTTTTACTTCTCAAGGACAGGAAAGGGCCAAATAATCCACTTGATGTAAGTGAACTCTAACGCCTCCTAATTTTGACAAGCACTATTTGGCAACATGTAACAAGTTTTGTAATTCTTATAACTAACAATATAATTCCATTTTGGAGAACATATCCAAGGAAGTTCATGGCCCTCTCTGCCCCCTTCCCCTACAAAGTAGTTTCTCCAAAGTGATTCACAGCAGTGTCATTAATAAAATGATAAATGGAGCCAAATTGAGTGTCCACCTACCACTGAACGAGCAAATAATGGTGTCTCAACTTAAGAAAAACTTACGCGGCCAGCAATGATACACGATAACAGTAATGAATAACAACAGTAATCGTTTTCTGAGAGCCAACTATCAATGAGGTATGATGTTGGGACTTTTATATATATTATCTCATTGAAAACCTTATTATAGAACAGTTCTTTTTGTTTTACAAAAAGAAAATGGGCTCGGAGAGGTTCAAGCACTTCTACAAAGCTAGTCTTCAAAGTCAGGGCTGACTGCCATCTTTCTCTTTCTTTTGTCTACAACCTCAAGTGGCTGTGTTAGTATCTATAAACACCACGTATCTAAGATAACAATGGCTGAGCATTTACTGTGTGCCAACCACTGTGTTAAGTACATTTACATGTATGATTTAATTTAATCCATATAAGACCCTTCTTTAGAAATGAAGAAACTGAGTCACAAGGTGCTAAGAAACTTGCCTAAAAACAAAAAAATTAAGAGTGCAGCTGAGATTCGAACCCAGGCCTCTGACTCTAGAGTCTCAGCTCTTAAATGCTTCACTAATTCTGCTTTCGGTGAAGTAATACAATGTTTCAAAAAAAAAAAAAAAAAAAGGAAGGTACAAAATAAGATACTTGATTTAAGAAGTTAAGGACTTGACACGAATTTGAATTTGTACGTTTCTCTGAGGTGCTGCTCTAGTTCGAGCCCTCATCACCATTCACGCCCTGTCCATCCACCCAACAGAGATGTGCAGGGTGCCCACTATGTACCATGGCATTGTCCCAGAGGCTGGGGATGCACGGCCGGCCAAATGCGAACACAGTCCTAACTATCTTGCTGTCTGCCTGCACGGCTCTCATGGTGGGAGGGGGCCCTCCACATGGGTCCTCATCTGTGGTGCTCAGTTCAGATGTCATCCCCCATCTCCCCCAGAGGCCTTCCCTGGTTACACTAATGTAACATGTACACATTCGCCTCCCTCCCCTGTTCTAGTGCTGTCATGTGTTTGCTGACTGACTTTTCAACCAGAATCAAAGCCCCACAGTGGCAGGGACAATGCCTGCCTTAATTACTTCCTTCATTCCCAGAGCTTAAAGAGTGCTTGGCATAGGAGACTCTCATCATTATTTGTTGAGTAAGACTTTTTCCTGTTTTAGTCTCTCTGCCTCCTGCACAGTGCTGGCAAAATGATCTTTCCACAGCAATGAATCTCCCACCGTCTTGCAATGCCTGAAACCTGTGGTTCCTGCTTGTGTACAGGGTGTCAAATTCCACTTTCATTTATCTTTGTATTCAATGCCTTGCCTGGCCTGGCCAGGGCACAACCTCTTCTCCAAAATACCAGAGAGGCAGTGAAGTTAAATGGTGAAGAGTGTGGGCTAAAATTGTAGCTCCAGGGGAGCCTGGGTGGATCAGTCAGTTAAACATCTGACTCTTTTTTTAACGTTTAGTTATTTTTGAGAGCCGGAGAGAGAGAGACAGAGCACAAGCAGGGGAGGGGCAGAGAGAGAGAGGGAGACACAGAATCCAAAGCAGGCTCCAGGCTCTGAGCTGTCAGCACAGAGCTGGACATAGGGCTTGAACTCAGGAACTGTGAGATTATGACCTGAATTGAAAACAGATGCCTAACTGACTGAGCCACCCAGGCGCCCCTACTAAGCATCTAACTCTTGATTGCAGCTCAGGTCATGATCTCAGGGTTTGTGAGTTCAAGCCCCATGTTGGGTTCTGCACTGACAGTGTGGAGCCTGCTTGGGATTCTCTCTCTCTCTCTCTCTCTCTCTCTCTCTCTCTGCCCCTCCCTCACTCTCTCTTTCTCTCAAGATAAATAAACATTTAAAAAAATAAATAAATAGGGGTGCCTGGGTGGCTCAGTCGGTTAAGCATCTGACTTCAGCTCAGGTCACGATCTCGTGGTCCGTGAGTTCAAGCCCCGCGTCGGGCTCTGGGCTGATGGCTGAGAGCCTAGAGCCTGCTTCCGATTCTGTGTCTCCCTCTCTCTCTGCCCCTCCCCCATTCATGCTCTGTCTCTCTGTCTCAAAAATAAATAAAGGTTAAAAAAAATTAAAAAACAGGGGTGCCTGGGTGGCGCAGTCGGTTAAGCGTCCGACTTCAGCCAGGTCACAATCTCGCGGTCTGGGAGTTCGAGCCCCGCGTCAGGCTCTGGGCTGATGGCTCAGAGCCTAGAGCCTGCTTCCGATTCTGTGTCTCCCTCTCTCTCTGCCCCTCCCCCATTCATGCTCTGTCTCTCTGTCTCAAAAATAAATAAAGGTTAAAAAAAATTAAAAAACAGGGGTGCCTGGGTGGCGCAGTCGGTTAAGCGTCCGACTTCAGCCAGGTCACAATCTCGCGGTCTGGGAGTTCGAGCCCCGCGTCAGGCTCTGGGCTGATGGCTCAGAGCCTGGAGCCTGTTTCCGATTCTGTGTCTCCCTCTCTCTCTGCCCCTCCCCCGTTCATGCTCTGTCTCTCTCTGTCGCAAAAATAAATAAACGTTGAAAAAAAATTTTTTTTAAATAAATAAATAAATAAACAAACAAATAAATAAATAAATAACATTCTAGCTCCACTACCTACTAACCTACCAGACAAATGACCTTAGACAGATTTGGCCCTCAGTTTTCTAATCTTAAAATTGGGCAATAAATCAGCACACAAAGGAACGGGTTATTGTGAAGGTTAAACTAGTTATTCAATCAAAAATATTGAGCGTCGTTCCTGGCACATAATAATGACTACTGTTTTCTCCTACTATGAGCCACGGACTTCAGTTACATCTATCTATTCCTTCTTCCCTAAACAAGCTGTGTTCTTTCACACTCCCTGCTTTTTTTACACGTGTTGTTTTTAAGCCTATCACTGACTCACTATGACTGCATGTTTATTAATGTGAAGTTCCTTAGAGCAGAAATTATAGCTTTAATTCTTCATGAGGTATGGGATGCTGATTCATTTGATAAATGCTAAACCAGGATCATTATGTAAAATTAGTCATTTTAATAGTTTGCACTTACATGAGAAAGGTCAAGGTGACCCTTTAAAGCTCATTTGGTTTTCCTTTTCTGTTTACTTAAATGCTGACTTCTAAGAATAAGTGAAGGATTAGAAAGCTTTCGCCTTCCCAATTTTCAGGCTCTCATCTTCCACCTACTCCTTTCTCACCATCATTTACAACAAAGCCATCAAGACCGACCCCCAAGGCAAAGTGATCCTTAAATACTATATAAAATTGTAAGGGGTTATTATTACTACTAGTAATACAGACAGCTCTTGTCTCTGCTAGTAACTACGGGCAGAAACTTGTCCAATAATATGGAGAGATGCTGTTTCCTGTCTCCCCATCCCCACCCCCTTCCAGGGAGAAATGCTGACCTACGCAGGTTAGGAACAACATATTGTCTCTCACATGGAAACGGTACAAAATAAATGTCAAAGCTGTAAATAAAAATGAGATTGGTGGATAATTTAAAGTTTGAAATATTCCGGGGGCTTGGGAGATTTAGGTGATTTGCAGAAAGGTTAGAATCCAATCAGTTCAAGGATACTGGGTTCTCAGAAGTCTAGGAAAGGCAAGAGGAAAAGCTTGCCTTTCAACACATGGCCTGAGGCAGGTCTCATACCTGTGAAAGGTATCTACCTGCAGGGCCTAGATCCTTCCCTATCCTCACTATTCCACTTTAATTCCATTATATTATAGAGTAGGTAACCATTAATTGTGCTGTGTCCTGTCCTAGTAAAAAGAAGCCAACCTCCGTGAAATGAGTAAAGTGGGATCCTTGGTCAAATTCTCAGATCCAAATCTGGGTTAAGCAATAAATAATATAACGATAAGAGAGCAAGAGGAGACCAGATAAGAAATGGGAAAAAGTGGAAGCTGAGAAAGTTGGAGCCAGGCACACCAAGGTGAGGACCTGCCTCATAGGAAGCGCGCTCTCTTTCACTCTCTCTCTCTCTGCCCTTCTCCTGGGAGCCCAGGGCAAGCTCCACGCCACTATTAGATATGAGCTCAGACATCACTACCTTAGAGGGTCCTCCCTGACTATCCACCGTTACGGTGGCCCTCATCTTGAGTTATTTTCTTCTCTTCATTGCGCTTACCACTCTCTTAAATGACCTTACTGCTTCTTTACTGTCTGGCTCTACCTAAGAGAACATGAACTCCTTGAGGAGTCTCACTCATGTCATGCTCACCAGTGTATGCCCAGGACGTGGGGCAGTGTGTGCCACATGGAAGGCACACTGGAAATGTCTGTTGAACAAACAGGCTTGTTGTGTGAGGTTTCAATTATTATAAAAGAAGCAAAAACAGAGAATGATACTGTTATGAGTTAGCAAGTACTCACTGAACACCCAGTACCTGTTTCACAGTACAGGAGAAGAGAAGGGTATAAATCACGGCCCTTCCAGGAGACAAAGCAAAAGTCAGCTAAAGACTGATTGCAGCTTGAATGCTAACTTAAAGTCTGCTCATAGGTGCAGGCAGTTATGTCATTTGATAAACTTCTTTAGTCAATGCTCAGAATGTATAGGAACTCCTAGAATCCAGCCAACACTCTGTTGATGTTGATCATGGGGAGAAAATGGAAGAGCGGCAGTGATGTGGGCAAAGCAGAAATCGGCTCTGCACCTCTCCCACCAAGTTAGCCCTTCAAAAAAGGCTCTGGGTCCATCTTTCTTCACAGGGGAGCATGGGGGCCCCTTTTGCCCACATGTGGCGTGCAGGCCCATTCATCCTGGTACTTAGCCGCACCAGCCTTTGCTCCTCCACTTTCTGCCGAAAGGCAGGGCTGCTGCCACGTGGAGCTGGAAGCGACCAAGACAGAGGTTTTGTCACTTCCTTTCTCCCCAGTATTGCAACTGAAGCTGTAGTCCTGCAAGCTGCCTTTCGGGGAAAAAAAAAGACTGAAGAACAGGCATTAGTGGTCTCTTTCAGCATTAGATTTCCATGAAATCTTATCTGTACAGGGATTCAGAAAATGAGTAAACTGCTTTTGCAGTGTTTTGAGCATAGTTCCTTGACTCACACTTAAAAGCTGGGAAAGAAGACATTTATTTAAGACAGTGGTTTTCAAACTATTTTAAAAGTAGCAGACTACTCTTTTGTAAATGAAGTTTTACATAGATCCTTACTACAATAAACAGGAAGGGGGACTCCCCTCAGGTTGTGGCCAGGTCAGGGGCTAGGGGCCAGGGACTTTATTTTCTCAGCTTTCCCCTTCCCCTCTGAAGGGGGCCCTTGACATATCTGAGGAACACAACTGGTTTAAGGAGAAAGGGAAAGGAAGTTAAGATTGATAAAGAAAGTAATGAATGGGGAAGAAGGGAAAGCTTTTCCTTTATGTGCAAGGAGAGGTGGAGCTGGAAAGTCACCACTTTGTAACCATCATAGTAAAGACTGGTTCAAGCAAGAATCATCACTGAATGCTTAATCTAGGAAGGAAAGTTTGACAGGAAGCAGAATATATTCATGATCTTCAAATGTCTCCCCATGGATTGCTTAGAAGAGAGAAAACTCTGCTTGTCAGGGCACAAACATCACTGGTCTGAGACTTCAAAATGTGAATATCATGAAAGACAAAAAAAGGCTAAGGAAGTGTTTCAGATTAAAAGATAAAAGAGAGAGGACATCTTAATAAATGTGATCCTTGACTGGATCATGTACTTGAGGGGGGAAAAAACACTAAAAAGGACATCACTGTGACCAGCAATAACATATGGACTATGGATCCTCAATTTGATAAAAGTACTGTATTGGTGATAAACTTCCTGAATTTGGCAACTGTACTGTGGTTACATAAGAGAACATCCTTGTTCTTGGGAAACATATACTGAAGCATTTGGCCTGATGGGGACAGGATATGAATGAACTACTCTCAAATAGTTCAGAAAAAAAAACCATAATACAGTATTTGCAGATACAGAGAGAGCAGTGGTTTTCCGAGTGGGATCCATAGAGGTGCAATGGCATCATCCGCTTTCCAGAAATACAAATTCTTAGGTTCCATCCCCCAGACCTACCAAAGCAGCTGTGTGTGGGTGGGCCCAGGAGTCTGTTTTTACAAGCCCTCCAGGGGATTCTGATGCACACTAGAGTCAGAAAACCACTAGTACAAACAGAATGACAACACAAATGTGGTGAATCATTAAAATTGGCAAATCTGGGGAAAGGGTATATGGGAGTTTTTTATATCATTATTGAAACTCTTCTGTCAGTTTGAAATTGTTTCAAAATGAAAATGAACAGTAACAACAACAACAACAGCAAGATTACCCTGGGGTGATCTATATACAGATGTGGGAAGGAGAGACCTTGGAGGCAAATCATGGGGTTCCTGCAGGAACGTGCACGGGAAGTGATGGGATCCAGGACGAAGGGTGCCATGCCTCCTGTGTAGCGTGAGGAGTGGAATGTTGGTCTGCACAACAAATCTCCTTGCCGAAAACGTGAGCACCAGATCTACTAACCTGAATAAGACAGTCCAGCAATCTCTATAAAGAGGTCCTCTTCAGAAAAGCTTTCGGGTAGCATGAGGAAAGCCGTGGTCACAGCACTCTTCAGATTTTTATCAAGGGCTGACCTAAGAGCAACATTCTCATTCATTGCTATGATTTTCACCTGCAAAAAAACAGAACATTCAGAAGAAAAATTGCAGTAGAGTATTGCTCAAGCTACGGGCTTACACATGCACTGGAGCTGTCCCAAACCCTTAGCCCAAAAGATCTTAGAAGATTAGGCAGCCAACACAAAATAATTGCTATTCTAATAAGCAATCCCAGAGGCTTGCATTTGATGCTAAACCAAAGATATCAGATACAAGAAAGAAAAGAAAGAAAAATTTCTCTCAAATGAATAAACTCTCCATGGGTTTTGAAAAAGAAGTCAGTATAAAAGGAATGCATGTCCTTCGGGAAATTTTATATTTTACAATTTTATAGTCTCAGTCTTCTTTACTTAATTTCATGGTAGAGAAAGGCGTTTAACTCCTTTATTTAGAACTCACCTTTGTTCTTATCCATATATAACCTAAGCACTTCATGCTTTATTTTGAACTTCACTAAGGAAAAAGGAAAGAAAATTAGCGACAGTAGAAGCAGATGGCTTTGGGGATAGGTATGGGTTCAGGTCTAGGGATTTACTAGCTGTGTGAATTTGGGCAAATTATTTAACTTCTCTGAACTTAAGTCCTCATCTACAACATGAGGATAAATACGCAGCAAAGAATTGTTTCAAAGATCGAATTAAATGATAAATGCAAACTATCTCATGTACTAGTGAGTGACTTGGTCAATAAAAAGGATTTTTCTTCTGAATACACCCACCAGAAGCTGCTCTCTCTGACTTCCACCAAGTCCATTAAACTACACATTGGTCCAGTCTGTTCTGAGATTCTCTGTATTGAAGACTGCACTGTAAAGTCAAGAAAATGTGTTGAACAAGGCTATGATGGCAGGGGGCTGGGGATGGGATCTAGGACAGGGATGCCCAGGTTTGGGGTACTCACAGGTGTGAAAACATTAAAAAGTATGGGAACTGATGATATTGGTTGGCCAGCTTTTTAAAAATAAATAAATAAATAAATGAAAAAGGAATATGGGGCGGGGGGGAGAGAGAGAAAGAAAATGTGTTCAAGACCCAGCTCCACCTCTTACTAGCTCTGTGACTATGACCATAATCCCTTATCAGTAAAATGGGGTTAATAACAGAACCAAATTGATAAGGTTGTTGGTTAGATCATGAGATACTGCATATGGACCTGTAGCTTCCTTCTGGGTCTTTCTTGCGGCATGACTCAAGAGCTTCTCTGGGCGAGGGGTTGTCACCTTTAATAAGCACCAGAATCTCTTGGGAGAGCTTGTGAAAATGCATATTATTAGGTCCACCCCCAGAGTTTCTGATTCAGTGGGCCTGGGTCAGGCCTGAAAATGTACATTTCTAACAAGTCCCTAGTAATGTTAATGCTGCTGGTCTAGGAACCACATTTTGAGAACCACTGCTCTCAAGTACATACTTAGAAGCAGAAATGCCAAGTTGCTCTTCGGAGTGGCTGTGCCAATTTACACTCCCAGCATGATCCATAAACCATCAGGCTGCTTCGGACTGATTTTCTAAACAAGGAAGGGGTCTAGAAGTCCCTAATAAAGACTCTCACACAAGCAAAATGGATTCGCTTTCCGTACACAATGTGGCGCTGTCACCAAATCTTCTCCCATTCTAGAGAATAGGGCTTAAGTTGCCTTTTATTTGTCAAAGGAAGATGATTTCTGAGAAAAATTAAGATGGCACATAAAAGACATACACTATGAGAAACTCTGAAGTTTTATTGGATGGCAAGGATAAAGGAGGGATGTCTGTCTCAAAATAGAGTTTCTTTTTTTAATTGTAAAAAACAGCATTATGAAACATAACTATTTTATAAACTTAAGAACCTCACTTCTATCTTTCACCTTTTGTCCCTACTTTTTTTTCTAAGGGCATATTTATAACATCCAAACGTCTCAAATGGTAGGTAAGCCACTTTATTCACTACTACCAACTCCTCCTTTGTAATTACAGCACTTAATAGCCCTTAATTAAGCCTTTCAGCACTTGGGTGAGTTTAGCATTATTGCAATCATCTGCAGAAAGTAAAATGAAGGTGCA
This sequence comes from Prionailurus viverrinus, assembly GCF_022837055.1. NCBI lineage: Eukaryota > Metazoa > Chordata > Mammalia > Carnivora > Felidae > Prionailurus > Prionailurus viverrinus. The sequence continues at coordinate 52,601,206 of NC_062562.1, forward strand.
GTCCAGTAGCCTGACTTGCCCAAGGTTGCATAATGAGTCGATGGCAAAAATCAGGGTAACACCCTTATACTTGGCAAATCCTGCTCTAAATATTTTGAATTATTCTCATGCATTTAGTTAGGGATCTGTTCTGGCTAACTTTTTTTTTTTTTTTTTTTTTTTTGGTGCTGGTTAATTTATCTTGAAAAGATGATTAAAAGCTATGTTAGGGTGCTATAATAACACCTATATTTATTCCTTGAATAACTTTCATGAACTTTGTATTCCATATAGAATCATGGATCTAGAAGGGGAACCTCCTTATCTTACTAATGGGGAGACTGAGGCCCGGAGGGTTAAAAGACTCCCCCTTGAGAAGCACCCCAAGAGAGGACGTAGGTCCCTGATTTATCCAGAGCTCTTCCTACAACCCTGTGACACAGGTTTACTTCCAAAACCCTATTTGTCATCCTCATTCATCAGGTCCTGCTCAATAATTCTTCATCCTCTCTCTTTTTGGTGGCTTTTACAGAAAATAAAAACAGAGGTTATTCTGAGATGCTAACCAATCACAGATGCAAAGAGTAACTTTGGGGAAAACGTTCCTATTCAAAGCAATACACTTGTTCTCTAAGAAAGCTGTTCTACTTAGGTTGTAGAAAAGCAGTCTGTTTGCTATTTAAGGTTAAGAGAGTAAAAATAAAAGCATCCTTACTCAAAGGAAAAATGTCAATTCAGAAGACTCTGCTACTGTGCTGATCTGGCTCTCCAGTGTAAGGTGACCTAGGAACTTGTCTCAGCAGCACTGTTATTTGTGGTTCAGAGTGAAAAGCCAGCGAACTCTTGGGACGCTGCCAGAGAGGCCTGGGAAAAAAAGAAAGTCCTCAGATTTGTGAATAGCTGTTTGTATCTTACTGGGAATGCCCCGACCTGAACCACACAGATAGCATTAGCACTACTGCCAAGGAGAAAAATCTTTACTGGGAAGAGGAAGGGGCAATGCTTGAAGGGACTTTCAAAAGCCCAACTCGGAGAGATTTGTGAGTACCTTTCAAAACAGAAAAAAAAGAGAGTCACATGTGGTTTCCTCTATAATACGGTCACAGGGAGACAGTCCTTGAATTGCAAAAAGTGAAGTCACAGTTCACAAGGAACACAGCCCTACCTAGTGTTCAAACACTCAACCAAATGACACTTCTCACAGAAGTTTCCCATTCCAAATGACCAGAAAGACTAATTTTTCTAAATGGTTACTGCTTGAGGACTAAGAAGAAACACTGAACATTCGACCTAGTTGAAACCTTATTATATGCCTGTTGGACTGCAGGCTTTTCCAGGGTCAGCAATGTGGTGTTATTATTTTTTTTATTCCTTTAGCAACCACAGAGAAAGAACTTAGTTGTCTGAATAAGTATATTAATGGCTCAAATTTTGCATTTCAAAGGCTAGGGACGCAAACATTTGCTCACAACTGGGCAGAGCCCAAACCAGTAAGTCAGGTTTTCCAACTCTCTTTCAGGGATCTTTAATACCACTGGTAATTTTCTATCTGCAAAAAGCAAATCAATAAATTTACAATATGGTAATAAATGCAAAACTGTGAATATACTAAAAACCACTGAATTGAACACTTTAAGTGGATGAACTGTATGATATATGAATTATATGTCAATAATTTGTTATAAAAAGCTATATTACTAGCAAAATATTGACATTGTATGTCAATGTGAATGTCTTAAAAATTCAAGCCAAATTATCTAAACATAGATATACAAAAACCCAGACTTAGGTTAAATAAATTAGGGGAATGACTTAATTTTACTTTAGAGTTCTTTTGACCTAAAAAAAGGATTGGCCACAAGATTCTGTTAAATACTTTAAATTTCATATTTCATAGAAATATGACTTGGGAAATGACTCGGAAACTTAAAGCTGCCCTAGAAATAAAAATAGTTCATCTCCTCAATTACAAGGTAAGTTAATGGTAAAGTATAATAGAAATTTAATTTACACTCAATTTTTTCCAGAAATGTCCATCTTTTTATATTTTATATTTATTTCTTTTATATATATTTTTAGAGAGAGAACGCACACAAGTGGGGGAGAGAGGGAGAGGGAGGGAGGGAGAGAGAGACGGGGGGAGAGGGGGAGAAAGAGAGAGGGGGAGAGAGAGAGAGGGAGAGAAAGAGAGGGAGAGAGGGAGAGAGGGAGAGAAGGAGAGAGGGAGAGAGGGAGAGAAGGAGAGAGGGAGAGAGGGAGAGAGAGAGAGAGAGAGAGAGAGAGAGAGAGAGAATCTTAAGCAGGCTCCATGCTCAACACAGAACTTGTTGTTGGGCTCAGTCCCACAACTCTGGGATCATGACCTGAGGAGAAATCAAGAGCCATTCACTCAACTGACTCAGCCACCCAGGCGCTCCTATATTTCTTTTTTTATTATTATTAATAAAATTTATTTTTTATAGCAGTTTTAGAGTTATAGCAAAACTGACTGGAAAGTACAGTGAATTCTCACATACCCTCTGTATATTCCTTTAAAGACATGAACTGAGAAATTCTATTTGCAATATGGAAGACAATTTTAGAGCTTTAGACAATATCATTTAACATAAATACTTCTTTGAAAATACATAAAAGCAAAGAATTCGCACTCGTATTCTCACAATTCTAAGACCTTCAATCATTTTTTTTTTGTCCACAATGCTATCAACCCTCTTTTTATCAGATTTGTTCAAGTTTCATTACTATTTGCTGCCACCTAGTGGCAAAAATCATTGGTTTAAAGATAGTTATCACCGAATTCTCTGGTTAGCAGTGATTTCTAGGTGATAGGGAAGCTGCTAATGGGTGAAAGTTAATTTGCCCATTTATAATTTTTGATTTTATTTTTTACCATGTGTTATTTTCTTTTTTTTTTTTAATTTTTTTTTCAATGTTTATTTATTTTTGGGACAGAGAGAGACAGAGTATGAACGGGGGAGGGTCAGAGAGAGAGGGAGACACAGAATCGGAAACAGGCTCCAGGCTCTGAGCCATCAGCCCAGAGCCTGACACGGGGCTCGAACTCACGGACCGCGAGATCATGACCTGGCTGAAGTCGGACGCTTAACCGACTGCGCCACCCAGGCGCCCCAACCATGTGTTATTTTCAAGTGATTCTTAAGATAGCCTAGTTTTCTTGAGTTAGAAACTTAATAAGCCTGAAGAATAGTCATCATTCTTGATAACATTTTCTTTTTCAAGTTAGATGAGAAATGCAATTTTTATCAAGATGGGTGTAGCAGCTACTACTTGTCTTGAGTTGCTGGTTTTATTTTACCAGGATATGTGACATTTAGATGAAATCTGAGGTCATTTCAGGGCTTAAATTCTGAGATTTCACGGTGTTTCATTTTCTAAAGCTTATTTAAAAAAAAATGGAAATATTGTAAGCACAAATCATAGTACAGAGCAAAATACAACATTTTCACATTCAGTATCTCACTTTATCTCAAAATAACCGAGATAGGCAAGGACAAAGAGAAAGTAAAGATCATTTCCTGAGTATCTACTAAGTGCCAGACATTTTCTTTCTTTCTTTCTTTTTTTTTTTTACAAATGTTTATTTATTTTTGAAAGAGAGAGAGATAGAGTGCAAGTGGAGGAGGGGCAGAGAGAGAGGGAGCCACAGAATCCAAAGCAGGCTCCAGGCTCTGAGCTGTCAGCACAGAGCCCGAAGCGGGGCTCAAACTCACGAACTGCAAGACCATGACCTGAGCCGAAGTTGGACACTTAACCAACTGAGCCACCCAGGCGCCCAGTGCCAGGCATTTTAGATTTAGGCATTTCTCAAATCCCTTTTAAGGTTGGTGTCTGTCAGCGTCATACACAGATGAGGATGTCCCAAGGCTCAGGGAAATTAAGTCATTGGTGCAGGGTCACATAGCTGGGGAGTGTCAGAGCTGGGATCCAAGCCCTAGATCTGAGTCTAAAATACCCATGTTCTTTCCAGCATTTTCATTCTGCTTCTACTCGTCACGGCCTTCGTGAGGCAGGCAGGACAAGCACTGTATTTATCCTAGATAAATTACCTGAGGTTCAAAAAGATCAAACAAGTTTCTCAAGTTCACATAAACAGCTAATAAGTGGCATGAATGAATAAGACCCAAGGCTTCTAATTCCACTTGCATTACTCTTCCATCAGGCTACACATTTTGTAAATTAAAAAAGAAAAAATGGAAAGAAAATTAACATACACAAATTTTCAATTACATCTATTTGTTCAATTATTTTACTGATTATTCAGCTTTACTAGATTGTCTTTATTAATTATGCAGCTTAGAAATGAGAAATTCATCTACATAAATATGAAGTTATTTCAGTAAGCCTATTGCTTCTGGACTTAAATGTTTTTAGTGAAGTGCACAAGTTTAAAGGGAACAGCTTGACAAATTTTCATATATAGACTTACCCATGTAACTATTGCCCTGATCAAGCGGTTCTGGCTGTTCTAATGAGCTGCACTATTAAATTCTAAGCCCAGAAGCAAGGCAAGAGAATTGTGACTGCCCATGTATATCAAGAGAGATTTTTATGGCACAACCAAGTGAGCTAAGGTTGTATAAATCTTTAATTTTTGCCGTAAATGACAAAAAAGGGAGCAGCATAGTCCCTCTTATAGGAAACATTTGAGAACAATCCATGTACCCTGTTGTGGGGCCTGAGACTGTCTAACAGCACAAAAACCGTTCCTTGCTGTGACATTAGCAACTGTGACTATGTCACACAGTTCTTAAACTATGAAAAGACTCCTTCATGGAAAATAGGCTATATATCAGCAAAAAAGAAGAAATGTAATATGTAAATACATGTCAAAAGTTCAAGTCCTTTCCACTTTTTTCCTATGCCCAGGGGGAAGCCTTCCCCCCATAGCCTCCTCTAGTAGAATCCCAAATGAGGGAAGGACTTATCGCAGGATCTCACTACTGGCCTGAGGAGAGTAAGAAAGTGGATCAGAATCTACTCCCCTCTGAATGACTACCTGGTTTATTCCTTTATTCAACAAATGGTTGCTGAATGCTTACTGTGTGCCAGGCATTGTCCCAGGCACTGATGGGATACATCAGTGGACAAAAACTGCCCTGTGGCACTTACAATCCGAAATGGTGATCTGGGTCATGCTGATAGAGGCTCCACTGAGGCACTGAGCACCTCTTCTGCCATCCAAAGGTACTGCCATCTATAGGTACTGACTCTGAGGCTGATCCATTCAGACAACTGGACTATCTTTAGAGAGCGGGCAGGGGTAGTGTGGGTAATATCTGGATATTGTTTGGCACTGAATTCTATAAGGACTTAAAGGAATCTGAAATGCATTTTTGTTTCTTGGAGTTCCATCTCAATGCAATCACAAAGACGAAAGCAGGGTTAGGTTCAGAGAGGAGAGATATCCTTAACCGTGGCAGCCAATAAAAACTTGCTCACCGGTTTCTGGAGTCGTCCAGCAATGTATAAATTATTCCAGTTGAGGAGATCTTCAATCAAAATACTAGTGCTAATGACCCCATACTTGATAAGCTGGAAAAGAAGAGAAATGGGCATCAAGGAGGGCAAAATACCATACTATTGCTTTTGCAAATGCAAAACCTAAGGTAATAAATTTCTGAGCAGAGTAGCACCTAGATTTCCAAAGCCATTTAAAATCTACCTTGTGAAAACACAAAGTCTGTCACAAAGGATTAGTTTCCAAGACTGATCTGTCCCCTCAGTGATGTGAGGTGAAGTGACCACTATCTTTACTCAGGCTCTTGTGATGTTAAAGGCACAACGGTTCTTAGGTGCTGTCCAGTACCTATTGGTCCTCCCTGGATTGGAAATAAAAACTGAGTCTGTACCACAGACAGTGTGAGAAGCCAAGATATAGTTCATGGTTCTCATCTGAGAAATAAGAAACCTAATAAATGGCATAACCATGGTAGCAGTGTAAAAACTAGGTCCCTGAATTTCAGTCTGGGCTTCCAACATTCATTTCATCACAGAATACAAGACATTTTCTTTAGAAGTTTTCACCAAATTCCTTTACATGGTGAACTTCCCTTTTGCTACTGAGTATTTCAAACACTTTTGTAATTACAAAGCCACATCTCCAAAAATTAAACCTCTTTATCAGAGCTAAACACATGGAATTATGGCCAAGCTCATTTCAAAAGCAATTTGTATAAACCCTAAATGTAGTTGTTCCAGGTTACAAAATCCCATTTGCTTCAATGAATAACTTCAGACTCACTTTGCTAAACTTCAGTATCCAAACAGCCTTCTCAGGCTATGAATATCTAAAAAGTAGCTAAAGAATTTCAATTAAAAAGTACAGTCTCTTTGGCATATAATTATGCCCCAACATTTGGTTACTGGAGCTTGTAATATTGTTTGAAACCACTAATTAGAGATAGGCTCAGCATAATACTAATTATGGAGAAAGAACAAAGCTATGCGTTTGGCATGACTGAAGCAGACGTAAAAAGCTGTACCGAGCAACAATCTCCCCTCCGATGTGACTGCAATACTGCAGAAAAAGCCCTTCTTGCTGCAGGCATGTAACAGCTGGGAGGTAATGGAAACACCACTGACCTGAAAGTCACTAACTGTCACTAACGAGTCGCATGACCTTATGAAAGCCATGTTCACTCTCTGAACCTTCATCTTTTCAACTGCAAAATGCAGGCGGAGCAGGATTAGACCTCAACCAGAAAAGTATACATCTAGCCCAGAGGCTATGCAGACATCACCAATCATAATGCCCATTCCCGCCAAGATCAGACAGGTCTTCAAAATCCTTCTCAGGTCAATACTCCAACCTCCTGCCCTTCAAAGTGTGATCCATTGACCAGCAGCATCAGCATCACTTGGGAGCTTGTCAAAAAATGCAGAATCTCAGGCTCCATTCCAGACCAAGTGAGTCATAATCTGCACTTCAAGGAGATCCTCAGGGATGATTTATGGGCACATCAAAGCAGGAGTGATCTAAGCAATCAGCACCATGAAGCAGAACTGGCATAGCTGGTGGAACCTGTATGTCAACAGTAGCCCAGCTAATCTCTGGGAGGGATGTGACATAGTCCCCCATTGGTCCTCTCAGGCTGCGGTCCTGCCCAGGTCTTGGGAGCTCTCTTAGAGACTGGCCCCCTTCATGTGAAAGACCCTTTGGCAGGGTTCCTGCTGTCAGACAACACTCTGCTGGGATCTGTGCATCTTATCTGCATCCTCAAATTCCACCCACTTGCTGGCACCAGGAGGTTCCTATCATGTGGCACCACATTCTCCCAATTACCCTCTTCACTTCCAACTTCTTCCTGGGAGTATCTGTCCCTCCATATAGATAAGACTAATCTTCACACTCATCCTTAATGGGCCTGCCTATTCCTCCCACTGACCAAACTAGCGGTTCTCAAAGTGTTTCCCAGACCAGCAGCATCAGCATCATTTGGAAGTTTGTTTGAAATGCAAATCCTCGTTATTAAGACAGTAATCTTAAAAGTTCTTATCATAAGAAAAAAAAATGTAACTATGTGTGGTGATGAATGTTAGCTAAATTTATTGTGGTAATCATCCTGCAATACACACACATATCAAATTATTACATTGTACACCTAAAACTAACACAATGCTATATAACTATATCTCAATAGAAAAAATACAGGGACACCTGGGTGGCTCAGTCGGTTAAGCCTCCGACTTTGGCTCAGGTCATGATCTTGCGGTTCATGAGTTGGAGCCCCGCATTGGGCTCTGTACTGACGGCTCAGAACCTGGAGCCTGCTTCAGATTCTCTGTCTCCCTCTCTCTCTGCCCCTCCCCTACTCCCTCTCTCAAAAATAAACATTAAAAATTTAAAAAAAAAAAAGAAAAGAAGAAAAGAAAAATACAAATTCTCAAACCTTACCCCAGACCTACTGAATCAGAAACTCTGGAGATGGGGAACTGCAATCTGTGTGTCCAAGAGGCACCCTAGTGGGTCTGATGCTCATTAAAATTTGAGAACCACTGGCCAAAGGCAAAACTTAAAGACAGTTACTCTCAACCACCTTTACCCAGCAGGAATGCGAACAGTTCCTAATTGCAAGAACATATATATTCAGCTGGTATTCTAATATTTAATTTAATAACCATCCAAGTTACAACAAAGGTCCGAAGTCACTTACCCTACCATCACACATGATCAATGGATTATAGTAGACTCCAGCGCCATAGTTATTCTGTACAGTGGTGATAATCTTGGGCCCCAAAACTTTTAGGAAAGAGTAATGATTCCAATTTTTTTTCAGGTTCTTTGAATGCCATGCAACAGGGTCATCTACTGTGAAAACAAAGTCCAGCATGGCATTCTGGGAATGAAGAAAAGAGAACGATTTTAGTTTTGATTCCTAGAAAGGCACCTAAATAGAGCAGAAAGCTCCAACATTCTACGCCATTATGAGTATTAAAATAGAAGACCTGAAGCTGTCAGCAAAAATGTAAGCAAGTCTCTGGTACCAATTTGAGCTTGTTTTCATCAATACACATAGTAACAGCAGTACTGTCCTGCCCAACATGTACTCTTCCAAATACTTTGAATTATATGCACCATAATTCATTCTATCTTCAAAATAATCCTGCAAGATAGGTACTGTTATCATCCTAATTTTAGAGAAAAAGAAACCAAGGCACAGAGTAAGTTCCATGCCTGTGGACATAAAGCCAGTGAGTGGCAGACACAATCTGGTTACAAATTCTTTGTGCTGAACCTTATGCCACCTGGCCTTTCATCTAAATGTGTCCCACTCTTCTTCCGGATCAAACAACACAGTATGGCAAAGCTCTGTAAAATATTATAGAAAGGGAAATAAGTTATTTTAATTCTTAGCCATTCACCAACCACTCACTGAGCACCTACAAGGAGCTCTGATAGATCCTGGGGTAGAGATTAAAAAAAGTCTACTGGGGAGAAGACACGAATTATCACTAAATGAACTTGACAGAGGAATGCAAAATGTACCAATTTCACTTAGAGTGGGGTCAGAACAGGAAGCAGAAATCTTGCTATAAAATCATATTCTTCAAGACTCTGATAAATCTGAGTCCTGAAGAATGTGCAAGAATTAAGCAGGCTTGGTGGAAATATTAGAAGGATGGGGAAGGGAAGGGAGTCCTGTTAAAGGAAAGCATTCTTGTAGATATGAGAGCTGGCCATGTTCCTGATGCTGCATTGAGTTTGATGTGGCTGGAATAGAACACAAGCAGGGGGTGGTGATGAGACCAGAGACGGAGGCTGGTTGCCAGGCTAAAAAAATTTCCTACAGAAGAGCTCCCTGGAGGTAGACAGACTAAAGGCCGGGAAACCACACAGGCGGTTAATTGCAAAATTCCCAGTGAGAAATGAAAAAGATACTAAGTAAGGCACTGAGGGTAGGGACTGATCTGAAACTTCCTGTTGGAATGTATAAGACTTGTTATCTTGTAGGGAATGAGGGTGAGGAAAAGGGAAGAAAGGGCTTGTTCTTGGAGGAAATTCCAGGTCTACTCAAAGGAAAATTTTCATGCAAAAATGAAGAAGTGGCTATTGAATCAGGAGGCTAAGGCCTGCTCTAAGTTTTTCAAAATGTAATCCACAAACCACTGGTGAAACTGAAGATTTGGGGTGGACATGTTTTTTTAAAATGTATAATTATGTTAATACAGGTTAGAAAAAAATAACTAGCCTATAATAATCTATAGAATTTCCTACAATCTATAATTTTTCACATATTGTCAATTTAAAGCAAAGTATCACTTAAATACAGTATAGTTGGGGAAAAGGAAACCCAAGCAACAGCACAGATGGCTCCACCAGGAAGTGAACAAACTTTAACCTAAGGACAGATTAGAGCCAGGTGTCCAAATCCAAGAGGGGCCCTATCACAATCTGCACACTTCTTTTTCCTTAGTTTATTAAAGAAGACAGTGAATTGTTAGGCTGTGCATGAACTGCCGCAAGTAAAAATCCAGTTCACCAGACAGCATCTCTATTTAGACTCCATTTCCTTTTATGTTAATTCAGCAAAAGCTCTAAAGCCTTAGCGGAGAGAGTCATTAACAGCCCCATTTAAATGAAAATATTTGCCTGCCACTTCTCTGCAAGGTCTTGAATCTTGTCTCCACCTTGAAAGCAAACTTTTTTCCATTTTATTTACCGGGGTGGGGGGGGGGGGGGAGGGACTGCAACACAAGGAACACCCTACCCTCACTCCTGCTGCGCTCAGCCAACTTTAAAGAGTAACAACTCCTAGTCCTAAATAGACTCTTGTTAAATGTTCTGAGCATTGGTAAATATACTGGTCACTCACTAACTTTTGCTGATAACTTCCCTGAGTCTGCCCTGGCCCTTCAGCTTCCTGAAGTCAAGAGGCTCATGTTGTATTTTTTCCCACAGCGATACATGTGACTCCCAAATTTGGCTGCGTTATCAGAATCAGCAGGGTATTTTTTAAAATATCTGAAGCCCAGGTCTGAGCCTACACCAAGTAAATCAGAATCTCCGCAAATGGAACCCAGGCATCAGCATTTTAAAGTTTCTCGGAAAACTCCAATGTTCCGCCAAGGCTGAGTACGCTGAACCAGCACCAGGCAAATATTTCCTTCCTTCCATCTTGCCTCTGCATCAGCTTTACCCTCCCCATAACTGCATCTCCTGTTCTAGACCGGCTCCTACTTATCCTCCAAAATTCAGCTCATGATGTCATTATACCAGGAACACTTTCCCACAGTTTGCACTTTGCTAGCTGATATGTGGAGTGCTCGTAGTAGAGGCAGCTCTAGGGCTCTGGAGGGATCCAAGGCAAAAGGCACCTCGTGAGATGAGGCCGATTCCCGACGTGGGGCCTGCCCCGGGGCCAGGCTCACCTTCTGGTCTGAACTGGGCCCCACCTGGCGGTACACCCCGGAGCCGTAGGCGAAAGCCAGGCTCAGCTCCTCGGGGAAGTGAGACAGGATCTTGCGGAAGGCCACCCCCGAGCTCTGCAGCGCCTGAAGCGCCATGGGGTCGGGGCTCAGAGACACGGCCCTTGGAGGGGCAGAGCAGGGCGGAGGGCGGCGTGGGGGGGGGGGGGGCAGATACCGGGGCAGGCAGTTAAGGGTGGGGAGTTGGAAGCAGCAGAAGACTGCAGCCGGGGGTGGGAAGTGGAGGGACAGGCGAGGGCTCGGGGCTACAAGCCAGCCCCAGCCCAGGACCGAGAAGAGCCGGGGGGTGGTCCAGGTGGTCGGCGGTCAGGCCGGCCGACCTGCCAAACCCGACCACGCCTCTCGGCAGCACACGCGCTTCAAAGGCGCAAGAGATGACGCTCTTCCGCGGGTGGGGACGCGAGGGCTCCGCGGAGACCCCTGGTGGTCGGAGGAGCGCACTGCAGGCTAGCCGCCTAGGCAAGTGACTTGGAAAGACGGGAGCGGGAGAGTGTCAGCTACTTGAACTGCTTTTGAGCCTTAAGAATCCGTGTTCGTTCTCATCTCAAACACATTTCAATAAATGGCTATAGGGGCGCCTGGGTGGCGCAGTCGGTTAAGCGTCTGACTTCAGCTCAGGTCACGATCTCGCGGTTCGGGAGTTCGAGCCCCGCGTCAGGCTCTGGGCTGATGGCTCAGAGCCTGGAGCCTGTTTCCGATTCTGTGTGTCCCTCTCTCTCTGCCCCTCCCCCGTTCATGCTCTGTCTCTCTCTGTCCCCCCAAAAAAACAAAAAAAAAATTGAAAAAAAATAAATGGCTATAAAATCATGCATGTGTATTGAAGAATATTTTTAATGAGGTGAAATTCACACAACTAACGTAAAAGTGTACACTTTATGTGCAATTCAGTGGCAGTGCATCACAATGTTGTATTGCCATCGTCTCTACCCAGCTCCAAAATTGAAGATTTTGAGGGTTTAGGAAATCACACATAAAATTAAAATCATGTCCATTTCCACCATCCAGAGATGATCACTGTTAAGATTTAGCTGTGATTTTTTTTTTCTTTCTCCCTTAAAGCTCTTTTCAAATCCAGTGATGGGTATGAAAGTGTTCATGCATAGTAAGGACTGCACCAATGTTCTCTGAGGTTTGTATTTCATTCTAACGGTGATGAAGAGCCTTTGCCCCTTTGCCTCTGGGATTGGGCTCACAGAGGGCACATCAAATGCAATTTCTGGAGGAAATAGGACCCCAGGTGAGAGCTCACCTGTTTATGTGTAACTAGAGAAACTTGATAAAAATCACAGGGCCATTCAGGATGTACTTTAACTTCCAGGACATAGACTTTTTAGATACGTGTTTCTTCTTCCCTGACATACATTGCCTTTCAAAAAGCATAAGTGGTAATAGGTGAACTCAGGTAATGTTGATGCCTTTCACATGCAGTTTTCAAGGAGTCTCCTCTACTACCGGATGGCAGGAAGTTACTATCTCCACATTACAGATGAGAAAGCTAACATGTTAGAGAGAGAAAGCAATGTGCTTAGGATCACAATAGCCTGTGGCAAAAGGGGAGCTAAAATCCAGGGCTGAATGTTAGTTTAGATTAGAACGGGGTAAGCAGGGGGAGGGAGAGCAGTTAGGATGTTGTTACCATAGTTTCACTGGGAACTAAAGATGCCTGGTGGATGATAGAGGCAAGGATGAGATTAATTTAATTTGAAAAGTAATTATGTGAATTCAAACTCTGTGGATCTCAGGGTCTATAAAGGGGAGGGACAAGCAAATCCAGAACTAGTAACATGCAGTAATGAAGCTGGGGCACCCAGCATCTGGCGAGACCTCTGATATGGGAGCGTTGATCAGTTCTGGCTCTGTGGGGAGACACCAGAGGAGATTTTGCAGTGATGGCATCTGAGCAGGGGCTGGAAGAATGGGTAGGATTTTATCAGGCAGAAGATAGATGAAAGGAAGTTTTACAAAGAGACTGATAGGCCATGATGACAATAATTATAGGTAATATTTGTTCATTTATTTATCATTCCCAAGCACTTCCTTTTTAAAAAATTTTAATTCTGGTGTAGTTAACATTCCGTGTTACATTAGTTTCAGGTGTTCATTATGGTGATTTAACAGTTCCAAATATTACTGCGGGGTCATCAAGATAAATTCCCAAGTGCTTTCTATACTTATCTCTTTTCATCATTCCAAAGACCCCAGTAGGCAGGTTCTCTAAACTCATTTTTCACGTGAGGAAACAGACAGCCTAACAGGAGAAGCAAATTTCTCAAAGTCACAAGGTTAGGAGAGTGGAGAAGTTGGGATTTGAACCCAAGGCTCTGGAACTCCAAAGGCCAAGCTGTTTACTACCATGTTTTAGTGCCTTCTAAAATGGCCGACCTGTGAGGCAAGAGAAGCAAAAGGGAAATCTGTCAGCTAAGGTTTTGAGGAGCAGCAGCAATAGCCAGAGGTACAACCCAGAGACCAGAATAAGGGCGGCGGAAGGGAGACACAGTGTGTCTCAGTCTCCCAGCGCGAGCACAGCCATTTTGGACTAAAGAGCACCGGACTAAATAGCATTCGGACTAAATAGCACCCTTGCCCAGATTGTCAGAATCTGAAACACACTCACTGCAGAATTTCACTAAAACCTTTCACCCAAATACAGTGAATAAATCTCCACCAGCTGTGTTTCTTTCGTTCTTCCCTCCAGGAAATAATTCAACTTTGTTTTGTATTCCTCCCCTCCCCGTTCTTTGCAAATAAAAATGTAAACATTACAAAAACATGTATACCATCCCTCAGAAACAGCCACTGGCAATCTCTGGTACATATTCCTCCAGATATTTTTCTACATACATGTTAACATTAAAAACATTAAAAAAATTTTTTTAATGTTTATTTTATTTCTAATGGAGAGAGTGAGTGAGCGAGCATGAGCGGGGGAGGGGCAGAGAGAGACACACACAGAATCCAAAGCAGGCTCCAGGCTCTGAGCTGTCAGCACAGGGCCTGACGCGGGGCTCCAAACTCACAAACCTTGAGATCATAACCTGAGCTGAAGTCAGATGCTTAACCGACTGAGCTGCCCAGGTGCCCCAACACTAAAAACATGTTTAAATGGAATCATATGACAGATAGTATTTTGCAATGTGCCCTTTTCACTTAACATACTGGGGACATCTTTCTGTGTCAAATATATAGATCTATGTCATCCCATTTACTAGCAGCAAATTTTTCTAAACTATGGATATGCCATCGTTTGTTTAAACATTTTCATACTGACAGCTCATTTCCATTTTCAAACATGCAAACAATGCTACGGTGAACATCCTCATACAAGCACCTTTGTGTACATGTGCAAATATCACTATAAAGTACATTCTTGGAAGTGGAATTGCTGGGTCAAAGTGTCAGCGCCTTGCTAAAACCCCCTCTGAAAGGTTGTACCAATTCACACTGCCACCCATGAGGGTCAGCCCTTGATATAAATGAAGATTCTGCAATGTTCTCCATTTTTCTCCCTTACAGGCATTCACAACTAATTATCAGTAATTTTCATTTTCACAGACACTTTCCTTCCTGATAATGCAAAACCACCAGCTGGAAAGTTCCATCACATTCCTGTGTGCGTTTTGCTTTTCCCCAGAAAGAGGCAGAAGCAATAGCAGAGAACACATTTGTATTCTTCAGCAGAAAGCTCCTCGCTTCTAGCAGTTCATCCGTTCCCTTTTAAATTACCATGGCTTGCTAAGTTAGAAACTCTTAAAAAGCCTTGGTGTTCTATATAATCACTTTAGGGTTCTGTTGGAACTCTCATACCAATGAAATACAAATGTTAGAGAGCCCTTTACACTGCAGATAAATGCCACTTGATTTGACTGAATGTTGGGCCTCATTTTTCTGATTTATCATCCAGCTGTTGGTTTTGTATCATTAACAATGACCTTGTCAGGTTGGGTTTCACTAGGACAAGGCTCACCTATTCCATTTTTTAAAAGGCCTTGTGAAATCTCTATATTTTTATACCTTAGTTTTTCGTCTAATCAGTGGTTTAAGTAAAGGACAGAAAATATTTTGGGAGAGAAAAATCCAAGCTCTGTGTTTCTTATGATCAGTCACACGTTTATTATTTGTCTGGTGATGGAAGTGAAGAAGAGGGGTCTTGATCTCTGCCCATCAAAGGAAGTTCACCTTGTCATATCTGTCCATTCTCAGCTGATTTTTGATGTAGAATAATTGGCTCAGACTGAAGACATCATTTACTATCTTTAGTCTCTCATCAGGGATGCTCATGTACCCCCTGAGTTTGAATCTGGCCCTAAGATTTAATAGTGGTGTGATGGTTGGCAAGACAACCAAGAAGCATTCTGTGCCTTCATTTCCACATTTACAGAATGGCCATAGTAATAACACCTACATTATAGGATTGTTGGGACAGTAAATGGATGAATGGTATCCAGAAAGTACATAGAATAATGCCTGCCACAGAGTAAGCTCTCAAATATCTCATTGAATTCTTTTTTTTTTTTTTAACGTTTATTTATTTTTGAGACAGGGAGAGACAGAGCATGAACGGGGGAGGGTCAGAGAGAGGGAGACACAGAATCCGAAACAGGCTCCAGGCTCTGAGCTGTCAGCACAGAGCCTGACGTGGGGCTCGAACTCACAGACCGCGAGATCATGACCTGAGCCGAAGTCCAACGCTTAACCAACTGAGCCACCCAGGCGCCCCTCATCTCATTGAATTCTTAAGAGACAATGTACAAGAGGAATTAAGAAGCGTCGTTAAACCTAACATCTTTATGACATTTAGCATTTCACATGAAACACTTTTCCGGACATGATTTTATTTAATTCTTAAAACAAATCCTGGGAAATTAATGGTTATTATTCCAATTTTACAGATGGATAAACTGAAGTGTAGAAAACGAAGTGATTTGCCTGAAGGCACAGAGCTAATAGCAGCCCCTGCCAATACAGCATCCAAGTCTAATCCTTTTCCTCTTGCACCATAAAAATAACAGAAACTGTTCATTTTCCTAAGGGATTTGTTCACTCATTCATTCATTCACTCATTCACTCTCTCACTGAAATCTTCCTCATTTCTTAATCCTAGCTCAAATAGCACCTCCTTCTAACTGGGAGTAATTGTGCTTACCTCACAGGATTGTCATAACAGCTAAAGTGGTTAACATAAATGAAGTGCTTAGGAAAATACCTGATATGTAGTGGATATTGTGTATGTGTTTGCCATTATTATTAATTATTATTACCTATTGTCCCTGAAATTTAAGCAAGTCAGCAACTGTCTACTTTATCTCTTTGTAAAACTGGCCCTAAATTTTGGGAGAAACTGAGTTGGCAAAGACCCCAGTTAGAGGAGAAAGAATTAATCACTGTATACCAAGTCTATCTTTAGCCACCAAAGTCTATAATCTAGATTTGGTGTAGAGCAGCATGTCCCAAAGTGGGTTTTCACTGAATTATTATTATTCAGAGTTATTTGAAAAAAAATTCATGGTCAGCTGAGTTTGGGAAACTGGATTAAATAGAAGCAAATAGATTTCTTTGCTGTGGGATTTCTCAGAGCATTAATAGATCAATATGCATTGTGAATCTCTAAAAGAAAAACAGAGCACATAGCACTTTTCAGTTTCCCAGACTATGTCTTCCTCTTGTCCCCCTCCCTCCTCCTTTCCCTTCCCCCTCTCCTCTCTCAACATCTTTTGGAACTAGTATTTCATGGCATCAATTTGGAAACATTGGTGCCAAGCACTCCTTTGCTGCCAGAGAATCATATCATGGTCCCAAACCAATCAAGACCTCTTTTGCCTGAAGGCACAAGAGGATGCCGTAACCTAAGAGAGAAACTAAGAAGCATGAATTACAGGTGTAATGTGTGGTTGTAAAAACCCAAGAATATCTATGCCTTTTATTCTGAGGATGTCTTTGTTTAGACTCCAAACTGACAAAATTCTTTGAATAATCTTCTTGTTTAGGATGCCACTCTCCAAATCTCCAGGGTTTTTTTTTTGTTTTTTGTTTTTTTATTTTTTATTTTTATTTATTTATTTTTTTATGAAATTTATTGACAAATTGGTTTCCATACAACACCCAGTGCTCATCCCAAAAGGTGCCCTCCACAATACCCATCACCCACCCTCTCCTCCCTCCCACCCCCCATCAACCCTCAGTTTGTTCTCAGTTTTTAACAGTCTCTTATGCTTTGGCTCTCTCCCATTCTAACCTCTTTTTTTTTTTTCCTTCCCCTCCCCCATGGGTTCCTGTTAAGTTTCTCAGGATCCACATAAGAGTGAAACCATATGGTATCTGTCTTTCTCTGTATGGCTTATTTCACTTAGCATCACACTCTCCAGTTCCATCCACGTTGCTACAAAAGGCCATATTTCATTTTTTCTCATTGCCACGTAATATTCCATTGTGTATATAAACCACAATTTCTTTATCCATTCATCAGTGGATGGACATTTAGGCTCTTTCCATAATTTGGCTATTGTTGACAGTGCTGCTATGAACATTGGGGTACAAGTGGCCCTATGCATCAGTACTCCTGTATCTCTTGGATAAATTCCTAGCAGTGCTATTGCTGGGTCATAGGGTAGGTCTATTTTTAATTTTCTGAGGAACCTCCACACTGCTTTCCAGAGCGGCTGCACCCATTTGCATTCCCACCAACAGTGCAAGAGGGTTCCCGTTTCTCCACATCCTCTCCAGCATCTATAGTCTCCTGATTTGTTCATTTTGGCCACTCTGACTGGCGTGAGGTGATACCTGAGTGTGGTTTTGATTTGTATTTCCCTGATAAGGAGCGACGCTGAACATCTTTTCATGTGCCTGTTGGCCATCCGGATGTCTTCTTTAGAGAAGTGTCTATTCATGTTTTCTGCCCATTTCTTCACTGGGTTATTTGTTTTTCGGGTGTGGAGTTTGGTGAGCTCTTTATAGATTTTGGATACTAGCCCTTTGTCCGATATGTCATTTGCAAATATCTTTTCCCATTCCGTTGGTTGCCTTTTAGTTTTGTTGGTTGTTTCCTTTGCTGTGCAGAAGCTTTGTATCTTCATAAGGTCCCAGTAATTCACTTTTGCTTTTAATTCCCTTGCCTTTGGGGATGTGTCGAGTAAGAGATTGCTACGGCTGAGGTCAGAGAGGTCTTTTCCTGCTTTCTCCTCTAAGGTTTTGATGGTTTCCTGTCTCACATTTAGGTCCTTTATCCATTTGGAGTTTATTTTTGTGAATGGTGTGAGAAAGTGGTCTAGTTTCAACCTTCTGCATGTTGCTGTCCAGTTCTCCCAGCACCATTTGTTAAAGAGGCTGTCTTTTTTCCATTGGATGTTCTTTCCTGCTTTGTCAAAGATGAGTTGGCCATACGTTTGTGGGTCTAGTTCTGGGGTTTCTATTCTATTCCATTGGTCTATGTGTCTGTTTTGGTGCCAATACCATGCTGTCTTGATGATGACAGCTTTGTAGTAGAGGCTAAAGTCTGGGATTGTGATGCCTCCTGCTTTGGTCTTTTTCTTCAAAATTCCTTTGGCTATTCGGGGCCTTTTGTGGTTCCATATGTATTTTAGGATTGCTTGTTCTAGTTTCGAGAAGAATGCTGGTGCAATTTTGGTTGGGATTGCATTGAATGTGTAGATAGCTTTGGGTAGTATTGACATTTTGACAATATTTATTTTTCCAATCCATGAGCAGGGAATGTCTTTCCATTTCTTTAAATCTTCTTCAATTACCTTTATAAGCTTTCTATAGTTTTCAGCATACAGATCCTTTACATCTTTGGTTAGATTTATTCCTAGGTATTTTATGCTTCTTGGTGCAATTGTGAATGGGATCAGTTTCTTTATTTGTCTTTCTGTTGCTTCATTGTTAGTGTATAAGAATGCAACTGATTTCTGTACATTGATTTTGTATCCTGAAACTTTGCTGAATTCATGTATCAGTTCTAGCAGACTTTTGGTGGAGTCTATCGGATTTTCCATGTATAATATCATGTCATCTGCAAAAAGCGAAAGCTTGACTTCATCTTTGCCAATTTTGATGCCTTTGATTTCCTTTTGTTGTCTGATTGCTGATGTTAGAACTTCCAGCACTATGTTAAACAGCAGCGGTGAGAGTGGGCATCCTTGTCGTGTTCCTGATCTCAGGGAAAAAGCTCTCAGTTTTTCCCCGTTGAGGATGATGTTAGCTGTGGGCTTTTCATAAATGGCTTTTATGATCTTTAAGTATGTTCCTTCTATCCCGACTTTCTCAAGGGTTTTTATTAAGAAAGGGTGCTGGATTTTGTCGAAGGCCTTTTCTGCATCGATTGACAGGATATGGTTCTTCTCTTTTTTTTTTGTTAATGTGATGTATCACGTTGATTGATTTGCGAATGTTGAACCAGCCCTGCATCCCAGGAATGACTCCCACTTGATCATGGTGAATAATTCTTTTCATATGCCGTTGAATTCTATTTGCTAGTATCTTATTGAGAATTTTTGCATCCATATTCATCAGGGATATTGGCCTGTAGTTCTCTTTTTTTACTGGGTCTCTGTCTGGTTTAGGAATCAAAGTAATACTGGCTTCATAGAATGAGTCTGGAAGTTTTCCTTCCCTTTATATTTCTTGGAATAGCTTGAGAAGGATAGGTATTATCTCTGCTTTAAACGTCTGGTAGAACTCCCCTGGGAAGCCATCTGGTCCTGGACTCTTATTTGTTGGGAGATTTTTGATAACCGATTCAATTTCTTCGCTGGTTATGGGTCTGTTCAAGCTTTCTATTTCCTCCTGATTGAGCTTTGGAAGAGTGTGGGTGTTCAGGAATTTGTCCATTTCTTCCAGGTTGTCCAATTTGTTGGCATATAATTTTTCATAGTATTCCCTGATAATTGTTTGTATCTCTGAGGGATTGGTTGTAATAATTCCATTTTCATTCATGATTTTATCTATTTGGGTCATCTCCCTTTTCTTTTTGAGAAGCCTGGCTAGAGGTTTGTCAATTTTGTTTATTTTTTCAAAAAACCAACTCTTGGTTTCGTTGATCTGCTCTACAGTTTTTTTAGATTCTATATTGTTTATTTCTGCTCTGATCTTTATTATTTCTCTTCTTCTGCTGGGCTTAGGCTGCCTTTGCTGTTCTGCTTCTAGTTCCTTTAGGTGTGCTGTTAGATTTTGTATTTGGGATTTTTCTTGTTTCTTGAGATAGGCCTGGATGGCAATGTATTTTCCTCTCAGGACTGCCTTCGCTGCGTCCCAAAGCGTTTGGATTGTTGTATTTTCATTTTCGTTTGTTTCCATATATTTTTTAATTTCTTCTCTAATTGCCTGGTTGACCCACTCATTCGTTAGTAGGGTGTTCTTTAACCTCCATGCTTTTGGAGGTTTTCCAGACTTTTTTCTGTGGTTGATTTCAAGCTTCATAGCATTGTGGTCTGAAAGTAAGCATGGTATAATTTCAATTCTTGTAAACTTATGAAGGGCTGTTTTGTGACCCAGTATATAATCTATCTTGGAGAATGTTCCATGTGCACTCGAGAAGAAAGTATATTCTGTTGCTTTGGGATGCAGAGTTCTAAATATATCTGTCAAGTCCATCTGGTCCAATGTCTCATTCAGGGCCCTTGTTTCTTTATTGACCGTGTGTCTAGATGATCTATCCATTTCTGTAAGTGGGGTGTTAAAGTCCCCTGCAATTACCACATTCTTATCAATAAGGTTGCTTATGTTTATGAGTAATTGTTTTATATATTTGGGGGCTCCGGTATTCGGCGCATAGACATTTATAATTGTTAGCTCTTCCTGATGGATAGACCCTGTAACTATTATATAATGTCCTTCTTCATCTCTTGTTACAGCCTTTAATTTAAAGTCTAGTTTGTCTGATATAAGTATGGCTACTCCAGCTTTCTTTTGGCTTCCAGTCACATGATAAATAGTTCTCCATCCCCTCACTCTCAATCTAAAGGTGTCCTCAGGTCTAAAATGAGTCTCTTGTAGACAGCAAATAGATGGGTCTTGTTTTTTTATCCATTCTGATACCCTATGTCTTTTGGCTGGCGCATTTAATCCATTTACATTCAGTGTTATTATAGAAAGATACGGGTTTAGAGTCATTGTGATGTCTGTATGTTTTATGCTTGTAGTGATGTCTCTGGGACTTTGTCTCACAGGGTCCCCCTTAGGATCTCTTGTAGGGCTGGTTTAGTGGTGACAAATTCCTTCAGTTTTTGTTTGTTTGGGAAGACCTTTATCTCTCCTTCTATTCTAAATGACAGACTTGCTGGATAAAGGATTCTCGGCTGCATATTTTTTCTGTTCAACACATTGAAGATCTCGTGCCAATTCTTTCTGGCCTGCCAAGTTTCAAAAGAGAGATCAGTCACGAGTCTTATAGGTCTCCCTTTATATGTGAGGGCACGTTTACCCCTTGCTGCTTTCAGAATCTTCTCTTTATCCTTGTATTTTGCCAGTTTCACTATGATATGTCGTGCAGAAGATCGATTCAAGTTACGTCTGAAGGGAGTGCCTCTTGGATTTCAATGCCTTTTTCCTTCCCCAGTTCAGGGAAGTTCTCAGCTATTATTTCTTCAAGTACCCCTTCAGCACCTTTCCCTCTCTCTTCCTCCTCTGGGATACCAATTATGCGTATATTATTTCTTTTTAGTGTATCACTTAGTTCTCTAATTTTCCCCTCATACTCCTGGATTTTTTTATCTCTCTTTTTCTCAGCTTCCTCTTTTTCCATAACTTTATCTTCTAGTTCACCTATTCTCTCCTCTGCCTCTTCAATCCGAGCTGTGGTGTTTTCCATTTTGTTATGCATTTCGTTTAAAGCGTTTTTCAGCTCCTCGTGACTGTCCCTTAGTCCCTTGATCTCTGTAGCAAGAGATTCTCTGCTGTCCTGTATACTGTTTTCAAGCCCAGCGATTAATTTTATGACTATTATTCTAAATTCACTTTCTGTTATATTATTTAAGTCCTTTTTGATCAGCTCATTAGCTGTTGTTATTTCCTGGGAGATTCTTCTGAGGGGAATTCTTCCGCTTGGTCATTTTGGATAGTCCCTGGCGTGGTGAGGACCTGCAGGGCACTTCCCCTGTGCTGTGGTGTATAACTGGAGTTGGTGGGCGGGGCCGCAGTCAGACCTGATGTCTGCCCCCAGCCCACCGCTGGGGCCACAGTCAGACTGGTGTGTGCCTTCTCTTCCCCTCTCCTAGGGGCGGGATTCACTGTGGGGTGGTGTGGCTCGTCTGGGCTACTTGCACCCTGCCAGGCTTGTGATGCTAGGGATCTGGCGTATTAGCTGGGGTGGGTAGGCAAGGTGCACGGGGGCAGGAGGGGCAGGCTTAGCTCGCTTCTCCTTAGGTGATCCACTTCAGGAGGGACCCTGTGGCAGCGGGAGGGAGTCAGATCCGCTGCCAGAGGTTTGGCTCCGCAGAAGCACAGAGTTGGGTGTTTGCGCTGAGCGAGCAAGTTCCCTGGCAGGAACTGGTTCTCTCTGGGATTTTGGCTGGGGGATGGGCGGGGGAGATGGCGCTGGCGAGCGCCTTTGTTCCCCACCAAACTGAGCTCTGTTGTCAGGGGGCTCAGCAGCTCTCCCTCCCTTTGTCCTCCAGCCTTCCCGCTTTCCGAGCAGAGCTGTTAACTTATGACCTCCCAGACGCTAAGTCGCGCTTGTTGTGGGAACACAGTCCGTCAGGCCCCTCCGCTTTTGCAAGCCAGACTCGGGGGCTCTGCTTGGCCGGCGAGCCGCCCCTCCGCCCCGGGGTCCCTCCCGCCAGTCCGTGGAGCGCGCACCGCCTCGCCGCCCTTCCTACCCTCTTCCGTGGGCCTCTCGTCTGCGTTTGGCTCCGGCGACTCCGTTCTGCTAATCCTCTGGCGGTTTTCTGGGTTATTTAGGCAGGTGTAGATGGAATCTAAGTGATCAGCAGGACGTGCGGTGAGCCCAGCGTCCTCCTAAGCCGCCATCTTGCAAAACCCCCCAAATCTCCAGGGTTTGAGCATGTGACCCTTTGCCTGGTATATTACTACTTTGGGCATCACCTGGGGCTCCTCATGGATGGAAATGATTGAAGAAGAAATACTACAGCTAATGCCCACACACCTCTTTATTAGTACTTCCATGGATGAAACACCAAAGCCCAATGAGGAAAGTACTCGTAGTATGAGGTTATTTTTTCTTTTACTTTTATTTTTTTTTCTATTTTTTTTTAAATTTTTTTTTCCACGTTTATTTATTTTTGGGACAGAGAGAGACAGAGCATGAACGGGGGAGGGGCAGAGAGAGAGGGAGACACAGAATCAGGAACAGGCTCCAGGCTCTGAGCCATCAGCCCAGAGCCTGACGCGGGGCTCGAACTCACGGACCGCGAGATCGTGACCTGGCTGAAGTCGGATGCTTAACCGACTGCGCCACCCAGGCGCCCCTTACTTTTATTTTTAAAAGTTTCATGGCTTTTTGACCTTTTGTTGATGCATTAGCTCTGTGAATTGTAACACATTTATAGATTTTAACCACAATTAAAATATAGAACAGTTCCCTCACCCCCAAAACATCTTTTTGTGTGGTATTCACCACCATTTCTATATCCATCTCAGTGAGGTGTCTGGTCAAATCTTTTGCTTATTTTGTTGTTGTTGTTGAATTATTTTCTTCCTGTTGAGTTTTGAAAGTTCTTTATATGTTCTGGTTACAAGGTCTTTGTCAGATATGTGATTTGCAAATACTTTCTCCTACTTTGTAACTAATCTTGTTATTCTTTTGAAAAGTTTTACTTTTCATTGAGTCTGATTTATCAATAGGTGATAATTTTTTCTTTTAAAAACCGTATTTTGGGTGTCACATCTAAGAACTCTGCTTAATCCTAAGACCAAAAAGCTTTTTCTCCATACTTTGTTCTCAATGTTTTAGATTTTTGGTTATACAATTAGATCTTATCCATTTTGAATTAATTTCTCTATAAATTGTGCAGTTTAACTCAAGGTTTATTTTCTTAAGTAGGTATGTATAAATTTCCCAGCAATAATTGTTAAAAAGATTGTTCTTTCTCTGTTGAATTGCCTTTGCACTTTTGTGAAAAATCAATTGGTTATGGTTTATGTGGTGTATTTCTGGACTCTCCATTCTGTTCCATTAATCTATATGTCTCTTCCTCCTCTATTACCACATTGTCTTGATTAGTGGAGATTTATAATGTCTTAAAATTGGGTAGTGTGATTCATTCAATTTTATTCTTTTTTTAAAAAATTATTTTGTATTCTAATTCTTTTGCCTTTCCCTGTATTTTAGAATCAGCTTGTCTATATTTGCAAAAATACCACTGGAATTTGTACTGGAATTATGCTAAATCTGTAGATAAATATGGGAAGAATTGACTTCTTTACTATGTTGTGTCTTCCAATCCATGAATATTGTATGTCAGTCTCTCCATTTATTCATGTTTCTTTAGTAGTTTCTTTCTTTTATCACTTAAAATATTTTCTGGCACAGACCAGAAAGATGGGGACTTATCTATCCTGTTCTGCTGCTCACTTTCAATTAGTACACCCACATCTGGGGTCAAGAAAGAGAAAAATAAGTAGGTGTGCCCTACCTCTCTAGGACCACATCTCTTCTGATCAGAAAGGAAGTGTCCCACATCTCTCAGAGTTTCAGGTTTCTGTGAGTCCCTGTTGCTACTGCTGTCACTGCTATTGCTACACAGTTGTTTGGAGACTAGTGCAAAGAAGATGAGGAAAAAAAAAAGAAAAGAAAAACCCTCAGGTGACACCCTTATCCTGCTCCTAGAGCCATAACTAGAGGACTTCTCTCTGTCCTTGTAAATGTCCTCTTCCAGGTTGGGGCTGTGTTGAGTCCACACTGGGAGACAATGGAGTAAAAAAAAAAGCGGGGGGGGCAAACTGTCTTTTAGTTTAACCAAAATTCTAGTCTTCTTTCCTAATTTGCTACTATTTATTTTTCAGAGACCTCAAATATTTGCTTCAAGCATCATTTTTAGGTTTTATAGCTGCATTCAGTGGGTGAGAGACGGTAGTGTGCTAATTCCATCTTAACTGGAACAAAAGCCCCTCTGATATTATTTAGATGATGGAACTCAGGCCCTCAGAGATTAAGGAAATATCTTTAAGGTTACAGCACAAGTGATGAAGCCAGAATTTGAAACTGAATCTGTATGAGTACAATCTACACAATCTACATGCTACATTTTTTAAAAAGTCAAGTTTATTGAGGTACAATTCAATTATAATAAAAGTCACCTTTTCAAAAGTATACTGTTCAATGAGTTTTGACAAATACATAGCTGTGTAAACACCACTATAACTAATGTATCAAATATTTTCATCACTACTCCAAAAAGCTCCACCATGACCCTTTCTAGTTTATCTCTTACTTGTATCACCAGCTCTTGTCAACCAACAATATGATTTCTGTCTTTATAGTGTTGCCTTTTTAAAAATATTATATAATGCCATGTTATGGAATCATATAGAATATAGGTTTTTGTCTCTGGCTTCTTTCATTTAACATTAATGCTATTGAGATTCATCCATGATGTGTGTGTGTGTGTGTGTGTGTGTGTGTGTGTGTAACAGAGAGAGAGAGAGAGAGAGAGAGAAAGAGAGAGAGAGAGAGAGAAAATTTTGTTCTTTTTTATTGCCAATTGGTATTGTTTTATGGCTGGACCACAATTCGTTTATCCATTCACCTGCTGATGGAATTTGGATTGGGTTGTTCTAGTTTTAGAAAATTATGAATAAAGTCTATATTATCTCTCTCTTTCTCTCTCTCTCTCTTTTCTTGTAAGTAGGCTTCACACCTAGTACAGAGCGCAATGCAAGGCTTGAACTCACGACCCGGAGATCAAGACCTGAGCTGAGATCAAAAATCGGATACTTAACCTACTGAGCCACCCAGGTGGCTCATATCTCAAAGAATATAAAAATCTATATTCTTTCATCACTGAACTACGTGTCCTGGAATAACATAGAATTGAAAGGAACCTTCAAGATGGAATGGCTTAGTTGACTCCAGTAACATAAATGACGATGTCCATTTATTTACTAGATGCCAGACCCTGTGGTAGGCATTTTACACACATTTATTTAACTGAAACCTTACATTGTTTCTGTGTTTACAATGCTTAATCTCCCAGCCTTCTCACCACCAAGGACCCATTTTTATGAGTTTCTCATGATGGATTCATTCAACATAGATTTTATGAGTGTGTGTGTGTGTGTGTGTGTGCGTGTGCTTGTGTGTGTGTGTGTGTGCACACCAAGCACTGGCTGGACCCTGAGTCTATAAAAGGGAAAAGAAGAGACCTAGTCTCTGTCTCCTTAAAGTTTACAATCTGCTATAGCTATACTCTGTGGGATCTACCTTTTGAAATAATTTCTACCACACAAAATGCATTTATTAAGTGTAACCCATTTCTTCATCTGTAGAACCCTTGGGGTAAGAGTAAGGTCACAGGATTAGCAAACAAAACATTTCTGTTCCCACTCTTATGCTTTGAGAGATGTGTTCGTTTGGCTAATTTGTGCTACACACAATAGGTCTGGCCTCAAAGTGGCTTAAAATAAATTCAGAGGTAAAGTAGGCTTCAGGTATAGTATAGGGCTCTGGCTCCACTTTTCTCATCTTGTTTTAGATTCTATTTCTTAGCTTGGCTTCTTGGTTTCAAGATGGTTGCGGGTGTCAACTGAAGCAGCATGCTTCCTCATTCCAAGTCTCTCTCTGTCCTCCTTATTCCTTTTAGCCTGATTGGGTCACATGCTCACCCCCTGGACCAATAACAGTTGACAAAAGACTGACATGCACTCATTGGCTTGAGTCTAAGTACCTGAATTAATCATGAGCAAGGTGGATTATCTTAGTCTAATAGACAATCTCCTAGAGCTGAGGGAGCTTTCCCCCCTCCTGGAGAAGGGGTAAATTCCTTGGATAGAAATAAAGTCTGCTAGTATGGATCCAGCAACTCCACTTCTAGGTATATATCCAAAGGAAATGAAAACAGAATTTTGAAGAGATATATGCACTCCTGTGTTTATTGCAGCATTATTCACAATAGCCAAAATATGGAAGCAACTTAAGTGCCTGTTAACAGGTGAGTGGATAAATAAGATGTGGTGTATACATATAATGGAACATTATTCATTCATGAGAAAGGGCCATTCATTCATGGATGGACCTTGAGGACATTATACTAAGTGATATAAGTCAGACAGAGAAAGACAAATACTGTATGGTATCACTTATATGTGGAATATACAAAGCCAAACTTGTAAAAACAGAGTAAAATGGTGGTTACCAGGGTTGGGAGGAGAATAAGAAAGATGGTGTTTAAGGGTACAAATTGGGGGTGCCTGGGTGGCACAGTCGGTTAAGCATCCGACTTCAGTCAGGTCACGATCTCGCGGTCTGGGAGTTCGAGCCCCGCGTCAGGCTCTGGGCTGATGGCTCAGAGCCTGGAGCCTGTTTCCGATTCTGTGTCTCCCTCTCTCTCTGCCCCTCCCCCATTCATGCTCTGTCTCTCTCTGTCCCAAAAATAAATAAACGTTGAAAAAAAAGAATTTAAAAAAAAAAAAGGGTACAAATTGCACCTAGTAGTAAATAAGTCCTAGAGATTTCATGCACAATACAGTGAATAAAGACAAAAATATTGTATTATAATCATCAAACATGCTAAGAAAGTAGATATTAATTATTCCAATCACAAAGAAATGGTAATTATGTGACATGATAGAAATGCTATCACTACAGTGGCAATCATATTAAAATACATAAATGTATCAAACCAACAAGCGTACACCTTAAATTTAAACAATGTTATATGTGGGGCACCTGGGTGGCTCAGTTGGTTAAGCGTCCAGCTTTGGTTTAGGTCATGATCTCACAGTTTGTGAGTTCGAGCCCTGCATCAGGCTCTATTCTGACAGCTCGGAGCCTGGAGCCTGCTTCAGATTCTGTGTCTCCCTCTCTCTCTGCCTCTCCCCTGCTCACACTCTGTCTCTCTCTCTCTCAAAGATAAATAAACATTAAAAAAATAAACACTGTTATATGTTAAATGTATCTCTATTAAAAAATAATCTGCTCCTAAGAAGGCGGGGAGGAACAGTGGGAATGGACAGTCGGTTGGCAGAAATAATGTTGTGTGTTTACCACACTTGTTCCTTCCTTCTGGGCACCCAGGAAGATTACACTTCTCAGTGAGGTTGGAGTCCTATGATTGAGATCTGGCCAATTGCAGAAGGAGACAGAAGGAGTGATGTGAAACTCACCTAGGCATTGCCCTTTAAAAGCATCTCATGCACTTTCCCATACTCTTTCTTCCCTGTAGGTAAATTGGCATAGTATGATAGGGGAGAAGGCTAGCCAAGCCACACTGCACTGAGACATGAGCAAGAACTAAACTTTCATGGTGTTAAACTCCTGAGATTTGGGGGGTTATTTAGTACTATAGCATAGCATACGGGATCCTGATGGATACAGTAGGGCAGTAGTTTTGAAAGTGTGGTCCTCAAACCAGCAGCTTCCGGATTCCCTAAGGCCTTGTTAGATGTTCTCTGGTCCACCCCCATGTCTATTGTAACAATATATGGGGGTGGGGGGTGGGCAGGACCTAGCACCTTTTGGTTTAACAAGCCCTCCAGGTGATTCTGTGGCAAGCTACAGTTTGAGAACTGCTAATTTAGGGAATCAAGAGTGTCAGTGTCTGTGGTCAGAGACCAGTGTCTCTGGTCTTTTCAGCTGCCTTGTAACAGGTGCCATGTTCCTCTTCTCCCCCAGCTGCTGAGCCTGACTCCAGTTGACATAGGACCTGAAGGCACTACTTCATCTGTGATGATGTTTCTGTCTGCCATAGGCACCTGTGCCCATTCAGGTGTGACGTCCTTCCCTTCTCCTCCAGCTGTAGGTGGTGTGGCCCAAGCTCAAACTGCTGTGCCCTTTGCTGGCTCTGAAATACTTCTCCAGTTAGCTTCCATGGTGACAGTCCCCTCCCCCTGCAACAGTAGGGCCGTTACATAAGCAGCTTAAATCCTTTCCTCCCTCCTCTATAAAAATTATAACTAATAACCTGTGAAGCCTGATGTTTTTTATTGCTCTGGGCAGGCTTTCGGAAGGTAAAAGAATAATTTTATTAGGTTTTATTTTGAAATATTGAGTGTAACCAGAGGATATTTTAAATTGCATTTGGAGTCCACAGGGGTCCTGAGGCTCTAAGCTAGAATAGTAGCACTGATCTAATCCTATCCACCTCATTTAAAAAAAAATTTTTTTTTTTTACTGTTTTTATTATTTATTTTTGAGAGAGAGAGAGAGAAACAGAGTGTGAGCAGGGAAGGGGCAGAGAGTGAAGGAGACACAGAATCCAAAGCAGACTCCAGGCTCTGAGCTGTCAGCACAGAGCCCGACACGGAGCTCAAACTCGTGAACTGCGGGATGGTGACCTGAGCAGAAGTCAGATGCTTAACCGACTGAGCCACCCAGGTGCTTTTTACACACCTTTTTTTTTTTAAATTTTTTTTTCAACGTTTATTTATTTTTGGGACAGAGAGAGACAGAGCATTAACAGGGGAGGGGCAGAGGGAGAGGGAGACACAGAATCGGAAACAGGCTCCAGGCTCTGAGCCATCAGCCCACAGCCTGACGCGGGGCTCGAACTCACGGACCGCGAGATCGTGACCTGGCTGAAGTTGGACGCTTAACCGACTGCGCCACCCAGGCGCCCCTTTAATTTTTTTAGTGTTTATTTATTTTTGAGACAGAGAGAGAGCATGAACGGGGGGAGGGTCAGAGAGAGAGGGAGACACAGAATCTGAAACAGGCTCCGGGCTCTGAGCTGTCAGCACAGAGCCCGATGTGGGGCTCGAATTCACGGACCGTGAAATCATGACCTGAGCTGAAGTCCTACGCTTAACCGACTGAGCCACCCAGGCGCCCCACCTTATTTTTGAGCGAAGCCATGATGTTCAAGGAGGTGCATGGGCCTTCCCAGTGCCTCCAAACTTAGTAACGTGTCTTGAATAGGATTTTGACCTTTGATGATCAACCTGCTATCTTTTTAAAAACACAGTGGTAAGTGTAGGCAACTTTAAATATTCTTTTTCGTTATTGTGATAAAATATACCTAACATAAAATTTAGCGTTTTAACCATTTTTAAGTGCACAGTTCAGTGGCATTATGTACATTCACATTGTTGTGCAACCATCACCACCAGCCATCTCCAGAATGTTTCCATCATTCCAGACTGAAACTCTGTACTCACTAAACAGTCTCCATTCCTTCCTCCCCTAACCCCTGAAAACCACAATCTTATTTTCCATCTCTATGAATTGGACTACTCTAGGTACTTCACATAAGTGGAATCATACGGCATTTATCTTTTTGCGACTGACTTATTTCACTTAAGCATAATGTCCAAGGTTCATCCATGTTGTAGTATGTGTCAGAATCTCCTTCTTTTTTAAGACTGAATAATATTCCATTGTATGTATGGACCACATTCATTTGTCAATGGACACTTGGGTTGCCTCCTCTCATTGTTTGGATGTTGGGAATAATGCTGCAGTGAACATGGGTGTACAAATATCTGTTTGAGTCCCTGCTTTCAATGCTCTTGAGCATACACCCAGAAGTAGAGTTGCTAAATCATGTGGTAATTCTATTTAATTTTTTGAGGAATTGCCATACTTATTATATCTTTTTGATTCCAGCCATCCTAGCAAGTGTGAAATGGTATCTCACTTTGGTTTCGATTTGCATTTCCATGATGGGAAGGGGTTTCAAATTTTATCCAAGGTTTTTCTTCTAGGAGTTTTACAGTTTAAGCTCCTATATCTATGCCTTTGATCCATTTTGCATTAATTTTTGTGTATGATGAGGTAGGGTTTCAACTCGATTCTTTTGCATGTGGCTATCCAGTTGTTTCAGCACCATTTGTTGAAAAGATTCTTTGAATTATTTCAGCACCCTTGTCACAAATCAATGACCATAGAGGTAAGGATTTATTTCCAGACAGTCACTTTTATTCCATTGATCTATATGTCTATCCTTAGGCTAGTACCCCACCATCTTGATTACTATAGCATTGTCTATTCCGGATCCCTTGAATGTCTACATGAATTTTAGGATCAACTCTTCAATTTCTGCCAAGAAACCAGCTTAGATTTTGATAAGGATTGCACTGAATATGCAGATGAATTTGGGGAGTCCTAATTATTCCAGAGTCTAGTTTATGTTGTGGTTGAGGCAAGCACAGAGAGAATAAGGAAGTCAGCTTCCCTGAGTCTCAGAGGTGATCCTTGAAAAGAGTTTGAAGCACAAAGAGAAGTTAGCAAGAAGAAAGGCAGGGGGAGAGAGAAGCATTTGAGACTAGTGAATACGTGTGTACAGAGCCTGGTGTGTGTGTGTGTGTGTGTGTGTGTGTGTTTGTGAGAGAGACAGACAGACAGACAGACAGAGACAGAGAGACTGAAAGACTGAGAGAGACAGAGAGAGACAGAGACAGAGAGAGACTGATTGATGAGGGACATAAAAAGAGATAAAGAACAGAGAGACAAGGACAGAAGGAGGCATTTAACAGGGTTGTGGAAGACAGAGAAGAGAGATGAGACACAGAGACAGAGATTGAAAGAGATATGAGGATAGAAGATGAAGTATTGAGGAAGTGCGAGTAGCTTAGCTATGTGGAATGAGTGCCGAGTGATAAGTCTGGAGAGATAGCAGAAACCAGATCATGAAGGACTTCTGAAAGCATACTGATTCATTGTTCTGGTTTCTGGAGGCAGGACTCTATTTATTCTCTTGTCCCCCTGTGCCCCAACTCTATCGGGGAGAATGCCGCTTCAGGGCTACAGTTAACAATGTCAGCTCAGGCCCTGTGTTCAACAGTCCTCAACATATTTGTGTATTCACCTTTCCCAGAGAACAGTTACCAGAGTAAATGGCTGCAGATCCCTTTAGGAAAAGACTGGGAATCATTACTGTGCATACAGACCATGGTGTTACAAGGGTCCTTCCTCCAGAGGACCCAGCCTCCCATTCAGTCAGTAAATTCAAGGACCAAAAACTGGCTCAGGTCTGGAACTGGGCAAAGGATCAAGCTTTTTCTTGAGACAACTGTCCTAAGCCTAAGATCATTCCCCCTTGATCTCCTCTGATTGTACAAGCTGCCCATCTATTTTGCCCAAGGATGTTGTGCACTATTAACCAGCTCTGTGGGTCAGGCCCCTTGGCTGCCACTCCGACCCTGCTGTTCACTATGATAATTGCATCCACCTGGCTTCTGGCGATTAAATGCCACCACCTGGCCTCTATTTTGGGGTCCTATTACCTCTGCTGCTATCAATGAGCCTAGTTCTTACCCTTCCTTCCTACTGCCAGTCCTGGATTATGGAAGAGAGCCATTCATTACTGAATTATTAGTGATGCCAGTGTCCCTCTCACCAACCCATTCTTAAAGTCTTGGTAAATGATGTATCCTCTGGGCCTTCCCATGAAACACAATCTTCTGGCAAGGCTTTGGTCTGTCATAGTATATCCATTTCCCTGAGCATTTTAATATTCTCTTCTGTGGTCAGCCATGGCAATTGGAACTTTGCTTAGCATGAGCCATCACTTTTTCCATGCTTTCAGGAACCATCTACAGGGCGAATTTGCACCATCTCCTGGAGTTCTCTGCCAGGGTGTTAATTTCTGTATCTGGGGAGAGTGCTTGGCAATCAATAAATACTCTGGAATCCAATCTTATGTTCTTGATCATAAGCCCCCTTGATCAAACATTCTTAGAATCCAATCCCACCTGTGTTTCCCTAGCTTTTGGAAATACAAGCTTGCTAGGTCTTACAGCTCTTTTGAGATGTTGCCCTTTTCTTCCCCTACCTGGTCCACCATGTCACCTAGCTATAGACCTGATAGCCTGGATGGGAGGTGGGGACAGATCCTAAGTGGAGGTACTTGTTGTCTTGTTATAGAGAGGCCTCTCCATGGTTTCCAAGTAAGAGGCAAGGGGAGTGCTCTTACTAAGAAGGGGTGGACCACTTATGCTGGCCCGGGGCTTCTAGAGGAGGTCTAGAACAGATACTCCCTTCCTGAGTGTCAGGGGCCCATGTTTTCCAAACCTGGGCCCTGACCTTGGCTTGACATATCTGCCTTGACTGAGCAGTTAATCTTCCCTGGAACTTGGGCCTCTATTAGGTCTTGGGCCTGGTGCTTGGCTTCCTGCCCTCCTCGGGGAGGAGATGAGAGCCCCTCTGTAAGGTATCAGGAGTTCCCTTGGCTTTCACAGGTGGATTTCAATTGCCTACTGATCCAGCAGCTTCTCATGATCTCTATGAAAGGCATCAATGGTGTTATGCAATAACCATCTATAGTAGGTTGAAGTGTGACTCCCAAAAGATATGTGTGCCCCAAATCTCAGAATGTGGCCTTACTTGGAAACAGGGTCTTTACAGATGTAATTAAGTTAAGGATCTTGAGATGAGATCATCCTGGATTTCGGGTATGCCCTACATCTAATAGCTCATTTTAAGAGAAGGGAGAGGGATATTTGAGACACATTGGTACAGAAGGAAGAAGATGGAGGTACAGTGTGAAGATGGAGGTAGAGTTTGGAGTTGCAAAGCCCCCATGAGTTGCCAGCAGCCATGAGGAGAGAGGCATGCAACGGATTCTCCCTCAGAGCCTCCAGAAGGAACCAACCCTGCTAACCCTTCAATTTTGGGCATTTGGCCTCCAGAACTGTGAAGGAATCTATTGTTGTTGTTTGAAAATGCCACGTTTGTGGTAATTTGTTATGACAGCATTAGGAAAGTACTCCCCCACCCAATCCCATTGTCCTCATAGCTACTACGTGCCCATACGTCTGAACACCTGATAGATCACACCAGCTTGTGATTGCCAGTGGTACATGCCATCCCGATTCACTACAGGTGAATGTTTTAACAATTGGGCTATTATCACCTTGGGCTGGGGGCTGTCTGTACTGCACCTGCCATTAGTGGTGGGGTCTTCACTGATGAGCGATTTAGGTCTAAACCCCTCATCTATTGCCTGTTTTCTGAGATTCACTCTGATCCCAACTGTCACAATTTGGATTCTCTGTAAGCGGTTGCTGAGATAAGACTTGGCACGCAGAATATTTAATAGGGATCACTGGCTGTGGCAGGGAAAGGGAGGAGGTAGACTGAGCAGAGGGAGAAGTCAAACTGTAATGCAGACATAAGAGAGCCTTGGCCAGACCTACCAGGACCACAACACAGCGGGCTAAGATGAGCGCACTCTCCAATCCCCACTGTAATTAATCTTTGGATGAGGATACCCCCTGAAGCCAACCCCTCAGAAGCTGTCAGCTGAGACAAAAAGTTCTTCTTTTAAGGGGCATCTGGACAGCTCCCATCTGTGTTCACTGCTTCAGGATAAAGGTGAAAGAAGTCTTATCCTCATTAACAGATGAGAAAACTGAGCCTGAAAAAGGCTAAGTAACCAGCCCTGCAATAGCAATTAGCAGAATCAAACTCTGAATCTTCCAGAAAGAAGGAAACTAAGATTGAGGGTTACTCTGTGCGAGGCACTTTAGGAGATTTCACATTTATTTCCTCTTGGTTCCTCATAATATTGAACACCATTCATTACTTTCTTTAATTTTTTAAAAGTAATTTTTAAATGTTTGTTTATTTTTGAGAGAGAGAGAGAACACAAGCTGGAGAGGGGCAGAGAGAGAGAGAGGGAGACACAGAACCCAAAGCAGGCTCTGGGCTCCAAGCTGTCAGCGCAGAGCCCAACGAGGGGCTCGAACTCACAAACCATGAGATCATGACCTGAGCCAAAGTCGGACACTCAACCAAATGAGCCACCCAGATGCCTCTAATTTTTTTTTAAGTAGACTTCATGCTCCACACAGAGCTCAAGGTGGAGCCCAATGCAGAGCCCAACGTGGAACTTGAACTCAAGACCCTGAGATCAAGACCTGAGCTGAGATCAAGGGTCAGATGCTTAACTGACTGAGCCATCCAGGTGGCCCACTTTCTCTAATTTTAGAACAGAACTAAAGCCTAGGGGAGTTAAGCATTTTGCCCAAGGCCAATGGGGTTGGTAAGAAATGGAAATAGTTAGAATTTGAACCTAGGTGTGTGTGTTTCCATAATCCTTTAAGAAGCCGGGAGGGAACATTACCTCTCATGTACTTATAGTCAAAAATGTAGAGAGGAGCATTCCATAATTAACTAGAGCTCAACTATTATCCAGGGAAAGGCAAAGTGTGTTTCTAGTCTTTATTTAGAACAACAAGATTGCAGGCAAAATCTGAATCAGAGATATCATCTGGCAGCTTTGCAGGAGGCTCCTTGTTGGAAGGTTTGATTCCTTCTTGGATGATGTGGAATGAGCTAAGTGGTTAGTCATACATGTGACAGAAAAACAAGACTGGCTTATTGGTAAAGGCTAGGAAAAAAGAAAGGCTTTTTAAAATAAGCACTGACAGTTTGCTATGAGAGAATTCTGGTGTTGGAGTCAGAAAGCCTCAGATTTTTAAAATAATTCTTTTTCTGATTACAAAAGTAATTTATGGGTATTATATGAGAGTCCTGAGCAGCAAATAGAGGAAAATTACAATCATTTAGATCTCCACCACAGAGATAATCCTTGCTAATGTTTGGATGCTGAGCCTTCTAGTTTTTTCTCTTGTGAATAAATAACTACTGATAGATCTAATATATTCATGTAAAGTATATATATGCATTTATAGATAATGTTTTATAGGTTTTATTTCACCAATATGGTACCTTTAATGTATAGATTACTTTTTAATATTTTATTTATTTATTTATTTCAGATGACCCTTTAAAAAATATTTATTTATTTATTTATTTATTTATTTATTTATTTTGAGACAGAGACAGCAAACACACCCATGGAAGGGGCAGAGCGAGAAGGAGAGAGAGGGAATCCCAAGCAGGCTCCTGCTGTCAGCGCAGAGCCTGATGCAGGGCCTGATACGACAAAAAGATCATGACCTGAGCTGAAATCAAGAGTCAGATGCTCAACCAACTAAGCCACCCAGGCACCCCTGTAACTTGAATTTTTTTTAAGTTGGTGCTAAAATGGAGCTCTTGAATCATATTTACAAGATCCCAATTTTTTTTTACTAAGATATAATCGACATATAACATTGTAGCAGTAAATGATATGTTCTACGTATGTGTTGTGTTTACCAGAATAAGTTTAGTTAACATCCATTACCACACAGTTACAGATTTGTTGTTGTGATGAGAGATTTTAAGATCTACCCTCTTGGGATGCCTTAGTGGTTCAGTTGGTTGAGCCTCTGATTCTTGGTTTGGGCTCAGGTCATGACCCCAGGGTTGTGGGATAGAGCCCCGCGTCGGACTCTGTGCTGCTCATGGAGCCTGCTTAAGATTCGTCTTTCTCTCCCCCTGCCCCTCTCTCCCATTTGTGGGCTCTCTCTCTGTCTCTTTCTCTCAAAAAAATAAATATAAAAAAAATCTACTCTCTTTGCAACTTTCAAATATAATGCACAGTATTAGTAACTATAGTCACCATGCTGTGTATGACATCCCCAGAACTTATTTATCTTATAATCGAAAGTCTGTACTTTTGACCACCTTCACCCGTTTTCCCTACCCCCACCCACAAGACCCCAATCTTGTCCCCACTACTTCCTGTATAACCAAAGGCAAATTCCTAATCCTCTCTCCAGGCCTCAGTTTCCTCACCTGACAAATGGAAGTTATAATAGTGCTTACATCACAATGTTGTTGTGAGCAGTGTAGGTAAATCTGTTGTTTTAGTGCATGGTACATCATAAGTAGTCAAATACAGTTGTCCTTACAAATACAATTATTAGGGGCGCCTGGGTGGCTCAGTCAGTTGAGTGACCGACTTCGGCTCAGGTCATGATCTCGTGGTTTGTGACTTCGAGCCCCGCGTTGGGCTCTGTGCTCACAGCTTGGAGGCTGGAGCCTGCTTCTGATTCTGTGTCTCCCACTCTGTCTGCCCCTCCCCCACTCATGCTCTGCCTCTCTCTGTCTCAGAAATAAATAAACATAAAAAAAAAGCAAAAAAACCCAAATACAATTATTAGTTATTATTAGAAGAGGAGAACCTATTGTTATGCCCAGAATTCGTGATCCCCAAAGACCACCAGGGAGCCGAGTCCGATGCAAAAGCAAAGAGCCTTTATTCGACCTAGCTTGAGCTCAATGCCCTACCTGCATGGATGCAGCGGTGAGATACCAGAGAGAGAGAGTGAATTTCAAAAGGACAAAGGTTTTATTGGGGCCTAGGCGCGGTTGGTGAGGTAATGGCTGTGGCCTCAGCCGATTGGCTGGGGAAGGGTCCGAGTCCTGTTAGGCAGGTGAGTGGGGGATTACTCAAGGGGAGGAGGTGTAGTCAAGGTGAAGGACACAGAACAAGATGGAGTCGGCCTGTGTAGGCCCGCCCTTTCACTATGTCATACAGTAACTTCTTTGGTTGCCATTAGTATTTTCAATTCCTCCTTGACCCTTTTCTTTTGAGTTTATTTTTTTTAATTAATTAATTAATTGGGGCGCCTGGGTGGCTCAGTCGGTTGAGAGTCCGACTTCGGCTCAGGTCATGATCTCATGGTCCCTGGGTTCGAGCCCCACGTCGGGCTCTGTGCTGACAGCTCAGAGCCTGGAGCCTGTTTCAGATTCTGTGTCTCCCTCTCTCTCTGACCCACCCCCGTTCATGCTCTGTCTCTCTCTGTCTCAAAAATACATAAAACATTAAAAAAATTTAAGTTAATTAATTAATTAATTAATTATTTTAATATGAAATTTATTGTCAAATTGGTTTCCATACAACACCAAGGGCTCATCCCAACAGGTGTCCTCCTCAATGCCCATCACCTACTTTCCACTCCCTCCCACCTCCCATCAACCCTAAGTTTATTCTCAGTTTTTAAGAGTCTCTCATGATTTGCCTCCTTCCCTCTCTGTAACATTTTTTCCCCTTCCCCTCCCACCATGGTCTTCTGTTAAGTTTCTCAGGATCTCCATAAGAGTGAAAACATATGGTATCTGTCTTTCTCTGTATGACTTATTTCACTTAGCATAACACTCTCCAGTTCCATCCACATTGCTACAAAAGGCCATATTTCATTCTTTCTCATTGCCACATAATATTCCATTGTGTATATAAACCACAACTTCTTTATCCATCCATCAGTTGATGGACATTTAGGCTCTTTCCATAATTTGGCTATTGTTGAAAATGCTGCTATGAACATTGGGGTACAAGTGCCCCTATGCATCAGCACTCCTGTATCCCTTGGGTAAACCCCTAGCATATGACTCCTCTACCCTTTCTTAACCTACCTTACCTCACCCTTCAGCCATCAGCTAAGCAATTGTTTTCAAATTACATCCTGTGTCAGAATGGCTTGGAGGGCTAGTTAAAACATTGCTGAGCCCTACTCCCAGAGCTTCCCCCTCAGAAGGTCTGAGAATTTGTACTTGTAACAGTGCTGATGTGGTTGATGCTAACCACTAAGCTAGATTATTCTGGGACAAATTATCCTAGGAAAGGGATGTGTTGGCAGAGGAAAGAGTGCTGCTTCTGGCTTTTGAGTTCCCAAAGCCTAGGCTTTCAAGAGAATGAAAAGAACTCAGGGCATATTCAGCACATTTGAGAGAAGAATTTGAGGATTCAGACCAAGGCTTCTTGTCCTCAAAACTACAGGATGATTTTCTGTGCCAGGAGAGGAGAAGGACAGAGAGGGCATGAGGAAGCAGAGAATTTGTGGGTTTGGACCTGAAGGGACCACATGGACAGGAGCTGAGCCAGCCTCTGCTCACCATCTAGCTTCTACCAGCGTGAATGCTCTCCCTTACCCGCAACCAGAAGAATTTGAGAAATGAATCAGTGTCTGTGGGCTACCCTACCTCTGTTTTAAGGGCTCTGCTGTCTCTTGCTGGTGAGGAATGAGGACCTCTTTCAACAGCACCCAGAGGGGCCCTGCGGGAGTAGTGCCTACCTGCACCCCCAAGACTTTGCTCAGTCCCTGTCCAGCTGCATTGTGCGGGGCATGGGGTAACTATGGCAACGACTCCTCTTAGCTTTTCCATGGACACTCCTAATCCTTCTGAGATGGCCTTCAGATGTACCACTGAAGGAGTGAGTGGACTCAGAAAAATTGCATCCCGTTGATTGCTTTTCCTGGATGTGAAATCTGATGTTTCAGAATCTGAATTTCTTCATGAGGTTGGGAGAACTGAGTGAGAAACGTTACTGTTTTTATTATTTAAAAATACTTTTTTCAAAGTTTATTCATTTTTGAGAGACAGAAAACCTGTGTGTGAGCGGGGGAGGGGCAGAGAGACAGAGGGACAGAGGATCTGTCTGAAGTGGGCTCTGCGCTGACAGTGGAGAGTCTGATGCAGGCTCAAACTCACAAACTCTGAGATCCTCACCTGAGCCGAAGTTGGACACTTAACCAACTGAGCCATCCAGGTGCCCCTGAGTGAGAAACTTTACATGAAAGTATTTTCCACAGTACCAGTAGATCCTCAACAAAGTGAGTTTACTGATTCTTCCCTTCTCATCTGGAAGTGATCAGTAGAGGATGGGTGGGTGGGTGGATGGATGGATGGATACAGCAGCACTCTACCTACACTACAGGTTTTCCCAGGACTTGGTACCTGCTTTTGCTTACGTTGGCTTTTTTTTTTTTTTTTTTTTTTTTTAGTACCCACCGAAACTTCCTGAGAAATAGGTATGATTATCCCCAGTCTACAGATAAGGAAACCCAGAAACCAAGTCTCAGTGAGGTTGAGCAATTTATCCAGGATTCATCTGCTGGCAAGTGGCAATGCAAACTGCAAACCCAAGTCTGTATTAGTTGGAAAAAAGGGAGGGGTAGAGAGAGGATAATCAAAAGGATGAGTTAGAATGACATTCTTGGTGGATTTCCAGAGGTAAAAAGTAGAGACTCATAGAACTGAATTTACTATACATTACCTTCTGTTTTCTTCACATTTACATTGTTGTTAAAGGTACAACTTTCTTCAGTTAAAAAGATTAAAGCATAATTTACACGCAGTAAAATTCACCTTTGTAGTGTTTAGTTCTGTTAAGTGTTGACAAATGTCACAAATATAGTTGTGTAACTACACCATAATCAAGATATAGAAGAGCCCTATCCCCCACCCAAATTTCCCAAACTCTCAACCTCTGGCATCTCCTACTCTGCTTTCTGACCTTATAGTTTTGCCATTACAAGAATGTCATATGCATGGAATTGTATGATATCTGGCGTTTTGAGTCTGGCTTAATTCACTTTGCATATCTGTATAGTGCATCTTTAAATGTTTCCTAGGTACAGTCTCTTGATTATAATTCTCATAAACTCTTTGTTTTTTTCTTTTCGAGGATGCAGGGAAAAAACTCTGTAATTTTCCAAAGGCAATTTCTCCTTAAACAGTAAAAAAAAAAAAAGGACGGAGGGCGGGGAGAGTGGGGAAGAAAGATTTAAGTTGTTTCCTCTTTAAATCTTCTATGCCGTAGGAAGCACAGCACAGAGTCTGGTTAACTTTTCATAATGTCAAACACAAAAACCCACTTAAACCTAGGTGATCAGTCATTCCTGATTAAACCTTCAGGAGACTCTTAGGACCTGGGGCAACAATAAAGAGAAATGAGTCTTGATTTTAGGCAATGTAAGAACTAACTCCCATAAATAAGGTACTTGCTTGCTTAGAAGCAGGGTGATATGGTGGATTGGTTAGAAGAAAGCAGAGCAGATAGGAGATGACAAGGATAATAGAGGATGTGGATTTCACTGGCCAGGAGACACGAAGACCAAGGAGCAAGTTCTATATCCATCCACCTTTTCATCAACCCATTCATCATCCATCAATCCATTAATTCAACAATTATCTTTGGAACACATGTGTCATACAAGAGTAAACAACATATAGTTCTGCTCCTCCATGAGGTCACATGTAGGGCTTCCAGATACAGTTCCATAGGATGTACACTGCATAACTTCAGGGGTCACTCCTTACATCATTGTGTCTGATGAGTTGTGCAATGTATAACCCATGCTGCTCAGCCCCAGTCTAGACAGGAAGACAAACAAGTAAACAGACAGTTGTGGTACAGTATTTAAGATAAGTAAGAAGGGAGACTGTGTGAGCCAAGAGGAGGGGTACTTAATCAAGTCATTGGACATGGGGGTGGATTTCACTTAATATCTAAACTGAGCCCTGTGGAAAAGTGGAAGTTAACTGGGGGAAGATGTGGGAAGAAAAAGATCCAAGCAGAGGAAATAGCATTTGAAAAGCCCTAGAGGCCTTCTTTTGCTTGGTACATTCAGGGATTTGGGACCAGTTTATGTAGTTGGAATGAGGAGGGAGGGATAGGCAAAGAACGTGACAGATGAATTTAGAGAGGTTGGCAGGGGCCACATCAGAGGAGGTCTGGTAGGGGAGGCTAAGGGGATGGACTTTATCCTGAGGCCGTTGAGAACCAACTGGAGGAGGACATGACATGGCCAGAGTTGCTGTTTGAAATGATCATTCTGGCTGCTATGTGAAAGACAGGTTGGGAGGGCACCAGATGGGAAGCTTGGAGTTTGGTTAGGAGTCTGGGCCAGTTACCTGGGTGAGAGATGAGAGAACTTAGAGTAAGGTCATGGTTTGAAAGAAGGGGACAGAGATGAACTATGTTAGGAGGTAGAATTGTCAGGATTTGGTGATTGATCAGATAACAGGAGATAGAGAGGCTAGGAATGAGGGGTGGCCCAGGTTGCTGCTTGACACTTGGGTACATAGTGGGGCCATTAACTGAGATGAATGAGGGAGGTGAGGTTCATCGGTAAGGTAATGAGCTCTATTTGGGTTATGTTGAGTCTGAGATCCCCATGGGACCACAGGTGTTGATGAACACAGCATATAGAGCTCTGATGCTTGGGAGGGTAATACGGAGGTCCTCATACCCCCACAG
Organism: Prionailurus viverrinus; assembly: GCF_022837055.1. Lineage (NCBI taxonomy): Eukaryota > Metazoa > Chordata > Mammalia > Carnivora > Felidae > Prionailurus > Prionailurus viverrinus. Next base: position 52,643,109 of record NC_062562.1, read on the forward strand.
TCATTGGAGATGATATTCCAGGCACCTCATGAGAGTGAGAAAAAAAGACCTAGATTGGAGCTCCAGGAAGCACTGAATCTAAGAGACACACTGATGTCAAGGAGAAGAAGCCAAGGAAAGCCACCCCATTTTCTTCTTCCTGCTGCTTCCTGGGTTGTCAAGTTTGACTCTGGCCAGAGTACAGTGGGGTGAGGGTGATTTCCAAGCTCCTAAAACATTCATCACAGCAGCCCCAACAGTCATCACAGAGCCTGGCAAGTAAAGGTGCTGATCTGGTAGCGGTTTTAAAAAAAAGATTGAATGAATATGTTAAAAAGTGGGACTATAAAGCATGGAGACTTCAAAAACAATATACCAGTGCTTATAAATCCAAAAACATGTTCCCTGCAAAGCAGTCACCTTAATGAATATTTATCTCCATATAGGAAAAGCCTCTTAGAGTATGCAAGCAAAGACAGATATCATTTAGATCTGATGTAGCCTGTGTCGGGCTCTGTGCTGACAGCTCAGAGCCTGGAGCCTGCTTTGGATTCTGTCTTCCTCTCTCTCTGCCCCTCCCCGCCCCCATCTCAAAAATAAAAAAATTGAAACATCAGAAAAATGTAATTTAAAAATCATTAAAGATTGAAAGGCAAGTGACAAATTAGGCAAAGTGAACTATAGGACACCAAAAGGGTGGGCTTTCCTAGTACATAAGTATGTGTAACAAAAAGAAAAAGAAAGAGATACATATTTCAATGTGAAATTAACCAAAAATTATGAATAGGAAACTCACAAAAGGACAAATACAAATAAGAAATAAACCTATAAAAAGTTCCATCATATTAATAGTCAAAATAACATTGTTCAATTACCAACTTGGCAATGAATTTTGAAAGTTTTAAAAATATACAGACTCTGGGGTGCCTGGGTGGCTCAGTCGGTTAAGCGTCCAACTCTGGATTTTAGCTGGGGTCAAGATCTCACAGGTTTGTGAGTTTAAGCCCCCCATCGGGCTCTGTGCTGATGGCACGGAGCCTGCTTGGGATTCCCTCCCTCCCTCTCTCTCTCTCTGCCCCTCCCCTGCTTGTGTGTGTGCTCTCTCTCCCTCTCTCTCAAAATAAACGAACTTTAAAATAAAAATAAAACTAGATGTACTCTTTCACGTAGAAATTCCACAGCTAGAAATTTATATTAAGGAAATAATCAGGGATGTGCAAAAAATATATTAATACAAAAATTGCATCATAATTTTAGTAACAACGAAATTGGAAACAACAAAAACAATGACAGGAAATTGCAGATGACTTTCTTTTCTATTTTCTATAGTAAAGGGAAATGGCCTTTACAATTTGGGCAACAAATAAATTCTGCTTTTTCTAAAAGGGGAAAAGAATGCCACCTTGACCACAAATATTCTTTTGGAGGGCTGCTGCTGTTCAGAATCTTCTAGGGCCCCCTCTGCAGCAGTCTTAAGAGCTAGTTTCTGTGACACATAAGAAATTGATCATATTATTCCATAGTTATCACTTCATTTTGGGTCAAATACGGCCATGCTTCACTTCTATCATTCACCTTATTCATCTGTTTCTATACCAAATAACTTCAGGATCTTCTGAAAAATCACTCTACTAAAGTACAAAAATTTCCCCTTCACTGAAGGAATGCAAACAAATGTTTGGATTTTAGGAATGTATATATATATGTATATATATATATATATATATATATACACACACAGGAATACATTTATATATATATATATATACAGGAATACATATATATATATATATATATACACAGGAATACATATATATATGTATATACAGGAATACATATATATAGGAATATATATACATATATATATATGCTTATCACAGTGCTCAGCATATGGAGCTCAATAAATAGTAGCAGTTGTTATTCCCATTTTCTTATTTTGTTTTATTTATTTCCTAATTTGTCTAGGAGGCCAGATTGCTGAGGCCAGATGGGTGAATTCTCCAGCCAATGCTTTTGATAAAATACTGAGTCATTCCATCACTTTTTTGGAGCTGGACACTCAGTAGCCTCCCACCTTAAAATGTCAAGATTCCAGGAACCAGAGAAGCAAATGAATAATGTCTAATCAACTGCCTTAACAACACTCACGTACTATACGAGTGGACATTGTGGTTCCTCAATACACATCAATATGTGATCTTTGAGGTAAAGGCAGCTTGCCTTGGTCTGCCCTCCACTGTCATCTAGGGGTGGGGAGGGGAAGTGCTGCCTGTAATGCCTTGTGGTACCACTTGGGGAAGATCGTGGGCTGCACAGTGTCACCTCTACAAGGAGCTCAAGCTGGTCTTCCCCAGCTCCAAAGCAGGGTCTGGATGGAGGTGAAAAGATAGAGGAAATCTGAAAATAGACCTCAGAATGCGACAGACCTTTGAATCTAAGCTCTGTCACAGCTGCATGACTTCATCACTTTCCATCTCTGAGTTTCATACTCTTAAAAAGGGGATATAATAATGGCTGTTTCATAGGGATCTTGTATGATGGATTGAGATAACAAAAATAACCGCCTAAAATAACATCTGATACATTGCTCTACAGATGGTATCTCTAGTAAAAGATTCAAAGCACATGATTAATAAATGCTGCTAGGGGGGTGTAAAGTGATCATAAATAAAACTAGCTGGGGATGGGGGAGGAATTCTCCGGACTTTTCCTATCCTTGAAATTTCAAGATCGCACTTCTCTCTCTTCCCTCTGCTGAATCCACTGCTGGGGCCACGTGTCCCATAGGCAGGCTCTGGCCCCTTGGGAGACCTACCTATGCTGAATAGTGGGAAATAGGGGTAGAGTAGACAGCTCAGGACAGCAGCTCTGCACAGAGTCAGAAGAGCCAGGGTGAAAGCATGGGGCTGGAAAAAGAGAACAGGGATGGCAAACAGTTCTCATTTTGCACACCCAATCTGTTTGGGGAGTAGATGAATGTGTTGAGAAGGAATCTGGGGTTGAGTTCAAGAGTGAGGGTTGTGATCAATTAGCAATGTCTGCTGCAGTTGTGGGATAGGGAACTGGTGCCAATATCTGCCCTCTGTGATCTGACAAAGTGCTATCCAATCATGGTCCATGGACCAGAGCTCATCTGCAAGCTACTAGAAACTGGTCTGTGACAAGGTAAGAGCAGAAATTGAGAGTAAGTGTTTAAAATTTTTCATCGCAATTTGACAGAGTAATTTTATTGAATCTATTGAATCTAATTGAATCTATTGAATTTATTGAATCTATTGAATCTAATAATAAAACATTCAGGCTTTTATTTTGGATGTATTTCTTCTTATTTTTTTTCTAGATAATTCACTTTTATTACATTTTATAAAATTATTAGTCCGTGACATATCAAGGGAAAAAATGGTTCTTCACCAAAGAGTCTTTCAGAAGCAGTGGCTGAGAGCTTCAGGTGAAAGGGGCAAAAGGAGTTTTTTCCTTTTTTTTAATTAATTTTTTAATGTTTATTTATTTTTGAGAGAGACAGAGAGTGAGTGGGAGAGGGGCAGAGAGAGAGGGAGACACAGAATCCAAAGCACGCTCTAGGGTCTGAGCTATCAGCAACAGAGCCCGACGTGGGCTCGAACCCATGAGCTGTGAGATCATGACCTAAGCCGAAGTTGGATGCTTAATCAACTGAGTCACCAAGGTGCCCCAAAAGGAGGTTTTTCTGCTCCTGTGTGGACTACCAAACTGATTAGAACAGGAGTCAACAGTGTAAGGAGTGGGTATTGCGTACATTTCTGCGAATCTCCCTTAGGAAACTGCAGCAGTCAGTGAGTTCAAGTTTGAGACCCTGGCTGCCTTTGCTTCAGAGAATGGGCAGTAATATGAATACTCCCATTTGCCTTTTCTGCTTATTGTCCTCCCAAAGGTTGATTGCTTTTGGGAAAACTGAGGCAGGTCAACAAATACGACCTAAGTTCTCACAAAAAGTTTCCAAGGTGGAGTTGTCGGCAGGTATCTATAGCCTCCCATGGAGACAACAGGAAGAGAACAGTCACATGTGGATGTGTTTACAGGCCTCCTGTGTGGCAGGCCCCAAGATGCACCACTAAGTGGATGACACAGGTGGCAAGTGTGGTAGACTGCCTGCTACCTCAGTTCTGGATCCTTAGAACTAAGGGTATGTATGCTTCCTCTGTTCAACTTAGCGGTGGATTTGGGCAGTCTGATTTCTATAGCAGGCTGAGCAAGCTAGGGAATGACAACTGTCAGGAAATCATTTATATTGAAATCACAAAATAAAAAGCACATGGTAGGGAAAAGCAGATGAAAGCTGAAAGCTTAGCAGAAAATTGTAATCATGTAGGCAGACAATGCAAAGGAAGGATGGGTAGGTGGATGGCAGCCCTCCCCCTCACCTGGGAGCTGTTTCAACTCACCCAGAAGCAAGAATGTCTTTCCTGCAGCCAAGGTTTTGCACAGTGACTCCAGAGGCTCCATGCTCAGGGAGTGTGGGACCAGTGTTGGTAGAGGTCGCATGTTGTAGTGGTCTAGACGTAAGGAAGGAGTTGGACCAACTTGGGTTCCAATACCGATCTGCCGCTTACTAGCTGTGCCATCAAGGGATAGTTGCCTTACTGTGGTGACTCACAGTTTGCCTCATCTTTAATATGGGGATAATATTAGGGCTGCCTCCTAGGTTATTCAGGTTCCTTTAGCACATTCCCGTGGGGTGGGCTCCAAAAAGAGTTGAGCTGAGCTAAACATGAGAGTCCTCTGGTCCGATTCCTTTAGGTTTTCAGATGTGGAAACTGAAGCTCAGGGAGAGGAGAGAAATTGCTTAAGATTAAATTTGCTGGGGTGTCTGGGTAGCTCAGGTGGTTGGGTGTCTGACTTTGGCTCAGGTCATGATCTCATGTTTTGTGAGTTCGAGCCCCACATCAGGCTCTGCTGATAGCTCAGAGCAGAACCTGCTTTGGGTTCTGTGTCTCTCCTTCTCTGCCCCTCCCCCACTCTTTCTCTCTCTCTCTCTCTCAAAAAAATAAAAACAAACATTAAAAAGGTTAAAAAAAACCAGATTGAATATGCCAAGTAGTGCTGGGATTGGGTCTAAACTCCAGCTTTTTCAGCTTACTAGCTAGCTAAAAAAATTCAAAACTGCTTTGTCATCCAGTTTGAAAAGTGTACAAAACCAAATGGTTTCCTAGGTTTTACTTTCCTCATGTGTGTAGCCAAAGTCCCAGCTCAAGCCTGAGTGCGGATTCAGATGCAAATCCTGACTCCCTAGCATACCAGTATTTCCTGGGAAAGAGCTCATCCTAAGGAGAGGAGGCAACTAACATAATGAGCTTGACTCACTAGTAAATTACGCTCTTCAGATAGGGTCATGAGTAGAGTGTGGTGGGTCTCAATTGGTTCTGGGTTCAGATCTAGACACTTGTGTTGAGGTCCTTGCAAAGAAGAGGATTGTAATTGCTCTGTTTTACTAAAAAGTCTGTGATGTTTTGCGCATGAGCAGCATTACTCTGCAACAGTTCTAACAGAGGGTAGCACGAAAGGAGATGAGAAGCGTTCACTCCACTTGTCTGCTACATTACAGGGTAGCCTGACCTCCTGGACGCTTCAGTTGTGGCAGAAGATGGTGTTGTCCAGAGGGGACTCAGAGATCCTCAGTGGGTGTGTGAGAGAGCAGGCAGAAGCCTGTGATGGTAGAGATAAGTCTATCTAACTTATAGTAGACACTACTAATTGTCTACCCAATACCATTCCCTCTTCTTTGGTAACTGAACTGCCATCTTGTTCAAAGAGGCAATGTGTCTGGCCCAGATTATGGATCCGGGCTGAGTCAATTATAATAATTGCATGGCCCCTCTTTCCCAGGCTCCCTTGAAGTTGAAATGAGCGTGTGACCTAATACTGGTCACTGTGCCTTTAGGGGCAATCTGCTCTGGGGACATCTGGGAAAGTGTTCAGGGTATAAACATGGATCCCTTTCTTTTTCTTCCTGCATGAATGTGGCTTTGATGGCTGGGGCTGCAGCAGCCATTTATTTAGAATCTCCATTAGCTGACTCAGGCAAAACAAAACAATACAAAACAAAGCAAAATGAAACAGCCTCCTATTTGTTTATGCCACAAAGGTCAGGTTTTCTGTTCTTTGGGGCAGAAAGCATTCCTAACTTGATAAATAAACACACATAAAGAATGAAAGCATAGGGGCACCTGGGTGGCTCAGTTGGTTAAGTGTCTGACTCCAGCTCATGTCATGATCTTGTGGTTTGTGAGTTCAAGCCCTGCGTCAGGCTCTGTGCTGACAGCTCGGAGCCTGGTGCCTGCTTCAGATTCTGTGTCTCCCTCTCTCTTTCCCCCTCCTCCACTCATGCTCTATCTCTCTCTCAAAAATAAATAAACATTTAAAAAAATTTTTTTTAATAAAAAAGAATGAAAGCATAGTTATTAGAAAGGAAGCAACTAATACATCATCATTTTTAGATATTATAATTGTGTACATTAAAAAATCCAAAAGAATCTACACAAAATGATTAAATTAATAAGTGAATTTAGCAAGATCACTGGATACAAGATCAATATACAAAAATAATTTTATTTCTAGCAACACATTGAAAATGAAATTTTTAAAAATCGATTTATAATGGCATAAAAGGCACCAGCTATCTAGGAATAAATTCAATGAAAGATATATAAGATCTAAAAAGAAAAACAAAAAATAAACCCAAAACATTATGGAGGGAAATTAAAGAAGATCTAAGCAAACAAACAAATAAACAAACAAAAAACCCGAGGGATATTTCATTAGGAAGACTCATTATTGTAAACATGACAATTCTCACTACGTTTACTCATAATTTTAGTGCAATCTCAACTTTAAAAAATTCCAACAGGTATTTTGGTGAAGATTGACAAACTTGGCAAAGAATTAAGAATAGCCAAAGCAGAGGTGCCTGGGTGGCTCAGTCAGTTAAGCATCCGACTTCAGCTCAGATCATGATCTCACAGTCAGTGAGTTTGAACCCCGTGTCGGGCTCTGTGCTGACAGCTCAGAGCCTGGAGCTTGCTTTGGATTCTGTGTCTCCCTCTCTCTCTGTCCCTCCCCTGATTGTGCTCTCTCTCTCTCTCTCAAAAATAAATAAACATTAAAAAAATTTGTTAAAAAAAAAGAGTAGCCAAAGCAATCTTGAAGAACAATGTTGTCTTACCTACTAGAGTTTTATGTTACTAGTGTGATGTGAAGTTGTAACATAAAGCTTATAGTCATTAAGACAGTGTGGCATTGGCCCAAGGATGTACCAACAGAATGGGATAGAGAGGCAACGACATTATAGCTACATTAACTACATTCTTCAAACATGAGGAATGAATGAGGCTAGACACAAAAGGGTACATATTATACGACTAGATTTATATAAAGTTCAAAAAGGGGCAAAGACGGTAGGATGTTAGATAGTTGGCACTGGGAAAAGAAGTTACCCTGGGGTGGGTGTTAGGGACTGAAACTGAGCTGGAGGGCACTTCTGGGCTGTTTCTTTATCTGGGTTTTGGTAGTAGGCAATATTCACCTGGTGAAAATTCTTGAAGCTATACACTTATGACTCATGCACTTTCCTAATTTCTGTTATCCTTCTATAAAATGTTTACAATTAAAATTTTTTGAATGTTTATTTATTTTTGAGAGAGACAGAGAGAGAGAGACAGAGAGAGAGAGACAGAGAGAGAGAGAGCATGAGAGGGGCAGAGGGGGAGACACAGAATCCGAAGCAGGCTCCAGGCTCTGAGCTGTCAGCACAGAGCCTGACGCGGGGCTCGAATTCACGAGCAGCGAGATCATGACCTGAGCCAAAGTTGGACGCTCAACCGACTGAGCCACCCAGGCGCCCCATTTACAACTAAATTTTTAAAAGAGTGTGGGCTCTGGAATTGGATGGATTGGATTCAAATCCTGACTTGGCCTCTTATTGTCTGTGTCTTTAGAGAAGTTAAAACCTAATGCCTGTGTCCCAGTTTCTTCACATGTAATTTGAAATGAAAATAGTACCTACCTCATAGAACTGTCCCAAGGAGCAAATGAGTTAATATATATAAAACCCGTAAAACTGTCTCTGGTGAATTATAAACATTCTATGAAGATTGGCTATTATTATTCCTATTATATGACAATTTGCAGCCTAAGCTGGTGAGAAGAAGCTTTATAACTAGGGAGGAACTGGGAAGTTTAGTATCTAGGTTTTGTAGCCAGAATGACTAAAACAACAACAACAACAACAACAAACCAACGAATCAAGATGGTCTCCCAAACTATTTGCTTGTATGCTTGCTAGCTGGAGAGTTTCCAAACCAAAATGCATCTGAGCCAACAAAAGAGCTTGAAATCCACCAAGGATTCCAGTTATTCACTGGTTTGTTAGCTAGCTCTGAATTTGAGGGAAGACGTTTCCTCATTAGCTTGCAAGTTTAAAAAAAAAAAAAGGCAATTCAAAGTCTTTGCTCACTATTTTGTTAGCTAGCTAACAGCCTATAATTGAAGACTGCTACCAGCTTTTTGCTTAGTTTCTTTTACTAAAACATTCTTAGTTGTGAGTTGCTAAAAAGCAGACTTAGGATTCGTGATGATTCTAGGTCTTTGTTGGTGGACAGGTTGGAAAGACTTCACCATGTTTTTCTCCCGGCTATCTGCCTGAAGGCCTTGTCTCTAATTATGGAAGAAAACCTTTCGTCCTCAAGTGAAAGGGTTTTCAGGCTTCAGAGATCAGATAGGAGATAGATAATGTTGTACCCTGGGAATCACCTTGGTAGAGGACATAGGACCATATCGTGCCCTGCGGTGGAGAGCACAAAATAAGAGTTCTTTAGAACCAAAACCTGCCAGCTGGTTCAGAAAGTCACCTGGTCTTTTTTTTTTCTTTCCTTTTTCTAAGATAGGAAATTAAATGACCACACCTGTAATTGTTTCTGCATGAAGCCTTTAGAATAGAGGGCTTGTCTTTCCAGATCCCCAGGGCATAACAGCAGAAAGCTCTGATGAAAAACCAAAGACTAGTGGCTCCTGAAGGATCTCTCTTTCTCTGGTGCCGGAGCCCTTCAAAGCTGAGTACTGAATTCATTTGTTTCTCTCTTTGGGGCCTTCAAGCCATCTCAAAGTCTGTCCCTTTCCTCACTAGAGAAAAAACTCTTGGAGAGATGGATGTGACTCTGGGTACATCCTTCTATACAGAGAACAGAGAACAGCTGGACTTTGTGTCTCCCCAACTCAGCAGGGATAATTATTACACAGCTTAGTTGGAGGAAGAATATGTCTTTCTTTGTGTAAAGGCCAAAGCAGGCAGTGATCTATGAAGCAAGCTCAGCTCTGAAGAAGGAGAAGGAAAATATAAAGTGGCTAGGAGCTGGGATGAAGTTCAAACCCCAGCACTGCCACTTACTAGTTGTGTGACCTCCCGGCCTGTGAACTTGAATCCCTTTACTTGTTCAGAGGGGCCAAGAGCACCGACTTCATAGTGTGGTGGAGAGGACTAAATGAGATAACGTGCGGAGAATACTTAGCATGGGGCCCGGCACACAGCGAGCCATCGGAAAATGACAGCTTTTCTTTTTATCATTCGTGTCAGGTGGTACCTCTCATGGCTTCTGAAATTATAGCTGGCTTTCTTTGACATCCCTTCTCTGCTTTGAGTCTTCCAAATGAATTTTGTGGTTAGACTGTTTGTCTGTCTCTGGTGGTCTGGTATTCTAGTTCATCAGGCCAAGGACGTCTGTCCCTTGGAGACATTTCGCCTGGATAATTAGCAAGAAATTGAGTTAGGGGCTGCTACAATTTTCTCAAGGTTGTCCAATCATGCCTCTCTCATCTCAGGGCTGGGGCAGCCTGGCTTTTGTCTTCATCGTCAAAAGACTGTAAGTGTGGGTGTGAGGTGAGTTCAGCCCTCAGCTGCTCGTGCCATTTGGAAGGTTGCCAGAGGGAGAGGGAAGTGGCTACATCCACATTTGTCTGCTTTTGTCTGCCAACAGCTGGTGGAGTAAGAGCAGGTGTCTCTCTCCTAGACTACACCCTGCTTGTGCTACTGGCCTGGCCCACTTCTTGCTTACAAGTTCAAGATTGGGGCCCCTGCCTATGCTACCTCTTTGTGCCCTATTTCTGGGAACCCCCCCCTCAAATAATGATAATATTAGTAATAATAGTATCATTTGCCATTTTGTATACTCTTTTCACAAGATGCTTGGCTGTGGGATCACATCCTACCCTGGCCACTTATTAGCTCAATGAATTTCAACTATGATTTTTACCTAAATCAGTGGTTCTCAAACTTTGCTATTCAGTAGAATCATCTAGGTAGGTCCTGAAAATTCCAATGCCTGGGGCTCCTGGGTGGCTCAGTGGGCTAAGCGTCTGACTCTTGATTTTGGCTCAGGTCATGATCTTACAGTTCCTGAGTTCCAGCCCCACATCGGGCTCTGTGCTGACAGTGTGGATGGAGCCTGTTTGGGGATTCTCTCTGCCCCTACCCCACGTGCACACACACACACACACACACACACACTTTCTCTCTCTCTCTCTCTCTCTCTCTCTCAAAATGATAAATAAACATAAAAGAATTTATGTTAAAAAAAAAAAAAAGAAAATTCCAATACCCAGGCTTACTAATTGCATCAGAATCTGTGGGGGCAGAACCCTGGGCGTGAGCATTTCTAGCAATTCCAATGCAGCTCTCTGAGGACCGGTAAGCTGACTCTCCAGCCTAGTCTCTTCCACTTGGTGTGGTCCTCAGACCAGCTGTGTTGACATCACTTGCAAGGTTGCTAAAACCTGGGGACCTCAGGCCTCACCCCAGACTACCGAATCAGAATCCCCAGGTGATTCTCCTGTGCACTGAAGTGCATGGGAGAAGCACTCCTGTAAGTCTCGCTCTCCTCATCTGTAACATAGGGGTTATACGCACCCATTGTGTTTCTCCAACTTGCCTGATCAGAAGAGTCACCTGGAGTGTGTGATGAAAATATAGATTCATTAGGCCTCACCCCTACCTCATCAGTCCCCCTGAATCAGAATGTCCAGGGTGAGAGTCAGTGAATCTGTATGAATACCATGTTCCCTTCAGGTGATTCTTATATAACCAGACAAGTTTGGGAAACCCTGAATCATAATCCTCAAAGGACTATTGTCAGGACTGAGAAAATTAAGCTCTATTTTTGTTATTATTGTCATATATTGAGGGTTTACTATTGTGTGACACAGTGCTAGCTGCTTTGTGAACACCCTATTGAATGAGACAAATACTGTCTCCATTTTATAGAGAAAGAAACTGAATTTCAGAGAAGGAAAGTGACTTACTCTAAGTTGCACAGCTGAGGCACAACTAAGCCAGGCTATCTCCAAAGCCCAATCTCTTCACCACTCCCTGCTTTCATGGACGTTCAGTTCATGCTTTTTTTCTGCTTCAAGAAGAAGAAAGTTCACCTTTAAGGCAGCTGTTAGAATTCCAGATTCATCTACCAGTTCATGTACCTGCCCAGCTGGTTTATTCACCTGATATTTATTGAGCACTAGAGATGGGCCAGACACTGTGCCAGGCAGTGGGGATGCAGCCATGAACAAGGCAAGCATGGCTCATTGGAGCTTAGAGTTCAGTGAGGGAGACAAACCATCTGCAGGTAATCCCACGAATGGTAATTGATTACAACTGGGACAAGTGCAGGAAGGCCCACATAGTCTAAGGGACCCTAGACTCTGGATCCAGGGCAGGCTTCCTGGAGGAAGTGGCTTTGGTGCTGAGGCCTGAAGGATGAGCAGGAGTTACCAGGCCAGGAGGCAAGGGGACAGTGTCCCAGCAGAGGTACCAGCATGTGTGCAGGCCCAATAGCAAGACATGTTCATGGGACCGACAAACTCAAGCTCTCAACTTCCGACGCAGGGTTTCACTGACATGAATCCAGTGTCTTCCCCGGAGCCAGAGTGATCTAAAATACAAATATTCCCACTCCGACCATCTGTTAAAAACCCCTCTGATTGGATCCAGTCCTAACATATTGGGCAGGAATTTAAGACCCTTTGATGATATGTGTCTCACAGCCTGCATATTTTTTCCTCATTATCTTCTTTCAGTGAGTCTGTATCTTATCATAAGTGACTCACATCCATCCATTCATCCATCCAACCATCCGTCCATCCACCCACCCACCCACCAGGCATCTATCTGTCTATCCATCTATCCATCATCTAGTTTGGGGAGGAGAGGACTATTTTACTTGTTATTCAATGCAGAGCTCAAATCTTGCCACCAGGTAGAGTTAGTTGAACCCTGCTCTCTGTTCCTGTACTACTTTATTCATACTTTGCTACAGCCAAAGCTGACTACAGACATGTGGGTACCCTGGGCAGTGTTTTATTTAAAATTAACCAGATTATGCTTTAGTAGTAACAAATTAGCCATGGAATCTCTGTGGTTGAACATAACAAAATTTCTTTTTAACAACTATATTGAGATAAAACTCGTATATCATAAAATTCACCCATTTAAAGCACACAATTAAAGGCTTTTAGTCTATTTAAGAGTTGTGCCACCATGACCCCTTATCTAATTTTAGAACATTTTATCACCTTAAGAAGAAACTGTACCCATTAACAGTCTCTCCTTATTCCCTCTACCAACCCAGCCCCTGGCAACCACTTATCTATTTTCTTTGTGGATTTGCCTCTTTCGGACATTTCAGATAAATGGAATCCTACAATATGTGGCCTTCTGTGTCTGGCTTTTTCACTTAGCATAATGTTTTCCGGATTTTTTCACCTTGTCGCATGTATTGGTATTTCTTTTTATGGCTGAATGATATTTGATTGCATGGATATACCAAATTTAATTTATCCATTTATCATTTGATGGACATTTGCGTTGTTTTACTTTTGGGCTATTCTGAAAAATTTATTTCTTCGTTGGTCAAAGTTCACTGAGACCCCATCCAACCCCCTAGGGCAGTGTTCTCCATGTGACAACACTCATTGAGTCAGGCCACTTTGGTTTTGTGGCTCCCTTATCTCAACACAAGACCTCTTCATTTGTCATAGCAAGGGGAGAGAAAACCAAGGAGAATGTACATCTACTTGTAGATGCTTCGGCCTAGAAGTGACATATGTGGCCTATGCGTATAGCCTGCGGTCTGGAACTAGGCATGTAGCATAGTTGCAAAGGGGCTGAATAGTGCACTTGTGTTGGGTGCTCAGAAAGAGAAAAACAAGGCCAGATAATGGTGAACACAAGTGGTGTCTATCTCAGGCAGGCTAATAATTTGGCATTGCTTCAAAATGTTATTCCTCAAATATTTGGTAAAGGGAATTTAGAGAAGAGGCTGAATGCTGTTGAGTGTTAACAATGAAAACAAATACTCCTCTTGGCAGTTTACAGTCTCTCTCTTGTCCAAGCAAAACAGCTCTGGGTTCAAACTTACATCTCCATTCAGCAAAACAAAACGCCTGCCATTAATCTGAACCCTCCTCCCTAAAAGGCAGGTTAGTGGTTAGGAGTGCTGATTTGGAATCAGTGCTGAGTGTAAATTCTGGCTTCACCACCCTGGACACATAGCAGCTATTTAATACAATATGACAATAATATAAATAGCAAAGAGTTATGTAACACCTACAAAGTGTCAGGCACCCTTCTAGGTGCTTTATATATTTTAACCCACTGAATCCTCACCACAACCCTATAAGATTAAGTACTATTATCCCAAGCAAACTGTGGCACAGAAACATTAGGTAACTTGACATACAGCTTTTTTTTTTTAACTTATTTATTTTTATTTTTTTAAATTTTTTTTTTGAGACAGAGAGAGATAGAGCATGAACAGGGGAAGTGCAGAGTGAGAGGGAGACCCAGAATCCGAAGCAGGCTCCAGGCTCTGAGCTGTCAGCACAGAGCCCTTTGCGGGGCTCGAATTCACGAACCGTGAGATCATGACCTGAGCTGAAGTCGGATGCTTAACCAACTGAGCCACCCAGGCACTCCTACCTACAGCTTCTAAATGTCCAAGCCATGATTTCAACCATTTGTGTTCAAAACTATATGCTACTAAGAAATTCCTTTACTTAGAAGACTGAGTTCTCAAAGTCTGCTCCTAAATCCACTTGCTTAAAGTCCTGAGGTGTGCCCATCATACAAGTAACTGCTCTGTTGACAAAGAGCAGAGTTGATGACCTTCTACTTTGGCACATGCTTACCCACATTTGAGATTTCAAAAGTTGTTGAACTTCTGTATTATGGCAAGAATGACTATTATTGTGATTAATTGAGCATGTACTAAGCATCAGATACCACACGAGAAGCTTTCACTCATGCTGTTTCGTAAAATTACTAAACTAGCCTGTGAGATAAGTGATACTATTTTCATTTAACAAATGAAGAATTTGGGGCCCAGAGAGTTGAATAACTTGCTCAAGGTGTCATAGGTTGTAAGGGGTGGAATCAGGAATTGTACTCAGATGTAGCTGAAGACACTTTCCTGGGGATGGCAGTTGGGAAGGTTGGGCAGAGAATATGAGGAGGGAGCGGAGAGGAAAGGAGAGGCAGGATGCAGGTAGAGAGGCATGGGAAGTCAGTATAGGCTTAATGGGAACCCCACTAAATGTTGCTTGGAAGGTGGGAAATCGGGCTTTTGTGTTGTGCTTAATTAATCTTCACTTGCCTCTTTGTTAGTGTAACCGTGAAGTTTCATGTGTAAACTCCCTGATCTTATTTACTTATTTATTTATTGAGAGAGAGAGAGAGAGAGAGAGAGAGAGAGAGAGAACGAACACAAGTAGGGGACAGGCAGAAAGAAGGAGAGACAGAATCCCAAGCAGGCTCCACACCACCAGCACAGAGCCCAATGCGGGTCTGAACCTACAAACCGTGAGATCATGACTTAAGCCGAGATCAAGAGCCAGTTGTTTGACTGCACCACCCAAGTGCCCCTAAACTTCCTGATCTTTAATAGCAAAAATCAGAGTATTTGGAATCTGGGTAGTTGAATTCTTTGTTCACTGTTATGAGTAATTTGCTATATGTCCTTGGAAAAGTCATTTTACTTCCAAGTTTTATGTTCTCTTAAAACAAGGGTAAGATTATCCAGGACAGGGAGTTGGGAGGATCAAATGAGGCAGTGCAGGGGTGCCTGGGTAGTTCAGTTGGCTAAGTGTCTGATTCTTGATTTCGGCTCAGGTCACGATCTCATGATTCATGGGATGAAGCCCTATGTTGGGCTCTGCACTGACAGTGTGGAGCCTGCTTGGGATTCTCCCTCACTCTCCTCTCTCTCGGTCCCTCTCCTGCTCATGCTCACGATCTCTCTCTCTCTCTCTCAAAATAAATAAACATTTTTAAGAAACAAATGAGGCAGTGTATTTGATTTCTAAGTATTATTTATTTGTATTTAAATATAGCACTCATTATAAACACATTTGTCAATGGTGGAAAAATTGGAAGACAGAAAGAAGCATGAATTAAAAACAACATAAATATCCTTTGTGGTAGGCACCATGGGCTGGCTAACCTGACGCCAACCTGCCCTGCCCCGTCCCCCTCCCCACCCCCCCCCACCCCCACCGCTGCCTCTGCCCCGTTTTTTTCTGTCTCCCTTGAACGTGAGGTAGCATGCAACCCAGTTCCGTCCAATGAGATGAAAGTGTCAGGCTTTGCTTTTCCAGCTCAGATGAACAGATGGGGTTTGTGCCATCCCTTCTTTCTTGAGTGTGGAATGCAATGTGTGAGTTGCAACCATCTTGAGACCACAGGGAAAGGCCAAGAGAACCGCACAGATGCTACCCCGTGACAATGTTGTGTTGCTGAGCCAATGCTAGCATCCACCTACAACCAGACTTCTTTTGTGAGAAGAATAAACCCTTGTTATTTTAAGCCACTGTTAGTTGGATTCTCTGTAACTTCTATCATAACTGTTACATTAATACACTCCTAGCATCCAGAGATCATAACCAATAACATCTCAGTGTGCATATTTTCAGATTTTTTCCAAAGTATATGTAGCAGAAAACTATTTTGAATTATTAAGAGGTTGTTCCCTCCTAACACATGCTACCTGTACCTTTTGTGTTCTGTGCCCAGCATTTGATCATTTTCCAGGCATTACTCATGAGGGAAAATAAGGATTCTAGAAAAACAAAAAGCCAAATTCTTGGCCAATCCTAAGGGTACTTAAAAACCTATAGCAGAGACAAAAGTTTGGAAGTGGAAGTACCTTTGATACAAAAGAGTCAGGGTTTTTTGGCAGGAATAAAAAAAATGTTTACCTCTGGATTTGCAACAGCCTGACTTTATGTATAAAAGAACAAACCTGGGAACCTCAGATGAATGTCTGGAGGATAAACCCCAGAATGAAGAAGAATGAGGGCGCAAAAAAAAAAAAAAAAAGATATAGGTTGGACTATCTGGAGGAGAAAAGGTGCATTGGAGGGATGAAAACAGAACTGACCTATTACCTGGATTTGGAGGAGGGGCTCAGAACTCAGGCCCACACCTGAGACTGGAAGTGGGTATTAGGAATTCTAAATGGGTTTCACGAGAATAAAAAAGCAGAAGGCACCTGAGCCTCTCTTCCCAGGATGTAAGTTCATTAAAGTCACTCCATCTCAAACCTAGTACCTTGAGGGGGTGATGTTGCTGAGCAGGGATGGCAGGGCCGAAAGCATCCCTTCAGATGAGGGAGAGCATCTAAGAGTTCCCCAGTGACCCCCTGTGATGGGACCAAACAGGCTGAGAACAAATTGGGAAAAGGTAGACCAGGAGTGTGTAGGCTTTTCAACCAACAGCCAGGAGAGAACTATAGACGTTAGCAGCAGATGCCAGAACTTGATAACGAGGACCAGGTAAGATAACTGCAGAGGCCAGGGAAGAGCAGAGGGTAGCACAAGACCAGATGCCACTCCTCTGAACTCCAGGGCAAGGCATCTGACCATGGAAGAAGTGGAGAAACAGGAAGGAACAGGAAATGGGGAGGATCTTGAACTGCCCACCTGAAATCAGGAAGTGTCTGAGTTGCTATGAATCGCAAGGTTAAGTTTTCTACAATCAGCAGGAATGTGGGCTAGGAGCCTAAGACAAGTTCAGTTTAAAGAAATAAATAAGGCTATTTTTTTTTGACACCTAAGGATGTATTTTGTAGCTTTTAGCTCACTACCATACATACCTATATTTATAATGTAATTGTAATTTTTCCCATTTGGAAGAGTATTGCAGAAATTATTTTGTAAATGTCTGTTTCTCAAATATACTATGAGCATCTTTCTATGTCTACAAATATTAATTTGTAATAGTGATTCTTAAAGTGTTTTTAGAAACCTTTGAGAATATGATAAGAATTATTTACCTGGAAAAATGCACATATGCATCCACACAAAAATGTCTCTGTATAATTTAAGGGTACCTGTTTAAGAACACAAGGTTAAAAATCCCTTGTTTTCAATGCAATTTTCAATAACTGGATGTTATACATTATATGGCCACCCCACCATTTATTTCACCAACCTATTGTTGGATAGTTAGACTCTAGTTTTTCTGTTATAGATAATCTTTATGATAATTTTCTAGAAGCAGAATTGCTAGTCGTAGTAGGAATTTTGCCCTGCAAAAAAAGCACAGAATACCTGAATAACAGTGGTTTATTTTTCTCACATAACAAAAGATTCAGAAGAAGCAGCTAGGTGTCAACTCAATAATGACACCAACGACCCATACTTTTGTTCTACTATGCTTAGCTTTTTGTCTTGTCACCTCATGGTTACAATGTGGCTGTTGCAGAGCCAGATACCATGTCTTTATTTCAGGCAAGAAAAAGAGGGAAAGGCAATTCTTTTCATCAGGAAAGCAGACTTCTGCATAAGTCTCAATAGCCAGAACTAGATCTCAAGACTGTATGTTTCTAAAGAAGACTTAAAAAGTGATTATTTAGTTTTTCCAGACTTTTTTAGTGGAAGCAGTTAAGGAGAAGAGTGTTGGTGGTGGGCTGTGGGTTAATCAGTCTGCCACACGGGGCCCAAATTTTAAAGGATTTGATCTACTGAGGCAACATATTTGGAAGGGCTTTGTAAACCAAAAACTTCTGCACAAATGTGAGGTATATAATTTATTAGAAGTGATGCTGTGTTTTCTCAGCAGATCAAATATGTAGTATTATTGCTAACTCCTGGGCAACTGCCTTGCTAATTGGCCACCTCTGTTCAGAAATACATTGTTAAAAGGCTCTTTTTGTAGTAACAGCTTTTCCATACCAGTGACCAAATTACTTGTTTATACCCTGTTTTGATATTTCATTCACCTCCTACTGGGGTGTTAGGGAAACAACCTTAGGCATGGAGTCCAAAGAACTGAGTTCACTTCTTAGCTCTGCTACCTGATCACAAGAAAGACAGCCCTTGGATTCCTTATGAGTACGATATGAATAATAATTTCTACTTTACAGCATTGCTAGAAGGACCAGATGAGATTATGGAGGAGAAAGTACTATGAAGTGGAATATAGGTATCTTTGTTGTTAAGCAGTCATTCTTACTGGCCACTTTGGGATCTGTTGAACCAAGGGCAGGGCCTGTGGTTTGCTAGTAAATGGACCCTCCGAACATTTCTCCCCTTGATTTGTAGTGTTTGGTGATATTCATGGAATAAATACTCTCACCATGGCCAACATCAGGCTACCAACAGTTTAACAACAAGCAGAAACTTTGCAGATAATTCCCAGATATTTAACAAATCTTCCTATTAGTTGGTACAAGCCAGCTCCAGTGTACCACTGTCCCAGAGCCCAAAATCAGCCACCTTGCAGCTAGGTGTCCTGGCTGAATCAGAATCAGCATGTGGATACACCTGGCAGGAGTAGTTACCACACATTTCTCAATTTCTCATTTCATCCTCAATGTCTATCTCCACACACACACACACACACACACACGCACACACATACACACAACACACACCTGGATATGTGAAAGGAATTTGTAAACTCCAAAGGGCTATCCTCATGTAAGTTGTTTGATGAACTGATTTTTAGTAGTGATTAGTTCTAAGCCTATGAACAAAGGATTTGAGTTACAAGAGGAGAGAAGTCATTAAGAACTAATCCTGTACATGTAATTCCTCAGGTTGGTAAGTGACAGAAACCCAACGCAACTGACTTAAGTAGAAAGGAACACTTCCCCCGCTTTTATGGCCAACTCATCTACAACAAAGGAGATAAGAATATACAATGGAGAATAGAGAGTTTTTTCCATAAATGGTGCCAGGAAAATTGGACAGCCATATGCAAAAGAATGAAACTGGACCACTTTTTTACACCATACACAAAAATTAACTCAATATGGATTGAAGACATAAATGTGAGACTGAAACCATGAAACTCCTAAAAGAAAACACAGGCAGTAATCCCTTGGACATTGGACTTAGCAAGGTATTTATGGAAATGTCTCCTCAGGCAAGGGAAACAGAAGCAAAAATAAACTATTGGGGCTATGCCAAAATAAAAAAAAATTAAAAAAAAATTTTTTTAGGGGTGCTTGGGTGGCTCAGTCAGTTAAGCGTCCAACTTTGGCTTGGGTCATGATCTCATGGTTCATGAGTTCAAGGCCCACGTGGGACTCTGGGCTGACAGCTCAGAGCCTGGAGCCTGGATCCTGCTTCAGATTCTGTGTCTCCCTCTCTCTCTCTCCCTCTCTGCCCCTTCCCCCTTGCGCGCTCTCTCTCTCAGAAATAAGTAAATAACATTTTTTTAAAAAGTATTTGCTTGAACTCATGAACCATGAGATCATGACCTGAGCCCAAGTCAGATGCTTAACTGACTGAGCCACCCAGGTGCCCCAATAAAAAGCTTTTGCACAGCAAAGGAAACCATCAACAAAACAAAAAGGCAACCTACTGAATGGGGCGAGATATTTGCAAATGATATATCTAGTAAGAGGTTAATATCCAAAATATGTAAAGAACTAATAAAACTCATCACCAAAAAAACTTCCAAATAATCCAATGAAAAAATAGAGAACCTGAGTAAACATTTTTCCAAAGAAAACATCCATATCGTCAATGGACACATGAAAAGATAGTCAACATCATTCATCATCAGGGAAATGCAAATTAAAACCACGAGATATCACCTCACACCAATCAGAATGGATGGTTAGTATCAAAAAGACAAGAAATACCAAGTGTTGGTGAGGATGTGGAGAAAAGGAACCCTCATGCACTGTTATTGGGAATGTAAATTGGTGCAGCCACTGTGGAACACAGCATGGAGCTTCCTCAAAAAATAAAAAGTAGATTTAAAAAATAGTAATTCCACTGCTTGATATTTACCCAAAGAAAATGAAATCACTAATGCAGAAAGATATATGCGCCCCTATCTTTATTACAGTATTATTTACAATAGCTGAGGCTTAGAAGCAACTCAAGTGACCATCGACTGAAGAATGATAAAGAAGATGTGTGTATATATACACAATAGAATATTACTTAGCCATAAAAAAAAGAATGAGATCTTGCCATTTGCAACAACATGGATGAACCTAGAGGGTATTATGATAAATGAAATAAGTCAGACAAAGACAAATATCATATGATTTCATCTATATGTGGAATCTAAAAAACAACAAACAAACTCAGACTCTCAAATATAAAGAATAAACTGGTGGTTTCCAGGACATGGAGGAGGGGAAATGAACAGAGAAAGAAAGAAAGAAAGAAAGAAAGAAAGAAAGAAAGGAAGAAAGAAAGGAAAGCTTATTGGTTCACATAACCAAGATGTTCAGGGCAAATGGCTTTAGGCAAGGCTGGATCCAGGCACTCTAAAAATGTAACCAGGATCCCAGGTATGTTTTCCCCTCTCAGTGGCAAAGCAACCACTAGAAGTTCCAGTTTAGCAACCCTGATGAAAAGAGAGCACTTCTTTCTTGATAGTGTCAGTAAAACTCCCCCAAATTACTCATTTTTACATCAGTCTGTGGTTCCCAAGAAGGTCATATTAACATTATTACTTTTTTTCTTTTAAACTGCTTGTAAACGTGGCCCCTCAGATATTCCTAAAAGTCCCTCTTGGGTATGGTCATATGGACTCCCAAATCAGTCTGGGCTATTGCTTCAGCAAAACTTCGCAGCTGTCCACTGCTACACTCCAGAACCACAAGATGAAAAAGCTGTGGGCCCTGTTCCCTGAGCCCACAGGTCAGGTGGGAGATGAGATAAACTATAAATGCCACATCCTAAACACTTACTCTAGGCCAGGTACTTTACATGCCTTTGTCCTTCAGTCCTCTCAACAACCCTTTGAGGTATGTATTAGGACCTGCATTTTACACGTGGTAAAACTGTTGGCTAAAAATCTTGTCCAGGTTAACTCAGCTAGTAAGAGGTAGGTAGCCAGGATCTAGCATTCTTTCTTGTCTCCCTATTTATCTTCAGGAAAGAAGGAAATCTAACTCAATTTGATATTATCCCCAACTCCAAAACAGTGTTCCCCTCACAAGAGATGCTCAATTAAAATTATATGAATGTAAAAACCTGTTCCTCAGAGGGCCACTGATCTGAAGGGGTGAGTTCACTGGTGCAGGGCAGTGTTATGGGCTGAATTATTTCCTCCACAATTCATTTATTGCAGTCCTAACTCTCCAGTACAGCAGAATGTGACTGTATTTGGAGATAGGATCTTTAAAGAGGTAATTAAGCTAAAATCAGACCATTAGGGTGGGCCGTCATCCAATATGACTGGTGTCCTTTTAAGAAGAGATTAGGATACAAAGACCCAGGAAGGAAGAAAGATCACGTGAGGACACACAGAGAAGGTGACCATCTGCAAGCCAAGTGGAGGGGCTTCAGAAGAAACCAGTCTTGCAGACAACTCAATCTTGGATTTCTGGCCTTTAGAAATGTCAGAAAATAAATTTCTGTTGTTTAAGGCACCTGGTCTCTGGTACTTTGCTATGGCAGCCTAGCAAATTAATACAGCCAGGAATATCTTGGAAAAAGCAGAGTCAGAATAGAGGAGGAATGTCTCTTGTTGATTGTCAAAAAATTATCTAGGTAATAATATATGCACATTCAAACAGCATGAAGCCTCCCTCCTACCTGCACCCCACCTCCATCCCCACCTGTTTTCCCTCCTGGGAGGCAAGTGGTTACCAGCCCTCAGGTTTCCTCCTGGTTATTCATTTTTGTTCTCTCTCCACAAATGTATATTTAAATTATTTTTCTCGCCCTATACACACTGTTTTGCACTTTGCTTTTTTGTTTAATAAACATCCTGATGATCCTGCAATAATGACTTTAACAAAGCATGTTTGGAAAGTCAGAAAAACACCCTGGTGAATCACTAACATGATTAAAAACTAAAAGCAGTGCATTAACACAGCACTGCCGCCCTGTCAGATATTTTCAGCCTGCTGCATTCTGTGGAGCAGGGGGGAGAGGCCTCAGAAGCAGGTGAGATGGGGCACTGGCTGGAGAGGAGCCTGACCCTCACAGGAGGGCAAACCTTTGGTTATTCACCCCACTCTTAACCCTCCTCTCTGCCCTTCTCTCCCTCACACACAAAGTAGGTCAGCTTGAGAGACACTGCCTTGAGCGAGCAGGAGGGAGAATGGTCCATGCTGAGTGGGAGGGCACGATTCTGGGCCCATATTGGGATGCCATCTGTAATTGTAGACTCTCGGAACTGCAAGAGATCTTAAGGATCATCTTGTATAATTCCTTCATTTTACAGATGGGGAAGCTGAGCCCACAGGGGGAAAAATGGAACCTACTTAAAGTCACATAGGTAGATGGGGACAGAGCAGGGACTAGAACGTGGATGTCCTGCCACACAGGCCAGTGCTCTTTTGAAGTTGCCATAATGCCTCTGTTGTTTCTGTAATCTTTGTCTAGATGTCCAGATTTTACTTTGTCTTCTTCGTCATCATGCCCTCTGTATCTCCCCTCTGTAACTGAAAGTAAGAGAATAGACCTGAAGTCAGACTGCCTGAATTTCAATACTGGTTGCCCTCATGGAGCCGGGTTACAAGGGGGAAGTTAATTAGTCTCTTGGTGCCTCAATTTCCTCTTCTACAAAATGGGAATTATCAGAATATCTACCTCTCAACGTTGTTGACAGGGTGGCCATGTTGTATAACTCCAAGCAGCACCATTCAGACCATAGTCCACCATGCAGGTGATATATGAGTACTATTCCCTGGAATTGTGCAGTGCACAGCCTAGACATAGTGGTCCTGGCTAGGATGAGTTAATGAAACCATGGTTACCAATTCTCTAGCGTACAAAAAGCTCATTAAATATTGGCTATTATCATCACCATCATCAGTTTTATTGTCATCATGAAGGACCAATTGCCTTGTTTTTAGAAACAGCAAGGAATGGCAGAAATCAGTAGAAAGTCATCTTTTTGTAAATTTCATTTCTGTTATAAAGGTAATATGCATTCAAAACAGGAAACCTGGAAAACACATATAAGAAAAAACCCAAACAACAAAAATGTATAATCTCACCAACCAGAAATAATCTTTTTTGATGAATGATATGTTTTTCCAGATCTTTTTTTTCCTGACTGATTTTTTTAAAAATATTTTTTTAATGTTTATTTGAGAGAGAGATAGAGAGAGAGAGAGAGAGAGAGAGAACAAGAGCAGAGAAGGGGCAGAGAAAGAGGTAGAGAGAGTCTCAGGCAGGTTCTGGGCTGTCAGCGCAGAGCCTGATGCAGGGCTCCAACTCACAGACTGTGAGGTCATGACCTGAGCCAAGATCAAGAGCCAGATGCTCAACTGACTGAGCCACCCAGGAGCCCCTCTGCCTGCTTTTTTACTTACTAATACCTTGGGAATGCTTTTCCATGTTAATATATTCTAATCTATAACATTAGCTTCAATGAAAAGAGTAGAGCATAGTGGGTAAGAGCATGGACCCTGGATCTAGATGGCCTGGGTTCAACTGTCAGCTCTGCCACCTTCTAGCTTGTGTGACTTTAGGCAAGACAATCTCTCTGTGCTTCAGTTTCCTCACCTGTAAAACAGGGCTAATAAATACAACATCTACCCTGTAGAATTGTAGTGAGGATTAAATGAGCTAACATATCTAAAGTCCTTTGAGAGCAATTGGTAAGAATGTCATGACTGTTTTTAGATCAGTCCATTAAAAAAAGATACTATAATTTGCTAAGCTGGTTCCCTGTTGTTGGCCCTTTAGATGATTTCCATTTTTTTCCTATCATAAATAATATGGCCACAAATATCCCCAACCATCTATCTTTGAGCACATCTATGGCTATTTTATTAAATTCCTAGAAATGGAATCACTGATTTATAGAGGATGTACTTGCCAAATTATCCCAAGTTTGTACCAATTCACATCCTGGCAACATTTGAAAGGATAGGAGAGAGCATGACTCCCTGAGGTCCTGGGAAACAGAACAGGAAACTGTGAGGACACAAATTGGGGCTAGAGGATGTGCTTTAGTTGTTAGTAGATCCATATAGTTTCCTGGAGACGCCATGTCTGCCCTTTGCAGAGTAATGACATGTTTTCCAAACTTCAATCATTTCAGTATCACCTTCATGATATTTTCCATATCCAAGAACCATCTATACTATAGTTAATATTTAAAAATAGATTTACTTTAAAAAATACATTTGAAATTTAAAAGAAAACTTTATTGTTTTATTTTTTGAGAGAGTGCATGCACATGTGTGATTAGGGGGAGGGGCAGAAGGAGAGAGAGAGAGAATCTTAAGCAGGCTCCACACTCAGCATGGAGCCTGATGTGGGGCTCGATCCCATGACCCTGGGATCATGACCTGAGCTGAAATCAAGAGTTAGGCGCTCAACTGACTGAGCCACCCAGGCACCCGTGAAGTTTAAAAGAAAACTTTAAGTCACTACTATAAATCACTCCCATAAAAAAGAAAGTAACTATAAAAAAATAAATATAATAAACCATAACAAAAGCAAATTGTTATTAAATTGTAGCTACACACTGTAACCTGGGGAGGCTCTGAGCTCTAGGCCCTGAACTTTGCATTGTTAGAGAGGAAGATTAGAAAATTAGCAAGCACTAGAGAGGTGTTAAAGGCTTTATAGCACCAAACTGATACTTTCCCCTTAGTCTAGACAGAAGGTGCATTGAAGTGGATGCATTGAAGAGGGTGCTTTGAAGAGGGTGCAAAAGTGCACTGAAAAGTGATTTTTTTTGGAAGGTGGGGACATGTGATTTTAAGTTAAAGGACCTGTGAATTTGCCTCCTAAAATTGTCTCTATAACCATCATTTTCCTCACTTGGGGAATATCAGCCAAAATTGCCGCACTGAAGGATAGCTTCCTAGGTGTGAAAGAACTCCTACTTCCCATGCTCATGGAATCTTCTCAATAACCCTACCAAGAGTGCTGTAATTATCACCTCCATTTTACAGATGAGGAAACTGAGGCATGGAAAGGTTAACTAAAATGCCCAAGATTGCTATAGCTATTTGGTAGGAGAACTGGGATATGGAACTCAGGTGTTTTGGCTCCAAAGTCTAAGTTCCTAAATTGTATATCTATAATATATGTTATATACATAATATATTGATGTATTAATATTTATAATATTAAATAATATATCTAATAAATATACATGAACGGTATAGATGGTCCCATTACCAGTTATGAGCTGTATCCCTGGTCTCTCATTGCTGTAAAGGTATATTTAGACAATGGGACTCACCTTGAACTCCCTTAAACATGTCTGATAATTGGCTTTGTACCTTGCTAACTTGACCCTGACTTGACCTTGCTTTGACCTTGACCTTTCTTTTTTTTTTAATGTTTTTATTTATTTCTGAGACAGAGAGAGACAGAACATGAGGGCGGGAGGGGCAGAGAGAGAGGGAGACACAGAATCAGAAGAAGGCTCCATGCTCTGAGCTGTTAGCACAGAGCCCCACATAGGGCTCGAACTCACAAACTGAGAGATCATGACCTGAGCCGAAGTTGGTCGCTCAACTGACCGAGCCACCCAGGTGCCCCTTGACCTTTCATTGGTAACTAGACTGGTGACTTTGAGACTCTGAAACCCTCTGCTAGCACTGATAGCTGAAGACCTCGCACCAGGGATGCTTGGGTCTTGAGGTGAGTATTACATTTGCATGAGCTTTGTGGAGGCTACAACGGAGAAGGGAATGACTTTGCCAAGGATGCAGAGTGAATTACTGGGGGAGCCTGAACTAAAACCCAAATCTGCTGAGTCCCACTTGGATCCACCACATCCTGCAGCTTTCTTAAGTTACGTGGACAATTTGCCTTCATAATAATTGTCTTATTGTGTTTTCCAGAGTCAGTTGCAATCTTGGGAGATAGGTATTATTGTGGAGTGCTTTATTTTTTTAACATTTTTTAATGTTTATTTATTTTTGACAGAGAGAGAGAGAGACAGAGCATGAGCGGGGGGAGGGGCAGAGAGAGCGGGAGACACAGAATCCGAAGCAGGCTCCAGGCTCTAAGCTGTCAGCACAGAGCCCAACTCGGGGCTTGAACTCATGGACTCTTGAGATCATGACCTGAGCTGAAGTTGGACGCTTGACTGACTGAGCCACCCAGGCTCATTTTAGGGTGCTTTATAAATAAGGTAACTGAGGTTGTGCTCAGGGTCACATAACTAATAAGTAGCAGAGCCTATTGTATACACAAGCAAAAATTCTGTCAGAAAGGGGCATAATTAGGACTACAACCCAGTCCTGTTGGCTTTAAGTCCAGATTTCTTCCTACAAAATATCCCATAACTATTTTGGCTTCTTCAGTTTCCTAGATCCTGATGCTAACTCTCATTTCCTAAGATTTTCAATCTTACCTCTTTTCCAGTAGGGATGGGGGAATGGTGCCAAGTATGAGTGATTCATACTGATGTGTGAATGACTATACCTAGCTTCATATGTTTCCCCATCTGAGTGTGTTTGCACTTAGAGAGGTTGTTCTCTAATGTAAACTATATTTGTAATCTATTGCTATATTGCTATATATTGCTATATATTGCTAAATAACCCTAAAACTTAGTGGCTTGATACAATAATAATCATTTGTTATCTCTCACAATTTCTGTGAATCTGGAACTCAGGGCAGAGAGAAGTCTTTACTCTGTTACATGATGTGTTGGTCCTCAGCTGCAAGACTCAAAGTCTAGGGCAGAAATCATCTGAAGACACCGGTACTCACATATCTGGTGGTGGTGTTGGTTGGCAGCTGGCACATTTACTTGTGGCCTATCCATGCAGTCTGAATGTCCTCTCAATTTAATAACTGGGTTCCCAGGGCAAGTATCCCAAAAGAGACAAGATAGAATGCATATTACCTTTTATGACCTAGTGTTGTTTCTTCTTCATTTCACTGATTGAGGTGGTACCAAAAGTCTACTCAGTTTCAAGGGATGGTAACATGGACCCCACTTCTCAAAGGAGGAATGCCAATGTCATATTATAAGATCTTGTGGGACAGATATGTATTAGTGCAACTGACTTTGGAAAACATAATCTGGCACAACTCTCTAATGGTGTGGATGGAGTTTTGGGGTGATGGTGGGATTCGGAGCTGGTGGCCAAAACAGAATTTTTGAAGATGTCTTTGGTGCAAAAAGGTGACTTATTAAAGCATGGGGGCAGGACCCACGGGCAGAAAGAGCTGCACAGGGTTGTGCAGAGTGACTGCTTATATACTGTGGAGTTGGGGGAGGTAAAATCAAGAGAAAGTTTTTTAAAGGGATTTTCCTACGCTAAAGAGGATTTACAGATTACTGGAGGCCTAGGTATTGGCAGGCTAAGATTGTTTTTCCCTCTAGCAAAGCAATATTAAGATAGTAGGGAGTTCCTGGAGATTAGGCTATTGATGAGATAATTGTAAACTGTTGGAGACTCTATCAGTTTAGCCATTTGTTTTCTGTCCTTTCCTTTGTTCTTGGGCAGCCTAGAGTGCCTGAGGAATATACACGTATCCTACCTGGGAGGAGGGTGGTTTGCAGGATATCAGCTTGCCCTATGCTCCCTCATCAGTGGGATTTCATACATGTAATGTGGTCTGTGGGAACAGAGTTTTGGGCAGTGGGGATTCCTTCTAGTATGGCTCCAATCAGATCTCATTGCTCCTGGGGTCATTTTTCTCCAAATTCCTACATTCATAATTCTGCTTTTGCTCTCCCTTTATACTGTGGGAAGTTGTGATCCATTTTTCTCAGAGGGCTCAGACAGCTCTCACCACTGACAGACAGGGGCATGATCCTGCCTGCCAAGAGGACCTGACATTGACAATGAACAGAAATAAAAAGTACTGATCTGCTTCTGGGCTATCGGATGGAGCCCAGCCAGCAATGACTAGAAAGTTTCCTTCTTTGAAGTAGACCTTCCCTGGGCCTTAGAGGAAGCTTGCAGACTGAAGATGGGTTCTGGGTAAGGAAATGTGTGTGTTGGGGAAGAGAGGTACCAAGATCTGTCCAGCAAAGTGGTGGCAGTTCCAGAATTTCTATATGAGAGGTTTATGGGCAGCAATCCGGTTGAAAGAAAGAATTGGAAGTTTCATTTGCACAGCACTTTACATACGTTTGAGAAGGCATTAGTTGTCTGTTTCAAAGATTTGGGAATGGGGACTGCCTTAGTTTAGATCTGACCAGAAGCAGACCCTGAGATAAAGATTGAAGAATGGGGAAGTGAGACAGTAAAGGAAGGTAGACAGTAAAGAGCACGTTTTGTCAAGCCAGCTATCATTGTGGGTGAATGGGGCTTATCTTGCTGGGGAAAAAATGGTAAAGTGAGTGTAAAACTCTCATCTTCAGAGTTATCCCACCCAAGAAGTGAACAGAGCTGGGGTATTGGTATTCCAGTTGCCATCAGAGCTGCTCTTGTAGAGCAGGATTTAACTCCATCCTGATGTTCTATTCAGAGAAAGCTTGCAAGGCTTTGGAGAAAGTGTTTTTTTTTTCTTCGAGAGACTGCATGTGAGCAGGGGAGGGGCAGAAGGAGAAGGGGAGACAGAATTTTTTTAAGTTTATTTATTTATTTTTGAGAGAGAGAGAGAGAGAGAGAGAGAGAGAGAGAGAGACAGGAGGGGCAGAGAGAGAGAAGGAGAAAGAGAATCCCAAGCAGGCTCTGTACTGAAAGTGTAGAGCCCAACGTAAGACTCCATCTCATGAACTCTGAGATTATGACCTGAGCTGAGATCAAGGGTCGGATGCTTGGGGTGCCTGGGTGGCTCAGTCGATTAAGCAACTGACTTCAGCTCAGGTCATGATCTCACAGTTCGTGGGTCCGAGCCCTGTGTCGGGCTCTGTGCTGACAGCTCAGAGCCTGGAGCCTGCTTCAGATTCTGTGTCTCCCTCTCTCTCTGTCCCTCCCTCACTCTCATTCTGTCTCCCTGTCTCTCAAAAATAATTTAATTTAAAAACATTAAAAAAAAAAAAAGAGTAAGATGCTTAACCAACTGAGCCATGCTGGCACCCCAAGAGAGTGGATTTTAAGCAGGCTCCATGCCCAGAACAGAGCCAGACATAGAACTGGATCTCACAACCCTGAGATCATGACCTGAGCCAAAATCAAGAGTCAGATGCTTAACCAACTGAGCCTCCCAGGTGCCCCTGGAGAAAGTCTTTAAAGCCCATCCATTACCCAAAACTCCTGTCTGGAAAGAAAGGATCAAAAAGGTTTTACAGATGATGAAAATGTTCCAGAATTACAGGTGTATCTCATTGTATTGCACTTAACTTTACTGCACTTATTGGGTTTTTTACAAATTGAAGGTTTGTGGCAAGACTTTGTGCAGAGCAAGACTACTGGTGCTATTTTCCCAACAGCATTTGCTTACTTTGTGTCTTGTGTCATATTTTGGTTTTTCTCACAATAGTTCAAACTTTTTCATTAATATTACACTTGAATTCTGCCATCTCATGATACAACAATAATGGGTGAGGAATTTCTTCTCATGGATGAGCAAAGTGGTTTCGTGAAATGGAATGTACTCCTGGTGAAGATGTTGTGAAGCTTGTTGAAATGACAACAAAGGACTTAGAATGTTACATCACGTTTGTTGATAAAGCACTGGAAGGGTTTGAAAGAAGTTCTACTCTGAATATAAAATGCTATCAAACAGCATTGCCTGCTACAGAGAAATCATTTATGAAAGGGAGAGTCATTTGATGAAACAAACTTAATTGTTGTCTTATTTTAAGAAATTGCTACAGCCACCTCAACCTTTAACACCTACCACCCTGATCAGTCAGCAGCCATCAACATCAAAGCAAGACACTCCACCAGCAAAAAGACTACAATTTGCTGAAAGCCCTGATGATGCTTAGCACTTAAAAAAATTTTTTTTAATGTTTATTTTTGAGAGAGAGATAGAGAGAGACAAAGTACAAGTGGGAGAGGAGCAAAGAGAGAGACGCACACAGAATCCGAAGCAGGCTCCAGACTCTGAGCTGTCAGCACAGAGCCTGATGCAGGGCTCTAACTCACAAACTGGGAGACCATGACCTGAGCTGAAGTTGGATGCTCAATCAACTGAGCTACCCAGGCGTCCCAGTGCTTAGCACTTTTTAGCAATAAAGTATTTTTTTTTTTTTTTGGGACAGAGAGAGACAGAGCATGAACGGGGGAGGGGCAGAGAGAGAGGGAGACACAGAATCGGAAACAGGCTCCAGGCTCTGAGCCATCAGCCCAGAGCCTGACGCGGGGCTCGAACTCACAGACCGCGAGATCGTGACCTGGCTGAAGTGGGACGCTTAACCGACTGCGCCACCCAGGCGCCCCAGCAATAAAGTATTTTTAATTAAAGTTATGTGTTTTATTTTTTTTAGACATAATGCTATTGCACACTGAATATAGTATAGTGTAAACATAACTTTTATATGCACTGGGAAACCAACAAATTCATTTGACTCACTTTACTGTGATATTTGTTTCAATGTGTTGGTGTGGAACCAAACCCACAATATCTTTGAGATATGCCTGTAGATAGTGGTGATGATTGTATAATTTTATGAATATACTAAAGACCCCTGGATTATTTACTTTGAAAAGGTGGATTCTATGGTATGTAAGTTATATCTCAATTAAAAAATGATTTACATAGGATAGGCATAAAGATCAATGGAACAGAACTGGGAATCTCAAAATAAATCCTTATTTTTATAGCCAACTGATTTTTGGCAGTTGTTATTGCATTTAGGGCTCACTGGGTAATCCAGGATGATTATCCCCTAAGATCCTTAACTTAATGATATCTATGAAGACTTTTTTTTTCTTCCAAATAAGATTGTGTTCACAGGTTCTAGGGATTAGGATGTGGACATACATATCTTTTGGGGGGGGGGTTACCATTCAACACACCACAAACCCCATTTTACAGATGATAAAACTGAGTAATTTACTAAAGCAACACAGCTGGAAATAGCAGAGCAGAGATGTGAATCCAGGCAGTTGGGCTCCAAAGCTCATG
Organism: Prionailurus viverrinus; assembly: GCF_022837055.1. Lineage (NCBI taxonomy): Eukaryota > Metazoa > Chordata > Mammalia > Carnivora > Felidae > Prionailurus > Prionailurus viverrinus. The sequence goes on from NC_062562.1 coordinate 52,674,534, forward strand.
TTTTTAATCCCAGAGAAATGAAGGGACAAGACCAGATAAGATTTTTCCAGCTGCATGGTAAAGGATGGATGGGAGAGGAGAGACAGATGGCGCATAGACAAATTAAGAGGTGATTATAACAATCCTAGGCAGACATTGACGAAGGATTGGACTAAAACAGTGACAAATGAATGGAGAGAAGAGGAAGAGGCCCTATATCCCATTCTAGTAATTGGTTCTTTTTTTCCCCCCACCCCGTAATTGGTTCTTTCCTAGCCTTCCATGGGGTAGTTTGTCCACATGGACTTCAGGCCATAAAACTTGTTTCCTTGGGGTCTGGATTATGCCTTTCCTGCCCACTGTGATGGAGATGGGATAGAGGGATGTCCTCAGAGATGCTGGTATGAAATCTCTTATCTCCCCACCCCTCCCTATACACACATTTAAGTAAAACTGGGGAAAAGGAACTTCCAAAGGTGGTCTGGACTTTGGTAAGTGTCATAGCTCAGGTATGTGTTTTGGGTACTTATCTGGACTTGGTTACACGTCTAGCTTTTGCCATAACAAAATAACACAGACTGGGTGGCTTACATAACAGAATTTTATTTCTCACATTCCTGGAGCCTGGAAATCCAAGATCTACTGGAGACCCTGGAGAGTCAATGGTGTAAATTCCAGTCCATGTCCAAGTATGAAGGCAGGAGAAGACCACTGTCCCAACTCAAAGACAGTCAGGCAGAGGGAAAGAATTCTTTTTCACTCAAAATTTAATCTATTCAGAATTTCAACGGATTGAATGGGGCCTCCCCCATACTGGGGTGGGGGGACAATCTGCTTTATTCATTCTACTTATCCAAATGTTAATCTTAGAAATAACCTCAGAGACACACCTAGAAATAACATTTAACCAAATATCTGGATACCCTATGGCCCAGTAAAGTTTACACATAAAATTAACTATCACAAGTTAATATCTGTCTTAATTCAGGCTGCCATAACAAAATATCATAGAATAGGTAGCTTAAATAAGAGAAATCTATTTTCTCACAGTTCTGGAGGCTGGAAGTCTGATATTAGGGTGATATTGGGTTCTGGTGAGAGCCTCTTCCTGGCTTGCAGATGGCAGCCTCATCACTGTGTCCTCACATGATGGGGAGAGAGAACAAGTGCTCTGGTGTCTCTTTTTATAAAGGAACTCATCCCATCATGAGGGACCTTCATGACTTCATCTAAACCTAATCATCTCCCAAAGGCCCCATCTCCAAACATCATCACATTGGAAGCTACAGCTTCAACATATGAATCTGGGGAGGACAATCCAGTCCATGAGAGTGGGGAGAGCTATCTTTTAGCAGGACTTCCCTCCAAGCATCAATAGTTCCCTCAGACCAAAGCCTAAAGGCCAACTCCTAACAATCTAGACCCTTCCTTCTTTCCAGAATTTAACTCCTGTGCTCAAATCCCCTATAATCACCCTCTGTTCCATGAGGTGACCTGAGGCTTGTACCAGTTGTTTGAGAAGTGAGACTGATGGCTACAGTCACAAAAGTAATGGATTTCGTTTAGCCAGTGAGATTGATTGGTGAATCCTGACACTGCAGAATTGGGTATGGCCCAATAGAAAGAATTGGGGATCAGAATCCAACAGATGTGGGTTCACATTATGGTTCTGTCCCCTACTTTCTCTGAGAACTCTGCCAACCTACTTAACCCCTTTGAGCGCCTATGTTCTCATTTATGGAAAAGGAAAAATACTAATACCTATCTCAAGGGGCATATAGTGAGGATTCAAGAAGATAATGCCTCAAATGCTACCATTACAAGTCTAAGGACACCAAGGAAAGAGGAGGAGCATCATAATTACCAATGAAGTACTATTTTCATAGCTTACATTTGTTCTGTATTTACTACACACTGGGTACTATGCTTAGAACTTTACATGTGTGATCTCATTTAGTTCTCCAATAAATGTATGAGGTAGGTTCTGGTGTTACCCTCATTTTACTGATTAAGAAACTGAGTCCAAGAAAGTTATGTAGATTGCCAAAGGCCCCTGAGCCTCAGCTCATTGGATCAGGATTGGATACCTGACCCAGGTTGAATCACTTAGATTCTCTCTCCCAGAAATTGCGAATTGGATTTCAGATGCTTGATACTCTCTGCTGGTCACTCAAAATGAAGACATGTAAACTTGGGAGCTACAGAGTAGTCATTAATGGTTAGGTATACACAAAGGCAGAAATTTTGTAGAGAGTGAAGCAGACACAAAGACAGAAACAGGAGAATGAGGCTGTGGAGAAAGAGAAGATGAGAGAGACTCTCTGGATTCCCCAGTTAGACTTCTTGCCTGTGTTAGTCATGACTAGGATGTAAATGATAGAAATCTGCCTCCTACTGGTTTAAATGGAAAATAATCAATCCATTGGCTCTAAGAATAACACTGACTTCAGGCACACCTTGATTCAATATGTTCAATATTGTCTGGAACCTGTCTCTGTTCTTTGATCTGCTTTCTTCTGTGTTAGTGTCAGCTTCAAGCAAGCTCTTTCCATGGTGGAAAGATGGCTGCCAGAAGCCCCAGGCACAGAACTAGTGCAGGGCTTTCATCTTGCAGAGACTATCTCTTTCCCAAAAGTTCTAAGAAAGGACTCATCATTGAGTCATTGGCTGGCATTGCCCATCTCTGAGGCTAACACTATGTTCAAAGAGATGGAATGCATAATTGACCGAATATGGTTCCAGGGGTTGGAGTCACTGAGACTCAAATCACATAGACTGAGAGGGGAAAAGTGGCTCCCCAAAGAAACACTCATCAGAGGAAGGGGGACTGGAAATAGGGCAATAAATACAATAGGTGTTCATCACATGTTACTCTATTCTCATAATAAATTTCTTTCTTTTAGCCAGCTTAAAATGGCTAGAGGAGAAATCTGTTGTGACTTCAAGAACCCTTGATGAAGATAGTCGAATTTCTACCATATGCTTCCAGATATCCTGCCCTACCTTCTAATACCCTTCTTCACCCAGCCACCAGCCCCAAAGTCTTGTCCTACCTGCTCTCATACCTAATTGTAATCACAGATAAAGATTGCTACATTTTTTTAAAAGTAGGTTGGGGTGCCTGGATGGCTCAGTTGGTTAAGCATTTGACTTCAGCTTTGGTCATGATCTCACAGTCCGTGGGTTCACGCCCATGTTGGGATCTGTGCTAACAGCTCAGATCTTGGAGCCTGCTTCAGATTCAGTGTCTCCCCGTATCTCTGCCCCTCCCCTGCACTGTCTCTTTCTCTCTCAAAAATAAATAAACATTAAAAAAAATAATAAAAGTAGGCCTCACGCCCAATATGGAGTCCAATGTGGAACTTGAACTCACCACCCTGAGAATAAGACTGGAGCTGAGATCAAGAGTAGGATGCTTAACCAACTGAGCCACTTAAGATTGCTACATTTTCCACTCTACTAGCCTGATGCAGACTAGCATCTTGAAGCCATGCTGAAGATGGCAGATTCTCAAGGTAGAAAGAACTTGGTTCTTAAAGAACCACCTATCGATCAGGAACATATATGTTGGAGTACATGTACACAAGAAATAATCTATTGTGTTAAACTGAGATTTGAGAGTTAGTGTTTCAACAGATACCATTACCTTAATTAAGAGAAAAATAAAGAAGGCTGGTTTAAGGACTTTAGACTTGACTTTCAAGACTGGTTAGCCTTACCATCAGGGGTCTTAGTTGCAAACAACAGAAACTGACTCTGGATTGTATAAGCAAGAAAGAAGTTGTGTAGGGATAGGACATGGTATAGTTCACTGAATTGCCAGCAAGGCTAGGGATCCAGGATTGGGAAATGGACAGGACAGAAGGAAATTATATAGCCAGAATCACAGGCAAAATCAACCTTGGAACCAGACTGTTGGGAACACTGCCACTCTCACTGCTGGACATTGGACAGTCCAGGTTGCACAGCCTACACCTTCAGCCCTGGATACCTCTGCCACTTCCACCCCTAGAAATTGGGTGTTGGGGATGCAACTCTGTGTTTCTTTTCATCACCAACTCCAGATTCAAAATCCCAAATGGGTACATCAACTTGGCCAAATCTAGGTCACGTTCCCAGTCCTCTAGTTGCCAGAAAGTCTGAGACAGAGATTGTATCTGCACTTTTCAGCTTCTACATTAGGAGGCACTTTTGTCTTCTACCAACTGTTAGAGAGAAAGAGATTTCCCAAACTAGGAAGGGTATCAACCAAATTGCCCCTGCCAAACTATGCAAATCCAAATCAACAGCAACAACAACTACTACTATCATTACTACTGCTACTAAAACAAATGACCACTGAAGGGTTTTAAGCAGGGAAGTGGCATTATCAAATACATGTTAGAAAGATGCTTTTGTTGGCTAAATGTAGTTAGGATTTGAACTTCTTCCAATTCTTCCAGGCTGGGGGTAGGGAAACAATTGAGGAGCCTCTCAGAGTGTGTCTGTGGAAGAGCCACATCAGGCATCACTTGGGAGCTTGTTAGAAATGTAGAATCTGGGGTGCCTGGCTGGCTCAGTTAGTAGAGCATGCAACTCTTGATCTCAGGGTCAGGAATTCAAGTACCACGTTGGGCATGGAGCCTACTTAAAAAGAAAGAAAGAAAGAAAGAAATGCAGAATCCCCCTCCACTCCTGAGCTGGTTTAGTGCAATGCTTTTCAAACTCTGAAGTATATATGAATTACCAGGGATCTTGGTGAAATGCAGATCCCGATTCTGTAGGTCTTGGCGGGGGAGCTGCAATTCTGCCTTTCCAACAAGTTCTCAATTGATGCCAATGCTGCTAGTCCAGGATGACATTTGAAGTAGCAAGGATCTAAGTCAGACAGGATGAGGGATTGACCTAGGTTACTGGCAGTGGGATGGTGAGGTTCCATCTCCTCTGAAGGAGATGGAATTGACAAGATTAGGCAAAGGTTCTGATATGTGGTAAAATCAAGGATGTATTCTAAGTTTCTCGTTTGCATAACTAGATGGTGTTATGCAAAGCGTTTGGGGATTTTTTTTTTTTTTTCTGATCTACATTTCTTATAAAGAGCCTGCATTTACTTGTGCATTAAAGAGAGGGGAGACAAAAGAAATCAATGATGCTGTTAGCGGCCCAGGTAAGTAAGGAGGTATTTTAAAATATGATAAACATCTTTAACTTTTGATGAATAAAATGTATACTTTTCTGTCTAATAGTTTCTTGGGCGTGATCCATGCTGAATTGCTACAAACTATTCAGCTGCTAGAATCCAACAATATTCCCACAAAGACTTAATAAAATATGATATTTTTTTCTTCCTTGTTAATTTAAGAACTAATCATGGTATAATGCTGACCAGGTGTGACATAGTGATTTCTCTTTAAAAATAGTTTCTAGGGAGCTGACGATGAAAACATAAGGGGGATAATGTACTTCTTTCAATACTGAACCCAATTAATTTCAGTGACTCATAAGTGCTAGGGTGAGAAATTAGATTATTAAAGCTACATTTGTTTAAGAAAGAAATAATTTTCCTTCTTCTCAATAGACTTGTAATTGTTTTAGACATAAATTGCTCTGTGAAGTTAGGTTGGAGAATTCAGTAAAACTAAAGGAAGGCTCATCCCCAAGCTTTATTGAAAGAATAGCCAACTATCTGGTTACAGGCTGCTGGCTGAGGTAGAATTGATCATCCTGTAACACGAAGCAATGATGGTCATAGCTAATACTTACTGAGCCCTTCCATGCACCACACAGCTTGTTGAGTTTCTCACAGCACCCTGAGATACATACATTTATTTTATTTTATTTTTATTGAAGTATAATTGACATTTAACATTCTATTAGTGGCAGGTGTCCAACATAATGGTGAACATTTGTATACACTGAGAAATGATCACCACAATAAGTCTAGTTTGTGTCTGTCACCATACAAAGTGACAAAATTTTTTTCCTATGATAAGAATTTTTAAGATTTCCTTTCTTAGCAACTTTCAAATTTGTAATACAGTGTTATTGACTATAGTCATCATGGTGTATGTTACATTCCCATGACTTATTTATTTTATACCTGGAAGTTTGTACCTCTTGATCCCCTTCACTCCTCTAATCTCCCCTCCCCTCTGGCAATCACCAGCTACTCTCTGTAACTGTGAATTTTGTTTTGTTTGTTTTGTTTTTAGTATATGTGCTGAAGTGAGCACTGTTTGTTTTGTTTTTAAAAATGTCACATATAAGTTAAATCATACAGTATTTGTCTTTCTCCATCTGACTTATTTCACTTAGCATAATACTGAGGTAGGCACTTTTAATTCCCATTCTATAGATGGAGAAAATAAGGCTTAGTGAGGGTCACTGGCTTGTCAAATTCTCTCAGATGGTAAGCGACAGACCCTCATCCAGGTTTGACTGCTTGCAGAGCTATGACCCTTAAAAACCTACCCCTGAATTCTAGAATATTAAGCAAGAGAATATAAGGTACATCTTCTAAGGTTTACATATGAGGAAAGCAAAGTTCAGGTAATTCCTGGTCCAGTGTGGTTTCTGATGATGCACCACACTGCCTTTTACTGAAACTGACCAAATCTATAAAGTTAGTGAAATGGATCTGAATCTAATGCATATAAGTGGTTCCCTATTGGTATGACTTTGAGAGCCCTGGGAAGACTGTTTTCTCCAAGATATGCTTTCCCCTCATTAGATGGTCTCTGAGGTTCTAACATTAAATATTAATTCCTCTAAGTTAGGCCATTATTTTTTTGTTTAATGTTTATTTATTTACTTTCATGTGAGAGAGAGGCAGGAGAGAGGGAGACAGAATCCCAAGCAAACCCCATGCTATCAGCGCAGAGTCTAAGGTGGGGCTCAAACTCACAAACTGTGAGATCATGACCTGAGCAGAAACAGAGAGTCGGATGCTCAACTGATTGAGCCACCCAGGCGTTCTGTTAGGCCTTTCTTATACCCTTGTTAAAATGCAACTGCTCAAGCATGTCAGTGTGGATGTGTGCATACCCCTTCCTTGAGAGAGGTTTTAACTGGGGAGAGGGAACCAAGAGGGGCAACAGAGGCAGACTGAGATGAGTCTTGGGTCAAGAGAAAAGGAATAAGGAAAAAGATGAAAAACAGGGGGTCTGGGTACCTGAATGACAAATCTCTCAAATTAATTTGTTGAAGAACTGTTGTAAAGAGGGGGAACTCTTAGGGTTAATGATACATGTTTGTTTTGAATAAAGATAGCATTAAGCAGATCTGATTTCTCTCACTAAGATCACCTATAAAGACAATATAGATATGGAGCAGAGCTATAAAAAGCTTGGAGAAAAAGCCCTGAATTTGACACTTCCTTATTTTCTGACCCTGAACAAGGCTTTCCATTCCACCTGGCTTTAGATATTTTTTTAAAAATTATTTAAAAATATTTATTTTTTAGAGAGAGAGAGAGAGAGAGAGAGCATGAGGGGGAGAGGGGCAGAGAGAGAGGGAGACACAGATTCCAAAGCAGGCTCCAGGCTCTGAGTTGTGAGCACAGAGCCCGATGCGGGGCTTGAACTCACCAACCATGAATGAGATCATGATCTGAGCTGAAGTCGGACGCCTAACCAACTGAGCCATCCAGGAGCCCCAGCTTTTTTTTTTTTTTTAAATGATTTGTTTGTTTTATTAGATAGAGATACAGTGTGTGTGTATGAGCATGCTGGGGGGGGGAGGAGCAGAGAGAGAGAGAAAGAGAGAGAGAGAGGGCATCTCAAGCAGGCTCCATATTCCCAATGTGGGGCTCGATCCCACAACCCTGGGATCATGACCTGAGTGAGATCAGGAGTCAGATGCTCAACCAACTGAGCCACCCAGGTGCCCCTCCCAGCTTCAACTTTTAACATGAGTTGCTGGCAGGTGGGGGCAAGAGAGGAAGGGCCATAACTGATAATTGAAACACCCTGAATCTATTCTAGGATTAAATCCTCCTAGAGCCTATCTATGCAGGACATGCTTCAAATAAGGCTGACACTGAGCATCCTTAGAGAGACTTCTCACTTCCCATCAGCTTCTGTGGTTCACATTCCTCTCCTGTTAGGGATAATTAGTGGAATAGCCTCAGTTGTCCTTCTTAGCATTCTTGTTTGGCCAGAGAAGTCTCTGGCACATTCCTTTTCCTAGAGGAGTCCTTTGTCACCTCTGACTGAAGCAGGAGAAACAGTTTACATAATGGTGTTCGCACTGATGCTTCAAACTAATTTTTTCTCCAATTACCACATTTTCTGACAGCTAGTTTAGAAGTTGTTACCAATTTTTTTTTTTAAGCTGGAGAGCTTTCAGTTATAGACCTAAGTTTATCAGAACATAACTCTAAAGAACAGAGCTTCAGATTTTAAAACAGAGATATTGAGAGATATTTCACCAATGACACAGATTTAGGGAAGAAGGTGATTCCTCCTCCGAGGAATCTTAGTGAAAGATATTAATGTTTGGGAATTTCCTCAAATAATCTCATAGGTGAAATCCTTCATAAAGCAGCTTATCTTGGATTGTGGCTCAGCTTGGCACAAACCTATCTGTGTGATAAACTTACGTGACAGACCTATGGACACAGCTGATCAAAAAGGAAAGCCTGATAAAGCAGGCAAGTCCCTGACCACTAGCAGGCATTTATGTAGATGTTTTTGTGAAACCTAGGGTTTGACATAATCCCTCAAACCATGGATATAGTTGTCCTCTGTTGTTACATGGCCACGATGGGAAAGAACTATGAGTTGATTAAAATAAAAACTGGAGATAAACAGTTTTCTGCTATGAAAAAATATGAGTACTTTTAACTTCAAGAGTCAGAAGTACCTGGGCTAGAATCCTTGCTTTGCTGCTAACTAGCTAAGCGACCTCAGGGCAAGACCCTACACTTCTCTGAGCTTCAGAATTGTCTTGTGTTTGGTGGGATGGTGTACAGAGGGACGGGACACAAGGATGCAATGAAAGTGCTAAACACAGGGCCTAGAGAATGATAAGATCTCCATGCTTCGGTAAAGGGTAGCTTTAAGACCATTTCCTGGCATCTACCCCCAATCTCATTCCCGATTTTAATTTAGCTTCTCCTATCCCATGTGGTCATGTCACTCTGGTCATACCTCAGCCCACTTCTTAGACTCTACACACCAGAGAAGTAAAGAAAGGGGTCATTGATGCAGTGTAGATTGAGGGCATCATGCAGATCTTAAATGGCTCTACTGGCTCCCCATTGCCTCAGAATCAAATTAATTCTCCTTGGCAAGGGAGGCAGGATTGTGATAAAGGGCTCTCCCTCTGGAATTAGCTGGATTTGAATCCCAGGTCTGCCCCATCCTTCCTGTTTGACTTTGGTGAAGTCACTCCACTTTCTGAACATGAATATTTTCAGTGGTAAAAATAAAAAAAGGGGATTATAATAGTGCCAATTTCATAAGATTGTTGAAAAGATAATATGAGATAATTAATGCATGTGAAGTTTTTAGCATGAACCTGGAACACATCAGTCACATAATTAGTGTTTTCTATTGTTGTTACTATTTATTATCATTATTTTATATTGTTAATTTTTAAATTTAATTTTATTATTATTTATTACCACTTGGTTTCAACTTGCTTGTCAGCCTTATTTCCCTCCAGCCATACTTCATACAACACCATGTTTCAGCCACTTTGAAATACCACTAAAAAATGAACTGAACAGTATAACGAATAGAGTTAACAATACTGTACTACATACTTGCAAATTCTAAAAGAGTAGATTATTAAATGTTCCACCACAAAAAATAAATGGTAATTATGTATGTGATGCTGGTGTTAGCTAATGCTATGATGATAATAATTTTGCAATATATGAGTGTATCCAATCGACATGTTGCTTAAACTCACACAGTGTCATATGTCAATTACACCTTAATAAAGCAGAGGGAAAAAAAACTTAAAAAAAAAAAAAACCAATGCATTGAGCTCCTACTATATTCCAGGCCATTTCTAAGTGTGGATACTCACTCAAAAATTCAACTCTGTTTTTTAAGACATGGGAACTTATGGTGTAGTTACAGTCTGTTTGCTATTTCTAAAAGTTTCTCATACTTTTATGTCATCATCTCTGTGTAGATGCCCTTTCTGCTGCCTAGCAAGACCTTTCTTCCTTCTCTCATTGGTGGTCTTATTTATCCCTTAAAATCCAGCTTGACTGTAAAATAGTTCCTGATATCTTACGGCAGAATTGAATGATCTCTGCTCTTTGATGCCATAGCACCTTGCATATAATTCTATTATACTAATTATTGTACTGGAATGTTTATATGACTATTCCTGCTGCTAGAGCAGGAGCTAATTGAAATCAGGGGCCTCTGTCTCATTCATCCAACGATTATTTATTAAGCCTTCTGTGCCTGGCACCACTACACATGCTCAGACATCAGAGATATAATGCACGTTCCTGCCCTTAAAGAATTCATAGTTTAGTAAAGAAGCAGTCATTTATCCATAAAATTCAATTCAAATTGATGATTGTTATAGGGCATACTCACATCAGTCTCATTTGTCTGGACATTCCTTGTCTGTAGGCCCTGTGAGTTGGCTTGATTTGAATCCTATCACCAGAAACATTTCCCCCTAAAGATTAGCTTCCATGCTGAAATTTCACCATTTAAGTTTGTCTACTCTAGGTCTGTATTAGGATTCTTTTGGTTGCAAGTGACAGAAACCCAACTGAAACTAGTGTAAGCCAAAAGAGGAACTTACTGGCTCACCACGGAAAAGGTGAACAGCCAAATTATGTGAAAAAGCAGGGAAATCTGGATTTCAGGAAGAAGTGCCATCAGAGGTTCAGTACCAGGATTATCTTTATATCCCTTTTCTCAGTTGTGTTGATGTCATTCTTAATGCCAACCAGCTTTCTCTCTGCATGGTGGTGCTGGAGGCTATGTAAATACACCACTCAGATCTCCTTGAGGTGATCAGGAGCATGAGCCTGAGACACTCGAGAGAGGTCACTGACCAAAGGTCCCAGCTGCTGAAATTCATTGCTTCTATTTGCCCTGAGGTTATGATCTCCTTGGGTTGCTCCATGGGAGTGACTGACTAAGTGTGTCAGGCTTCTCCTGGGAAGACCAGAACCCCTTGATGATTGATTTTGGCTTGAGGACTCCCCAACAGCCTTGTCAAACCTTCCTTGGACTGGTTGGTAGTCTTGGAAGCTAATTTCCTCTGTCACTTGGAGTCAGACTTGCATTATAGTCTAATGATTCTCTCCACCTTCCTGGCTTCCTTTCCATTTTCCCTTACTGTGATTGACCCAATAAAATCCGTGTGCATTTAATCCTGTTTTAGTGTCTGCTTCTCAGAGTACTGGAGTAATAGACTCCTTCAAGAGAGTTTACCATGAGAGCAGAATTGACTGAAGAGCCTGGCTCACTCTTGTGGATGCACAACAGCATTTTGCTGAGGCCACGCTTTTCCCAGACTATTTACAGCCAATAAATGAGCATGGTGGCAGGGGAGGGGGTGCAGGCTAATGCTAGTCCATGTCTCTAATGGGAAATTTTGGCTTGACAACTCCCCATAGGCCTGGCCAAGCTTTCTTAGAACTGTGCTTAGAACTGAGACTCTTCCTAACCAATCTTCCTTCCTTCCCTCTCTCCTTTCATAGGCGTCAGTCCTGTATTGCAGTCTGAGCCTCCCCCTGCCCTACTCCTGCTCCCTTCCTTTTATACTTCACAGGTGTTTCTTTAAGAAATCTCTTCCATGGGGTGCCTAGGTGGCTGTTAGTTAAGCATCTAATTCTTGATTTTGGCTCAGGTCATGATCCCACTGTTGTGAGATTGTATCAGGACCCCACATAGGGGTTCGAACCCCATATCATTCTCTGCATTATGCAGAGCTTGCTTGGGATTCTTTCTCTCCCTCTCTCTCTACCCCTCCCCAACTCAAGCTCATGCTCTCTCTCAAAATAAGTAAATAAACTTTAAAAAAATTTTAAAAGGGGCATCTGGGTGGCTCAGTCAGTTAGGCGTCCGATTTAAGCTCAGGTCATGATCTCACAGCTTGTGAGTTCCAGCCCTGCATTGGACTCTGTGCTGACAGCTTGGAGCCTGGAATCTGCTTTGGATTCTGTGTCTCCCTCTCTCTCTTTCCCTCCCCCACTCACTCTCTGTCTCTTTCTCTCTCAAAAATAAATAAACATTAAAAAACTTTTTTTAATTAAAAAAAAAAGAAAGAAAGAAATCTCTTCCATGTCTAATCCCATCCCGGTTAACTGCTTTTCAGAAGACCTGAACTAGCACAGGTGGTAAAAAGGGATTTGAATAGGTCTTGCATTTTTGCCCTACATTTACCACTACCATCAAGACCAGTAATTATTCTTTAATCTATTTGTTAAAAAAAAAAAAAAAAAACTCCCAGAGAAAGACTCTGGGTGGGGTTGGCCTACGTCAGGTGAACCAATCAACTGTAGTCAAGAAAGTGAATCATGTGACACATGGCAGCCATGTGGATGGAGTTTGGGAGAAAGGACCCAAGAAAAGGTTGGGGAAGAGGATGCAATACAGATGCAATTAAAATTTTCCACAGGGTCTTGGAGGCATTGCAGGTTTTCAGAACTTCTTGGAAAATCCATGATAAAAGGGGAGTTAGATTCATTCTTAAACCTTATCAGCTGGTGTCTGGAGGGTACCAATGATGGTGAACTGAGAATAAAGCACTATGAATAGTACCCAGGGAGAAAGGCAGCATCAAGCCTGGGCAGGAACTCTGTGATGGGAGTCGGAATGCACTTGTATCTTCCTAGTAAGAACACTTGTATCTTCTTACCAATTCTGTTAGGGGCCAGCCTTATCTGAGTCCCCCTCAGTGGAGGAACAACGTATTGTCCTTAACTACTATAATGGTTATGCAAATCTAAAATTGTTCAGGAGCTCTAAGATCCAAAGTCCAGTGGAGAGACAAGATACAAAAACCCAGAAGGGGCCAGAGGCAAGGATCAAAGTCTGGGAACGGAGCCAGGAGTTTGGACCCAAGAGGGAGATTGTTTGGGTAGGCAGATCAGATAGCAATGGAAATCGACTGGCCTTGAAGGATTGCTTAAGGTATCAACTACCATTTATAGCTTGCTTTTAAGGTCTGGCAGGAATGTGATGTGTGGGTGGGATGGTTTCATTGAAAGGTCCAGCGGTGGAACAGTCATGGCACAGTGCAAAATGTGTACACTGAACCCTTAATGTGAGCCCAATTGAGCCATAATTATAGATTTGTATATTTGGAGCCTTAATGGAATTTTCCAGGAGAATTCAGGGCCAGAGAGCCCTGTGCAAATCAACAGAAATCTGGAATTCCTGGGTATCAGAGACTTTGGGAAAGAGAATAACAGAAGAGGATTTGAGGTATTTGTTTCATATAGATCTTCTGAGATAAAAGGGGATGACTTTGTGACAGCGAAATGCAGAATAGATCCCCAGGTGTTAAGCTTGGGAAATCAGAGGTCTAGAACCCTGTGCTTATCCTGCACAGCCACTAAGCTGTCAAACGCACTCTCTTCCAGGCATATGCAAGGTGCCCTTCGTGCATTTACTATATGCCAGACAATGTCCTAGCATTTTTCTTTTTTTCTTTTTCTTTTTTGGGAAAAAGAGAAAATGCGCATGCTCATGCCTGCATGCACACAAGTGGGGAAGAGGCAGAGGGAGAAGGAGGGCAATAATCTTTAAGGGAATGACCCTCAGGAGGGTGACCTTGCCAGAAACAACGCGTTCTTTGCTAATACTTTCTTATTTCTGCACTCTTTCTGTTGAGCATGGAACCTGACACAGCGCTTGATCTCACAACCATGAGATCATGACCTGAGCTGAAATCAAGAGTTGGACTCTTAACCGACTAAGCCACCAGGAGCCCCTGTCATAGCATTTTTCATGCATCATTTCTTTGAATCTTAGAAAACCCCCAAGAGGTAATTACTATAATTGTTCCCATTTCACAGATGAGAAAATTGAGGGTCATAGAATGAAGTCAATTGCTGAAGTCACACAGCTAACAGAAAGTAGATCTGCAGCTTGAACACCAAAGACTGTGTAATTGGTCACCTCACTAAGCTCCCCCACCCTGCTTTTAACTCCCTTAGTTATCAACTTTAGTTGTTTTTCCATGTACTCCTTTGATGCTGATAGTTACCCCTTCAGCTAGTACTCAGGGTAATATTGATTATCATTAAAACATAACTTTTTGTTTGTTTTTTTTAACTTGAAATTTTTTTGAAAACAAGGTAATATATAGGCAAATGGTATAAAATTTAGAGATACAAAAGACCATACGGTTATTTCCCCATCACCCAGTTATCTTATTAAGCATGTTAAAAAGAAGACAGCAGGTCCAAAATGGAGTCACTTGTACTAGACCCCACATCAGCATTGTTTTGTTCCTTAAACAATATGGGAGTTCCTCAAAAGGTTAAAAAAAGGACCTTCCCTACGATCTAGCAATCTTACTACTAGGTATTTACCCAAAGAATAAAAAAATACTAATTCAGAGGGATACATGCACCCCAATCTTTATAGCAGCATTGTCTATAATAGCCAGATTATGGAAACAGCCCAAGTGCCCATTGATTGATGAAAGGATAAAGAATATGTGATATATGTATATATATATATACACACATGTGTGTGTGATATATGTCATACACACACACACACACACACACACACACACACACACACTGGAATATTACTCAGCCTTAAAAAGAATGAAATCTTGCCTTTTGCAACAACATGGATGGAGCTAAAGAATATTATGTTAAGTGAAAAAATCGGTCAGAGAAAGATAAATACCATATGATTTCACTCATATATGGAATTTAAGAGACAAAACAAATGGGCAAAGGGACAAAAAAAGGAGGGGGCGCAAACCAAGAAACAGATTCTTAACTATGGAGAACAAACTGATGGTTACCAGAGGGGAGGTGGGGTGGGGTGGGTTAAATAGGCGATGGGGATTAAGGAGAGCATTGTTGTGATGAGCACCAGGTGTTGTATGGAAGTGTTGAATCTCTCTATTGTACACCTAAAACTAATATTACACTGTGTATTAACTAAATGGAATTTAAATAAAAACTTTAAAAACTTTTCCTTTTCTACAGTTCAGCAGATCTCCTTTCTATTGCTCAATAGGATGCTGCCTGATTCATGAATCATTGAATAAAGCCGATTTGATCTTGAAATTTACTCAGCTGAATTTTTGTTGTTTAAAATGCATGAGGTTTAGAGGTCATTTGTATTTTCTTTCTTTCATGTCTATTATCTATTTTTCTATAGAATTGTTTTTTTTTTCCTTACTGATATGTGGAAGCTTTTATTATAAGTGAATTAGTTCTATGCCTGTGGTATGAATTGCCAGTATTTTTCCCAGTTTGTCTTTTTGCCTTCTGAATATATGAAGGTTTTTTCCATGGAGAAATGTTTGGCAGTCTAATTTATCAATTTTTAAAAATTTTATGACTGGGATATGTCATTCTTAGGTTATTCCTTAGTCCAAGATTATAAAACAAATTACCCTATGTTTTCCTCTATTATTGTTTTGGCTTTGATCCATCTGAAAAATTTTTGATGTAATGTGTGAGATATGGATCCAATTTAACTTGATAAGTTTCAAGTTATTCCAACAATGTTTATTGAGTAATCTTGTTCCCCACTGCTTTGAAATGCCACATTTATCCTATGCTAGATTTCTGGATATATTTAGCTTTATTTCTGAGTTGTCTATTTATTGATTGTTTAAATCACTGCAGCTCAATATCATGTTTTAATATGTAGTAGAGCCGGCCACTCTCTTTCTTCTCTTCCTTTTCAGAATTCACCTAGCTTCTGCTTGTTTCTTTTCTTTTCAAAGATTTTATTTTTAAGTAATCTCTATACCCAATGTGGGGCCCAAACTAACAACTCTGAAATCAAGAGTCGCCTGCTCTCCTAAGTGAGCCAGCCAGGCACCCCTCTGCTTGATTATTTTCTATATGAATTTCAAAGTTGGTTTGTCTAGTTCCCCCAAGAAACCTGTCAGTCAGTATCTTTTCTACTGGAATTGCATTAAATTTAGGGAGAAATGACATCTTTATGACGTTGAGTCTTCCTACCCAAGAAAAAAACATAGCTTTTTTTAAGTGTTCTTTGGTATCCCTTAGTAACATTATTTTCTCTTTTTTTAAAAAATTTTTTTATGTTTATTCATTTTTGAAACAGAGAAAGAGCACAAGCAGGGGTGGGGCGGAGAGAGAGGGGGACACAGAATCCGAAGCAGGCTCCAGGCTCTGAGCTGTCAGCACAGAGCCGGATGCGGGGCTCAAACTCACGAACGGTGAGCTCATGACCTGAGGCGAAGCCGGACGCTCAACCGACTGAGCCACCCAGGCACCCCAACGTTAATTTTTTTCAAACAGAATTTGAATACATCTTTTTAACTTTACTGATGGATAACTTATCTTTTTATTGCTATATAAGTATTTGTTCTTTCCTCCATGTGCTCTAACTGGATGTTCTTTTGGCAACAATTTAAGATCTCCATGGTGGCAGTATTGCCTCATGGTATCTTGAGAAACATCATATCTGATTTGATTTGGGTTCCAGTTCCTGCTGCCAGCTTGCAGGCAAGACCTAGACCCTCTGAGGGTTCTGGCCCAGGGAATGCCCTGTCCATACACCTTAAGCTCTTCTAGAGTGGGTGCCATGGATACTAAAACAGGTTGATGGTGTTATATGTGTTATAAACAACACAAATCTGTAAGAATTGAATGTCTTTTCATGCACTGTAAGGTGTCTGTCCACCCCAGGGCAAAAGATGGCAAACTAAAGCTTATGTTGCTTCAAGATGAGACTCTTTAGATGGATTTTTCTTTGGTGTCCTGTAACTGCTCACCTTGAGGAAATTGATGTAGCATTCAGTATTACACATTCTAAAGATATAGTATGATTTTCTCCTCAAATCACAAAAGACAATAGGGAGTCAGGTATGCTACCAGAAAAATGGATTATTGGGCTGGCATTGGAATTTGTCAATGTTCATTAGCATTCTCAATCAGCATTACTATTTAATGAGCACCTGCTATTTATGTGCCATTCTGTGCTAGGAGCTCTGGACACAGAAGTGAGTAAAGTCACAATTCCTTTCCCTAGAGGAGTCCACAGTCAAGTGGGGATAATAGGTAGAAACTCACTATAATGCACTAGATTAAATATTCTATAGAGTTAAGATCAACATGTTCTGGGAATGCAGAGAAGGGGTTGTGAAATTAATTTGGTATTAGCAGTATTGGCTTTTGAGTCGGGCCTTGAAAGGTAAGAAGTAGTTAGCTAGTTTGACAAGGGTAGCAGGTGGTACTAGTAACCTGTAACTCTCTATTCAAATGCTAGCTTTGGTGAAGAGATATGCCTGGCTCTTGTAGAAGGCAGGCTGCTGGGGGAGCTAATGCTCCCAGGAGCAGTACTCAACCAGTTTTGAATGGGATCTGACTGATAATTGCCCTAGTTTTCTCACCCCTTGAGTGGGATAACTCCAAGATATGCTTTACAATATCTACCAGGGTTGCTGAGTAGGATTGGGCCCCAGCCACCCAAAGTGATAATGCTTTTCCCTGATTTCTTCCTTTTCTGGTCTCACTTGTCCGTGTCCCGAATGGGGCTTCCTGGGAATCATCTCTGAACAAACTATTTGCACTCAAATCCTAGTTTCAGGGTCTGCTTCTGGGAAACTGACCCAACAGAGCAAAGCACAGAGTGCATTACCAGAAGAGGGAAGAACATCAGCAAAGGCACATACATATGACAACTTGCCTTCTTTTGGGCCCAGAAAGCAGTTGCAGATGGTTGCAGACCGGTTCAAGGAAGGCTAGGAGATGACTGAAAAAGCAGCATGGAGAATCACAAATGCCTGGCTACCAAGTGGCATTTATCCTCTTGTGAAGAAGGACGATATGATGAGAATGGGATTTTTTAGAAGTCTCTCGGATGATTTGGTGGCGGGTAAGGGCACTGTCTGGGGAGGAGGGAGACTGAAGACCTTCATCTCCTCCTTCCTAGTATTTTTGGCCAAGGCTTGGGACTCCAAGCTCCAGCTCTGTAGTGCTATCTATAGGGCTCAGACCCTCACCTGGGAGTGCCTCCTGCCTTCCTACTGATTGGTTGCTGCCTTCATCACTGGCCAGACCAGGCCAAGGAGTTGCGGGGGATGCAGCCGCTGTCTCCGGAGGTGGGCGGAGCTCTTTCAACAGCCGGCGCTGTTGCCAGGCCCTGGCGACTGTCTATCCCCAGCGCCTGCACAGACTGAATTTTCCTTTCTGCAGCTGCGCTTTCGCGCTCACCACTTGCCTGTCTCCACTCTCCATGTGGGGCTCATCTGAAGCTTCCTATTCAGTCATTGATATTCTCATCCTGTTGTTGGCTTCTGTCAATGGGGGAATTGGGAGGCTTTTGCATAACAGGCTGGGGAAGGACCAGGTGCTTTTCCTGTCTGCCTGAATACTGAGGGGTGTTTTGTTTTGTTTTGTTTTGTTTTGTTTTTTGAGCAGGTGTCATAAGCAGTCTTTGGCCTTGTTTTCTTTTCGTTCTGCCTTTTATTCTTTCATCTTTCTTCTGCCTTTCCTTCCTCCTGCCAGGCCTTGGATGAAGCATTCTGGATTCAGAGATGATTTAGTTGAAATCTCTGCCACCAGAAAGATCTGTTTAATGAAGGAAACAGAACATGATCCAATAATTACAATACCATTTGCTGAGTTCTACAATTGAGTTATTTATGTACTTTACTATATTTTTAAATGTTTGTTTGTTTATTTATTTATTTTGAGAGAGAGAGAGAAAGAGAGGGGAGGGAAGGGCAGAGAGAGAAGAGAGAGAGAGAATAGCAAGCAGGCTCCATGCTGTGGTGCGGAGCTCAACACAGGGCTTGATCCCACCAGCTGTGAGATCATGGGTTAGGGCATGGAGGAGGGAGGCATAGTCAGGGAAGGCTTCACAGAGGCAGTGGTGCCTGAACTGCATTTGGAAGGATTGGTTATAGTCATGAGCACCTGCTAACTGCCAGGCACCATGCTAGGCCCTTTTAGCTCGAGTCCTCATGACAACATTATGAGGTAGATAGTCCTACTATACAGAAGAAGAAAACCTCAGGGATATTAGATAAATTAGCTGAGATCATAAATCTGTAAATGGTACTGTCAGGATTCCAAAATAGCTCTGTCTACTTTCTGCAAAGCTTGTGGTTGTCCCATTGCACCATGCTGCAAAGCATGGGGAAGGGTGTCTCAAGTGGAGGGAACAGCTTGGGCAAAGGCTTGGAAGCACAATAGAGATGACATATGGGGTAATTTTTTGGAACCCTTGGCTGCCATGCTCACTAGTCCCCAGCACTTTCCAAAGTGCTCACTGTGGCTTGTAGGAAAAGCAAGTGGCAAGTAAATGTTTAAGTCTTTCTCTTAAAATTGTGAAATAGAGTTTCAATATCAGCTCTTTTGTGACAGGCTGTGTGACCTTGGAGAAGTCTTTTCCCCTCTCGGAGCCTCTGTTTCCTTATTTAAGTGAGAGTATGTATCCTACCTTGTAGAGCTGTAAGAATTCAAGGCAAGATCATTACTATCGATCTGTTCAAGGTGACTTTAGGATACCCAGGACTGGCTCCTGATGGAGGGGTTGGCTGAATCATCAGGCAGAGGGACTTTTAGATAATTGGATGGGGGAATGCCTTCCATCCTCCAAGAAATGAGAATGCTGGCAGAAAGCCTACTGCTAGCCTGCTTCAAATGGACCAGATGCTATTTTGGAGATGAGAAAAGACATTCTCTTGACACTGGCAGTGTAGGAAGATAAAAACCAAGAAATAGGAAAACTGACCCACTCCTAATCAGGAACAAGGGACAGGCAAGCCAGCCAGGTGTCTTCAGCTATCCAGAGGGCCTCCAGCCCTGGCAGAGTCCTGCAGACCCTGGGACTTAGGGGAGGGGACGAAGAGAAAGTGCTGATGGGCTTTCAGGCTGAATCACACTCATTAAAACAACAGTCAAGCATTCGACCTTGGACTATGACTCTGTTTTTCTCAGATCCCTGGAGCTGACTGTTTTCGAGAGAAGAAATGGGGCCATCTGCTCAGAGCTGGTCCTGGCACTAAGGAACCTTTCCCTAGGGACAGCTGTGCAGGAACTCATACAATGCGGTGTCAAGGGTGGGGGTGGGAGAAATGTATTCTCAATGTGTAGACACTTACATTAAGAAGTCATGCTGGGGCACCTAGGTAGCTCATTCGGTTCAGCATCTGACTCTTGATTTTAGCTCAGGACATGATCCCAGGGTGGTGGGATCAAATACTACATAGGGCTCCGTGCTGAGTGTGGAGCCTGCTTAAGATTTTTTTTTTTTTCTCTCTCTCCCTCCCTCTGCCCCTTTGTCCCACGCTCTCTCTCTCTCTCTCAAAAAAGAAAAAAAAAAAAAAAGAAAAAAGAAATAAAGAAAGAAAGAAAGAATGCCATTGATTATTTATGCCACTTCACCAATAAAGAAGTGGATGTCTTTTTCTTTTCTTTTTCACATAAATCCTCAGATTCCAAGCAGAGATATTATAACCATACCTTCAAAATAAATCTTCACTTAAGAATATCATAGACTTTGAGCCTATGAATCTCTCCTGACCTCTTCCTTTTACACCTGAGGAAACTGAGACTCAAAATGAAATTGACCTCAGAATATTACATAGCTATTAAGCTATTAAGTGGTGAACGAGGGATTCAAATATTTGTCTCCAATTCAGAACATATGTTTCATTATATTTCTCTCTTTAAAATAATTGCTGTCATGAATATGTGCCAGACATTGTTTTGAGCACTGTTCATACATGATCTCACTTATTTTTCTTCAGAAACTCTGCAACGAGTGATTAACCCCACTTTACAGATAAATAAATTGAGTCTCATTAAATAAATTGCATGAGATTGCTTTGCTAATAAGCAGCTGAGGCAGAGGATAAACCCACAGGGGGTTGACACTAAAAATCTAATTGGTTCACAATCTAAGAGTAGTCAAAAGATTATAAACACAACAGCTCATTCACTGGCATCTTGTAAATATCTCTTCCTACTACCTGGCAGGAGCCTCCTTGAAGAGGAACTGTACCAAGTAGAGACAGGGTGTTGTCTTCTACACCCACTCAGTACAAAAAGCTCAATGTTATCCCTGGGGTGGGTTGAATGCTAAGTGGAAAGGATGCTCTTTCACTTATCCATGAAGTGGTGTGAGGAAGCTACTAGAAAACAACCTCTGATGAATCCTCTGAGTTTCTCAGGCGGGGGAGACCCACTCTGTGCTGCTCCTCTGTGCGTGACAGTAATGTTCCTCTATCACCATAGCAACAAACAATACACCCGCATCCCACAAGAGGCCAGAGCTGCTCTGTGGGGAGTTGTGGTCCATGCTGGGTGGGAGTAGGAGTAGGGTGCATGGGGGAAGGGGTGTTTCACCAGCTTGATTCTTTCTGCTTGAAGCCAGCTTGTTCCTGAGGGCAGGAATGTTTATACAGGATGCCAAGCCTCCTATATCTGCAGGATTCTGGGCAAAGGGAGATGACAGGGAAGCTGAGAGCCCAGGAGGGCACATTATTTCTTCCATGGCTTCCAATGAAATGAACTTATTCGGCAAGCTGCTGATGAATGGCACCTTTCTAAGGGGCCTGCCAGAGTATTCTAATGGGGAATCTTATGGGCCTTGCAAACAACCAGACCTGCCTTCCATCTCCACAATTTTTTAATTCTAAGATTTCATGTTAGTTGGTATAACCTCTTTGAAGTCTAATTGCTTCAATGGCAAAAACGGGATATTTAACACCTCCCCGAGGGAGATTAAATGAGATAACACATGAGCAGTTTCTGGCATGTGGTCAGCATCTAATCAGTTGTAGTCATTATTGTGTCCCCAATACTGTCAGAGAAATGGAGACTTGGCAAGGGGACCATCTCCGACTCCTTGAAGTCAGGGAAAGACTTGGACTTAGAAGTTTCCTGGGTGCTTCTGCTTCTCTCTCTTTCTCTCTCTGTCGTTCTTCCTAAAGCCATGCTCAGTGTTTGCTCCCCAGACTCAGCCCCTGTATTGCCTGGCTCAGCCTGGTGACATCAGATGCTTACTTCCCCCTGTGGGGCTCCGCTCACAGAATCTCACAACACTAGACCTTGGGGATCACCCAGCTCAGGTCCCTCTCCCTCATTTTCCAGGTCAGGAAATGGAAGCCTGGAGAGAGAAGTGCATTGTTTAAGGTCACCCAGGGAGGTAGAAGCCATTAGTTGAAGGGATTGTTGCATTCATTTTAGCAGGTGTGATTAAGCCTGGGAGTAGCTGCAGAGGACCCACCTCATGCTTTTCATGAAATCTCTTGGGTGTGTGGCTTTAGGATAAGTGTGTGTGGGGAGAGTCCTTTTTTTGTAGTTTAGTTGTGGTGCTGGTGAGTTCTGTGATTCCCCTGGCGTCAGGAATATTAATAGCTAACATTTGCACAGTGCTTTACAGCTTATAAGGTACACTCATATACTTGATCTTATTTAGCCTTGGTAGTAGTCCTTCCAGGTCATTATGATAATCACACCATTCTTTTACAGATGAGAAAACTGAGTCTGAAAGTGATTTGTTCAAAGTTACACAGTTACCGTGGGGTAGATTTAAGAATTAAACTTCTATTTGTGTGATTCCTAATTACAGCACACTGGCCCAGCTGACATGGCCACCTATGGAGAATGCAGTGTCAGGCACACAGCTGTTCTCTATCCACAGGTGGAGGAGGAAGGCATCCACAGGGCTGATGTCACGAAAGGCCCCCGAGTGAAGGTGACAAAGTCAATTCAGTTGGGTTCTCCAAATGGCAGGTAACATACGTGTGGAAAGCAATATTGATGCCTTTTCTGGTAAAGCTTTTCACTTTCAAAGTGTTCTTATATTATCTCATGAGAGACCCAAGGCACACCTGTCCCTCCCTGTTTACGTAAGAGGCCCAGAGACTGAGCAACTTGTTGAAAATTGCAAAGCCAAGTAGTGATGGGACCTATAGTTTCTGAATTTCAAATTCTTTCTACATCTCTTTAGGGCAGGAGGTCTGAATGGGGTCCCTGATCCTGAGACGTGAGCAAGGGCCAAAGGTGGCATGTTCTAGCAAACTCCCTCGTTTGAGAGGACACTGGACAACAAGTGTTTGGTCAGGTGGCTTGGTGTGTCAGCTTTTCCTTTAAGCTCTTTTTTTGAGCTCTGTCTGCCTTTCTCCCTGTGAGCATTCTTTACTGCATTGTTGTTCATGGGAAGAGAGAAATCAGAGAGGCGATAAAGCATTTAAATTCGTTCCTGATTTTAGCAGGATTCTTTCATCTGCAGTCACCAGATGTGTGCCTGTGTTTACAACTCAGTGGGAAGATAAAGATTATGCAAGGAAGAGCATTACACAGTCCTGGGCTTCTAAAACTAGTAGAGACCTCTGAAATTCTGACATTTGGCTTAGTCGGTCACTGAGTGATTCAGAAAGGTGGGGGAGGCCTTTCCACTGATTGCTCTGAGAGAAATGCCTTCTGCCTAGAGCTGGGAATGGCTGCTTGGTCTCAGAAGGAGATAGGGAGAAAAGACCTAAATAGTGCCAGAATTGTATGTTTTGTAGAATTTCCAAGGCCTGCTTCCCCTTCAATTCCAGAGAAAAGACAAGACATATGATAGACTGAAAGTGCTGTATTCTTCCTGCCCCTGGAATCTGGATCCACAGGTAAGGATAAGGGAAAGATTTTCATTATAGCTCATTAAAAACCCAAGCCCACTTACAAGCACGTGTCTTTGCATGCTGCACAGACACTTCTTGGCAAGGACTCAGAGGAGTATGGAGAATACTGGTTGAAGCAGATGTGATTTATAGTTGTGCCAACTAATCAAAATCTTCTGCTCATATACAACTGATTAATGACCACACATTCCCAATTATAAGAAAATAGTCTGTTTTTCCATAAGAATAATATCCTTATTTAAACTTACCAGAAAATAACAATAAATTCATGGAATATTTAATAAATATGTTTCAATGGTCTTGTGGGCCTACATTGTCTCAATGAAGCAATCTCAACCTAAGTAGTTCTTTGGGAACATTCTGGTCTCGCACCCAAGATTACACTAATTGTGTGTTAGGTGTTATATCAGGCTTCATAGAACATAGACAGAATCCCTCACCTTGAGGTGACTGCCAGCTAAAAAGAAAGCTGGATAGACACTAACAACAGAACATACATACAAGTACAGCCTCTCAGAGCCTCCTTACAAATATTTAAGGGTATACTTTATGCCAGGTGCTATTCCAAGGCTTAAAGGATATAGTGATAACACAGGTGGGGTCTTTGCCTTCGAGGAGTAGATCAATACATTTTCATCACATGCCTAGTCCAGCTTCTCTGTCTCTGCTTTTCCTGTCCTCTCTGTCTTGGTTGCCTTCTCCACCCTGTCCTGGGTATCTAAATTCCACCCATTTCACAATGCCTGAGCCGTACTTCCTCTGTGAAATCCTCTTCCACCTCAAAGATCTCTTCTTCCTCTGGCTCTTTTAACACTCACTGCCTGCTCCACTTTCTTGTCATTCAGAGACTGCTCTGCTATTGCTGGTTATGTGTTCACATGTTTATGAGTTGTCTTTTTAAGGGCATAACTTGGGTTTTATTCGTTCTTGAATCTTGTTTACCTTTGAGTGCTTAGCATAATACCCTGTATGTATTAGGTACTCACAACATGTTTTTTAACTGGTTGATTTAAAAATATTATACATGTACTACACCCTTAATGGTTAAGGGGAACTGCTTAGTGAAATATAAAAAAGATAACCCAATTTAAAAAGGGGGGGTGCCTGGGTGGCTCAGTTGGTTGAGCGTTGACTTTGGCTCAGGTCTTGATCTTGCGGTTCATGGGTTCAAGCCCCATCGTTGGGCTCTGTGCTGACAGCTGGGAGCCTGGAGCCTGCTTCAGATTCTGTGTCTCCCTTTCTGTTTCTGCCCCTTCCTCACTCGCACTCTGTCTCTCTCTCTGTCAAAAATAAATAAACATTAAAAAAAAGATAATCACACATCTGAAAAATCGAAGTGATACAGTATATGAAATCCCATCATTAGAGATTCATACCTTTGTAAAAGATTCATCTGACACTCTAAAAAATACTTCCAGGAAGGGCGATACCCTAAATTGAATTTATTTAGTTATCAGTGACATATCAGTTTTATTCTCCAACAGACACAAGAGCTGAATTGGGTAAGATTACAGTTCAACTTTCAAACAGCTGAGTCCTTACTGCATGCCAAGCACTGTGCTTCATATTGGGGTCCAAGATGGCTAAAACATAATCCTATCCTTGAAAATCTTACATACAAGTCACAAGAATATTTCATTATAATTTTTAAGGGGCTATGACAAAACCAAGCATAGGTAATGAACACTTAGTCTGCCTTGGAGGATTGAGGGAAGGCTTCTTGGAGGAGTCATCAACTAGCATTCCTCCATACCTTCTCTGAGTGCTTTCCCCATTTCTCTGCTGGTAAACTCTTACAGCTGCTTCAAGACCCACTTCAAATGTCACCTCCTCTGGGAAAGCCATTTTTTTAAGTTTATTTATTTATTTTGAGAGAGAAAGAGAGAGAGAATCCCAAGCAAGTTCAGCACTGTCAGGGCAGAGCCTAATGTGGGGCTCAATCTCACAAACCTCGAGATCAGAGCCAGTGTCAGAGTTCCACACTTAACCAAATGAGCCAGCCAGGTGCCCCCTGAGAAGCCATGCTTCCCTCATGCCTTGGTGCCCCTAACCCACTTTGCCCAACTGTGTTATAGCATTTCTCACATCTTATTGTGGTTAATTGTTCCTGTGTTTATCCTCCCCATACTCTCCTCTGTCCCATATAGATCATGAACTTCCCACAGACAGGGGTCACTTCCCATTCATATCGGTTTATCCAGCTCTTACCACTGCCTGGCACATGGTAGATGGGAAGACCACTGCATTATTATGCATTATTATACTGAGAACTGGCTCAAATAAGAATCTAGCCACTACTACTAGAAGACCCACTGTGTGCCGGGTGCTTTATATATACACAATCTCATTTATTCTGTGTATGTAACAACTTTGAAAAGTGTTATCTCCCCATGGCATAACATATAAACTTGTTGAATCATTATTTTGTACACCTGAAGCTAATGTAATGATGTGTGTCAACTATATTCAAATTAAAAAATTTTTAAAGTGTTATCTTTTTTATCAGCTAGAGAAAAGAGGTTCAGAGGCTAATCTGCCTGAGGTCGCACATCACCCAGAGTGGCCTGAATATAAAGTACTATATCTGCGGTGTCCTGTTCCAATACAACACCAATCCAATACCAATACAACACAGGGATTAAGTATATCTCATGAGAGGTGAAAACAAAGGTCCAGAGGTCATACAAGATCTAGGGAGAGCACATGGGAAGGTGATAATCAGAGGTCTTCACGGAGGTGGAGGCAGATCTAGCCAATGAATGAACTGGAAAAAAACAAATAGAAGGATTTTGAAGAGATAAACTTCTTGGTACTCCATAGGCTGCAGCCCTGCCTGACAGAGAGGTGAACACAGAAGTTGTGGGGGACCCTTAGATATCCCACTTGGAGGCAAGGGATCCCCAGCCCTACACATAGCTTCTTTTCTCTGGTTCATGGGGAGGGGGCGAGAAGTAGGAGCTCTTAAGTGAGCCATCCCTAAAGTGCAGGCACCAAAAATGCACCCCGCAGACCCGGTGGAGGGATCTATCACCTTATTTCCCCAAAGTAGAGGAGATGACCCTTTGCTTTCCCACTAGGTCATGTCTGCGTCACCTTGGGATGGAAGGGATGTCTTTCTCACCCAGCATTGAGGAAGGGGTAGTTATTTTTTTTCTCACCATAGGAGAGTGTGTGTGTGTGTGTGTGTGTGTGTGTGTGTGTGTGTGCGCGTGCGCTAGTGGGTGCAGATTATTCCTTCCTCCCTCACCCGGAGGATGAGTAGATGGCACCTTTCTCCTAGCTTTGGCAAAGGAGGTGGTTCTTTTATTTCTCACTACAGGGAGTGTGTGTGTGTGTGTGTGTGTGTGTGTGTGTGCACGCGCGCCAGCGTCACGGGACTGGCTTTTTTCCTCACCTCATGGTGGGGAGGCTGACACCTCTCTTCCCTCCAAAGAGCGTGGGGACAGTCTCCTTCGTCTCCATATCGGATGGGACCTGGCTCTTTCATCCCCAGGCAAATAGGTGGTAGGGGTCTCAGTCCTCTTTTCCCTGTTTTCGGGGAGCATGACTGGTTCCCACGCTCTCCCCACAGAGCTCTGCTCAGGTTGCGAGAGACCTGGCCGTCCCTACGGGTTAAGACCCCAGACCTAGCGGCTTAGGCGCCCGGCGCGCAGGCGGCGAGTCGGGGGCGGCGCCCGCTCTGCGGCGCGGGGCGGGGCGAGAAGTGGCCCCGCCCCAGGCCCCGCCCGCTCCCTGGCGCGGAGCCTCCAGCCGCCCGGCCCGCCCGGCCCAGTGCACCGCGGGTGTCTGCTGGGCTAGCGCGCCGCGGACCCGGCCGCAGCCTCCTCAACCGCCTCAGCCGCCTCAGGCTCCAGCCGCCGTCGCCGCCTCAGTCTCGCCCTCCGCGCCGCCCGGCCTCGCCGCCTCGCGCGCCCCCAGCCCCTCAAGCCAGATGATGAACTTCCTGAGGCGCCGGCTGTCGGACAGCAGCTTCATCGCCAACCTGCCCAATGGCTACATGACCGACCTGCAGCGGCCCGAGCCCCAGCAGCCGCCGCCACCGCCCCCCGGTCCGGGCGCGGCCTCGGCCTCGTCGGCGCCCCCGGCCGCCTCGCCGGGCCCCGAGCGGAGGCCGCCGCCGGCCTCGGCTCCCGCGCCGCAACCCGCGCCACAGGCGGCCCCGGCGCCGTCGATGGGCAGCAGCTTCTTTAGCTCGCTGTCCCAAGCCGTGAAGCAGACAGCCGCCTCGGCCGGCCTGGTGGACGCGCCCGCGCCCGCGCCCGCCGCCGCCAGGAAGGCCAAGGTGCTGCTGGTCGTCGACGAGCCTCACACCGACTGGTAGGTGCCCGGCCGCCGCCGCCGCCGCCGCTCGGGACTCCCGGGGCCTGCCGGGCAGCTGTGGAGGCCGCGGGGAAGGCGGTCCCGGGGCGCCAAGGAAACGTTTCGGACCCGGGAGAAGGGGGGTCTGCATGGTCCCGCAGTGGGGAGATGGCGGGTGAGCTTGCGTATGGCGGGGGGGGGCGCGGTGGAAAGGTGAATCCTGAGGTGAAATATTTCCTCGATTCTCTCAAATCCCTCACGACACATAAAAAGAGCTACTTTCTGCAACAGGGAAAAATCTTAAAAAATAGAGTTTGTTTGTTTGTTTTCGAAGGGGAGGTGGTGCAGAGGAAGCCGACTTTCAGCCTAGACACATCAAAGCTCAGGTGAAACATTCAAAGCCAACAACAATTCTATATCGTGAGTCACGGAGTGAATTTGCAGTGGAGATCGGTGTTGTGCGGGGAGAGGGTGGTGGGGATAGATATCACCTGGCTGGATGAGGGCTTGTATCGGTAGTGACATCAACGTTGGTCAAGGAAAACATGTGAAACCCCAGGTGTACAGAGACTTGTTCCCATGGAGCATGGCTTAAGTCTATTTAAGAATATTAAAATTCTTGTATTTTGTGCAGCAGGGAGGGGATTTGTGGATTTTTTTCATTTGTTTTTGTTTTAGGAAAAAATATGTGTGTGGGAGGGGGTTGTGGAAGTGATGGCCTTTTCCAGCTGGAAAGATGACTGAGGTAAAATATTCTGGATCATTAAAGGGGCACAAACAGAGATCTACCTTAATGCAGTAGACGGCAACTTCAAGAATTCTTTCTTTCTTTCTTTCTTTCTTTTTTTCTTTCTTTTTTTTTTTTTTTTAAGGGATATTCAACTTAGAATGGTGAAGGCTGGGGGGAAATGTTACCTCTAGTTGGTAAAAGCTGAATGAGGTTCATTTAAGACACATCAGTTTAAAGAGGTTCTATTTTATGTAGCAGGAAGTTGGCCCAGGGGATGAATGGGGTGGGTGGTGATGGTGGAATTGATGGGTGAAGGGCTTGAAGACATGAAGAGGCAAGAGCCTGGTTGCCCCCGCCCCAGGAATACGGGAAGGGTTCTATTTTTTTCGTTCTCACAGGGGTTGAGGTTACAGACTGGACCCAAGTGCTTCCTCTCGAGAGTGAGGCACAGAGGGACCACAGAGCTGTTTATCTCCATTTCCTCTTTTGGCTTGCTTCACTGCTTTTCTCTATCATTTTCTCACTGGGAGACTTGGAGGGAGGGAGTACTGGCGTGGGTGTGGTGGAAGTGAGATGTAGATGTGGAGATGCACTCCGGCTGGCCTCTAATATGACTACTTTGAATAGTCATTTGGGTGACTTGCGTAGTTGCCTTTTCTCAGAACAGTGGAGTAAAAAATCTTAAGGGATCTTTGTTAGGAAATGACAAAGGTACTTGCAGGAGTGTTTGTGGAAGGTTAAGAGTATATGATGGTACCATAGGGAGCCCCCTGTAATTACTCTTAGTTCAAATCAGCAAGTGCTTATTAAGTGAGAAAGGTTGGTAACTAAGCCTTACTGAACATATGTTATATGTCAAACCCTGTACTAGGTGCTCTAATATATAGCTCATTAAATTCTTACCACAAAACTGAGGCTTACAAAAAATGGATAATGTGTTCCAAGTCATAGAGCCAGCAGATAGTAGACCCACGATTTGAACTTAGGCCCGTTTGACTCCAGTAGTGCCACTCCACTATGCTATGTTCCCTTACTATTTTGTTATTATATTATTGGCAATATTAATAATTAGCTCCCTCTATAGGGTAGGCACTGTAGGGGCCTTACAGAGAGCTCACATTTGGGGAGACAAAATGGAAACATGAAATGGTTAACAAAAAAGAATCTAGAATTATTTCAGACTAGTGTTTCAGGCATTCAATAAATGAAGTGAATGGGAGAGCCAGAGTTATAGGAGAAAGCTTCACAAAAGATGAGTCTTGAAGAAAGGCCAGGAAAAGGAGGGGAAAAATGGGAATGATATTGGTGCTTCATTTTTTTATGCAAGAATCTGACACTCCTGTACCTTGTCCTGATCTCCTATCCTGTTGAAGGCATTTGTTTTGGGTTTATTTACCAGTTAGGTACCTGCAGGTAGGAAGACACTCATTTGTACGTGTATGATCTGGCTGCTGTAGATTTGTGTTTATCACTAACTGCTTCAGTGGCTTGAGATTTGAAACTCTTCTTGGGTATTTTATTCTCTAGGAAGACTGCCTGCCCGGCATGAACCAGAGAATTTGCTTTGCCCTGGAGACTAGACTTCTGATGGAAGTAATAGAAGCCATTTTCCTTTGGGCTGACTCCCAGCTGTTTTCGGATTTTCTCTGAAGTAATAACATTGATTTATTAAAACTCATAAACCCAGTTTGAGTTTAGTGCTTGACAGCATTTGATGCTTCTCTGTTTCTGTACTTAATAGCAATTCTCAGGATTGCAGATTTTGTCTGATATCATGCCTAAATGTGTTAAAAACATCTCAGTTAAATATTGTTGAATGGTTTTATTGGAAGTTCTCTGTAAGTTAAGGAGCAGGTGCCTGCTTATGACAAGCAGAGTGCCTTAACAAGGTGCTTTTTGCTCTAAAGGCAAATTTTAGTAAATTTGTTTTATTGTTTAAAGTGTCTAGATACCATTCAGTGAGCAGGTGTCATATGTGCCTACTATTATTTTCCTGATGCTTGACTAGGAAGTCAGAGTGTAGCTTCCCAGTAGAATTTAAGAATATCAGTCTCATCTGAATTATAGAATGCTAAAATAAAGAGGGTTTTAACAAGAATTTAAATAATTGGAGATTTAAAAGAAGGGCTTTAAATAGGCAGCCTTCAGAGCAACTTTAATATAGATTAAGATTACTTCTAATGTTTACCAGTGTAATTGTGAACAATGGAATTTGGGGACTTTGCCACTGACTAGGTTGTTGGGAAAATTGGGAGGATATTTCTGTCTCTTTTGATTGAACTGTGTTTTCATTGGTTGCTAAAGATCTTTAAGTTAATTGCACAGTGAAGAATCATTGAAAAAATGTATCTGCTTCACTAAAAAATGAAATCAAGATCATTATATCCCTTATTATAAATTATTGTTAATATTTAAAAAATATATACATATTGCTTGACAATGCATGTTTTCTTTTAAGGTTCATGCCTAAGGTTGAAGTGCAGTTAAGATTGAACTCTAGGAGCACGTGGGTGACTTAGTCAGTTGGGCATCTAACTCTTGATTTCAGCACAGGTTATGATCCCAGGGTTGTGGGGTTGAGCCCTGAGTCAGGTTCCACGCTGAGCATGGAGCCTGCTTAAGATATTTTTTCTCTCTCTCTCTCTCCCTCCCCCTCCCTGGCCCCTCCCCTGCTCTTGTTCTCTCTCTCTCTAAAAAAAAAAAAAAATAAAATAAAATAAAATCACTGAACTCTTATGATCTCTGTGTTTAAACAAGGAACAAACGTCCATTTGGATATGTTGTTTTTTCTGCATATTACACTCTCACTGGTGAAAAGGTAAGTTTTCTCTCAGATTTTCCTGACTCCATTTTCAGCGATTTCAATAACAGTGATGAAGTGAAATTTTTCATCTTAGCATCTCTCAATGTTTGGTTTGAAAATCAGTGTAGCACAGGCATTCTAGAGACTATCTAGATGTTCTAGAAACTGCAGATATGGTAAATCCACAGGTGTTTATGGAGCATCTTCTCTGTATAAGGTATATATTCTAAGAAAAAGGAGACATAGTATCTCTCTTTTAAGATCTTTCTGTCGAGATGGATAGATAAGCATACATTTTTTTTTTTAATTTACTAAAAACTACCCCTTGTATTCAAAGAATAATAGTCCTTGGATTAACAGCGTTGACATCAACCATGAGCTTATTAAACTACAGATTATCAGGTCCTCATGCCTACTGAATCATAATTTGCATTTGAATAAAATCTCTAAGTGATTCACCTGCACATTAAATTTAAGATACACTGAACTAAACGGTATGTAATTAGTGCTAAAGGTGTGGCAACAACACCAACTACTGTCATTTATTGGGTAACTGCTGTATGTGAAATGTTGTATTAATAAGCTTTTTACAAATATTATTGAATCTCTACCATAGCAGTGTAGTACTATAGAAGTTTAAAAGAATGAAAAATGGGTGCGGGCTAGAAGTGGGAAGGGAATGCTTCATGGAAATACTGAGATTTGAATTGAACCTTGAAGAATTCGAATAAAAAAGATAGGTTTGGCTCAGTCCAGAGAATGGATAGTATAAGGAAAGTACAGTGGTTGAAAAGACAAAGGCCGTGAAAAGACTGGATTGATGAATTACTAGGCAGCACCTACTTTCATTCTTTTATGGTCCAACTTTGGCCATATTATTCAGAATAGGGGAATTCAAAGTATAGTAGTCTGAACCAGTGCTTGTGAGAGGCTCTAGAAAAATATTTGAATTGGAACTTGGGAGGAAGCTCAAATGAGGTTTGAGGTTTCTGTCTGCTAAATATTTTGTCTGTGTGTCCTGTTTCTGACTGGTGAACATAAACACATGGATTCCATAAAATTTCATTGTTCGTAAGAGCAGTAGGCAATAGCTTAGAATTCTAGATGGTTAGAGCTGGAAGATCATCTGGGTACTTTATAAATGGGAGAAATCTTGATCTGAAGAGGGGACAGTGAGTTGTTCAAGGTTATTTAACTAGTTAATGGCAAAACCAGAACTAGAATCTAGAACTTCAATCTCTCTT
This sequence comes from Prionailurus viverrinus, assembly GCF_022837055.1. Lineage (NCBI taxonomy): Eukaryota > Metazoa > Chordata > Mammalia > Carnivora > Felidae > Prionailurus > Prionailurus viverrinus. The sequence goes on from NC_062562.1 coordinate 52,707,364, forward strand.
CTAAGCTATCTCTCCCCACTATACCACAGTACCACTCTATCCCTCTGTTTTGCTATCTTTCTACCTTTATAACTTTTATCTTTTTCCATCCCTGATTCTTTCAAGGACTGATAGAGACTTTTCCTTTTATAATTATCGCATTTGAACTCGAAAGAACCTGAATGATCATCTAGCTGTGGAGAAATGGAATGATTTGCCCACCAATAAGAAGTTAGAGAATGGAGACTAGAACTTACATCATCTGACTCCAACTCAAAGTTCTTTCTACTCTTTTTGTTTTTTTAATAACTGATAAAATTTACTGTAAAGATTGATTTAAGCATCTGCAATGGTGACTTCAACCTTCACTCCTGGCTCAATCCTGATGGAGGTAATTTGTTTAACAATCCCAGAAGGACTGAAAATCAGTAAGTCGCTTGTGGATCCTCATCTGAAAATGATTCCAAGTCTTAGAACCTTCACCACAAGGAGATTTTCCTTTAGTGATTCTCAGAGTCTTGGCAACTTGAACTGGTCCTTTCACTTTGAGATTCTTTTCCTTTGTACCTCTGGTCAAGTCAGCACATACGTTCTCCAAAGATACCGACCGGGTTGTGGCTGGTTAGAGTTATTCTGAATTGTTGAATTCCTGCCTCTGGTTCCTGAGTGTTTTCCCAGTGCTTTTAAAAGCCATGGCTGTGGAGTGGCTTCCTGATCATCTTGTTCCTGGGCAAGAGTGAACACTGGTGAGTCAGGAGCAGGAGCAAGGCATCCAGGGCTCCACTATAGCTGCGACCGCATCTTCCTTAAAGAGGTCTTTCTACTCTTAAGTCACTCTTTAAGCAGATCCCTCAAATTAATCCTTTTTCTCCTCAAAAATACTATTTTTGTCTGTTTTAAAGATTCTTTGTGGAATTCTTTAATGAATACTTTAAAAAGAGCCACACGAGTATCATGTTATATTCACACCAATTTCACTGTCTTATTTGTGTTATTGTTGTTTCAGGAAAGGTTATTGTAAAATGGTTGAAGGAGATTCTTAGAGGCCTAGTAATCAAAATCCAAAAATATAATAAGGTTAGTCGGACTGTGGTACAATGATGACCTTCCTTTCAGGGACCCATTTTTACCAGTGTCCCTCTCTACTTGAGATTGCTTCCTATCTTTCTGTACCAAGTTCAGATCTTTAATAACATTAGCCTTTTCAGTATCTTGCTAAGCAAGAAGTAGTGGAGACCCAAACAGTAAGTTTTCCAGAGTTGTATACCTTCCTCTAAAATTGGTAAAACAGTTAACTGGGATATGTTCAGTGCAGCTGAACATCTAACATAAGCCAGATGCTGGAGATACAAGGATAAGTTGGGCATAGGCCTTGTTTATGAGGATCCTCCAGTCCAAGAGGGAAGAAGACAGACATTTAAAAAATTTTTTTTTAAAGTTTATTTATTTTTGAGAGATACAGAGACAGAGTGTGAGCGGGGGGAAGGGCAGAGAGAGAGAGAGACACAGAATCTGAAGCAGGCTCCAGGCTCTGAGCTGTCAACACAGAGCCTGACGCGGGGCTCGAACTCCCTAACCATAAAATGATGACCTGAGCCAAAGTCAGATGCTTAACTGACTGAGCCACCCAGGTGCCCCAAAGAGGACAGATATTTAAATAGGATTTATTATAGTATGGTAATTAGCATGTGTACGATGCTATGAGAACACAGAGGTGGGTTGTCCTGGGAAATGAAGATGTGGGTAGAAATGATTAGGCCGTTAAAAATGTGCCATTGTGTATCCTTAGGTAAACTATTTTGCCTCCTTGGTTGATTTTGTAAAATCTGTCAAATGAGAGGATTGAAACAGACATTCTCTAAGATCCTTTACAGCACTATATTATTTCCATGTTACAGTTTTGTGCTATTTTCTTTATAAAAAACTTTATAATTTATTCTATGGCATAATGCTTGTAAATCTTTGGAAGAAGAGGCATAGGTCAATAAATGACTAAACATGGCTTTGGATGAAAGGCTCATCTTTGAGTACTCTCCATTCAGTAGCTCTTTCTTACCTCCTCAAAGATGGGAATTGGGGACATGTGGTTGAATTTCTTTCTTCCTGATAGACCTAAGAACTTTTGTATACGTATGTTGAAGTATTGGCTGAAAGCCTTTATTTCTTGATCCCTGCCATATACACTGTGCTGAGCAGTTTATATAACATACACATACACATTGTCTTACTTTATTCTCACAGTGATCCTGAACAGTAGAAAGAATATTTCATAGATGAGTAAACAAACTCATAAAAGTAATCACTTGCTCAATATTAAATAGTTAAGCTGTTAAGCTGAAATTTCAGGATCTGAACCCAGATTGCCAGATTCCTACACACACACAAAAGACAAACTTGCCAGCAGAAAAAATTAGATTATTTTTTATTATAAAAAAGGTTGTTTCTTTTGCAAAAGGATTTACCATATGATTCATTAATTTAAAAAAATATATATTTTTAAATTTATACCTGAGTGAGTTAGCATATAGTGCGATAATGATTTCAGGAGTAGAATCCAGTGATTTACTTAAATAGTAAGCACCCCACTGCTTTTGGAGTTACTCAATTTACAAAAATTTTATATACACACAGCTTTTTCAGGATCATATCCTTTTTTTTAAAAATTTTTTTTTAACGTTTATTTTTTTTTTTAATTTTTTTTTTCAATGTTTATTTATTTTTGGGACAGAGAGAGACAGAGCATGAACGGGGGAGGGGCAGAGAGAGAGGGAGACACAGAATCGGAAACAGGCTCCAGGCTCTGAGCCATCAGCCCAGAGCCTGACGCGGGGCTCGAACTCCCGGACCGCGAGATCGTGACCTGGCTGAAGTCGGTCGCTTAACCGACTGCACCACCCAGGCGCCCCAACGTTTATTTATTTTTGAGACAGAGACAGAGCATGAACGGGGGAGGGTCAGAGAGAGGGAGACACAGAATCTGAAACAGGCTCCAGGCTCTGAGCTGTCAGCACAGAGCCCGACGCGGGGCTCAAACTCACGGACTGTGAGATCGTGACCTGAGCCGAAGTCGGGCGCTTAACTGACTGAGCCACCCAGGTGCCCCAGGATCATATCCTTAAAGAGAGTGAGGGCATGGTTAAATGTAGTGGCCTCAGGATGTAGAGTTGCATACTGTTTTTAGTGTTTAATGGCACTCATGCTATATGTGCCCCTCTAAATCTTGTAAGACCTTCTGCATACTCTTTGGATAGCATTGTCATTCTTTGTTTTAGCTTTCCACATAGATGCAATTGAATACCACAAGGCTACATATAGTTTTCCAGAGAGAGGAGAGGATGATAAAAAAGGTTTCTCTATTCTGCAGACATTACTTCAATGCAGCAGAAAGAAGTAACCTAGAATAGGGCAGGAGACCTATAGAAAGAATAAAGTGAGCAAATACCATAGATCTCTGAACTCTAAAGATGCTCATTCAGCGTGCCTATGAATGGGAGGAAGTATACTGGCCTTGTTTGTTGCTTGACAGCAGGCATTTCTGAAATTGTAATCAGTTCATGTAAAATTACAAAGCAGATTATGATTATATTCAGTCACTCTACACTTCTCTTTTCAGCAGCATGAAACAATATGAACATATAGGACTAAGGGTCAGAAGACCTAGGGTTGAGACCTGGCTCCACCATCAACCATATGACCCTATCAGAGTTATATAACCTCACTGAGCCCCCTTTCCCTCTATTTGACACATTTTTCATTAGACACTTACTATATGCCAGACAGTATTTGGGGTTCTGGAATAATACAGACAAAAATTCCCTTATGTGTAAAATGGAATAATAGCATATATATCTCATAGCGATGTCATGAGAATTGAATAAAACAAGGTTTTGGAGAAGCATTTTGTAAAGGGTAAAGAGCCATACTAGTGATTGTTGCATCCTTCTTTGTTTCCACATGCAGGTACCCAACCTATCTTGGTCCTTTTGTTGAGTTCCCCAGATCTTATTGTGCAGTTTTATTATCTATTTTGCACATTTCAGGGGTGAGAAATATCTTAATTTTTTTAGATTTAAGTCTGTTCATACCCAGAATTTTTGAAGGTTTTCTTTGGTATTTTTTGAAAGGAAACATAATTTAGTCTGGTTTTTTTTGTTTTGTTTTGTTTTTTTAAATAAGAAACATTACCCATTTGACTCAGCTATATTAACAATTAGGGACAGGACCACATAAATCCTTATTTTATTTAATAAATGAATTCTAAAATAGCTCTGCTGCAGTTTCACTTGTGACTAATTAAGGAAGGGTGGTCACAGAGGGAGAAATGAAGGAAGAGAGAAACATAGAATGGCTTTAAAAGGTGTTCCTGTATTATTTTCTCCTATTCAATCTATCTTTCATATTGCATTCAGAATATTCTTTAAAAAAATTTTTTTTTACATTTACTTATTTTTGAGAGAGCACGAGCAAGGGAGAGGCAGAGAGAGAGACAGACTCAGAAACTGAAGCAGGCTCCAGGCTCTGAGCTGTCAGCACAGAGCCAGATGCTGGGCTTGAACACATGAATCATGAGATCATGACTTGACCCAAAGCTTAACCAATTTCAGAGTATTCTTAAAAGCAGTCACTGATTTTCTAGAGTTAATTTCCTTTTAAACATTCTTCTCTAACTCATTGTTGCCTGTGAGGATTATTTACAACCTCCAGTTTATCTTTTCAGACTCATTTGTCACTACTCTCTCAATCCTAAACTTTGGCTATATTCTGGATTACACTCTTTCTGAACACGTAACTTGGGTTTCAGTATTCTCTGCTATTATTACACAGTTCCTTTAAAATGCTCTTGTTCTGCTTCTCTCTCTTACCTCAATGCTCATTTTCTTTATCCCATTTTCAGAGCATGAGGATACTGTCTATTGTTTAAAAAAGCCCCATCTCCTCCAGCCTTCTCCATGTCTTTGCTCTAAATTTCACCCCTTCTATTTCCTTCTTTTCATACTCTCGTTTTCTACTGGTTGGTCCATCCTTGTAAAGAAAGGAACAAGCAAAATCTGCTCTTTGCCTTCTTAATCACTCTTCCAGATATGAAAGAGAAATCTCACTCTTGTCCCCACTTCCTTATCCTATATTTGCCCCCTTGCACTGAGAGCTTTTACCTTTTCCATAATACTGAAATTGTTCTTGCTAGGTTACCTCATTGCTAAATCCAAAGGAAGGTGTCAGTCTATACTTTAACTGATTGGCTTGATACTGTTTATCTTCTATTTGGAAGTCCCTTGGTTTCTGAATATGGCAATCTTTTTTTCATACTGTCTTTTTAAAGTTCCTTCTCTTCTTGGTCTTTTCCTTTGCTTACCTCATTAAATGTAGGTGTTCCTCAGGGCCCCATCTTCTGCCCATTTCCTTTTTCACTCTACATATTTTCCCTGGTCCATCCACTCTCAAGATTTCAGTTATTTCCTAAATGCAATCAGTTCCCAGATCTCAACCTTTAGACCAGAACATTGTCCTGATCTTTACATGTATGTTTAGTTGCCTGCTGGACATCTCCATTTGGGTGGTTAAAGGTGACTCAAGGTCATTTGTTTCAGTATTGAATTCCTTATCTTGCCTTCCTATTCCAGCTCTTCTTATATTCTCTGTCTCAACTGAGGACACCATTAGTTGTCTGTTTCAATTTCTCACTAATTTCACCTAGAACTTTTGCACGCCTCATCATGATTTCCACTTAATAGCTTGAATGAGCTATTTAAAATACAAATGTGACTCTTTGACTCCTTTGCTTAATGTCCTATCCCATGTCTGATATGTAAAGTTCATGGCCTCCTGTGATTTGACTCCTGCTTACTTCTTCAATCTCCTAACCATTTCCATCCCTAAACTTCAGTTTACAGGATTATTGAACTATTTGCAGTTCCATATACACATTATGGCATTCCTTCCTTTTGTTTATGCTGTCCACTCCTCCTGCAATTGCTTTTCTTCTACTTTCCTTCCTTTTCTTGACTAAACGCATATTCACCTTTTGAGACTGAGATGAATATTTCCTTTATCAGAAATCCTTCTCTTAGCTCCTGGAATATATCGGGCATCTCTGTCCGCTCCATGCCCTCTTTCAGTCATGTGGATATCTTTATCACTGGACTCAACACAATGATTGGTTTATGTGATAGAGAGTTCTTTGCAGCAGGCTTAGGGTTTTATTCATTTTTATATCCTTAGCATCCAGCAGAGTGTCTGACACATAGTTTGAGTTCAGTAAATCTTTGCCAAATTGAACCTAGTAGAGTGAGATCTAGAAAATGAAAAAAAGGATAGAAGGGAACAATGGTGAGGAAGAAGTATTCTAGGATTAGAGTATATGTTATTATGTTGGAAATCATCTTTACTTACTGCAAATATAACTTTAAAAAAAAATTTTTTTTAACGTTTTATTTATTTTTGAGACAGGGAGAGACAGAGCATGAACAGGGGAGGGTCAGAGAGAGGGAGACACAGAATCCGAAACAGGCTCCAGGCTCTGAGCTGTCAGCACAGAGCCCAACATGGGGCTCGAACTCACGGACCGTGAGATCATGACCTGAGCTGAAGTCGGACGCTTAACCAACTGAGCCACCCAGGCACCCCAAATATAACTCTTAAAATGCTTTTTCTCTTATGCTGTATGAAATACAAATTAACTTAATTACCAATTTTCAAACAGTCCAAATCATAAATCTTTAGAGATTTAGCTCTGAATGAGAGCCACACCAGCCCACAATACTGGAAAATATTATCTAGCCCATGGGAGCTTTGAACAGAGCAAAGGCAAATAGAATAAAATTAAGGGTTGAGGTTCTCCTCCATAGATTATATTGACACTTAGCTCTCAAGAAGCTCATTTTTCTGAAGTTCTTCTCTTCCCTCAGCATGAAATACTCATCTTGGGCCACCCAACATGCTTGTTTCTTTCTCCTTAGTGAAAAAATTCTTTTGGTTTACCCAAAGGATAATTCTGGAGAACTAAACAACATTGTGACTGAAAAATGTTGACATACACAGTAAACTTTTCATGATCTGACTTTGCTTACCTCTTCAGTTCTGTCTTTGACCCCCACCCACTTTGATAGCCATGACAAACTACTCAGGTTTAATGGAATGTGCCATGCCCCTATGTTTTACTACTCCTACTACCTGAAAGACTTCTTCTGTGTTTTTGCCTGGATAATTTTCAAGACTCAGTTCAGTTGTTGACTGTTAATAGAGTCAAGACTAGATTTACTCCTTCCTTAGTTCTTTCAATTTGTGTTAGAAACCATAATATACTTGCTTGTCTCATAGCAATTAACTTGTTGTATTATAATCAGGTTTTACTTGTCTCTCTTCTCATCTTCTCACCTTCAACACTGAGATCTCCTTGAAGACAAAGACTATAACTTTAATTTTGGTATCCCCAGCATTTGGTATGACAAAGAAGGTTTTCAATAATTATTTGTTGTATCAGTCAATGACTTATGAAAAAATTTCTGAGAGACAGAGAGTGAGTGTGAGTATATGAGCGGGGGCAGAGCAGAGAGAGGGAGACACAGAATCCAAAGCAGGCTCCAGGCTCTGAGCTGTCAGCACAGAACCCGATGCAGGGCTCGAACCTCACAAACTGCAAGATCATGACCTGAGCCGAAGTTGGACACTTAACCGACTGAACCACCCAGGGGCCCCAAAAATATTTTTATAAATTGTAAAATGGTATAAAAACATTAATTATTGTTACTAGCCTCCCTTGATGATAAACCTACTCTTCCACTCTCTAACATACCCTTTTCTGATGGGCATAAACACTCCATGCTTGTTCTTGGGAAAATAGCTGTGTTGTGGTTGTTGTTGCTATTTTACTTTTCTGTGCCTTCTCTCCCTGTTGACACCTTCCATTCTGAGTCCATGGACATATGTCCTGTGACTTGGGTGGCACTCATTCCAGAGGTAAACATATTTTTCTGAAACAATTTGGGACAGGAGGTCTTATTTTTCAGTGCAAGAATTAGTCTGGTGATTTTTAGGAGCTGAAATGAGGAATTTGGAGGAAATTTTAGTGGCTGGACACAGTGGTGGTTGGAACCGCCTCGAAGTCAGGAGGTTTGTGGAAATTGTAGGCCAGATTATTGTCGGTATCCCTATCTCCTAGCCTTTAATTTTCAGTAGGCTAAGTTAATCTTTGCTCAGCTAGAAGTTGTGAATGGTTATTGGCAATTCCTTTTCACAGGTTTTTGCTTTTTCATAGAAGGAGTTGGAAAATAGAGCAATTTCTCTAATCCTAAATAACGAATAGTGGAATTCCAGCCCTAAGATTGGGAGCAGAGGAGAGTCCTTCCTTATTGCTACTTGCCCACATGAAAAATCTTCTCTTTGAAAGAATAATTTGTCAGTTGACTTGGCAAAGTAGGATTAGGCTGATTTTCCTTTAGCTCCTAGATGACTTATGCAGTCATTTTGGTTGAAAAAAATATACTCAACTTAACTTTGACCCTGGAAGGAAATTTAGGATTCTGTAATAAAGTCATACATATAGGTAAAACTTGATAATTTCTTATGTACTTTGACTTGCAGGTGTCATCTCATTCAATTGGCACCTTAACCTTGTGATGTAATTTGGTATAACTTCCTGTTTTGATTATGAAACCAAAGCTCAGGTAGATTGTGATTTGTGTATATAGTTACAACATGAAATAGGTAGAGTGACATCTAAAATCTAGATTCTTCTTTCTCTGTGCTTTTTTCTCCTTACTTCAGTGCCTCTTTTCTCTATGTAGCTAAAGTACTTTCTGAGCCATTAGTCAATTAGGACACTTTTGCCTAAAAGCACTAAGGATGGATAAAAAAATTGCTTAAGCTGGAAAGAGCCTGTATGGCCTGTGACAGGTGCTGCGTAGGTTGGTTGAAAAACAACTTAAAGATAATCTCCTTTCCCTATGTGTTTTTGTTAATGCTTATAATATTTTTATGATTTAGAATCCTTCTGGTGTTTCTGGTATATTTCAGACTGATTTTAAGTTGTCAGGAAAGGGAATTTTTGACTCCAGAGCTCAATTCCTTTAAAGCTTCTTATTTTCCTTTGTACCTGGAAATTTATTTCTTAGCCAGATTTTAGGATGGTGTCAAATTTAAGTTCCTACTAAAGAGGCTGTTCTCTGTGATCTATTTTTTTCTGCCTTCTTTTTTTTAGGTAGCCAGTCCCTCTTGCTACATCCTACCCCTTAATTCCAGCAATAATTATATGCAAAGTTCTGAGAGTCAAAGGGCAGTGGGTTTGGGGGTAGGGCAAGGATATGAAGCTCCTGTCCCTTCTGATTCCATGTGTTCCTCCCAAATTCCGGGAATACCTAGCACCCTCTGTCTTTTTCCACACCTTTTAGGAGCATCTCAGCAGTGGTCTTGAGGAAATAAAGACTTCCCAGAGATTTTTCAATGGTTGGTTTGGTTTTTCCCATCAATAGAACTTAAAAAAAAAAAAAGGCTCGTACAGATCAGCCTTTTGCTTACTTTTAGTGGTCTCCTTTCCCTCTCCGTCTTGAGGGTATTTATTATGAAGTTTCCCATGTTATTTCATTCATTTTTTCATGAATTATTCTGTAGGAACTGGCACTATAATGCTGATCACAAGAGACATTGTCCTATCTTCTCAAAACTTATAATTTATTTGGAAAGATAGTCAAACAAGCAATGTAATAAAGTAGGATTTACAGTTATGTCAGCATGTTTAAGAAAGTTTTAAACAGAACATATTTCTCTCATAATTTTGCCATAGCAATAGAGAAGCTGCTTCTACATTTTTCCACATTCTCTTCCAATATTTGACTATATGCAAACTTATTTTTTACATAATTGTTATTTTTATGTAGCCATAATTTCATATTGTTTTTTCAATTATAATTTTTACATGTTGTTACTTACACTTTTTTTTCATAGCACTTGTACCATGATTTATCCAATTATATTTCTATTAGAGAACTGTATTGACTTCAAATATTTCATGATTATTGCATAGTAAGACTATAGGCATTCTCAATTTTCAGGTAAGACTATAGGCATTCTCAATTTTCAGGAAAGGAACTACTTGATCAAAAATTGTGAAATATGTAGCTTTTGATAGATATTACTATACTGTTTCCTATAAAAAGTTTTTCCTGTTTGTAGTCCATCAACCATTTCTACCTCACTTTTCAGCACATTATTATTTTTTTAAATATTAATAGGAGTAAAGGCAATATTTGAGTGTTTTATAAAAATATGTGTATTTATTTGTTTTGAGAGTGGGGGAGGAGCAGAAGAGAGAGGGAGAGTGAGAATCCATGAGGGACTTGAACTCAGAAACTGTGAGATCATGACCTGAAATCAAGAGTCAGATGCTTAACTGACTGAGCCAGCCAGCCACCCCAAAGCAATATTTGAGTGTTTTAACATGCATTTCTATGAATACAGGTAAAGTTGAATGTTTTCCCTAATGTTTGCTTATAAATATGTGAAACAATTTCTCTGGACTTGGGAAGTTTACTTGTTGATTTGCTTGGGACATTTTGATTTTGAATGGGACATTTATTGTTGATGAGGAGGAATGGATGACAGTGGGTAGAATGTCTTCCTGGGGATTACGTCTAACTTGGCAAAAACTTTTGTAATGGTGGAGTCAAGAGTTGGATTCTTTGAGCTAAAATCAGTACTACACGTGGGGTCTATACTAGGCTGTGAGTTCTTTTAGGGCAAAGGCTATGTTTTATTATTTGCCTCAGCTTTTTAGCATGCTGGCTGATAGTAGGCCTCAAAAAATTATTGAAGGAATATGAATTTCTTGGGAACACTGGATAAGCTCCTTCTCTAAATATTATTCTCATCTCTTCTTAAATTGCCTGAAATGTCACCATTTAAGATTTGTTCTTTGGATCTTAAAGATTTTCTAATCTTGGAGTCCTCTAGGAATTTATTAATACCTATAGGAGGATGACTATGGTGGTCTCAGGCATCATTTGGAGATTACAACCACACTGAGAGCAACACTCCGTATGGATGGAATATAGAATAGACACCTGGTGGTGGAGGAGTGGAGATGGGGTGAGAGATGCTCAGAAGAGTAGTAGGAAGTTGTTGAAATAAACCTTATCTATCTCAGAGAATCCCAGGAATATGAGAATTGGAAAGTAATCTTAGTGGTCACCTGAGCCTTGGTGTCATTATGTATAAATGTCAATGAGAATGTCTACTTTCTAGGGTTATCATAAAACCCATAAAAGTTACTTTTATTTTTTCCCAGGAGCTAGATTTATTTTTTATATTTTGCTGCCAATCTTTATCATATGAAGATGAAATAGAACTTTCTAAAGTATTATTTTCCCCCAAGGGAATAGTGAGGGAGGATGGAGGATGATGGGGGGTAATTTTGAGGGGTGAATAGACTTTCTTAAGCTTTTTACTACTTTTGCAAACGATTAGTTTTTTTCTCAGTCCTTTTCCTAGGGTTGAATGAAAATAACAAGAAGAAGATAAAACAACACAAGTATGGCAGAGTGGGCCATGTTCAGATGCAGTCAGTGATTTGATAAGAAGGAATCATGAGCTGATCCTGGAATAGTAGATTGGGATCTGATAAGAAGAACCTTGAATGCAAAGCTCAGAGATGTAGTCAGTGGGGAATAGTGAAGGTTTTGGAGCAAGAGAGTGATTCAATCAGTGCTTTCCTTGGGAAGGTTTATCTGGAGACAGTGTAGAAATGGAGGAGGAAGAACTTGTGTTGGCCTGGAGACTTTAGGAGCATATTTTGGTTATCCATCTATGAGATACTGGAGGCTTATAGTAGTGGGACCATGACAGTGAAGAAGGGGTTGATACAAGGATGTCAGAGAGTGTAGTCCTTGGCTAAAGGAGCTCTGGGGCCTTATGGCCTTCAGTCTATTATCTCTTCCAGAGGCCTGTTTTCCTGGTAAACTTTTTAAACATTGAAGTATTAAAGTGCCAAATAATAAATATATAGTTCATTGGGTTTTGCAAAGTATAAAGTACAACACAAGTCAAGATACACAACATAACCAATACCTGCTAAGCTTCTATAATACCCCCTTCTTGATGACCCTGAAAGCCCATAATATACATGGGCCCCCTTCTGAGACTTAGTACTTATTTGTCCCTGCAAACAGCAGCCTCCTAACTAGGTAACGCTCCCTATGCCCTCCCCCGCCCCAGTCCCTCAGTCTCTTCTGCCTCCCCACTGAATCTCTTAGCAGCCAGTCATTAAGACTGTCTCAAGGTAGGTATTATACTGGCATATCTTTTGCTCCAGCTGGCAGGCTGACGGAAGAAGCTCCCATAGCATTTTTAAGGCTAGTTAAACCTCTCATTTCTCTCTCTCATCAGTTTTCTTCATGTAGCTTTTGACCCCCAAGAGTAGGAAGACAAGAATGACAAGTAATAGGGCTAGCTGACAGGAGACATGGCCCTAGTACTAAATTATTGTATGCCCTTAAATATCACATATCCCTTCTCCTGATTGAAGTTTTATAATTTATAAAAAGAAGGTGTTGGATTGGGGTAACTGGTTCACAGACCATTCTCAGGGCTTACTGTGGGAAGACTCAAGTGGAGATACTTTGGATCCTCTCTGTACTATTACAACCAGAGCAACTCTGGTTTTATTTGTTGCGTATGTATTGACCTTTCTCCTGAGATTTTAGTTAAAGCAAAGGATTATATAACAAATATATTCTTGAAATCCACTAGACTTAGAAGATCTCTTACAAGTGAAAGTATTACTTGTGAAAACTTTGTGAAAGATTATGAATGGCACAACAAGGATGAGCAAAATTTTTACCTTTAACATTTTCTTTGTATGCACAAGGCCTTCATGCTATCCTCTGAACCTGAGGGAATGGAGGGGGTATACTTAATTTTGTCTAGATTGGGAAGGATTAACCAAAGAGGAGGCATCGGAGCTGAATTTAAAGGAAGAATAGAAATTCTCAGGGTGAATTAGGAGATTGAGGGGAATAAGGCATTTCAGGAAGAGGAATGAGGCAGGAAGGCATGAAAAGACACTTATTTTGGAAATATTGTATTCTTGGTGTAGATATGTGTATGATGAAAAGAGGAACAAAGGAATGCTAGATGATATGGGTTGAGAGGTCAATGGGCTCTTTTTTAAAGGGTCTTGAACATTATAGTTATAGTGATGAGGACTAATGAAAAATTGTAAATATCATTTGAATTAGCACTGCTAGATGAATTTTGGGCTCCTTTAGATTCAGGACCGTTGATCCGCACAGCAGTGTTTATAACTATGGCAATTGCGAAGCTCACACACTAAGAAGTGATTTTGATTAGAGAGAGCCTTGGATCTATCCTAATTTCTTCTTCTTAATTGGCTTAGAGTATCAGATATATGTGTAATGCTTGTGTAAAACAAAAGACTAGGGGAGTAAAAGGGACTCTCTTGATGGGCAGCCAGTCTCCACACTGTAATGAACTCAGTGGTGTCCTTCCCATTTAAACTCATCATCAGAGGTGGAAGTGGCAAGATTGTAGTTTTACCTCCTGTGTGAAAAATTAGAGTCAGTCTTGTGGCTCAGGCTTTTCAGATCTCCTCATTCTGCCCCTGGAAACATGTGTTTATTTGTAATGCATTGCATTTGTGGTAATTGGAGCAGCGTGCCTTTTCTTTCTTCTGTCAAACACCTGTCTCCCTGCCTAGAGAGCCTCAGAACCTGATGTAATGAGCCTGTGAATTGTATTAGGTTGGGAATCAGGTTCCAAATTAAACACATATGAAGGTGTCCCACCCATTTGCTCCATTTTTTTCATTTGTGCCCTTGAGATGTCCCTAGACCTCATGTCCCTAGATATCATGAGTCCCTAGATTCACCGGTTGGGGACACATTTCATGTTGGGGCACAGTATCTGCCCATTTGGGGCCAATGTCAGCTTCATCCATTTTACAAAACTGAGAAGGACTGAACTGACATTGAAAAGTTACTATGACTAGGCACTTAACATATATTATCTCTTTGAATCCTTACACTTTCAGAGAGGTGCTGTTGCCATTTTACATATAAGCAGATGGTTAAGTAACTTCCCCAAAGTTGCATACAGCTAGAAAGTGGTGAGGATTTGAATTTTTGTCTGAGTTGAAAATCCGTGTTTTTTTCTACTTCTTGACTCTGAAGGCAGAATAATTATGCTATTAGAGTCATAGAAATTTCACAGCCGAGTGGGGAAAAGCTTAGGGGAAGGACTTAAGGCATCAAGGTCAGAAAAGAGGTTTTGGAAAATTGACATTTAATCAGAAGTAGAAGGTATACAAAGTAATAAGTTATAAGCAGTTCTAATATTTACCCCACTTTGGGAATGAAGCAGATTATGCTGTGGCTAGTGATGAGTTTAGATAATTTCCAGGTTTGAGTCAGAGCAGGAGATTGATATGCTATGTAGCTAGGGCTTTCTTTTAAAAAAATGAGATATAATTTTAATACCATGAAATTCACCTTTGGGACACCTGGGTGGCTCAGTCAGTTGAGTGTTTGACTCTTGATCTCAGCTCAGTTCATGATCCCAGGGTCATAGGATTGATCCCCACTTTAGGCTCCTTGCTGAGCATGAAACCTGCTTGAGATTCTCTCTCTCCCTTCGTCCTCCCTCCCCCACTCATACTCTCTCACTCCCTCTCTCTCTCAAAAAAAATCACCTTTTTAAAGTATACAATTCACTGATTTTAGTATATTCACAAGGTTGTGTAACCATCAGCACTACTTCCAGAACATCTTCATCATTCCAGAAAGAAGCCCTATACCCTTTGGCAGTCGTTCCCCATATCCCCTTTCCCTAGCCCCAGGCTAATCTACTTTTTGTTTATGTGGATTTGCCTATTCTAGACATTTTATGTGTGTGGAATTATATAATATGTGACCCTTTCTTCTGTGTTCAGCTTCTTTCACTTAACATAGTGTTTTCAAGGTTTATCCACATTGCAGCATCTATTAGTGCTTAGTTCCTTTTTTAAAAAAAGTTGATTTATTTATTTTGAGAGAGAGAGAGTAAGCAGGTGAGGTGTGGGGCAGGGGTGCGGGGGGAGAGAAAAAGAATCCCAAGCAGGCTCCAAACTGGCAGTGTGACATGGCTTGAGCTGAAATCAAGAGTTGGACGCTTAACTGACTAAGCCTCCCAGGCACCCTAGTACTTGGTTCCTTATTATAGATTTTATTCCTTTTTTCCTTTCTATACAATATTCTATTGTATATGTACGGATAACCATATTTTATCCATTTATCGGTTGATGGACATTTGATTTTTTAACACTTCTGTGCTATTATGAATAAGACTGTTATGAGTGTTTATGTACAAATTGTTACATTAACATATGTTTTCAGTTCTTTTAGGTATTTCTCCAGAGTGGAATTGCTGGGTCATGTAGTAACTCTTTTCAACTTTTTGAGAACCTCCAAACAGTTTTCCAAAGTGGCTGGTACCATTTTACATTCCTACCAGGAATGTCTGATGGTTTCACTTTCTTTACATCCTTGATGATACCTACTGTCTTTTTTTTTTTTTTATGGCTATCTTAGTGTGTGTGATTTTGACTTACATTTCCCTACTGATTAATGATGCTGATCATCTTTTCATGGGCTTATTGACTATTTGTATGCTTTTTGGAGAAATGTCTATTCAAATCCTTTCCCATTTTTTAATTGGGTTAATTGGGTTGATTTAATTGGGTTTTTGGTTATTAGAGTTCTTTACATGTTATAGATATAAAAGTACCTTACCAGAAATATGATTTGCTAATATTTTCTCCCATTCACTGGGTTGTCTTTTCACTTTTTTTGTCTTCCTTATTTGACGTTGTTGTTTGATATTGTTTTTTAAAGCATGAAGTTTTTAATTTTGATGAAGTCCAATTTATTTTTTATTTCTTGTGTTTTTGACATATATCTAGGAAACCATTTCTTATTTCAAGGTCACAAATATTTACATGATCTATGTTTTCTTCTAGTTTTTAGTTGTATCTCTCACATTTGGGGTTTTGAATCATTTTGCATTAATTTTTACATGTTGGGTTCTTATGCATGTGGATATTTGTTTTTCCCAGCATCATTTGTTGGAAATGCTTGTTTCCCCCATTGAATTGTCTTGACACACTTGTTGAAAATCAATTAATGGTAGAGTTATGGGTCCATTTTTGGATTCTCAGCTCTATTCTATTGATCCAGCAGATTCCAACGGTTCATTATCTATGTCGATACCAACACCATGCTGTCTTCATTATGTAATTTTGTAAGTTTTGAAACGGGAAAGTGTAAGTCCTCCAACTTTCTTTTCCAAGATTTTTGTCTATTCTGGGTTCCTTGAATTTCCTGATGGATCTTGGCATCAGTTTGTCAGTTTCTGCAAAAAGAGCTGGAATTTTGATACAGATTGCGTTGATCTACAGATTACTTTGAAGATTATTGACATCTAGTAAATCTTACAATTCATGAACATAGTTGTCTTTCCATTTATTTTGATTTTTTAAAATTTCTTTCAAAACTGTTTTGTAGTTTTCATTGTATAAGTCTTCTACTTCCTTTTCAACATTTATTCCCAATAATTTTGGTATTTTTGGTGCTATTATAAATGGAGTTCTTTTCTAAATCTTATTTTATTTCATTTTTGAATTATTACTGTATATAGAAATACAACTGACTTTTGCATATTGATTATCTCTTGCAACCTTGCTGAACTCACTTATTAATTTAATTATCTAATTGTGTGTATATATTTCTTAGAATTTTGTATATATAAGATCCTATCATCTGTAAGTAGAGATAGTTTTTCTTCTTTCTTTCCAATTTGGATGCCTTATTATATCTTTTTCTTGCCTAATTGTCTTGGCTGGAATCTCTAGTACAATGCTAAGTAAAAGTAGAGAGAGCAAACATCTTTGTCTTATTGCTGATATTTGGGGGAAAGCCTTTAGTCTTTCACCATTAGTGTAATGTTAACTGTGTTTTGGGTTTTTTGTTTTTGTTTTCTTAATAGATCCCCTTTATGAGGTTGAGGAAGTTCCCTTTGATTCCTAGATTGCTGACTGTTTTTACGATGAAAGAGTGTTAGATTTTGTCAAATGCTTTTTCTATGCCTATTGAAGTGACCATGTGGTTTTTGTCCTTTATTCATATGGTGTATTGCATTAACTGATACTCATATGTTGAACCAACCTTGCATTCCTGGGATAAATTTCATTTAGTCATGGTATATAATCCCTTTTATATATTGTTAGGTTTGGTTTGCTAACATTTTGTTTGTAGCTGGGAGATATTTAGTAGATCTTCTGATACTATGCAGGGAGAAATGGAAGGTGCCTCATATTATTCCACAAACTGCTATGTGCCACCACCTTGCTAAAGGCCTTACATATGTTACCTTATTTAAGCTTCTATCTTGCAGATGAGAAAACAAAGGGGCAAAGGTTTTTTGTTGTTGTTGTTTGTTTGTTTGTTTTGGTTGTTCGGCACTTATCCTGTCTTAAATGATGTTTGATGCTGCAAGGAAAAAATTGAGATGGAACCAAATAAAACAATGGATTTTTTGAAGGTGTGTCCTGAGTTGTAAAATTAGCTTTATGTATGTAGTAACAGAACTGAACCTGTCATGAGTGTCATCATAGACTAGATATGTTATATCAGGTGAGGCATTGAAGATAGAGAGAAACTAACGTTTTTCTTCATTGTATGGCCACTCTTTTTTTGATATCAGGTAGTGCCTAAATCAAAGCCATCTTTAAGCCTCAGGCTTAAAGAAGACATGTTTCCTGCCCTTGAGTAATTAATAGTCTAGTTGTGGATGACATGCAAGCTGTACAGTGAGATTCTAGGCCTCTAGCAAAGGTGGGCACTGGTGTTGAGAGAGTCTGGAATATTCATTGTATACTTAGATGATGGTGATGATGATGACAATGATAATAATAATAATAATGTATGGAGTGATTAGGTATGAAGTATACTGGTTAGTGATTTGGGAGATTTGTGGTCATGTTTGAGGAGGAGAGGCTCTCTGAGTGCTCAACAGTTTGATCATCATGAATTAGGATTGTATGGGCATTCAGCTTCCCAAAGGTGATTGGAATTTGATGAGAGATGGCAAGTGTGTAGCTGCAGATAGAAATGGCAGTGAAAGTAGACTTTAGAATGGAAAAATAGGAGGTAGGAAGTCTTTGAATTGGCAAATGAATCTAGTTTTGATGAATAGGAGAAAGAATGGTGATTGGTTACTTCTGATGGAAGCCAGGGTAAGGCAGAGGGTGTGGTAGAGAGCTTTAGTGGTGTTGGCAAATTCTATTCCTTAAAGTGAATGGTAGGTCCATGAGAGTTCTTTTTATTAGTAGGCTTTATAACTTATTTATGTTACATTTTAAAATATATCTAAAGTTTCAAAAAAGGAGGAGAAGAAAGAAAGAAAAGAAAAGAAAGAGGAATAGAATTAAGTCCCAGCAAGGAACTAATGTGTTAATAATGGAAATGTCAGGTAGCCTTTGCTTAATGTATGTTTTATTATAGCCATCTTGCCTATTTGGAGTCATTAGAGGAATATGTGCTTCTCTATTCTCTTCCATATTCTATAACTGAAAAGGTAATTTCTTAGGGCTGGGCTTTGGGAAGAGGAAAAAAGATGAAGATTTGAAACAGATTTTGTTTCTCCTTTTCAGAGGAGAAAGTGGTAGGTGTGGGAGTGGGAGCTCATGTGTTCAGGCATCAAACTTGGCAGACAACTCCTTCAGAGCAGATGGAGTGAGGATTTCATCGCCTGACAGACTGACTCAGACCTGCCTCCCTGCAGCCAGCCACTACTGGGCATGGTTTGAATCTCTGTCAAAAGCTGCAGGATCATGTTATTCCTCCTTCTACTCTAGCAGTGGCTAACTCTAACCTTCCCAGGTGAAGAACTGTCCAGGACTCAAGGGAGCCAAGTGTTTCTTCAAGGATCTGATGATATATTTGACCTTGGTCATTTGCAGAGATAGTGGCTTTGATGAAATGGGCATTTCTTAGGTGGTGTTTAAGCAGAGGCTGTAACTTCCAACGGATGACTCCTCCCATCAGTGTTGCTTTAGGGAGGGTTTTTGCACTGGATTGGATTGGATTGCCTATGTGTCCTCCTTGCTTCTTTTCTGCCCTGAGGAGATGAGATGTGAAGTGGAAGCTTCTCTACAATCCAGTGATTGGCTTAGTGAGGTCAGCAGAGGAAAAATCCCTGGGAAAGGCTTGGAGTTACTGCCTGAGAAGTAAGCGGCTTTCCAGAAATTACAGATCTTGCTGCCAATCACGATTTTAGCAACCAGTGAAGATGAACATGTTCTGGATTAGGGCCACAGCCTTTTAGTTGATATCCTTGCCTTTAGTCTCTCTCCTGCCAATCTAGACTGTAAATGCTGCCAGGCTTTTTTCCCTAAAACCCTGCTTTCATCATGGCACTCTTCATTCAGGTATCTGTCATAGCTGCTGCTCTGCTTCAAGTCTAAGCATAGTGTCTAGCCTTGAAATTTTTTACATCTGGCCTTCATGTTTTATTTTCTTGCCCAGCATTCATTCTGTTCTTCTTTAGCTAAAACCTACCTGCCCTCTAAGACTTAGCTCAATTTCTTCCTCCTTCATGGTAGCATTTGTCACTGTCATCTGAATTCTGTGAAACATATATGATAACTTCCAGATAATTCAGGGGTAAATTATTTCATAATCTCTATTTATATATGGACCATCGTGTGTAAGATGATGCTTGGTACTTACCAGTATATTTTGTTAAATAATTAAACATTGAAAGTTTTGTAAATAATAACTAGTATTTGTATATTATATTTGTATCTTAATTCTTCCCCTCCTTTTTTTTTTACATTCCTATTTAAAGATAAAGAAATTGAATCTTTTTAAAAAATTTTTTTAACCTTTATTGATTTTTTTTCTTTTTTTTTTAATTTTTTTTTTCAACGCGTATTTATTTTTGGGACAGAGAGAGACAGAGCATGAACGGGGGAGAGGCAGAGAGAGAGGGAGACACAGAATCGGAAACAGGCTCCAGGCTCTGAGCCATCAGCCCAGAGCCTGACGCGGGGCTCGAACTCCCGGACCGCGAGATCGTGACCTGGCTGAAGTTGGACGCTTAACCGACTGTGCCACGCAGGCGCCCCATATTGATTTTTGAGACAGAGAGAGAGCATGAACGGGGGAGGTTCATAGAGAGAGGGAGACACAGAATCTGAAACAGGCTCCAGGCTCTGAGCTGTCAGCACAGAGCCTGATGTGGGGCTCGAACTCACAGACTGTGAGATCATGACCTGAGCTGAAGTTGGATGCTCAACTGACTGAGCCACCCAGGCGCCCCAAGAAATTGAATCTTGAAGAGTTGATGTAATTTGCCCAAGGTCTCACAGTTGCTACGGTAGAGAGAGAACTGGAGCCCAGATTTTTGGGTCTTTTGAAAATGTTGACTTGCCTCAGGCCTTCTTAAAATCCCAGTTTTTCTTAAGGTATTTGTTGATAGTGTTATTTAATTCCATGGAAATATTGTGGGAGTGCACTGAAAAGGTAAGGTCTTCCTGTGAACTGGACAGTTACAAAACATGTTGGGAATCTTTCAAACTCAAATGAATCTGAAGAAGGGAAGTTGGGTAGGTTGATTAGGCCACTCAGATTCATGTCCACCCAGCACCTTAGAATGTGACCTTTTTTTGGAAATAGTTTTTGCAGATGTAATTAGTTAAGGATCTTGAGATGAAATCACCCTAGATTTAGGGTGGGCTCTAAATCCAAAGACTGGTGGTACTTATAAGGATAAGAGGGGATACAGAGAGAAACAGAAAGGAGAAGGCCATGTGAAAATGGAGACAGAGATTGCTGATAGCCCCTAGAAGCTGGAAGAAGCAAGGAACCCAGGCTTCCTTCTAGCCTTCAGAAGAAACATAACCCTGCCAACACCTTGATTTCAGACTTCTAGCCTCCAAAACTGTGAGAGATGTTTAGATGTTTTAAGCCACTACATTTATGGTGATATGTAATGGCAGCCTTAGGAAATTAAAACAGAAGGTAAGAAGAATTAGTATTTACTAAAAGGTCTGTTATATACCAGACATGTTCTAGGCACTCTAGTGTGTTATTTTATGTTGTCTTCCGACAACTTTATGTAGGTTATTTATCCATAATTTACAGGTCAGAAAAACAAGGCTCAGAAAAATAAAATTAAAAATTGTGTTTTAAGACCCTTCAATCATGTTGTTGTCAGCTATGTACTTTTTTTTTCTTCTGTAGATTGCCTGAGGAACTTAATTTTGCAGCCCCCAGAGTGACTGGGCACTGAATTGTGATGGTCCATCCCCACTAGATTAGTTAAAGATGTGAAACATGGATTAGTCAAAAGAGGGCCAGAAGTCTCATATGACCTTTCTTTTGGGATTAACGTCCAACATCTGTCTCCTCCAGCATCCTTACCTATTCCTTACCTCCTACATATTCACACCTTCTTCATGACACTTTCCCAGATTCTCCTCTCCCTGATATTCTTCTTTCTCTTTATCTCTTTCTCATATGAAATTCTATAGCAGTTTATCTGTTTGAACTTTATTGCACTTAAAACAGTCTTTTTTATTATGCAATTTCTGTCTGTTTCTTATTTGCCCACGTATATTGTAGGTTTCTTGAAGATGGGAATCTTGTCATTTTTTAATTTTCCATATTACCTGCTAGGAATCCTTACATGTAACATCTGCTAATTAATTATTAGGTGAATTTCTGTTTTCCTCTTCTCACACTTTACCATTTTCCTTTGGAAGGTAAAGTTTGTCTTTGGTCTCTTCTGTCTGTCTTCTCAGTGACATCGTTATGTCTTGTGATGCACCCCACACCATCTCTGAGCCATCTTGTCCACTGATTCTCACTCAATTCTCTTCTCAAGTGATTGCTGTGCTGTGGACAAAATCATTTTATATGAGATTTATCGTAATTCTTTCACAATGTGTTATAATTATGTTAGATGTCTTCTTCCCAAACTGCAAACTCCTCAAAAGGAAAGGTTTTTCTTGCTTATTCTTATACCCAAAATACCTCCTAGCTTTTTGCTTTACATTCATTAAATGTTGGCTGAGTGGGTAATTTAAAGGTGTTTTTCTTCCTAGAATGTCTGTATTTTTCTAAGAAAACTGGTAGCTCAACAGAACTTCCAAAGCCTATTGAATTTGGTGGTGGAATTCAAAAAAATATTAATAAGTGAGGTAGAGGTTTGAATTGCGAGCTTTTTGATCCCCCTAATATTCAACATTATAGGTTACCCACTATTTTATATGGCTGATCCTGCCAAGTGTAGATGGGAAGTAGATCATAAGGCCAAGATCATCTTGAAAAGTGATTCTGAAACTCTCCATATAGAACAGAATTATTTCCTGGAGAGTTTTGTGAAGCTGTCTTTTTATGAAAATAGCTTTTA
This sequence comes from Prionailurus viverrinus, assembly GCF_022837055.1. Classification (NCBI taxonomy): domain Eukaryota; kingdom Metazoa; phylum Chordata; class Mammalia; order Carnivora; family Felidae; genus Prionailurus; species Prionailurus viverrinus. The sequence continues at coordinate 52,729,798 of NC_062562.1, forward strand.
AGAAGCAAAGCAAAACATTTTAAGCTTTAGATAATTCAAGACAGAGCTGATTGAGATCCTGTTTTACAGTTTCTTCCTCCTGGAAGAATAGTATAGTATGATAGCATAGTATAATAGAAAGAACACTGAATTAGGAGTCACAGTGCAAGTTCTGGTCCCAGATATGACACTATTTAGTTATATGATTATATTAGACTATTGTTTTTGTTTTTGCCTCCCAGTGTCTGTTTCCCCTTCTTTTAGCATCAGTACTCAGATTTTACTCTGAGGAGCCATCTCCTCCCCAGAATTCAGGCTTTGAGATTTGGACAGAGCCCACTTTACCCCTGGCTCCAGGGATGGACATGTGGTTCATGTTTTGCTAATTAGAGTATTACATTCTTTTGATCATGGATACTGACTTAGGGACGGACACCAATCTCAGTTTAGATCTATGGCTCTGATTTTAGATTAGTTTTTTTGAGAAGATATGTATTCTTTTTATACTGGATGTGAACCTGGGAGTATCTAAGTTTGGGGTCCTCAAGAGAAGTGCTGCCTGGGAGTGAAGCCACAGCAGATGGAGAGCAACCAGGTGTTTTGACGTCCTAAAATCTGTTGAACTCAAAACCTGGACTTTTCAAATATGTGAATTAGTAAATTATATATTTGCCTAGTTTACAGTTGCAAATGTAAGAGTTCTAATTAAAAAAGTGACATTAAGCTTTTCTGAGCATTTTATTCCCTTTAAAATAAGTACACTGGGCTCATTAAGAGGTAGATTTACTACTGTCTTGATACATTTTTGAGATAAACTGGATTTTTTCACCAGAATAATCCAGATATGTGGTATAGATATTCTTGGTACTACTAGATTGTCACTGCATTTCCATATAGTTAAGTCTGATGTTTCAATGGATTTATAAAATCATAGTATAGTATTTGTAACCTTGGCCAAATCTCAACCTCTGAATTTTAGTTTCTTTTCTTAGGATGCTGATATTGATAACTCTTTTGTTCAACTCACAAAATCAAATGGTGGAATGAAATCAGAGGGTCAGATAAAAAGTATAATTTCGACCTTAAAGGATGGGTAGGATTCAGATGAGAGGAGGAGAGGTAGGGCATGAACATGAACAGTATGAGCAAAGGCAAAAAAGAATGGGAATTCTTCTGTAAGTCAAACTTTTTTATACTTCTGGTGGAATATTAGGTTTCATTTTGTCTTTTTCACTATCTAAGTAATTAGGATATTGAAAGATTTGAAATAGGATCCTTGTGGAAAAGTAAAGCGTTCCAGAAGCGATTTAGTAACTCTCTAAAATTATTTTGCCCTGTGGCCAAAATAATTCTAAGTAACTATTTTCCATACTTTCATAGGAAAGAATGAGGGGAATACATAGGAGATATTTAGAATCTTATAAAGACATTTATTTAAACATTAGAATCCCTCAAAATAGGAGTCTTTTTATCTGGGGTGATGGTTACCTAGTGTGGAGGCCCTGAGGTCTCAAGACCAGCCATTGGCATCCCTTTTCACTTAACTGTACCTGGTCATGATTTCTTATTGTGAACTACAGCACATTCCTTCTAGTGGGGAATAAGAACAATAACTATAATGTAGGTTTTCTATATTTTATTGTGCTCTTTGGTATAGGGTTTATAGAATTCATAGAACTTCAGCGCTGAAAGAGTAATAATAATAATAATAATAATAATAATAATATAGTAACTATTGAGTGCTAGATGTGTGCTATCTACTGTGCTAGTCTCTCTACATATTTTATTTAATTCTTACAATTATTCTATCAGATATTGTAGTTATTTCTATTTTATGCATGAAGAGATTGAAGATTACAAAAGTTAAAGGTACTCCAGGTCATTCAGCTAAGAAGTTGCAGAGCTGGAATTATTATAAATCTGTATGCCTTAAGGATTGTATGATCCAGAGGTTCCCAGCCTGGGCTTTCCAGGTGGTTATTTTGAGTCTTAGTCCCTGAACTTTCAATCCAGCCATTCCACTATGCCACCACCAGGGGGCTGTACCTGTGGTGTAACAAAATCTGTGCTAAAAATGAACTTAAAAGGAGTTTACTGCATTTAGTATTTTAGTGTGTGTTTTTTTAACCTCAGTGACTGCTTAAGATTGAGATATTATTATAAGTTAGAACTATCAGAATTTAATATTTTTCTGATACAATAAAAGAGTGAATAAAAAAATACATAAATTAATTTGTCATTTGCTGCAAATAAGGGTTTTGTTAAAATGTAAAATAAGTTAAAATGAGATACTAACAATGAATGAAGAGAAATGTATTTCAGGTTTTCTTTTCTGGGTTAAATAAATAAATGGCCATACTGTTTTTCTATTTGAATAGATATTTTTATTGTGTTTTTTGTTTTGTCCTTGAAAGATTCTATTGCTTAGACCACTACCGGTATTGCCACCACTAATAACAATCATTTGACTAACCTTTTGTATTTTACATAGTACTTTCTCATATGTTATTGCCCCAGACAAAATTAAATTTTCCATCTTTTCTGTTTCCATAGGCCTCTGCACATAGCCATGCATTGTGTTTTAACTATTTTTTATGTCATTTACCCCCCACAGTTTCCCACACCCCATTCCCAGAACAGTATTCATAGTCAGCTGATTTGTGGTCCTTGTGGGGTTGGAGTACTGCCATGTTGAGTGGTGGGGAGCTTAGGACTGCCTCCCAGAAGCACAAGAGAGAATTATGCAGAATTTGAATCTGCTGGAGTCATGAAGAAAAAAGTTAAAGTCAGTTATGGTTAGAAATAAAGTGAAGGTTGAATTTATAGCATAATGTAGTGGGGAAAATAAGATTAGACTTTGGAGTCCAAGGAATTCTTTCCTTTCCCCATTTACCAGACATTTATTCATTGTCAAAGCACCCTGTACTTCTTGACAGTGGTATTTATTATATAACTTAAATTTAATAATTATTTGTGTAATGATTATATTTTCCTCTAGCAAACATATTTAATCAGGAAAGAGACTGTTAGTATTGTTCAGTTGCATTCTCTGCACCTAGCACAGCAACTGATATAGTTTAGGTGCTCAGTAAATATTTGTTGAATGAATACATGGATGAATGTCTGGTAAATTGGGGGGAGGGTTAAAATTGGCTTGACCAAATCTGAAGGTTTGGAAAAGGTTTCACTGAGGATATTACATTCCAACTGAGACCTGAAGGATGAATAGGAGTTTGCTAGGCAAATGAGGAGAACCACATTCCGGGAGAAAGAACATTTGTGAAGCTTCTAAAAAGGAAAGAGCATAGTTTGAAGAAATGCATTTCTATGTTATTGGAATGTAGAGAAGGGAGAGAGGTATAAAATGAGAATAAACAAAGTTTAGGTCATGCAGAGGCTTAAAGCTTTGCTAAGTATTTTGTACTTTATTCTAATAGAAATGAGAAACTATAACAGTTTTGATAGATGAGAGCCATGATTAAATATTTTTTGAAATGACTGCTCTGGCTGCAATCTAGTGGAGACTGAATTGGAGGAGGGGAAATGTGGATGCTGGGAAATGATTAAAAGGCCATTTCAGGAGCCCAGGTGAGAGATGACATTGGCTTGCACCAAAATAGTGGCAGTGGAGATGGAGAGAGGTGGAATAACATAAGAAATATTTAATAGATACAATTATTAGGACGTGATGATTGATTAGATAGGAGATGAAGGAGAGGGATGTAGCAAAATATGTCTGCTAGATTTCTGGGTGGGCACTTGGGTGGATGCGGGTGATGTTTATCAGATGAGGAGTACTAGAAAGCCTAAAGGAAGAGATTTTAGGGGGAGATGAGGAGAGTTATTTTAGACATGTTACATTGAAGTGCCTATGACACATCCATCTAAAGGATCATTATGAGCAGTTGGGTATATCGGTTTGAACTTCAGGAAGGTGTATTTTGTTCCATATGAGGACAGAAAGAACTACTTTATTCATTTTTTTCATGACTGCATGGTGTTTCATTGTATATACTAAAGTACTGATTATATGCCATAAGTAACTGAAGGAAAAGGTAAATAATGAGAGAGAAGAATAATTGGTAATATTATTTTAAAAATATTTTTAGTGTTTATTTATTTTTGAGAGAGACAGAGTGTGAGTGGGGGAGACACAGAGAGGGAAGGAGACACACAACCTGAAGCAGGCTCCATGCTCTGAGCTGTAAGCACAGAGCCAGACATGGGGCTCGAACTCCCGAAGTGTGAGATCATGACCTGAGCCAAAGTTGGATGCTTAACTGACTGAGCCACCCAGATGCCCCAATAATGTTATTTTTAACAGCAAGAGGGAATTAGGCCCAGCTCACAGGTGGTTTTGGTCTTAGATAAGAGGAGAGCCACTTGATTTATTATTTTAACAGAAGGGATGGAGGAGAATATGGACGAAGACACAGAAAGTTGTGTAGATTGGATGGTGGGAAGTTGAGGATATATCCATCTGGTGGATTCTATTTTCTCTGTTAAGTAGGAGGCTAGGTCATCTACTGAGAACAAGGAAGGAAGGGGTGCTATTTGAAGGGAATAAATAGGATTTAAAATTACCACTGTCTTTTGACCAAACACATGATTTATTGACAGTTAAAAGCCTTGATGAGGTGCCAGTCTGCCCTGCTTTTCTTTTTTTCATTCCTCAGCAACTTGGGGTACACTTGAAGAAGGTGGATAATTGAGCTTATCAAGGGGTTTTGAGGTTTTATCAAGTGGAGAGGGTGAAAGGTAAAGGAAATTTAGGTTCTTGAAATACTAGGTCATGGAATCCAAGTTGAATAAAGAGGCAAAAGAAGATAGGAGGGGAGTAGGGACAGGGACAGTGGTTCTCAAACTTTAGTGTGTGCATTCAGAATTATCTGGAGGATTTATTAAGGTGAAGATTGCTTTCGTTTGTAAAATAGGAGGTAAAGTTCTGATGTCTTTCTCACTTGGTTGTTGTAGATGTTAGGGAGGCATCATGTGAATTTTCTCTTTAATTCGAAGAGAGCTATTAACATACTTTTTGCTCAGCTGTTCAGATTTAAGGTGGTTCAATAAATTATAAATTAGCAAATAACTCTGGAGTGAAAATACTCTAGCTCCCCCCACCCCTTTGGGACCTGATTGGGAGACCCTCTACAAGTTACATACTTTGTGTACTCCAACCTTTTGCTCTGACTTATAGGCAAAGTAGCCATTACTTGTCTTTAGTGGATTGAACATTTTGTGTGACCCCAGTTGAAAGAGTTTTTAAAATGAGGGAATCAAGGGGTGCCTGGGTGGCTCAGTCTGTTAAGCGTCTGACATCGGCTCAGGTCATGATCTCATGGTTCCCGAGTTTGAGTCCCACATTGGGCTCTATTGACAGCTCAGAGTCTGGAGCCTGCTTCAGATGCCGTGTCTTCCTCTCTCTCTGCCCCTCCCCCGCTCATGCACGCGCAATCTCTCTCTAAAAAATAAAAACATTTAAAAATTTAAAATAAGGGGCGCCTGGGTGGCTTGGTTGGTTAAGCGTCCGACTTCGGCTCAGGTCATGATCTCGTGGTTCGTGAGTTCGAGCCCCGCGTCGGGCTCTGTGCTGATGGCTCAGAGCCTGGAGCCTGTTTCGGATTCTGTGTCTCCCTCTCTCTCTGACCCTCCCCCGTTCATGCTCTGTCTCTCTCTGTCTCAAAAATAAATAAACGTTAAAAAAAATAAAATTTAAAATAAAATGAGGCAATCACCATTTCCTGTGTTTTACTTTCTCAAGGGGATGGTATGAGATTTCATCCTTTTTTTAACAAAAATTTTTTAAATTCTTTTGAGGTGGTTTTTAACATACAAAGTCTCCGTTTCACTTATAGAGTTCAGTGATTATTATAAAGATGGTGGCAATAGCTAACTTTTATTGAGCACTAATTGTGTGCCAGGCATTGTTCCAGTTACACAGTACAATGCTTTAATGCAGTATTTAATTTAATCCTCTCAGTAGGCTTATGAGGGCATATACTATTTTTCCCTTTTTTTATAAATAAGTCAAGCGTGACTTAAGAAAGGTAAGTAATATGCCCAAGTAATGGGCATAATAAGTGATAGTTAGGATTCAAATCCAAGATTGTCCAATTTCAAGCCTCGGTTTACAATTGCTATACAGGAATTATAGCAGTCAACACAGTAATGCCTACTTTTAGTCATTGTATCAGCTGCTTTATTAATTTTGCAATCACGCAGACTTATACTCTGGAAGCTTTATGTGTCAGTCTTTTGAGTTCTGTGTAAGATGGGATTATCAGAATTTCATGAATATGCAAGTGAGACATGGTGAAACTTGATGTTTGGAGATGCTTATGGTCCCATCTTTGTTTGTTTATTAGAGACTGAGTGAGTAAGTGTTCGTGTGTGTGTGTGTGTGTGTGTGTGTGTGTGTTTGTGTGTGTGTGTGAGAGAGAGAGAGAGAGAGAGAGAGAGAGTGAGTAAGGAGGGGCAGAGAGAAAGACACAGAATCTGAAGCAGGTCAGCACAGAGCCTGAAAAGCGGCTCGAACTCACAAACCTGACCTGAGCTGAAGTTGGACGCTTAACCGACTGAGCCACCCAGGGGCTCTGCTTATGGTCTCATCTTTATCATTCATTCAATAAGTATCAGTGAACACTTAGGGGGAGGGTATATCAGTCCATTGTGCTAGGTGTATTATAAAACAGTCTAAATTCTTATCAGCTTAGTATAACTTTCGGAAGTTTAACATTGGGGATCAAAGGAGAAGTAGAGAAGAATTGTGGAAAGAACATTACATTGAAGGTTGAGAGACTTAGGTTCTAGTGTGGTACTGGAATGCTATAGATGACCTGAAGTTTGTAAAGGAAATGGTACAGTACTTCCTGTAAAATGACTAGTACGTGTTGAATGAAAACTGGTTTGGAATTCATTTTGTTTTGCAGTCCTATGTTCTCTGTTATGGAATTCTTCTCTTTTGTTTGTTCATATATTCATTGGGCAGTGCATATATTTGTGTCACACCTCTGCATGTGTGGTTGATAGATTTGGAAACTTAAGTCCAGAGTAGAAGGCAAATACCAGGCAGAGATTAAATCAGCACCCTGGAGAGCTCCAAGTGAGCGCTGGAGCTGCACATCACAAACCACTCTTAGTAGTTCTTAGGCTATCAATGATTGTAATTCTCTGCAAGAAACTTAGAATGCTTGCGGATCCTTAAGTTACTCTCTTCATTTAGTGTAGATTCTTTGACAGTAATGGTTACAGTTTGGAATGATTTCATACATTTGTAGACTTGAAAAGATCTTCATTTTAAAAAGAGGGAGAGAGAGAGAACAGAGACCCAGAGGGAGAATAGCAAGAGGATAAGTGCCTTGCCAAGGGATTTTAGCAAGTCGTTAGAAAAGTCTGGACAAGAATCCAAGTCTTCTGACATGCAGGCCAGTGCTTAGTATGTGATGATAGACCTACCTGCCTTTGACTCTTTAAGTGTCCTCTCAGTAAAAGCAGTTCAGATTATGAGGATAAAAGAAGTAATAAATCCTACAGAATATGTTTAAAAAATTACAGCTTTTCTGGATGAACAGGAATTTAAGATGATTGCATAGGACTGTGGCAAGGGGAAATATTCAGGTTCCATTAGTGGCTTTCAGTGGACAATATTTTTTTTATTAGACTATAAGCAGAGGGCGGGCACTACGCTGAGAGATGAATTGCTACATTGTTCTACGTCTCTGGCAGAGGGACACAGACTGATAATTTCTCCTCCAAAGCTACTGTTGATCTTCTAGTTTTGGGTAGTGGCGGTCTGTTTCTCAAATTCTGCTGCCCCAATAAGTTTTCTTAATACAGATGAATCTCCAAATTTCAGAACTGAAATGTCTTAGAGCTCCTATGGTTTACCTCTTTTATTTTATGGAATACTTTAAAATGTTTGTTTATTTATTTTGAGAGAGAGCAGAGGAGGGGCAGAGAGAAAGAGAAACCCAAGCAGGCTCTGCACTTTCAGTACAGAGCCCGATGTGGGGCTTGAACTCACGAAACATGAGATCATGACCTGAGCTGAAATCAAGAGTCAGATGCTTAACCGACTGAGCCACCCAGGCATCCCTGGACTACCTTAGTTTTGAGCTACTCTTTAACGTTAAGTGAGTCCTAGAGCTCTGAAATGGAATACTTAGACTAGTTCTTGCATCACCCCACTTGGAGATGGCTTACCAAAGATCTTCTCTGGACCAGAGGGTATATTTCTTAAATGGGTTAATTGCAAAGACTGTCTCTTGAATCACACTGTACGAAAGCATCTGCTTCAAGACTTGCATGTACCTGAGGTATTAGGATCTCACCTCTTCAGGCAAAAACTCTCAGATATTCATTCAGCTTCTCCAAGAGAGAAGCTTTTCAGAGGCCAGAAATCTTATTAAATCCACCATATATTTCCCATGGGGCCTCTGCTTCTGAGTTGGCTCCCTGCTAGTTTCCTCTACCATTCTGTTTCTTTATGTTGTGCTTTTTAATGATGATAATTCTTTGGCTTTGACTAATGTTTTGGTTTTAAAGCATGTTAACACATCCTTATTTAATCCTCAAACCAATCATATGAGATGAATATTATCCACATTTTAGTATCTAGATTCAGCAAACATTTATTGAATGCTACCTACACACTAGACATTTTGCTAGACTGTCTCATATATATGATTTAAAATTTTTGTTTAATGTTTATTTAATTAGCTGTGTGACTTTTTTAATGGTTTTTTTTACATTTATTTAATTTTGAGAGATAGAACACAAGTGGGGGAGGGGCAGAGATAGGAGGAGACACAGAATCAAGCAGGCTCCAGGCTCCAAGCTGTCAGCACAGAGCCTACCGTGAGGCTCGAACCCACAAACTGTGAGATCATGACCTGAGCCAAAGGTGGATGCTTAACCGACTGAGCCACCCAGGCACCCCGCTGTGTGGCTTTTTAAAAATATAATTTATTGTCAAATTGGCTTATATACAACACCCAATGCTCATCCCAACAAGTGCTCTCCTCAATGCCCTTCACCCACTTTCCCCTCTTTCCCACTGGCCCCCCGCCATCAATCCTCAGTTCTCTGTATTTAAGAATCTTTTATGGTTTGCCTTCCTCCCTCTCTGTAACTATTTTTTTCCTCTTCCCTTCCCCCTTGGTCTTCTATTAAATTTCTCAAGATCCACATATGAATTAAAACGTGATATCTGTCTTTGACTGACTTACTTCACTTAGCATAATACCCTGCAGTTCCATCCACATGGCTGCAAATGGCATGATTTTATTCTTTCTCATTGCCAAGTAGTATTCCATTGTATATATGAACCACATCTTTATCCATTTATCAGTTGATGGACATTTACGCTCTTTCCATAATTTGGCTATTTTTGAAGGCGCTGCTATAAACATAGGGGTACATGTGCCCCTATGCATCAGGACTCCTGTATCCCTTGGATAAATTTCTAGTAGTGCTATTGCTGGGTCATAGGGTAGGTCTATTTTTAATTTTTTGAGGAACCTCCACACTGTTTTCCAGAGTGGCTGCACCAGTTTGCATTCCCACCAACAGTGCAAGAGGGTTCCCGTTTCTCCACATCCTCACCAGCATCTATAGTCTCCTGATTTGTTCATTTTAGCCACTCTGGCCTGTGTGAGGCGGTATCTCAGTGTGGCTTTGATTTGTATTTCCCTGATGATGAGTGGCGTTGAGCATCATTTCATGTGTCAGTTGGCCATCTGGGTGTCTTCTTTGGAAAAGTGTCTATTCATGTCTTCTGCCCATTCCTTCACTGGATTATTTGTTTTTTGGGTGTGGAGTTTGGTGAGTTCTTTATAGACTTTGGATACTAACCCTTTATCTGATAGGTCATTTGCAAATATCTTGTCCCATTCCATATGTTGTCTTTTAGTGTTGTTGATTGTTTCCTTTGCTGTGCAGAAGCTTTTTATCGTGATGAGGTCCCAATAGTTTATTTTTGCTGTTAATTCCCTTGCCTTTGGAATTGTGTTGAGTAAGAAATTGCTGTGGCTGAGGTCAAAGAGGTTGTCACCTGCTTTCTCCTGTAGGGTTTTGATGGTTTCCCATCTCATATTCAGATCTTTCATCCATTTTGAGCTTATGTTTGTGTATGCTGTAAGCAAGTGGTCTAGTTTCATTCTTCTACATGTTGCTGTCCAGTTCTCCCAGCACCACTTGCTAAAGAGACTGTCTTTTTTCCATTGGATACTATTTCCTGCTTTGTCAAAGATTAGTTGGCCATACATTTGTAGGTCCAATTCTGGGTTCTCTATTCTATTCCCTTGGTCTATATGTCTGTTTTTGTGCCAATACCATACTGTCTTGTTGATTACAGCTTTATAGTAGAGGCTAAAGTCTGGGATTGTGTTATCTTCTGCTTTGGTTTTCTACTTCAGTTATACTTTGGCTATTTGGGGTCTTTTGTGGTTCCATTCAAATTTTAGAATTGTTCTAGCTTTGAGAAGAATGCCAGTGCAATTTTGATTGGGATTGCATTGAACGTGTAGATTGCTTTGGGTAGTATTGATATTTTAACAATATTTATTTTTCCAATCCATGAGCATGAAATGTTTTTCCATTCTTTGTGTTGTCTTCATTTCCTTAATGAGCTTTTTATAGTTTTCAGCATACAGGTCTTTTACATCTTTGGTTAGGTTTATTCCTAGGTATTTTATGGTTCTTGGTGCAGTTGTAAGTGGGATCAGTTTCTTTATTTCTCTTTCTGTTGCTTCATTATTGGTGTATAAAAATGCAACCAATTTCTGTACATTAATTTTGTACCCTGTGACTTTTGCTGAATTCATGTATCAGTTCTAGCAGTCTTTTGGGGGAGTATTTCAGATTTTCCATGTAGAGTTTCATGTCACCTGGGAAAAGTGAAAGTTTGACTTCTTTGCCAATTTTGATGCCTTTTATTTCATTTTGTTGTCTGATTGCTGATTCCAGGACTTCCAAAACTAATGTTAAATAACAGTGGGGTGACAGTGGATATCTGTCGTGTTCCTGATCTCAGGGGAAAAGCTCTCAGTTTTCCCCCACCCATTGAAAATGATATTAGCTGTGGGATTTTCATGTATGGCTTTTATGATGCTTAAGTATGTTCCTTCTATCCCAACTTTCTTGAAGGTTTTTATTAGGAAAGGATGCTGTATTTTGTAAAATGCTTTTTCTGCATCTATTTACAGGATCATGTGGTTCTTATCCTTTCTTTTACTAATGTGATGTATCACATTGATTAATTTGCAAATATTCAACCAGCCCTGCACTGGGCCAGATGGACTTGACAGATATATTTAGGACTTTTCATCCTAAAGCAGAATATACGTTCTTCTTTAGTGCACATGGAACATTCTCTAAGATAGATCACAAACTGTGTCATAAAACAGCCCTTAATAAATATAAAAGAATTGAGATCATACCATGCACACTTTCAGATCACAATGCTATGAAACTTGAAATCAACCACAGGAAAAAGTTTGGAAAACCTCCAAATGCATTGAGGTTAAAGAACATCTTACTAAAAAACGAAGGGTCAACTAGGCAATTAAAGAAGAAATTAAAAAATGTATGGAAACAAATGAAAATGAAAACAAAACAATCCAAACCCTTTGGGATGTGGGGAAGGCAGTTGTAAGAGGAAAATACTTTGCATTTCAGGCCTATCTCAAGAAATAAGAAAAGTTCTCATGTGTATGATTTTTAAAAGTCTCGTAGTATCTCAGTAAGGTATTGTTCACATGTACAGAAGAAAAACTAGAAGCTTAAAGAGGTTAAGTAAGGAACTTCTGTTCTAGTCATTTCTGGCTTTTTTGTTTGTTTGGTTTGTTTGTTTTTAAATACCTGACACCTGATTAGAACTGTGGTTAGCACTTAGGGAGAAGCAATAGACATGTTTGATATTCTCAAATTTATGCAGTGTCTGAGGGAGTCAAGATTTGTAAAGACAAGGTAGAATTTAATCTAATATTAAAAGTTGACTATTGGTTATACTTCCAAGAAAAAAAAATTAAGTTGACTCTTAGAAGAGGGGAAAAAACCAAATCTGAGTGGACCAGAGAAATTAATACAGGCTTTTGGAGAGAAGATAGAACCTTAATTGAGGGATCTGGAGCCTTTTTGGGTCCCTGATCTGTGGATAACAAGATAAAGAGTTAGGTTAGGAATGGTAAACTAGATAGAGATATTGGTGGGAAGAGAGATTAGAGCCAGGAAAACAAGTTAGGTTATTTTAATCAAAATTACCTGTAGAAGCCAGGTATGATCATATCTTCCTTCTTACTAGGGAAAAGAGTTTTTGGTTTTTTTTTTTTTATTAAAAACACTTTTTTTTTAACGTTTATTTATTTTTGAGACAGAGAGAGGGCATGAACGGGGGAGGGTCAGGTAGAGAGGGAGACACAGAATCTGAAACAGGCTCCAGGCTCTGAGCTGTCAGCACAGAGCCCGACGTGGGGCTCGAATTCACGGACTGTGAGATCATGACCTGAGCCGAAGTCAGCCACCTAACCGACTGAGCCACCCAGGCGCCCCGGTTTTTTTTTTTTTTTTTTTTTTAATACCAAAGGGTCATAATATTCTTAAAATTCTTAGCTTTGCCCCATTCAGTTTAGCTTTCAAAGAAATGGTAGGTAGGGGATTTGGTTTCATAGCCCACTTTTCTTCCTTTGATCCCAAAATGCTGCTCTGAACATGCTGCTGGTTTTCATGCCTCTTTCTGTTTTTTCAGTATACTTCCACACATGTTTCATTTTGCCTTTACAACAACCCTGCTGCAAAAGGCATGACAGGTATTATTTCCATTTGGCAAGTGAAGAGACTGAGACAAAGGTAAACTAGGCAACTTGTGCAAGATCACACATTGAATTACTTGAGGGCTAAGAATAGGATTCTGATTGTGTAGTCCTTCTTTCTCATTACCTGGTAGAGAGAATTTTAGCTCTCACACTCATCCTCTACTCTCCATCTACCAAATTTAATTACTCCACAGTTTGTACTTATATCAGTGATTAGTGTTTACATTATTATAATTATGTAAATACTGTTTTCTGCAGAGTTAGATGATATATACCATGATTACAATGCTTACCATACACAACTCCCCCAACATGCTGCACCCTGGAGTTAACAATATTCTGATGTTTTTCCTTGAATAATTTTTACAAACAAATAAAAACTTACATGGTTTCTCAGAATCCATTATATATTTGTGACTTGCTCCATGTTCCTTAGACAACAGCTTGAAGCAAGCATTAAATGCTAATTCTGGGAGGTGCAATGTCAGGGCAGCAAGAATGATGAAGGTAGAGGGAAGTGAGGCAGGACAAATAGGAAGCAAATGCAAGGTGATGCATTACTTCACTGGCTACTGCTTTGCAACAAGCTATGAAGAGATAACAGCTGGTCGTTTGGCAGATTTCATTACTCACCCACTCAGGACATTTCCTTATGGGCTGTACTGAAAATTGCTAGAATAATCTACCAGAAAGAGGGAAAGGGATTTTATCTTTTAATTTTCCTATGTTTTCTGCTTCCCACTAGTGAAAATTTTCCCCATGAAGAGTAAACTCTCTCCCCACCCTTCTTGTATGTACCATCAGATGTGTCTTTGGCAATTTGGGGGGAAGCGACATTCTACTATCCATAATGTGATACTTTATCTGAATCTGGAAGTTGTGGGAGGAGCCAGAGACACCCCAAGTGGAACTCTGAGTCCCCACAGAATCACTATGGTGGCAGCTCAAGACAGACTAAAACCAAGAGAATCTGATGAGGAGCAAGAGATGTGTCTAATACAATCAAGTACTAACAATATCTGAAAAATCTACCAATTGTCCCTTCTTCTATCCCCTCTCTGGAGATCTCCCTCCCAGAAATCTCCATTCTGTTTCAAGCTGTATATTCGCTTTCTAGGCCTGTTGTATTCAGGGGCTTCTTTTTACTGCTGTCTTAGGGAGTAGCTACTGTTTGACAGATCCCACTTTTTCCTTTTTGCTTTACTTTAATTCTTCAGGAGCACAACTTCTAGGAGTTTTTTTTAAAGAAAGGGTACCTAAGAGATGAATCTTCTGAGAAATTGCATGTTCAAAAATTTTGTTATTCTACTTATACATTTGATTTACAGTGTAGTAGAGTATAGAATTGTAGGTTGAAAATAATTCTTCGCCAAAATTTAGAAAATTATTACTTCTTTCTTCTAGCATCTTGTATTACTGTTGAGAAGTTTAACATTGATAGGTCAAGAAGGCAGAATTAAAAATTAAAAAAAATTTTTTGAACGTTTATTTATTTTTGATACAGAGACAGAGCATGTACGGGGGAGGGTCAGAGAAAGAGGGAGACACAGAATCTGAAACAGGCTCCAGGCTGTGAGCTGTCAGCACAGAGCCCGACGCGGGGCTCGAACTCACAGACCACAAGATCATGAGCTAAAGTCGGATGCTTAACCGACTGAGCCACCCAGGGGCCCCAGAATTAAAAATTTTAAAGCATTATGCCTGACCTTTTGGATATACAGATTTTATATCTAGCAATTTAAGAATATACCTTTTCCTCAAGTGTACATGGAACATTTATACAAAAATAATATGAACAAGTCATAGTATAGCAATGAATTTCAAAAATAGATATTACAAAGAATAATCTTTGACTACAACATAATGAAATTAGAAGTAAATACAAAAAGATAAAATTTTTAAATTTTCATGTATTTTGAAAAATTAAAAACACAAACTAAGTAGTTAATGCAATTTAAAAATATCTAGTATTGAATAATAAAACATTACACAGTATTTGAGGGATAAAACAAAAATGAGTATAGAAGAAAATTTATCTTCTAAAATACATATATTAGATAAGAAAGCCTTAATGATTACAGCTTTGTAATAAAGCTTGAAGTTTGGAATTGTGATTCCTCTTACCATGCTTTTCTTTTTCAACATTACTTTGGCTATTTGAGGTGTTTTCTTGTTCCATACAAATTTTAAATAGTTTGTTCTAGCTCTGTGAAAAATGCTGGCATTATTTTGACAGGGATTGCATTGAATGTGTAGATTGCTTTGCGTAGTATAGACATTTTAGCAATATTTGTCTTTCCAATCCATGAGCATGGAATATTTTTCTATTTCTTTCTTTCATCTTCAATTTCTTTCATAAGTGTTCTATAGTTTTCACTATACAGATCTTTTAACCTCTTTGGTTAGGTTTATTCCTAAGTATCTTATGGTTGTTGGGTACAAGTGTAAATGGGATCGACTTCTTGATTTCTCTTTCTGCTGTTTCATTATTGGTGTACAGAAATGCAACAGATTTCTATACACTGGTTTTATATTCTGCAACTTTACAGAATTTATGGATCAGTTTTAGTAATTTTTTGGTGGAGTTTTTCAGGTTTTCCACATGGAGTATCATGTTGTCTGCAAAGAATGAAAGTTTGACCTCTTCCTTGCTGGTTTGGATGTCTTTTATTTCTTTTTGTTGTCTGATTGCTGAGGCTAGGACTTCCAGTACTGTGTTGAACAATGGTGACAGGACATCCCTGTCATGTTCCTTACTGTAGAGGAAAAGCTGTCAGTTTTTCCCCAATGAGGATAATACTAGCTGTGGGTCTTTCATATATGGCCTTTATGATGTTGTGGTATGTTCCTTCTATCCCTACTTTCTTGAGTTTTTTTTTTTTTTAATCAAAAACGGATGCTGTATTTTGTCAAATGCTTTTTTGGCATCTATTGAGAGGATCATATGGTTCTTATTCTTTTGTTGATTAATGTGTATCACATTGATTGATTTGTGGATATTGAACCACCCCACAGCCCAGGAATAAATCCCACTTGATCATGGTGAATAATTCTTTAATGTGCTGTTGGATTTGATTTGCCAGTATCTTGTTGAGAATTTCTGCATCCATGTTCATTAGGGATGTTGGTCTGTAATTCTCTTTTTCAGTGGGGTCTTTGTCTGCTTTTCCAGACTTCAAGCTATCCTACAAATCTGTAATCATCAAGACAGTATTGTCCTGGCACAAAAACAGACACATAGATCAATAGAACAGAATAGAGAACCCAGAAATGGATAGAAAACTATTTGGTCAACTCATTTTTGACAAATCAAGAAAGAATGTCCAATGGAAAAAAGACTTTAAACAAATGGTTCTGGAAAAACTGGACAGTAACATGTAGAAGAATGAAACTGGACCAATTTATAACACCATACAGAAAAACAAATATAAAACGGATGAAACACCTAAATGTGAGACAGGAAACCATCAAAATCCTAGAGGATGACACAGGCAGCATCCTTTTTGACTTTAGCCATAGCAACTTCTTACTAGACAGGTCTCTGGAGGCAAGAGAAACAAAAGCAAAAGTGAACTATTGAGACTTCATCAAGATAAAAAGTCTTCTGCACAGTGAAGGAAACAAAACTAAAAAACTTACAGAATGGGAGAAGATATTTGTAAATGACATATCAGATAAAGGACTAGCATCCAAAATGTATAAAGAACTTACCAAACTCGACACCTAAAAAATAAATAATCCAGTTAAGAAATGGGCAAAAGACATGAACAGATACTTCTCCAAAGAAGACATACCACTGGCTAACACACATGAAAAAATGGTCGACATCAGTCATCATCAGGGAAATACAAATCAAAACCACAATGAAATACCACCTCACATCTGTCAGAAAGGCTAAAATTAACAACTCAGGAAACAACAGATGTTGGCGAGGATGCAGAGTAAGGGGAAGCCTCTTATACTGTTGGTGGGAACACAAACTGGTGCAGCCACTCTGGGAAACAGAATGCAGATTCCTCATAAAATTAAAAATAGAACTACCCTATGACACAGCAATTGCATTACTAGGTATTTATCCAGAGGATACAAGAGTGCTGATTCGAAGGGGCATGTGCACTCCAAAGTTTATAGAAGCACTATGATCAATAGCCAAATATTGAAAGAGCCCAAATGACCATCGACTGATGAATGAATAAAGATGTGGTGTGTGTGTGTGTGTGTGTGTGTGTGTGTACACACATCTTTGTAATTGTGAATCTTCTAGTTCATAAACATGATGTATCCCACCATTTATTTGATGCTTCTGTAACCTCCCTCAGTTTCATTTTGTTGTTTTTCAGTGTGGAAGTCTTTCACATATTTTGTTGTCTTTATCCATGGGTGCTTGGTGGCTTTTTTTTTAATGTTATTATAAATGGTATTACTCTTTGGATTTTATTTTTATTTATTGGTTGCTGGGATATAGAAATAAAATTTTGCATAAAAATGACAAAAATAGAGTATTTCCATTTTTCAGCTCTTAGTGCAAAATGTATCTAAACATTGAACATCAGCAGCAGTTAATATCACACACAAAAAAGAGACAAGCAGACATTATGCACTCCTGATAAAAGAACATAAAGTCATCTAACATGAGTCTGATCAAGCCTCTGGATCCAGCTGCCAATTTGTAGGAAGTACATAGGGCTGAGGAACATGTTGATCTTCCCTGTGGAAAATTGTATGTATGGGTCAGTGGCTCCATGTTCTTCAACAGATCCACCACAAGAGGAAGAAAAAGATGAAGGAGGGAATCCTGTGGATTAAAAGGGATTTAGAAGACATATACCGTTTTTTTAAATGGGCATCTCTATAATGTCTAAGACTGTACACTGGGGTGCAAACATCAGAAGGTGATTACTAAAAACTCAGGATAGAGGTTACTTTATGGGGAGGGGGCAGGAGGGGAATAGGTTAAGGTTGTGATAGGGTACCAAGGAAGCTGCTAGTAGGCAAAATTCTATTTCTTAACCTGAACGGTGGATATATGGGTGTTTACCTCCTAACAACTCATCAAACTCATTAAGCAATACATTTTTTGGTGTGGCTTTCTGTATCTTCGTTTTATTTTATGACATAAAGATTAAAAAAGAATATATTTTGTGGTCTGAACTAATGAACAAGAGGATTAGTGGGCAGAGAGGACAAAAGAAGGGAGTTTTATATATTAATTTTGTTGACCACTCTATGCTGATCTTTGTGCTAGGGCATTTCACAGATATTATCTTCATGTTCAAAATCATCCCTGTTTCGTTGAAAATCAGCCTTTGATACAAGGGTTTTTTTTTAAGTGTTTATTTATTTTTGAGACAGACACAGAGCGTGAGCAGGGGAGGGGCAGAGAGAGGGAGAGACACAGAATCTGAAGCAGGCTCCAGGCTCTGAGCTGTCAGTACAGAGCCCGACGCGGGGCTTGAACTCATGGAGTGTGAGATTATGATGTGAGCTGAAGTCGGGCGCTTAACCAACTGAGTCACCCAGGCACCCCCTTTGACACAGGGTTTAAAAAAAAAGCCAAAAACTATCCTTGTTTACCAAGTCTCATAGAGATTAAATAAATTGCTCATGGTAACAAATAGTAGAGGAAAAATTCAAGCCCAAACATGATCTGGTTCTAAAGTACAGAGTCCTTTTACTTTTCTCATTAGAGTGATGTTGGCAAGTAGAAGTGTGGGTGGTTTATTAATTTCTCTCTAAGTGGCAATAGTATTTACCCTCTGGTAGTCACCCTTACTTAAAGTTTTGTACTTTGTGTTTATTAAAAATTGTATGGAAGCGTGTGTATTAAATTCTAACAGAAAAAAATGATAGTTTTAAGCAGATAATATCAGATGTGAAAATACAGTGATACTTTTAAATCTTCTGTTTTCTAGTGAAACATGAACAAAGATATTTGAAATAAATGTCAAATACAGTCCAGAAGCTGAGCAGTACCAGAACAATCTTAAAAATATAGAAATATAGGGTTCAGGGAGGGACTTTATTTTCAGTATTTTATGTTGCATTGATTTTAGCCCTGTACAATATAAACTTGGATTAGACATGCCTGTAGGCTGAGTAAGAGTAATCTATTCTTTGGTTACAGCTTGATTTCAGAAAGTTGGTTTTATATTTATAACTTTAATTTTGACTTAGATTCAGTTCTCTCAGCATCTTATCTGTTAATAACTTAATTTTTACTCTTACTTTACAGGGACTGACCTTTTCTACTCTCTCTGGTGTTTTGCTTTATCCACTCCTTTGGCTTGCATTTCTTGTTACTATAGGACAAACAAGGAAGATTTTATGAAAAAATATAATGCAAATACTTAAAATAAGTATATAAATTGAGTTGGTTCTATAAAAGTGCTAAAACTAAAAAATTACTATATAAATATACTTCAAACATATTCTGTATTTTTATCATTTTAGAATGTAGCTTCTCAAGTGTGTCTACTACCTACATCAAAATCACCTAGGAAAGTATTTTAAGAACATACTCCATAGGTCCCATCCTGTTTAACAAGTGACTGTGCCTAGAATTTGATCTTTATCTTTTTGTCAGTTTCCCTATTTATTTCTTCACCTGTTTAAATTTCTGTAGACATTTTTTTTCTTTTTTTTTTTTACCTTTAATTCCAGTATAGTTAACATACAGTGTTATAATAGTTTTAGGTATGCAACATAGCAAGTCGATAATTTTAGACTTTTTACTTAGTGTTCCTCATAAGTGCACTCTTTAACCCCCTTCAACTATTTGACCCATCCCCTCACCCTCCTCTCTTCTGATAGCCATCAATCTGTTCTCTATGTTAAGAGCCTGGTTTTTGGTTTGTCTCTTTTTTCTGTTTGTTTTGTTTCTTAAATTCCACATATGAGTGAAATCATGTGGTCTTTATCTTTCTCTGACTGACATATTTCACTTAGCATTGTGCCCTCTAGATCTATCCATGTTGTTGCAAATGGGAAGATTTCATTATTTATATATCTGCTTTATCCATTCATCTATTGATGGATATTTGGGTTGTTTCCATAATTTGGCTGTTATAAATAATGCTGCACTAAACATAGGGATGCATATATCTTTTCAAATTAGTGTTTTCATTTTCTTTGGGTAAATACCCTGTAGTGGAATTACTGGATCATATCGTAATTCTATTTTTAACTTTTTGAGTAACCTCCATCCATACTGTTTTTCACAGCAGCTGTGCCACTTTGCATTTGACTTATTTAAATTTCTTATCTATAATATCCATAAGAACATGTAGATATCAATAGGCCATCTGGAGGTTATTTGATAGACCATTTGCATGTTTTTGAAATAATAGGTTTGATGTAAGTTGGAGATCTTGACAGCATAAATACATTTTCTTTCCAACAAATTACTGATCCCTTTAATAATAGTAAATGATTTCTGAATGATTCTCAGCTGCATTATCAAACACATTAAATTAAGATATGCTGTTATGCTGTGTGTGTATATATATATATATATATAAGAGTAAAAAAGG
Organism: Prionailurus viverrinus; assembly: GCF_022837055.1. Lineage (NCBI taxonomy): Eukaryota > Metazoa > Chordata > Mammalia > Carnivora > Felidae > Prionailurus > Prionailurus viverrinus. Next base: position 52,750,118 of record NC_062562.1, read on the forward strand.
AATCAAGACTTAGAATTTTTTTCCCCAGAATGAGTGTCAGTTATTCCAGTCATTAACCTTTGTATGTTTGTGTGGTGTAAGATAACAGTTATTTACTTCTTTTCCTGACAAGCAATTGTTTCTTCTCTGTTTAAATATGCTAGTGGTAGGAAATTTTCTCCTGATGCAAACTGTTCCTTGAAATGATGGACAGGTTGCCTCTATTATTATCTCTTATTCTAGTATTAGCCCTTCTGGTAACAATTAAGCTCTAGCATTTCGAAGTGGGCCCAGAGAATAAATCAAGATAAAAGCATTGAGGAAGGGAATACAAAGGCAGTGTTGAAACAAGGAGAGAGGCATGCGCAGAGAGAAACCCAGAAAGAAGCATGGGGACTGGAAATCTCTTTGATAATTTTGTTTTCCCTGATCTAGCCCAAAGATTCTGTTGGGAGTGTCATAACAGTGCTGAGAATAGTTTCTAAAAAGAACACTTGTGTTTATCATCCCTCTCCCCCACCACATGCCATTCCCAAGAGTTCCTTCTCATTCCAGTTCCATACTAGTTTAAACTACTTTCTCACCTTATAAAACCATCCCCTAATGATATCACTGTGACCCCACATCACCACCAGTTGGAACGAGGGAATCTTAGTATTTGTCCAAGAGCCGAATCCAACACTGAGGCATATCTAAATCTGCCTGCCAGGTTACCTGCATCTCATATAATATGTTGCTCAAGTGGTTGTTCAAGAGAGCAACTGATTAAACCATAAGGATGAAAATGTGAGCAGCAGGTATCAGTTTTGACATATAAAGAACTTAGAAATTACCACTTCCACCCTTACACAAGAAACAACAAAATGAAAATCAGTAACTCTTCTTGGACAATAAGAAATCAGTAATAAGTAAGTTTTCTTATCAGAGAACTTGAGATTGCTACCCTAAAATATGGAGAGTTAGGTGAATTTAGAAAATCATAGTTGAGATCTTCTTATGGAGCAGAAACTGCTGGAGTCATGAACTGTTAGGAGCACTTAATTGATAATTTTGGTGAATTGCTGGAAGCTGAGTGTGGACTAGTTTGAGAATGAAAAACTCCTGGGTTTGTAATCTTAGAGAAGACTAAGATTCTTCTTAGAAAAGAAACCCACACTATCATGGGTTTTACATCCGGGATCTCACTGTGAAGAGCCAATAAGGATCTTGTTTTGATTCTGGCAGGAAGAGAACAAGAGGAACCATTATAAAATATACCTACAGCTTTCATAATAAAGGTCTCCTCTTTAGGGGAAAAGACTTTACCAGAGCTTATCCTACCTGGGAAAAGGACATTTCTTCAACTCTACCTGTCTCCACTCTTACTGTCTCAACTCAAGTGAGGAGAGAGGATAGAAGCTGAGAAATGCTTGTGAAGGACACATGCCCACCATAAGACTGAGATTTAATCATAAGATTATAGAATGCTTCCCCCCCATCTTACTGTTACACCAATAGGGCTCTGATAGAATAACGGGATTACAGCCAAAGTAGCTTCAACACACAGACTCTTTGGGGGAGGGGGCAGGGGGGGCGTAGTTCTCAGGGAAACCATGACAACAGGGGAGATACAAATGGATGCTAGAGGAATTTGAAGACTCTGGCACCTACTGATATGCCAAATATTATACAGCCAAACTCTTAGCCAGATAACCTAAAACATCACACTAAAGGAGTATTTACCCTAGCTCTGATTCCTGATAAATCACGTCTGGCTTTCAACAAAAAATTACAAGGCATGCTAAAAGGAATAGGAAAACACAGTTTGAAGAGAGAAAGCAAGCATGAAAACAGACTCAAATGGCACAAATTTTGGAATCATCAGACAGGAAATTTAAAGTAACAGTGATTAACAGGTTAAGGAATATATGAAAAATTAGACAATGTGAAAGATAACACAGGCAGAGAGATGAAAACTGTAAGAAAGAACGAAAAAGAAATGGAAGTGACATCAGCATCGTGGTATGAGTCATTCCCTTTTTCTTTTTTATTTACAACTAGTTGGATGTTTATAACCAAAAAAACAAAACAAAAAACAAAACCAAAAACCTGTACAGCATTCCAGGACATCCAAGATATCCACCCATCTGTGTACCTGAAAGTGGGTTGATTGGGCCTTGGAGGAGGCTGTGGAGCAAGGGAATTGGCAGTGGAACCTGTGGCAGCAGAGGAATCAGTGGCAGGTTCAGCACGGGACAGCAGAATCTTTATGACAGAGGAGGAGTAAAGTGAAGGCACTTGAAAAACATGGTGTGCTTTCAATTTTAGTGGCCAATCAGCTCTGATAAGAGAAACCAAAAACTTGTGCTATAGCACCACCTTCTGGAAAGCAAAAGAAAGACTCCTAATCACCAACCTTTTGAACTGTTGGAATTAAAATAAACAATGTCCTCCCTAAATAAGGAAGGTGTTTGCTACTTCAGATGTGGCGGCAGAGGCCCTTATCAACCCCTTGAAAAGTCATGGTAGTACAGTATCACCAAAAGAAAATGACAGTTTTCCAGCACTGAATCCAAAGGTGTGGAATATAGTGGTCTAACTGATAAAGAATTCAAAAGAGCTATTATAAAGAAATTCAACAAGTTACAAGAAAAATTACAAAGACAATGCAGTGATTTCAGGAATAAAATTAATGAAAAGTAGTACTTTACTAAAGAGAATAAATTCTGAAAAAGAACTAAACAAATTCTGGAGTTGAAGAACTCAAAAAATACCATGAAGAATGCATTCGAATGCATTGGAAATAGAACAGATGAAAGAGAGAATTAGCAAGCTAAAAGATAGGAATCTAGAAATGATTCAAGGGAGAGAAGACAGAGAAGTAAGATTTTTAAAAAGTGAAGAAAGCCCATGAGAGTTATTACACTCCATTAGAAAAGCCAGCATAAGTATAAAGATTTTTCCAGAAGGAGAAGGGAGGGTGAAGGGACAGAGAGTTTATTTAAAGAAATAATAACTGAGAACTTCCCAAACCTGGAGAAGAAACTGGTTATTCAAGTCCACAAAGCTGATAGAACACCTTATTATCTCAGTGCAAAACGACTATCTCAAATACATATTATATTAAAACTGTTAAAAGTCTATGATAAAGAATTTTTTTTCAATATATGAAATTTATTGTCAAATTGGTTTCCATACAACACCCAGTGCTCATCCCAAAAGGTGCCCTCCTCAATACCCATCACCCACCCTCCCCTCCCTCCCACCCCCCATCAACCCTCAGTTCTCAGTTTTCAAGAGTCTCTTATGCTTTGGCTCTCTCCCACTCTAACCTCTTTTTTTTTTTCCTTCCCCTCACCCATGGGTTCCTGTTAAGTTTCTCAGGATTTCATAAGAGTGAAAACATATGGTATCTGTCTTTCTCTGTATGGCTTATTTCACTTAGCATCACACTCTCCAGTTCCATCCACGTTGCTACAAAGGGCCATATTTCTTTCTTTCTCATTGCCATGTAGTACTCCATTGTGTATGTAAACCACAATTTCTTTATCCATTCATCAGTTGATGGACATTTAGGCTCTTTCCATAATTTGGCTGTTGTTGAGAGTGCTGCTCTAAACATTGGGGTACAAGTGCCCCTATGCATCAGTACTCCTGTATCCCTTGGGTAAATTCCTAGCAGTGCTATTGCTGGGTCATAGGGTAGGTCTATTTTTAATTTTCTGAGGAACCTCCACACTGTTTTCCAGAGTGGCTGCACCAGTTTGCATTCCCACCAACAGTGCAAGAGGGTTCCCGTTTTTCCACAACCTCTCCAGCATCTATAGTCTCCTGATTTGTTCATTTCGGCCACTCTGACTGGTGTGAGGTGATATCTGAGTGTGGTTTTGATTTGTATTTCCCTGATAAGGAGCGACGTTGAGCATCTTTTCATGTGCCTGTTGGCCATCCGGATGTCTTCTTTAGAGAAGTGTCTATTCATGTTTTCTGCCCATTTCTTCACTGGGTTATTTGTTTTTCGGGTGTGGAGTTTGGTGAGCTCTTTATAGATTTTGGATACTAGCCCTTTGTCCGATATGTCATTTGCAAATATCTTTTCCCATTCCGTTGGTTGCCTTTTAGTTTTGTTGGTTGTTTCCTTTGCTGTGCAGAAGCTTTTTATCTTCATAAGGTCCCAGTAATTCATTTTTGCTTTTAATTCCCTTGCCTTTGGGGATGTGTCGAGTAAGAGATTGCTACGGCTGAGGTCAGAGAGGTCTTTTCCTGCTTTCTCCTCTAAGGTTTTGATGGTTTCCTGTCTCACATTTAGGTCCTTTATCCATTTTGAGTTTATTTTTGTGAATGGTGTGAGAAAGCGGTCTAGTTTCAACCTTCTGCATGTTGCTGTCCAGTTCCCCCAGCACCATTTGTTAAAGAGACTGTCTTTTTTCCATTGGATGTTCTTTCCTGCTTTGTCAAAGATGAGTTGGCCATACGTTTGTGGGTCTAGTTCTGGGGTTTCTATTCTATTCCATTGGTCTATGTGTCTGTTTTTGTGCCATATGATAAAGAATTTTAAAGGCAGCCAAGCAAGGAAAAGACAGTAACCTGCAAAGGAGCACCTATTAGGCTATCAGCAGATTTCTCAGCAGAAACTCTACAAGCCAGTAGAGAGTGGAATGACATGTTTAAAATACTGAAAGTTAGGGGCGCCTGGGTGGCGCAGTCGGTTAAGCGTCCGACTTCAGCCAGGTCACGATCTCGCGGTCCGGGAGTTCCAGCCCCACGTCAGGCTCTGGGCTGATGGCTCGGAGCCTGGAGCCTGTTTCTGATTCTGTGTCTCCCTCTCTCCCTGCCCCTCCTCCGTTCATGCTCTGTCTCTCTCTGTCCCAAAAATAAATAAACGTTGAAAAAAAAATTAAAAAAAATAAAATAAAATACTGAAAGTTAAAACGTCCAACCACAAAAGGCTACCTAGTATATAGAAGATATTTGCTGATCAAATCTGTTAAGGGGTTACTATCCAAAATATATAAATTACATAATTCAACACTAAAATAAAAAAACAATCCAATTAAAAAGTGGGCAGAGACCTGAATAGACGTTTCCAAAGAAGATATACAGATTGCCAATAGACACATGAAAAGATGCTCAACATCTCTACTCATCAAGGAAATGTAAATCAAAATCACAATGAGATAATATATCAACAGTCAGAATGGTTAGTATCAAAAAGACAAGAAATAAGTGTTGGAGAGGATGTGGAGAAAAGGGAACCCTTGTGCATTGCTAGTGGGAATGTAAATTGGTCTAAACACTAAGGAAAACAATATAGAGGTTCCTCAAAAATTTAGAAATAGATCTCCTTTATGATCCTGCAACTTCACTTCTGGGTATATCTTCAAAGGAAATGAGAACAGGATTTCAGTGAGATATATGCACTCCCTTGCTTATCACAGCATTATTTATAAAAGCCAGGATATGGAAACAACCTAAATGTCAACCAGTGGATGAACAGATTTAAAAAAAGATGTATATATACACGATGGAATATTCAACCATGAGAAAGGGGAGGATATTTCTCTATTTGCAACAACATGGATGGCCCTTGAGCACATTATGCTAAGCAAAATAAGTTAGAGAAAGGTAAGTGCTATGTGATACCACTTATATTAGAATCTAAAAAAGTTAAATCTGTATAAAACAAAGTAAAATAGTGGTTACCTAGGGATGGGGGGTGGAATAAGAGTGATGGTGCTTAAGGGTATAAACCTGTAACAAGTAGGAAATAAACCATAGAGATTTAATGCACAATATAATGAATATAGACAATAATCTTGTGCTGTTAATTATGTAATGTGATAAATATCACTACATCACAACTAAGTTACAATGTATAAATCATGCTGTATACCTTAAACTTACACAATGTTACATGTCAAAGTTATTCAATTTTTAAAAATGTGAGAAATAACACAAAAGCAATGACGAATGCTTTTAACACAAAAGCAATGAAAAATGCTTTTGTGGGCTAATCAATAGACTGGACATAGCCAAGGAAGTTATCAGCATACTTGAAGATATGGCAATAGAAACTTCTCTGGCAGAAATGCGAAGAGAAGAGTTAAAAAAACAAACAGAACATCCAAGAATCATGGGGCAATTTCAACAGATTTAACATATGTGTAGTTAGAATATCAAAAGAAAGAATAAATATTTGAATAATAATGACCAAAATTTGATGCTGAAACAGTCTTTGACAAAATAGAAGTGAATTTCCTCAACCTGATAAAGAACATCTTACCAAAAACCTACAGCTAACATCATACTTAATGATGAAAAACTGTGTGCTTTCTCCCTAAGATTGGGAATAAGACAGACATGACCTTTCTCACCATTCTTTTTCAACACGGTACTGAATGACCTTAGCTGGTGCAATAAGAGAAGAAAAGGAAATCAAATGTATGTAGATTGAAAAAGAAGAGATAAAACTCTTCGTTCACAGATGACATGACTGTCTATGTAGAATGTTACTAAGAATTGACCAAAAAACTACTGGAACTGATAAGTGTATAGAGCAAGGTTGCAGGATACAAAGTTAATATATAAAGTCAGTTGTTTTCCTATATACCAGCAATGAACAATTGGAATTTGAAATTGGCTAAATCTACCATTTATAATGCCATTACAAAAAACTAAAAAACTGACATATAAATCTAACAAAATATGTGCAGGACATTTATATAGAAAAAAAACCCCACCAAAACTAATGAAGGAAATAAAAGATCTAAATAAATGGCGAGTTGTATTATGGTCAATGGTTGGAAAACAATATTATTAGGATGTCAGTCCTTCCCAACTTGATCTATGGATTCAGTGAAATCCCAATAAAAATTCCAGCAAACTATTTTGTTAAATACCAACAAACTGATTCTAAAGTTTATGTAGAGAGACAAAAGATTTGGAATAGCTAACATCAACAGGAGGAAGAACAAGGTTGGAAGATTCACATTTCCTGGTTGCAAGACTTACTATTAAGCTGCAGTGATCAGGGCAGTATACTACTGGTGCAAGAATAGACAAATGGAGCAATGGAACAGAACAGAGAGTTCGGAAATGGACCCACATAAATATAGTCAAGTGACATTTGACAATTACATAGAAAAAGGATAATCTTTTCAACAAATAATGCTGGCAAAATTGGACATCCCTGTGCAAAAAAATCCTAGACACAGATTTTACATCATTGACAAAAATTAATTCAAAACGAATCTTTTTGGACCACAATCTAAATGCAAGGCTATAAACCTTCTAGAAGAAAACGTAGGAGTAAATCCAGGCGACCTTGGTTTTGGCAGAGTTTTCAGCTATAGCACCAGAAGCACAATCCATAGAAGAAAAAATCGGTAAGTTGGATCTTATTAAACTAAAACCTTGCTCTGTGAAAGACACTGTTAAGAGAATTAAAAAAAAAACAACCACAGACTGGGGGAAAATATTTGGAAAACACGTATCTGATAAAGGATTTATATCCAAATATACAAAGAACTCCGAGACTCAACAATAAGAAGTGTACACTTTGGAACACAGTTTGGCAGTTTCTTATGGAGCTAAACATAATCTTATTATAAGATCTAGCATTCATACTTCTAGGTATTTACCCAACCAATTTGAAAACATATGCCTGCACAAAAACTGATGTGCACATGTTTATAGCAATTTTATTTATAGTGGCCAGAAACTAGAAGGAATCACCATGTCCTCCAACAGATGAAGGAATCCACACAATGAATATTACTTAATGATAAAAAGAAATGAGCTATCAAGCCACATGGATGAATCTTAAAAGCATATTGCTAAGTGAAAGAAGCCAAATTGAAAGGGCTACATGCTGTATGATTCCAAATATATGACATTTTGGAAAAGGCAAAACTAGGTAAAAAGATCAGTGGTTACCCAGGAAAGGGGGAGGAGGGAACCTGAATTGGTGAAACATAGGGGATTTTTTGTTGGGTAGTGATACTGTAATTGTGGATATATGACACTATTCATTTGTCAAAATCTTTGGAACTCAGAAGCATAAAGAGTGAACTGTAATGTTTGGAAATTAAAAAAAAAATCATTTGGGAGGTTGAGTGATCCCAATATGAATACAGAATGTAACAGACGTAGAAATGTATGAAACATCCTCACTGAAGTGAATGAATTTCTGCTGCTGCTATATTCCTTGACTTAACACCATCAATAATTTATTTTTTTTCTCTATTGTATGTATGTTGGGAAGCACTCTTAAATCCTTTGTGAAAGGATTTAAATATTAAAATTACTCATGGGTGAGTGGTTAAAGCTGTTATTGGTAAGAACAATAAGTAGGAAGTCAGACGACTAGGGTTCTTATATGAGCTGGATCACTGATTAGTCATTTACTTTTCCTAGTCTCAACATCCCCACTTGCAAAATGAAAGAATTACATAACTTCTAAGGCCATTTCCTGATATAAAGTCAGTATATATATATGTCATTCTCATCGCACTACCTATGTGAATGTTCTGTAACAGCAGAAATTGTCTCCTTGCTTGCAGAGCATTGTACACAGGGCTGAATTGAACATTTTTCTAGACTCTTTTTCCTGTACATGGAGTCATTGTTGCTGGTATTTTCAAGTTGAAATCAGACTGTCATTTTTACTAAAATATGGGAAAATACATTCATTTCACATTACTCTCAGAAATGCTGACTTTGCTGCAGACATTGTTAGCTATTTGCACATATCCAAGGCTTTTTGTAGGGCTTTCACAAATAAGTGGCTATACTTATGCCAAAAGCATTGGTGTTTTGTTTGGTCCCATTTGTCAACTGAGTTACTACAATCTCTGTAGTGTCCATTGATATAGTAATATAGGATTGTCAGGCATTCAGAGATAAGACAGCAAATGTATATCATTGATGTGTTATTGATGAAAGCCAGGTAGGAGGAAATTTAAGAGAACTGAACTTGGAATGCCAAATTCTGGTTTTGGCTGTGCCTCTGATATTTATTTTTTACTTTCTTTTAAAAATTTAATTCCAGTATAGTTAACATACAGTGTTACATTAGTTTCAGGTATACAGTATAGTGATTCAGCAAGTATATACATTACTCAGTGCTCATCATGATGAATGTTTTCTTGTATTTTCACTTTTGAAACAAAGTTTTTTTTTTTTTAAAAAAACCTTACCCCAACATTATTGATCTGAAATCACTCTACACATAATTTCTGATCTTTTAACCTTAGGAAAATACCATACCTTTTAGGTTTTTATTTTTTATTTTTTTTTTTCAACATTTATTTATTTTTGGGACAGAGAGAGACAGAGCACGAACGGGGGAGGGGCAGAGAGAGAGGGAGACACAGAATCAGAAACAGGCTCCAGGCTCTGAGCCATCAGCCCAGAGCCCGACGCGGGGCTCGAACTCCCGGACCGCGAGATCGTGACCTGGCTGAAGTCGGACGCTTAACCGACTGCGCCACCCAGGCGCCCCTTAGGTTTTTAGATTCTTCATCTTCACACTGAGGAGTTGGGCAAGATCATTGCTTCAGTCTTTTCCAGAGCTAACATTCGAGAATTTGTGTGGCTTAAGTATTAGGTTGAAGATGATAGGCTTTGCTTGGAGTTCCTCATGTGTGATAAAAGTATCAAGAATCACACCCAGATTCATAGCTTGAACCTAGAACACTAAGAAAATCAATATTTTCTCCTAGATAATACCTCTGTAATGATTGTCTCTTAGGTCTTTAAGCACTATCAGCAGTATTACCTCCAAGATGGTTTCACTTTATAGTCTTTGCAGTTCTATTATAACAGTAAGGTTTAAGTGAAGTCAGACAAATCCAACCTAAGAATTTGACTGCATTGGTGCATTTGACAGAAAATTGTCAAACCTTTAGTGGGTATCAACCCAGCTCTTTGGAAGATTTATGCTGCTATAAATGAAGCTTCATCAAGCATTCCAAGTAGCATCAGTTTCTCCCTCTGTCCTAAATCATTCCCATCAACATATCACAAGCTCTGGCTCACTTAGCTTAAACAAAAAAATTCTCCTTGACTCCCATACTCCCATTGTCCTTGGTTCCTTTCCTGGAAAAACTTCACAAACACAATCTGTATCCATGTCTTCACTTCTCAAGTTTTCTTTAAATTTTTAAAATTAAAATGTAGATGAACTCAATTATAACGTATTTGGCATGAGCTTGATATCTCTTTTTATGGAAACATTTAAAGTTCCACCTTTCATGTCTGAAAATATACTACTTTTGCACTTAATAGTTTGCTAGCTTTAGAATTTTACGTTGGAAATTATTTTCCCTTAGAATATTGAAGGCATTGCTCAGTTATCTTCTGGATTGTAGTATTGTTCCCAGGAAGTTCAAAGCCACTTTGGTTTCCTAATCTTTTGTATGTTATCTGATATCAACCCTTTTTTCTGAAAGTTTTTAGAATTTTCTCTTTGACTTGCTCTTCTGAAATTTACAATGATGAACCTTGGTGAGTGAGAATCAATTTATGCTAAGCTCTATGGAGCCATTTCTTTAAGTCTAGAAAACGAGCCCAATTCTGGGACACTTTCTTATATTTTTTCATTGTTGATTTTCAACTCATATTTTTCTGGCCTGTCTTTCTAGAACTACTGTTATTTGGATGTTAAAACTTCTGAACTAGTCAGGTAATTTTCTTAATTTTTTTGTCTTCTGTTTTCCATCTCTGAGTATTTCTGTATTTTTAAGAAAATTTCCTCAACTTTTCTTCCAAAGTTCCTATTGAGTTTTCTTTCAGTGATATTATTTGTTTCTCTTAAAAAATTTTCCCATGTAAAGTGTACACTTTAATGGTTTCTATTATATCTAAGAGTTGTGCAAGTATCACCACAGTTGATTTTAGAACATTTTCTTCACTCCAGAAATAAACTGTACCCATTAGCAGTCACACTCCAAGGAAATGCCACATTGTTTTTATAAGTTGATGGACATCTCATCAATTGATGGACATTTGGGTTTTTGGCTATTCTAAACAATGCTGCTATGAACATTCATGTATAAATTTTTGTGTGATATGTTTTTCATTTATCTAGGGAACATACCTAGTAGTGGAATTGCTGGGTCAAATGGTGACTGTATGTTTAACCATTTGAGGAACTGCCAAACTGTTATCCACAGCAACTGCAGCATTTTACACTCCCATTAGCTGTGTATGAGGGCTCCAATTTCTCCACATCCTCACCAACTCTTGTTCTTTTCTTTTTTATCATAGTCATCCTATTGGGTTATGAATTGGTACCTCATTGTGGTTTTGATTTATGTTTTCCTGATGGTTAATGATATTGGACATTTTTTCATATGATATTTGCTATTTGTATATGTTCTTAGGAGAAATGTCTATTTGGATCTTTTGATAATTTTTTACTTGGGTTATTTTTTTATTATTGTGTTGTAAAAGTTCTTTATTTATTGTGGATACTAGACCCTTATCAGATATATAATTTTAAAATGCTTCTCCTTTTCTGTAGGTTGTCTTTTCACTTTATTTAATGGTATCTTTCGAAGCACAAAGTTTTTAATTTTCATGAAGTTCAATTTTTTCTGTTGGTTTTGCTTTTGAGATCATATCTAAGAAACTATTGTCTAATCCAAGGTCACAAAAATTTACTGTCGTCTTCTTAAGATTTTGCTCTTACATTTAGGCCTTTTATCTATTTTGAGCTAATTTCTGCATATGGTATTAAATAGAAGTCCAAATTCATCCTTTTACACATGTATATACAGTTGTCCCACCATCATTTGTGGAAAATACTCTTCTTTATTGCCTCATCTTTCTACCCTTATAAAAAAATCATTGGATCATAAATGTGAGGGTTTATTTCTGTGCTTCTATATATATTTTTAACTTACAAGAACTCATTGTTTTTCTCTGATTATTCTGTTTTCATCCTATGTTTCTACCATAGGGCCATTATCTTTCTGAGGATATTAATGATAGCCTTTAAAGCTTTCACTTCTCTGCAAAGTCTCTGTTTCTGTAGGTTGCTTTTTGATCTGTTCAGGGGTTTGACTCTGTTTCATTTTGTACTATCTACAAAAATGTGTGTTATTCTCAATTACCTGCTCAAGTCTAAAGATGGGTACTAAAGGCTGATTGAAAGCTCTGTGGGTTTGGTTGAGCTTATCTACTATGGGCCTCTGTAGGGTGACCCAGCTAGACCTGATCAATGTTTCAGTATGTTAAAATATTTTTCTTTTACATCTTTGGTTAGGTTTATTCCTAGGTATCTTATGGTTTTTCGTACAATTGTAAATGGAATTGATTCTTTGATTTCTCTTTATGCTGCTTCATTATTGGTGTATAGAAATGCAATAGATTCCTGTATGTTGATTTTTTTTATCCTGAAACTTTACTAAATTCATGTATGAGTTCTAACAATTTTTTGGTGGAGTCTTTTGGGTTTTCCAGATAGAGTATCATGTCATATGCAAAAAATGAAAGTTTGACTTCTTCTGTGCTGATTTGGATGCCTTTTATTTCTTTTTATTATCTGACTGCCAGAGCTAGGACTTCCAGGACTATGTTAAATAACAGTGTTGAGAGTGGACATCTCTGTCTTGTTCCTGGCCTTAGAGGAAAAGCTCTCAGTTTTCCCCCATTGAAGATGATATTAGCTGTGGGATTTTAATAAATGGCCTTTATTATGTTGAGGTATGTTTCCTCTAACCCTACTTTGTGGAGGATTTTTATTATAAATGGATGTTTTATGTTGTCAAGTGTTTTTTCTGCGTCTATTGAAAAGATCATATAGTTATTATCCTGAAAAATATTAAAACACTGATGAAAGAAATTCATGACACAAAGAAATGGAAAAACATTCCATGCTCATGGATTGGAAGAACAAATATTGTTAAAATGTCTATACTACCCAAAGCAATCTACAGATTTAATGCAATCCCTATCAAAATGCCAGCAGCATTTTTCTTTTCTTTCTTTTCTTTCTTTTTTATAATTTTTATTTAAATGCTAGCTAGTTAACATGTAGTGTAATGTTGGTTTCAGGAGTAGAATTTAGTGATTCATCATTTACATATAACACTCAATGCTCATCATAACAGGTGCCCTCCACAATATCCATCACCCATTTAGCTCATCCTTCACCCACCTCCCTCCATCAACCCTTGGTTTGTTCTCCATCATTAAGAGTCTCTTATGGTTTGTTAATCTCTTTTTTTCCCTTCCCATATGTTCATCTGTTTTGTTTCCTAAATTCCACCTAGGAGTGAAATCATATAGTATTTGTTTTTCTCTGACTTAGTTCACTTAGTGTAATACACTCTAGCTCCATCCACATCACTGCAAATGGCAAGATTTCATTCTTTTTGATGGCTGAGTAATATTCTGTTGTGTGTGTGTATGTGTGTGTGTATGTATACGTACATGTATATATACACACACACAGTATCTTCTTTATCCATTCATTAGTCAATGGAAACTTTGGCTCTTTCCATAATTTGGCTATTGTTGATAATGCTGCTATAAACATCGGGGTGCATATACCCCGTTCAATCTCTATTTTTGTATTCTTTGGGTAGATACCTAGTAGTGGAATTCCTGGATCATAGGGTAGTTCTATATTTTAAGTTTTTCAAGAACTTCCATACTGTTTTCCAGAATGGCTACACCAGTTTACATTCCCACCAACAGTGTAAGAGGGTTCCCTATCTAATATCATTTTCCACAGAGTTATAACAAACAATCCTAAAATTTGTATGGAACCACAAAAGACCCTGAATAGCCAAAGCAACCTTGAAAAAGGAGAGCAAAGCTGGAGGCATCACAATTCCAGACTTCAAGTTATATTACAAAGCTCTTGTGATCAAGACAGTATGGTACTGGCACAAAAATAGACATCTAGATCAATGGAAGAGAATAGAAAACCCAGAAATGAACTCACAGCTATGTAGTCAATCTTTGACAAAGGAGGCAAGAATATACAATGGGAAAATGTCTCTTCAACAAATGGCATTCGGACAACTGGACAGCAACATGCAAAAGAATGAAACTGGACCACTTCCTTACACCATACACAAAAATCAAAATGGATGAAAGACCTCAATGTGGACCAGGAACCCATTAAAAGCCTGGAGGAGAACATAGGCAGTAACCTCTTTGACATGGGCCATGGCAACTTCTTACTAGATATTTTTCCTGGGGTAAGAAAAACAAAAGCAAAAATAAACTATTGGGACTTCATCAAAATAAAAATCTTCCAGAGCAAAGGAAACAATCAACAAAACTAAAAGGCAGCCTACAGAATGGGAGAAGATATTTACAAATGACATATCTTACAAAGAAGATAACATCTAAGATATATAAAGAAGTTAAAAACCTCAACACCCAAAAAACAAATAATCCAATTAATAAATGGACAGAACACATGAATAGGCATTTTTCCCAGAAGACATACAGATGCCTGACAGACACATGAAACAATGCTCAACATCACTCATTATCAGGGAAATACAAACCAAAACTACAATGAGATATGACCTCAAACCACTCAAAATGGCTAAGCTTAACAATATAAGAAACAATAGGTGCTGGCGAGGGTGTGGATAAAGGGGAATCCTCTTATACTGTTGGTGGGAATGCAAACTAATGCAGCTACTCTGGAAAATAGTATGGAGGTTCTTTAAAAAGTTAAAAATAGAACCACCCTATGATCCAGCAATTGCACTATAAGTATTTACCCAAAGGATACAAAAATACTAATTTGAAGGGATATGTGCACCCCGATGTTTATAGAAACATTATTGACAGTAGCCAAATTATGGAAACAGCCCAAATGTCCATCAACTGGTGAATGGATAAAGAAGATGTGTTATGTGTACACACACACACACACACGCACACACACACAGAGGAATATTTGCTTTTAAAAAAGGAATGAAATCTTGCCATTTGCAATGATGTAGATGGAGCTAGAGAGTATTATGCTAAGAGAAATAAGTCAGAGAAAGACAAATACCATATGATTTCACTCATATGTGGAATTTAAGAAATAAAACACATGATCATGGGGGGAAAGGAGGAAAACCAAGAAACAGACTCTTTTTTTTTTTTTTTTTAAATTTTTTTTTTTTTTTTTCAACGTTTATTCATTTTTGGGACAGAGAGAGACAGAGCATGAACGGGGGAGGGGCAGAGAGAGAGGGAGACACAGAGTCGGAAACAGGCTCCAGGCTCTGAGCCATCAGCCCAGAGCCTGATGCGGGGCTCGAACTCACGGACCGCGAGATCGTGACCTGGCTGAAGTCGGACGCTTAACCGACTGCGCCACCCAGGCGCCCCAAGAAACAGACTCTTAACTAGAGAGAACAAACTGATGGTTACCAGAGAGGAACTTGGTGGGGGATGGTTTAGATAGGTGATGGGTATTAAGGGGTGCACTTGTGTTGAGCACTGGTGTTGTATTTGTGTTGAATCACTAAATTGTACACTTGAATATAATATTACACTGTATGTTAACTAACTGGAATTTAAAAACAAAAAAATCTATTTCTTAAATAGTTCAGAAGGGTCTCTCACTCCTCTTCCTAGGAGAGTATAATCACAAATTCCAGAATTCTGGAATTTCATTATGGCATGGGCTGGGGTATCTCAACAGTGAGAAAGTAAACTTTTACTTAATCTACTCTGTTTTCAATTAAATATCCCTAAACTTTAAACATGCCCAGTGACCCCTATGCCAAAAAATCCTTTTTTTTAACCTCTCCTGAGAATTAACTCTAGTTTTCTGTCTGAATTAAGAGGGGTCAGGAGAAATTTGTTACTGAGCTAAGTGTAGCAGTAGAGGATACAGAGGCCTAACTGCTTCTTTTTTTTTTTTTTTTTTTAATTTTTTTTTTTCAACGTTTATTTATTTTTGGGACAGAGAGAGACAGAGCATGAACGGGGGAGGGGCAGAGAGAGAGGGAGACACAGAATCGGAAACAGGCTCCAGGCTCCGAGCCATCAGCCCCAGAGCCTGACGCGGGGCTCGAACTCACGGACCGCGAGATCGTGACCTGGCTGAAGTCGGACGCTTAACCGACTGCGCCACCCAGGCGCCCCCCTAACTGCTTCTTAATACTTAATTGATCTGATTGCTTTTACCTGTAATGCCACTTCCAGGCATCTGGGCCTTTGGGGAATTTCATAATATCAACCATGATGCTTCTCTGCTTTCTTAACTCTGCTATCGGTTACTGCTTCTTCCATTTTCCACTGTCCACAATCTTGTGGCTGTCATTCCTTCTTTTCTCTTTATACTTGTATGTTTATACCTTAAAAAGAAAAACAAAAATTAGGCAACCCTTTATATTAATTATAGTTGGATTTCTGGAGATAACAGAGTTAAATATTTATGTTCATTTTGTCATCTTTAACCAGCAACAGAATATTAAAAAGTATTTTTGTTATTGATTTCTGATTTAGTGCATTGGAGCCAGGGATTGAAACTTTGATATTTGTTGAGGTTTAGAACCTTGAATAAATCAATTTCTATAAATTTTCCATGTGTGTTTAAGAAGAGTATGTGTTAACTATAGAACTTTGGCTGAGTATCTGTGTCGTGATTTTCTTCGTGCTGGTCATGACCTCAAGGAGTTTATTGGCACGTGCTGTATGTCAGGGGTTTTTAACTTGATTGTGCTTGTCCATGAGGTACAGCTTTCCTTCACATGCTGTACGTATCTGTGACCACTCTTGGGCATACTGCAGTCTTTAATCATGCAGTTTAAAACTGTTGTGGCACAAGTATTCTTGTCTAAATAAAATTTATTAGTATGATCTATATAGAGAGATATTTACACTTTTTAAAAAAATGTTCATTTATTTTTGAAAGAGAGGGAAAATGTGTGTGCATGAGGGAGAGAGGGAGGGGCAGAGAGAGGGGGGACAGAGTATCCGAAGTCATTGCGGGTCTTGAACTCATTACCTGTGAGATCATGACTTGAGCCAAAGTCGAATGCTTAACTGACTGAGTCACCCAGGTGCCCTGAGCTATATACACTTTTGATTGTTTTCTACATGTCTGCAAATAAATGCAATTTGTGACCTGTATTAATGATTTAGTATAAAGTGGGAAAACTAGATTAAAATATTTGTCTTAAAAAATGAGATGGAGGGGCACCTGGGTGGCTCAGTCAGTTAAGCCTCCGACTTCAGCTCAGGTCATGATCTCATAGTTCATGGGCTCAAGCACCAATTCAGGCTCTGTGCTGACAGCTCAGAGCCTGGAGCCTGCTTCTAATTCTGTGTCTCCCTCTCTGTCCCACCCCCACTTGTGCTCTGTCTCTCTCTGTCTCTCAAAAATAAGTAAATGTTAAAAAAGAAATTAAATAAGGATGAGTATATGTTCTTTGGCATATAATTCTTGGTATCTAAGCCATTTCTTGGATTAAGTTTGTTAATTTTTATTCACGTATTCATGGACTTAATAATTTACTTCCTGATTTATGAGTTAAAGAGGTTTGATGAAGTCTACCACTTCAGTTGTGAATTTTCAGTTTTTCTTTACTGTCACAAGTTCTGTCAACTTTTGCTTCATGTATTTGGAAACTGTCACTTAGGGCCATACATGTTTCCAAGTAGTTATATCTTCTTGGT
Source organism: Prionailurus viverrinus (assembly GCF_022837055.1). Lineage (NCBI taxonomy): Eukaryota > Metazoa > Chordata > Mammalia > Carnivora > Felidae > Prionailurus > Prionailurus viverrinus. The sequence continues at coordinate 52,767,725 of NC_062562.1, forward strand.
AGATTGCTGCTATTAATTGTATATAATAAGCTTTTATCCCTCTATCAGTGCTTTTTGACTTTAGTTCTGCTTTATATGATATATAAAATTGTGAGATATGTACTCTGATATATTTTTTCCATCTTTCAACTTTCCACATTTATATATTTTTAATGTTTTCTTTTTGAGAGAGAGAGAAAGCATGAGCGGGGGAGGGGCATAGAGAGAGGGGGAGGTGGGGACAGAGGATCCAAAGCAGGCTCTGCACTGACAGCAGCAAGCCTGGTGCAGCGCTCAAACTCACAAACCATGACCTGAGCTGAAGCTGGATGCTCAACCCACTGAGCCACCCAGGCACCCCTCCACATTTATATATTTTAGATGCATCTCTTGTAAACAGAATATAAATGGATCAAAAATTAATCTGACAATTTTTTCTTAACTTGGAATTTTTCATTTTTTATATTACTGATACATTGAATTAATTACTGCTGTTTGCATTTTGTTCATTACCCTGCTTTTACTATTCGTTGTTTTCTCCTTCCTACCTATTACCACATTGCTAATATTTTTTCCTCCCTGCTTTCCCCTCTCCACTAGTGTGGAAGTTATACATTCTATTTGTATTCCTTTAGTGAATACTCTTAAAATTATAAAGTTTTAGTTGACTTAAAATCTAAATTAATCAATTTCTTTATTCTCTGGAACAATTCAACAGTCTTAATCTGATTATTCTTTTCATCTTATTTGTTATTATTGTCTACCTTTTAGACTTCACTTGCTTTTATTCAAATTAGTCATTATTATTTTGTTTTGTAGCTTGGCTTTATATAGAAGTCTCAGTTCCAGCATCTGCCTTGTGCAGGACTGGCCCTCAGTTGGACATCAACATCCAAGTCCATATTATTTGTAATAATGATAGGTTGGGGGGGAAAACCCAGATGTTTATTTATTAAGATACATCCACCCAATGGTATGCAAAAGAACCATAAAAAGGAATGAGAACTTATCTTTCAGATATAAGTGAAAAAAGCAAGGTACAGAACAGTATAGTATAATTTTATTTAAGAAGTAAGTGCATAAGTATACTTTTTCAAAAAGAAACACTGAAGGAAACTAATAAAAATTATTAACTGTGGGAGATATGGTCATTGGAGAACTAGATGGACAGGACAGGATTGAAAATAAGACTTCTCAAAATATACATTCTTATTCAGTACCAGGTTCTGAGGAACTCTAAATTTAGGGGCTGGATAAAAGGAAGGGGAAGAGCAAAAGGGACTGAGAATAGGAAGTGAGATAGGAAGAAAGGCACTCTCCTGACTTAGTTAAACAGCCCTGTCTTATACTCTCTATAAGCAATCTCACATCATCAATGCTTGGCAAAGCTTATTTCCTTCATAGTGCTTATCAGTATCAGTAATTATTTGTATATTTGTATATTTATTTTTTCTCTTTCTCTACTAGAATGTAAAACCCATGAGAGATTGTGTAGTGCCTAGAATAATGTTTGGGACATAGGTATTCAACTAATATTTGTTGAATGAAAAAGTAGAAGCAGCATGTGCAAATCTGTAGGGGCATGAAAACACACACATATTGGAGAACATAAGCCATTCAACAGAAGGGAATATATTTCGTGTGTGTTGGAAGGAGGACAGGTAGCTAGGTAAGGCAAGGCTGGGAATTGCTCAATACTCAGAGCTCTGAGTTTTAAAACTCAATTCATCTCCTCTGGTTCTCGAGATGCACGAGAGTTACATTAGGCTTAAGTTAATTATGTAAGTACTTTCCTTTTAAACATGTTTACATTTCTTCTGCTCCCTGTTACTTTGGTCATAGCATGTGACCTTGAACTTGGAAGAAAAACGTATATAGGTTCTTGCCCTCAGGGCTTAATATTAAAAATATTTATGGGGTGCCTGGGTGGCTCAGTCATTTAAGCATCCAACTTCAGCTCAGGTCATGATCTTATAGTCTGTGAGTTCCAGCCCCGTGTCGGGCTCTGTGCTGACAGCTCATAGCCTGGAGCCTGCTTCAGATTCTGTGTCTCCCTCTCTCTCTGCCCCTCCCCTGCTCATGCTCTGTCTCTCTCATCTCAAAAATAAATAAAAACATTAAACAGTATTTATAATTTTCCCACAGGGGAAAAAAATGAGGTATTTGTCCAGCTCATGACGTTCTCCTTTTCTGAGAACTCTTCCTGTCCCCTCTGCTCAGTTGATTGGACCAATGGTGGACAATGGAACCAAGCCAGGTTAATCCCTGGAAACTGGAAATTAGGCCTGAGAGACATTAGTTTGGAAAAGAAGAAAAGCCAGGCATAAGAAAGAGAAACTTTGGTTTCTGATGACTACAGTTTCTTATTCTAGTTCCTCACGAGGCTCAGTTCGCTGAGATCTCTGAGATATCACTTACAATAAACTCTTCTTTTTTGTTAAGGTAATTTACCGTGAGTTTTTTTCTTGTTATCAAAAGAAATGTTAGATGCCACTTTCCTGGGGTACCTGGGTGGCTCATTCAATTAAGTGTCTGACTTCAGCTCAGGTCATGATCTCATGGTTAATGAATTCAAGCCTATCATTGAGCTCTGTGCTCACAATGTGGAGACTGCTTGGGATTCTCTCTTTCTGACCCTCCTCAACTTGCGCTTTCTCTCTCTCTCAAAATAAATAAATAAACTTAGAAAAAAAAAAGATGCCTCTTTCCTTCCCAGCTTTACTAATTTTAAATTACATTGCACATCTGTTTAATACTTTATAGCTTCCTAATACCCACTATCATTATTTCATTTTCCTCACAACAATATGAAGGTTAGACAATATTTTCTCAATTTGATAAATAAGGAAACTGAGGCAAAGACTGATGAAGTGACTTGACTAGGTCCTTATAGATGTGGTGATTCTCTATGTATCATTCCATCTCTAAATTAGCTTGAGGTCATCACACAGGTTGTTTTCACAACATAGAGCTTCATTTTCTCCATTGAAGAAGAATTGAGATAGCAGGGAAAACTGTCACATTAAATAATATAATGAGACATTTATTCTATTTGGAGAAAAATTAGTTGGGGTACTATGGGTTTTTCTCTGCCTAACATAAGTGTAGGCTTTTAAGGAAGGATGTCCTGTATTATAGTAGAAGAATGAAATGTCATGCAGTTCCCTTTTTTTGTGGCTGATGCTGAGTTTCTTTCTTAGCCTTGCAGGTTTTTTTTTTAATTAAAAATTAAATCTTCTGGGTCATTGTTGGAAAAGATATTCTTTCTCTTTCCCTGATAACAAATTCCTATGTAGTAAGAATTACTGAGACGATATTTTCTTCTATATTTGGCCAGTGATTTTTTTTAATGTTTATTTTTGAGAGAGAGACAGAGAGAGAGAATGCAAGCAGGGAATCCCGGGGCAGAGAGGGAGAGGAAAACAAAGAATCTGAAGCATTCTCCAGGCTTTGAACTGTCAGCACAGAGCCCAGCGCAGGGCTCAAACTTGTGAGCCATGAGATCATGATCTGAGCCAAAGTCTGACACTTAATCAACTGAGCCACCTAGGTGCCTCTTGGCCAGTGATTTAAAGATATGCTTTCCATTTCTGAAATCTCATTAAGAGTACATAAATGCTTTTCTTTTAATTAAAGTTTTTATTTAAATTTCAGGTAGTTAAAATATAGTGTAACATTAGTTTTGGGTGTAGAATTTAGTGATTCAACCCTTATATACAACACTGGGTGATCATCACAACTCCCTCCTTAATCCCCAATACCTATTTAATCCATCCTCGTATCAACCTCCCCTCTGGTAACCATCTGTTTTTTTTCTATAGGTAAGTGTCTTTCTTGGTTTTCCTACCCCCTCCTCATGTTGGTTTGTTTTGTTTCTTAAATTCCACATATGAGTGAGATCGTATGGTGTTTGTCTTTGTCTGCCTGACTTATTTTGCTTAACACAGTATGGAGAAAGGGGAACCCTTTTACCCCAGGAATGCAAACTGGTACAGCCACTCTGGAAAAGTCAGAGACTTAAAAATAGAACTACCCTACAATCCAGCAGTTGCACTACTTACTAGGTATTTGCTCTGATGTTTATGGTCGCATTATTAATAATAGCCAAATTATGGAAAGAGCCCAAATGTCCATCAACTGATGAATAAAGATGTGTATATATTTTACATATATATGTACATATGTATATATACATATATATACACACACATATATATACACACATATATAATATATATACAATGGAATAATAGCCATAAAAATGTAATCTTGCCCTAAATGCCTTTTGAAATTATTTACTTATTAAGAAAAGCATGTGTAATGCCTGTTATTTGCAACACTGGGTCATGTGTGAAAATTTGAAACAGTGAGTTACTGTCTGTGAAGAGCACACAGGTGGTAATAATAGTCAACACTTCTTGAGTAGTTGCTATTTGTCAGGCACTATTCTAAATACTTCAGAATATATATTAATTTAATCCTCACAACAATCTTGTGAGGTAGGTATTATTATTATTACCATTTTATAAATGAGGATTTTTAGGAACAAGCTCAAGTCACACAGCTAGTTAGTTGTAGAGCCAGGACTAGAATACGTACCTGCTTCACTCCAAAGTTTGTGCTTTTCTTATTGCGCTATGCTGCCTTTAGAGGCAGGAAAAAGGAGGCAAACGGAGTAATGCCATTGTGTGGTGATAGGACTCAGTTGGGATGAATTCACTGTAAGGAAAACTCATGTAAAAATAAGCCTGACCACAGATTTCAATTAAACTTTGTAGAATTTTTCAGGGTATTTGCTGCCTTAATTGTGGTGGAAGGAAATGTTCAACTATAAGAATTTGAAGGCTGATAGTTTACAGGAAAGATAATTTACTTTTTTCTTTTTTTTATTTTAGAGAGAGACGAAGTGCAAGTGGGGCAGAGAGGGTGAGAGGGAGAGGGGGTGAGAAAGAGACAGAGAGAATCCCAAGCACGTTCCATGCCCAGTGCAGAGCCCAAAGTGGGCTGATCCCATGACCCTAGGATCATGACCTGAGCTGAAATCAAGAGTCAGATGCTCAACCGACTGAGCCACCCAGGCACCCCTAGAGGAAAGATAATTTAATTGTTAAGTAGTATGAAGAAAGTAAATAGCATCATCTGTTAATGTATTTTTACTGATGAGAGAATTTATCACATCTGGATTTAGAATTAGAGCATTTTTAGAGAGCAAACAACAAAGTTTGGTCAAAGGTTAATCTACACTGTTATCCTGGTGGTGCTTAGCATATAAATGCTTTATAAGTGATCATTGAATAAACAAGTAGAAAGCTGCCTTTACTTATGCACACATCATTGTCTTTTCTAATACAGTGGTGTATGCCCATAATATCAAATCACAAAAAGAGCTACTTGAAAGGAAAATGGAATATGTGATACTACTTTCTGCTAGTTTCTGAGGGAATAAGCTATTGTTCCAGATATTTTGCATTTCTACAGTACAAAGGTAGCTGAGAGATGATTTGCTTTTTTTTTTTTTTGACATTCCTCAGCTTTGTTCATATTATTAGGTTTTCATTTTAGATATTTGGGCCTTTAGTTTCTTCCCTTCATTTACTTTTTTGTTATTTTTACCAAAGCAAATTGCAAAAGAAAGAACATTTGAGAAGGCAGTTCAGATCATGATCAGCATGTTATAATAGACCTGAAGAATGTGATCTGTACACTTCTGGGATTAGAAAACATTCTGAAAGGGGCGCCTGGGTGGTGCAGTCGGTTAAGCGTCCGACATCAGCCAGGTCACGATCTCGCTGTCCGTGAGTTCGAGCCCCGTGTCAGGCTCTGGGCTGATGGCTCGGAGCCTGGAGCCTGTTTCTGATTCTGTGTCTCCCTCTCTCTCTGCCCCTCCCCCGTTCATGCTCTGTCTCTCTCTGTCCCAAAAATAAATAAAAAATGTTGAAAAAAAATTTTTTTTTAAAAAGAAAACATTCTGAAATTGGATTGATGATTTCTAACAGTACTTGAAAACTAGAGAATCAGAATCTCAGAGGTATTTTTCTCAATAACCATCCAATCCATCTTTCTGCCACCACACATGCCCCCTCCCAGATCAATCTCTAGCTCTGAGTAAATGGATTGATTTGTAATATCTTTTCCCACCTATCTATATGCCACCCTTTCTTCAAGGCCAAGTCAAGTAGTATTTCCTCCAGGGAGCTTTTCTAAAACATCGTTCTTTCTTTGTATGCTTATTGGTTTGTCATTAACTTTAGCCTTTTTTCTAAGGTGTAGAACGGAAGGTCCAATGGGTAGAAACTAAGGAAGACAGAATAAGGCTCAGTATGTGTGTCAAAACAGTGTGTGAGTGGTTTCTCTAAGATCATCCCTAGATTTGATGATTCGTTAATTAGCAGAATTCTCAGGACTGTGTACAGTCATACTCAGAGCTATGATTTATTATAGTGAAGGGATACTAAACAAAATCAGCTTAGGGAAAAGATGCATGTGGTGAAGTCTGAAGGAAACCAGGTGCAAGTTTCCAAGAGTCTTCTTTGGTAGAGTCATACAGGAAGTATTTAATTCCTGCAGCAGTATTTTGACAAGTGTAAAATGTTGTCTACCAAGGAAGCTTATCAAACACTCAGAGCCTAAAGTTTTTACTGGGGGCTGGTCATGTAGGCACCCTCTACTTACCACATGCCAAAATTCCACACCCCTAGAAAGAAAGTAGGTGTTCATCATAAACCACATTGTCTGTATAAATAGTTTAGGCATAGTGAGCTATTCTTATGAGTTCTGGGAATGGTGGTACCCTCCTGAAATCTAAGTTCCTAGCTACTAGCCAGGGATCAACCTTGCTGGAAGGACTTTCTAATAATAGCATTCTTAAGCCTGGTATGTTAACTTTTTATGGTATTGGGAATCTTTTTAATGTGCTTACAGAAGGTGAAATAGACTAACTTAGGAAGTAAATATTACCGTGTTAGACATTTAAAAATAAGTTGGTTAAAAACTTGTATGAAAACTTTTAGAGAAAAAAAAGTTTTAGAGGACATACATCCATTGCTATTATCCAAATTGTAGGACTTTTTTTTTTTTTTTTTTTTTTTAATTTTTTTTTTTCAACGTTTTTTATTTTATTTTTGGGACAGAGAGAGACAGAGCATGAACAGGGGAGGGGCAGAGAGAGAGGGAGACACAGAATTGGAAACAGGCTCCAGGCTCTGAGCCATCAGCCCAGAGCCCGACGCGGGGCTCGAACTCCCGGACCGCGAGATCGTGACCTGGCTGAAGTCGGACGCCCAACCGACTGCGCCACCCAGGCGCCCCTGTAGGACTTTTTAAATCCCATAAGATATATTATCTTGTAGTTTCTTTTTTCCTTGTGTTAGTCCTTTAATACACAGGAGAATGGCACTGTATTAGAAGAAACCTGAGTTCTTACTTAGTGCTGTCACTCTTTACTTGTCTCCTTCATTTTTCTTATTTGTTTATAAAGTACTTAAACTTAAAAAAAAGGATTTATTTGTTATTTCAGAGCATGCTGTGCACCGTCAGCATGTGAAGCCCGGCATGGGTTTTGATCCCACAAACGGTGAGATCATGACCTGAGCTGAAACCAAGTTGGACCTTAACTGACTGAACCACCCAGGTGCCCCAAGAACTTAAACTTTTTGATCTCAAAGTTTTGTGTAGCTCTCATATTTCTCGTCCTTGAGGGACTCCACTGGATTACTTTGATTAATAAAAAGCTCTTGATACTGAGGTAAAAATCTAATTATCTTTAATGTCTAACCATTCCTTTTGTTCTTAATTATGTCTTTTGGATAGGTCTGCTCCATTTCTCACCTGAATGCCTGTGATTAAGAGTTCTACCATTCTTGGTGTTGATGCTAATGAATCTTGCAGACTAAAGTTTGAGTTTAGCTTCTTACCCTAGGTTGATGGAAACGGAGCAGTAAGGAATGGGGAAACTTGAGGGAGAGCTCAAGACAAGGGAAATGTTTGTGCCTTCCTACCACAGTTCCCCCTTAGACTTGGTAACCCTTCAGGTTTAGGAAAACACTCAGAAAATATTCAAAGTGCTTGAATGTTCCTAAACTCCTGTGTCCCTATAACTTACATCTCTGTGGACTGTAGTGATTCTTCCTAAGCATAAAGAGACTGCTGTTGGCCCTTCATCACCAGTGATCTATGGTGATGATGGGGCAGAGCTCAGCCATTTGCTAGTTTTAATCTGTCTGGAAACAGGAGTCCACTGGAATTGAAGAAGCCTCACCTCTCCATCTACCTGGCAGAATTATCATGACATCTAAATTTTACTCTCATAAGGTGTCAGTACTCTACCAAGTAGAAAGTGACCACTTCTAGGGAGCAAGAACTCCTTAGAGGCCACATAATGTTTTTCACAGGTTGGAGTGGGAAGAGGAGAATGCGAAGACAGTCTGTTGTCCAGACATGTTTCTCCCACTCATGTAATTCAGAAATCCTATTTTGGCATCCCTGTTAGGTCATCCAGGTTTAAATTAAAACCATTCATTGAGCAGGAGCTTATTTCTGCACCTTAAGATACTCCGTGTGATCACTCTGAATATTTTTTATAATGTTAACGTGAAAGCTGCTTCCCTGTAACATCTAAACATTTTTAATTTTTCTAATTATACTTATTAGTGTTTTTCAGACTGCTCTGTTTTTTTCTGAGGAGTCCTTCAAAATATTATTGTATTTTGCAATAATACAAATTATTGCACTGCATCTGGAAAATACAATTCATTAAATTGATATGCAAATTAGTTATTCAGATTTAGTCAGGACAGTGGATCAGATGAGAATCTAGAAGGAATAATTAACTTTTGAGCAATCCTTGGTAAATAGTGTTATATTAGCCTCTAGGGAACCTAAGGGCATTAGATGTCTAGGGGGAGTCAGGGGAAGATAGTTGGAGATTGGCAGATGGCTCAGAAAGGTAGACAAAGTATCCCAGCAGTTCCCTGTTACCTAAGAGTGAATGGAGTACAGGGGGATATCCTGGACTGGATTTAAGAGTCCTGGGTTTTAGGGGTGCCTGGCTGGCTCAGTCAGTTGAGCGTCCGGCTTTGGCTCAGGTCATGATCTCGCAGTCTGTGAGTTTGAGCCCCGCGTCGGGCGCTGTGCTGATAGCTCAGAGCCTGGAGCCGCTTCAGATTCTGTGTCCCCCTCTCTCTCTGCCCCTCCCCCACTCATGCTCTGTTTCTCTCTGTCTCAGAAATAAACATTAAAAAAAAAAAAAAAAGAGTCCTGGGTTTTAGTCTTGCCTTTACTCCCAGTGGGCTCTATAATTTTGGGTAGTCACTTCTAGTGCCTAGTTTTCTTATCTGTAATGTAAGAAAATGTAATAGGCACTAGGTAGCCCTTAAAGCACTCTAGGCTATGATTACCAGGAAATAGACTAACTACATTTTAAGACAGTTTCTACCTAGATGTCTAACTTGCCCTATAGGGACACACATATCTTCAAGACTAGCAAATTTACTTCTAAGCTTTTTTTTTTTTTTTTTTTATTTTGATGGGTTCCTTGGTCCTTGTGAGTTACAAAATCAGTAGCTTCTTAAAAGATTTACATCCAGAGGTGATGAAGAGAGTAAGTCTTTGGCTGTGGCCTTCAGAAAGATTTAAGCTATTTTCCTACAAATGTGTTGTCATTTAAAACATTTTTTTTTGCTTTTAATATACATTTATTATTTTCTTCTCACCAACAGTTTTTTTTGTTTGTTTTTATTTAAATTCCAGTTAACATGCAGTGTAATATTAGTTTCAGGTGTACAGTGTAGTGATTCAACACTTCCATGAAATGTGTTATTGTTTTATAAAAAAAATTTAATGCTTATTTATTTTTGAGAGAGAGAGTGATAGAATGTGAGCGGGGATCCCAGGGCAGAGAGAGAGAGAGGGAGACAAAGAATCTGAAGCAGTCTCCAGGCTCTGAGCTGTCAGCACAGAGTCTGATGCAGGACTTAAACTCATGAACGGTGAGATCATAACCAGAGCCAAAGTCAGATGCTTAACTGACTGATCCACCCAGATGCCCCTGTGTTTTTATTTTTAAATGACTATGAGGAAAGGCAGGAATGAGTCCAAGATGGTGGGGTAGGAAGATCCTGAACTCATGGATCATTTCCCTCTGAAAAACATCTGAAAACTAGATGAACTGCTTTTTACAACAAAGGATAAAAAGATCATTTTGAGACAGAGGATTAGGAGATGCAGAGACACAGTCTCACACAAAACCCCATCCCCAGTCTGGGGACAAATAATAGGGAGGGTCTCACTGGAAAGGCACTTCTCCTGGAGTAGGAGGGGTTGCCCCCACTTTGGGGACCTCAGCCCCTGAGGTCTATACTGAAAAGATGAGCCTCCAGAACCTCTGACTTGGAAAACCAACAGGGCTTATGTTGGGGTTCCTGAAGTGCTATAGAAAATGACATTCCCTTCTTGGAGGGCTCACATGTGGGCTCACTTGCCTGGAGACCCAGTGAAAAATGGCAGTTTGAGAAGTCCCTAGACTATGTGCAAGAGAGTTTCACTTGATGATCTGGAGCCATCAGCTGGAGAGACACAGGACAGCTGAAACTCCCCAGAAATGGAGGGATTGGAAGATGCCATTCTTGCACTCTCCAAAGAGTCTGCTACCACAAGCAGGCAAGCTTGGATGTGGCACCCTCTTACCACCCTGTTAGAATGTGTGGGGGTGACCAGTCACAGCACTTGGTGAAGCTGGAGAGTATGGGCAGTTGCAGCATGCCTCCACTCCCTAGCTGGGTTGGGTGAGTACAAGTGGTTATAGAGTTCTCCCACTCCCTACCAAAAGTGTGTGAGGATAGGCAGTTGTGACACTCTCCTTCCCCTTGGCTGGGGCTGGCAACAGATGCATGCAGTTAAGACATTCTCTTCCTATAAATGCCCCTTCCACCCTGCTCTGTTGTTTTTCTGAAGCTGGCAATTGTGCCCCACTCACTGTAATCTACAGCTGTCTTACTAAAGCCATCCCATGCAACCTACACAGGAGACATCCCTTGATTACCTGGTCCTGGTGGCCCAGAGTGCTGGTGTTCCAGAAATCTATGGGACTATAACAATCAGGAAGACAGTTATTGGCACTACACCACTCCCAGGACATTCCACAGACAGCAGACTGAAACACAACCCCAATTTTCCTGTCAAAGAGGCCTCTTTACTTAGCCTGGAGCTTCAGACTAAGGAATAGGATTCAGGTTTCCCATACATCTAGAGGCTAAGTAGGCACTCCCAGGGAGACACCATCCTTTTGCATACCCTTGGCTTCACTACAGTTCTATGAGACTTCCCAGGGAGGAGCTTATATATTTGTCTAGAGCCCCAGTTTTTGTAGCTGTGGCCCAGGGGACACCTTTAGATCTCCTAGCTTACAGTTAGCTTGAAACTAGGTGCTAAATGATATTCCTCTGCTTGGATCACTGACTGGTCCTGGCACACCTTCAACAATGAGGACCTATCAGGCAGTTTAGATAATCAAAAAGGTTTGGGGAACAACCAAGAGAGAGGATAAGGTTGAACAATAAGGATCATCACCTATACAAGGCCACTCCTTCAAGACATAGAGGTAGCTTTTTCACCTGATATACAGATACAAACACAGAGTCAAGCAAAATGAGGAAACAGAAATTTGTTTCAAATAAAGAAATAAGGCAAAACCTCAAAAAAAGGCCTTAGTGATATGGAGATAATCAATCTACCTGATAAAGAATTTGAAGTAATCATAAAGATGCTAACCAAAGTCAGGAGAAGAATGGATGAACACAATGAGAACTTCAACAAAGAGAAACCAAAGAGAAGAAAGTACCAAACGGAAGTCATGGAGCTGAAGAATACAATAACTAAACCAAAAAATATAGTACAGTGATTCCACAATATAATGAAGTATAAGAATGGATCCATGAGCTGGAAGATAAAGAATGAAATGCAACCAGACAGAGCAGCACAAAGAAAAAAGAATTTTAAAACAATGAAGATAACCTAAGGAACTTCTGGGACAATATCAAGTGGAATATCATTTGCATTATAGGGGTCCTAGAAGGAGAAAAGAGAGAAAAGGGGGCACAAAACTTATTTGCAGAAATAATGGCTGAAAACTTTCCTAACCTAAGGAAGAAAACAGATATCCAGGTCCAGGAAACCCAGAGATTTCCAGATAAGATGAACCCAAAGAGAGCTACACCAAGATATATTGTAAATAAAATGTCAAAAGTTAAAGAGAGAATCATAAAAGTAGCAAGAGAAAAATCATAAAAGTAGCAAGTTTCATACAAGGGAAACCCCATAAGGCTATCAGCAGATTTCTTAGCAGAAACTTTGCAAACCAGAAGGGAGTGGTATGACCTATTCAAAGTCCTGAAAGAAAAAAAAAACTTCCAACTAAGAATACTCTATCTGATAAGATTATCATTTAGATTTTAAAAAGAGATAAAGAGTTTTCCAGACAAGCAAAAGATGAAGAGGTCATCACTACTAAAGTGGCCTTACAAGAAATATTAAAGGGACTTCTTTAAGCTGAAAGAAATGGTACTCATTTTACAAAAGTAAAAATCTCACTGAAAAAGGTAAATATACAGTAAAGATAGTGCTACTAAGAAAGCTACTAAGATTAAAAACACAAGTAGTAAAATGAACTAAAACTTCTAATTAGCAAAGGGATACATTAAAAGATGCAGAAGTGACATCAAAAACATAAAATGTTGGAGAGGAGTAAAATTTAGAGTTTTGAAATGTGTCCAAATTTAAGTTGGCATCAACTTAAAATAGACTGTTATATACACATGATGATGATATATGTGAACTTCACAATAACTACAAAGCAAAAATTTTTGGTACATATACAAAAGAAAATGAGAAAGGAATCTAAACATAACATTAAGGAGTCATCAAATCACAAAGACAAACGAACAGAGAAGATTGAAAACAGCGAGAAAACAACAAAATAGCAATATGTAACACCTGCCACTAATAAGTTTAAATGTGAATGGACTGAATTCCCCAATCAGAGACATGGAGTGGCTGAATGGTTAAAAACAAAAACCAAAAAACAAGACTGCCTCCAAGAGACTGTCTTCAGAAGTAAAGACACACAGAGACTGAAAGTGAAGGAATAGAAAAACATATTCCACATAAAGGGAAACAAAAAGCTGGTGTAGCTATACTCATATCAGGCAAGATAGACTCTAAAACAAAGATTATAGTAAAAGATAAAAAGGGGCACTGCATAGTGATAAAGGTGTCAATCCAGCAAGAAGATATAACATTTATAAATATCTGCACACACAACATAGGAACACCAAAATATGAAGCAAATGTTAACCTAAAGGGAGAAATTGACAGCAATACAATAATAATAGGGGATTTTTAAACCCCACTTACATTACTGGATTGATAAGCCAGACAGAATATCAATAAGGAGATATTGGCTTTAAACAACACATTAGACCAGGTGGACATAATAGATATATACAGAACATTCCAGCCAAAAGCAGCAGAATACACATTCTTCTCAAGTGCACATGTAACATTCTCTGGGTAGATCACATGTTAGGCCACAAAACAAGTCTCAGTAAATTCAAGAAGACTGAAATCATATCAAGCATTTTTTATTGATCCCAATGGTATGAAACTAGAAATAAATTACAAGAAAATGAAAAATTTTAAGTACATGGAGATTAAACATGTTTCTGAACAATTACTGAGTCATGGAAGAAATCAAAGGAGAAATTAAAAAATACCTAGAGACAAATGAAATAAAACCAAAATTTATGAGCTGCAGTAAAAGCAGTTCTAAGAGGGGAGTATATAGCAAACTTGTTCTACCTCAAGAAATAAAAGAAATCTCAAATAAACTATCAAACTTTACATCTAAAAGAACAAGCCCAACATTAGCAGAAGGAAAGAAATAGAGCAGAAATAGGTGAAATAGAGACTAAAAAGACAATAGAAAAAAAAATCAATGGAACTAAAAGCTGGTTCTTGGGGGAAAAAAAAAAAAGTTGATCTGTAGCTAGACTTGCCACAAAAAAGAGAGATAGGGCTCAAATAAATGAAATCAGAAATGATGCCATGAAAATACAAAAGATAAGAAACTGCTATGAACAGATTATGCACCAACAAATTGGACAATCTAGAAAAAAAAATTTCTAAAAACATAGTCTTTCGAGACTGAATGAAAATCTAGATAGATGGATTACTAGCAAGGAAATTGAATCAGTAATCAAAAACCTCCCAACAAACAAAGTTCTACTACCAGACTGCTTCACTGGTGAATTCTACCAAACATTCAAAGAAGATTTAATACTATTCTTCTCAAACTTTTCCAAAAAATGGAAGAGGAGAGAATGCTTGCAAACTCAACAATACCCTCATACCAAAATCAGACAAAGATACCAGCAAAAAAAAAAAAAGAAAAAAAGAAAAAAAGAAAAAAGAAACAGGCTAATATCCCTGGTGAACATAGATGCAAAAATCCTCAAGAAAATATTAGCAAACTTGGGGTGCCTGGGTGGCTCAGTTGGTTAAGCTTCCAACTCTTGGTTTTGACTCAGGTCATGATCTCCTGGATCATCAGATCAAGCCCTGCAGTCAGCTCTGCACTGACAATGCAAAGCCTGCTTGGGATTTTCTCTCTGCTCCTCCCCCACTATTGCTCTCCCTCTCTGTTAAAATAAATAAACATTAAAAAGAAGAATTAGCAAACGCAGTTCAACAATACATTAAAAGGATCATACAGTTCCTCCTGATTGAGTTTTGGAAGTGTGTGGGTGTTCAGGAATTTCTCCATTTCTTCCAGGTTGTCCAATTTGTTGGCATATAATTTTTCATAGTATTCCCTGATAATTGTTTGTATCTCTGAGGGATTGGTTGTAATAATTCAATTTTCATTCATGATTTTATCTATTTGGGTCCTCTCCCTTTTCTTTTTGAGAAGCCTGGCTAGAGATTTGTCAATTTTGTTTATTTTTTCAAAAAACCAACTCTTGGTTTCGTTGATCTGCTCTACAGTTTTTTTTAGATTCTATATTGTTTATTTCTGCTCTGATCTTTATTATTTCTCTTCTTCTGCTGGGTTTAGGCTGCCTTTGCTGTTCTGCTTCTAGTTCCTTTAGGTGTGCTGTTAGATTTTGTATTTGGGATTTTTCTTGTTTCTTGAGATAGGCCTGGATGGCAATGTATTTTCCTCTCAGGACTGCCTTTGCTGCGTCCCAAAGCATTTGGATTGTTGTATTTTCATTTTCGTTTGTTTCCATATATTTTTTAATTTCTTCTCTAATTGCCTGGTTGACCCACTCATTCGTTAGTAGGGTGTTCTTTAACCTCCATGCTTTTGGAGGTTTTCCAGACTTTTTTCTGTGGTTGATTTCAAGCTTCATAGCATTGTGGTCTGAAAGTATGCATGGTATAATTTCAATTCTTGTAAACTTATGAAGGGCTGTTTTGTGACCTAGTATATGATCTATCTTGGAGAATGTTCCATGTGCACTCGAGAAGAAAGTATATTCTGTTGCTTTGGGATGCAGAGTTCTAAATATATCTGTCAAGTCCATCTGATCCAATGTGTCATTCAGGGCCCTTGTTTCTTTATTGACCATGTGTCTAGATGATCTATCCATTTCTGTAAGTGGGGTGTTAAAGTCCCCTGCAATTACCACATTCTTATCAATAAGGTTGCTTGTGTTTATGAGTAATTGTTTTATATATTTGGGGGCTCCGGTATTCGGCGCATAGATATTTATAATTGTTAGCTCTTCCTGATGGATAGACCCTGTATCTATTATATAATGTCCTTCTTCATCTCTTGTTACAGCCTTTAATTTAAAGTCTAGTTTGTCTGATATAAGTATGGCTACTCCAGCTTTCTTTTGGCTTCCAGTCACATGATAAATAGTTCTCCATCCCCTCACTCTCAATCTAAAGGTGTCCTCAGGTCTAAAATGAGTCTCTTGTAGACAGCAAATAGATGGGTCTTGTTTTTTTATCCATTCTGATACCCTATGTCTTTTGGTTGGTGCATTTAATCCATTTACATTCAGTGTTATTATAGAAAGATACGGGTTTAGAGTCATTGTGATGTCTGTATGTTTTATGCTTGTAGTGATGCCTCTGGTACTTTGTCTCACAGGGTCCCCCTTAGGATCTCTTGTAGGGCTGGTTTAGTGGTGACAAATTCCTTCAGTTTTTGTTTGTTTGGGAAGACCTTTATCTCTCCTTCTATTCTAAATGACAGACTTGCTGGATAAAGGATTCTCGGCTGCATATTTTTTCTGTTCAACACATTGAAGATCTCGTGCCAATTCTTTCTGGCCTGCCAAGTTTCAAAAGAGAGATCAGTCACGAGTCTTATAGGTCTCCCTTTATATGTGAGGGCACGTTTACCCCTTGCTGCTTTCAGAATCTTCTCTTTATCCTTGTATTTTGCCAGTTTCACTATGATATGTCGTGCAGAAGATCGATTCAAGTTACGTCTGAAGGGAGTTCTCTGTGCCTCTTGGATTTCAATGCCTTTTTCCTTCCCCAGTTCAGGGAAGTTCTCAGCTATTATTTCTTCAAGTACCCCTTCAGCACCTTTCCCTCTCTCTTCCTCCTCTGGGATACCAATTATGCGTATATTATTTCTTTTTAGTGTATCACTTAGTTCTCTAATTTTCCCCTCATACTCCTGGATTTTTTTATCTCTCTTTTTCTCAGCTTCCTCTTTTTCCATAACTTTATCTTCTAGTTCACCTATTCTCTCCTCTGCCTCTTCAATCCGAGCCGTGGTGGTTTCCATTTTATTTTGCATTTCATTTAAAGCGTTTTTCAGCTCCTCGTGACTGTTCCTTAGTCCCTTGATCTCTGTAGCAAGAGATTCTCTGCTGTCCTCTATACTGTTTTCAAGCCCAGCAATTAATTTTATGACTATTATTCTAAATTCACTTTCTGTTATATTATTTAAGTCCTTTTTGATCAGCTCATTAGCTGTTGTTACTTCCTGGAGATTCTTCTGAGGGGAATTCTTCCGCTTGGTCATTTTGGATAGTCCCTGGCGTGGTGATGACCTGCAGGGCACTTCCCCTGCTGTGGTGTATAACTGGAGTTGGTGGTCGGGACCGCAGTCAGACCTGATGTCTGCCCCCAGCCCACCGCTGGGGCCACAGTCAGACTGGTGTGTGCCTTCTCTTCCCCTCTCCTAGGGGCGGGATTCACTGTGGGGTGGCATTCACTGTGGGGTGGCGTGGCCTGTCTGGGCTACTTGCACCCTGCCAGTCTTGTGATGCTGGGGATCTGGCGTATTAGCCGGGGTGGGTAGGCAAGGTGCACGGGGGCAGGAGGGGCAGGCTTAGCTCGCTTCTCCTTAGGTGATCCACTTCAGGAGGGGCCCTGTGGCAGCGGGAGGGAGTCAGATCTGCTGCCGGAGGTTTGGGTCCGCAGAAGCACAGAGTTGGGTGTTTGCGCGGAGGGAGCAAGTTCCCTGGCTGGAACTGGTTCCCTTTGGGATTTTGGCTGGGGGATGGGCGGGGGAGATGGCGCTGGCGAGCGCCTTTGTTCCCCGCCAAACTGAGTCCTGTCGTCCGGGGGCTCAGCAGCTCTCCCTCCCTTTGTCCTCCAGCCTTCCCACTTTCCAAGCAGAGCTGCTAACTTATGCACACTTCCAAAACTCAATCAGGAGGAAATAGAAAGCTTGAACAGACCCATAACCAGCGAAGAAATTGAATTGGTTATCAAAAATCTCCCAACAAATAAGAGTCCAGGACCAGATGGCTTCCCAGGGGAGTTCTACCAGACGTTTAAAGCAGAGATAATACCTATCCTTCTCAAGCTATTCCAAGAAATATAAAGGGAAGGAAAACTTCCAGACTCATTCTATGAAGCCAGTATTACTTTGATTCCTAAACCAGACAGAGACCCAGTAAAAAAAGAGAACTACAGGCCAATATCCCTGATGAATATGGATGCAAAAATTCTCAATAAGATACTAGCAAATCGAATTCAACAGCATATAAAAAGAATTATTCACCATGATCAAGTGGGATTCATTCCTGGGATGCAGGGCTGGTTCAACATTCGCAAATCAATCAACATGATACATCACATCAACAAAAAAAAAGAGAAGAACCATATGATCCTGTCAATCAATGCAGAAAAGGCCTTCGACAAAATCCAGCACCCTTTCTTAATAAAAACCCTTGAGAAAGTCGGGATAGAAGGAACGTACTTAAAGATCATAAAAGCCATTTATGAAAAGCCCACAGCTAACATCATCCTCAACGGGGAAAAACTGAGAGCTTTTTCCCTGAGATCAGGAACACGACAGGGATGCCACTCTCACCGCTGTTGTTTAACATAGTGCTGGAAGTTCTAGCATCAGCAATCAGACAACAAAAGGAAATCAAAGGCATCAAAATTGGCAAAGATGAAGTCAAGCTTTCGCTTTTTGCAGATGACATGATATTATACATGGAAAATCCGATAGACTCCACCAAAAGTCTGCTAGAACTGATACATGAATTCAGCAAAGTTGTAGGATCCAAAATCAATGTACAGAAATCAGTTGCATTCTTATACACTAACAATGAAGCAACAGAAAGACAAATAAAGAAACTGATCCCATTCACAATTGCACCAAGAAGCATAAAATACCTAGGAATAAATCTAACCAAAGATGTAAAGGATCTGTATGCTGAAAACTATAGAAAGCTTATAAAGGTAATTGAAGAAGATTTAAAGAAATGGAAAGACATTCCCTGCTCATGGATTGGAAAAATAAATATTGTCAAAATGTCAATACTACCCAAAGCTATCTACACATTCAATGCAATCCCAACCAAAATTGCACCAGCATTCTTCTCGAAACTAGAACAAGCAATCCTAAAATTCATATGGAACCACAAAAGGCCCCGAATAGCCAAAGGAATTTTGAAGAAGAAGACCAAAGCAGGAGGCATCACAATCCCAGACTTTAGCCTCTACTACAAAGCTGTCATCATCAAGACAGCATGGTATTGGCACAAAAACAGACACATAGACCAATGGAATAGAATAGAAACTCCAGAACTAGACCCACAAACGTATGGCCAACTCATCTTTGACAAAGCAGGAAAGAACATCCAATGGAAAAAAGACAGCCTCTTTAACAAATGGTGCTGGGAGAACTGGACAGCAACATGCAGAAGGTTGAAACTAGACCACTTTCTCACACCATTCACAAAAATAAACTCCAAATGGATAAAGGACCTAAATGTGAGACAGGAAACCATCAAAACCTTAGAGGAGAAAGCAGGAAAAGACCTCTCTGACCTCAGCCGTAGCAATCTCTTACTCGACACATCCCCAAAGGCAAGGGAATTAAAAGCAAAAGTGAATTACTGGGACCTTATGAAGATACAAAGCTTCTGCACAGCAAAGGAAACAACCAACAAAACTAAAAGGCAACCAACGGAATGGGAAAAGATATTTGCAAATGACATATCGGACAAAGGGCTAGTATCCAAAATCTATAAAGAGCTCACCAAACTCCACACCCGAAAAACAAATAACCCAGTGAAGAAATGGGCAGAAAACATGAATAGACACTTCTCTAAAGAAGACATCCGGATGGCCAACAGGCACATGAAAAGATGTTCAGCGTCGCTCCTTATCAGGGAAATACAAATCAAAACCACACTCAGGTATCACCTCACGCCAGTCAGAGTGGCCAAAATGAACAAATCAGGAGACTATAGATGCTGGAGAGGATGTGGAGAAACGGGAACCCTCTTGCACTGTTGGTGGGAATGCAAACTGGTGCAGCCACTCTGGAAAGCAGTGTGGAGGTTCCTCAGAAAATTAAAAATAGACCTACCCTATGACCCAGCAATAGCACTGCTAGGAATTTATCCAAGGGATACAGGAGTACTGATGCATAGGGCCACTTGTACCCCAATGTTCATAGCAGCACTCTCAACAATAGCCAAATTATGGAAACAGCCTAAATGTCCATCAACTGATGAATGGATAAAGAAATTGTGGTTTATATACACAATGGAATTCTACGTGGCAATGAGAAAAAATGAAATATGGCCTTTTGTAGCAACGTGGATGGAACTGGAGAGTGTGATGCTAAGTGAAATAAGCCATACAGAGAAAGACAGATACCATATGGTTTCACTCTTATGTGGATCCTGAGAAACTTAACAGGAACCCATGGGGGAGGGGAAGGAAAAAAAAAAAAAGAGGTTAGAGTGCGAGAGAGCCAAAGCATAAGAGACTGTTAAAAACTGAGAACAAACTGAGGGTTGATGGGGGGTGGGAGGGAGGAGAGGGTGGGTGATGGGTATTGTGGAGGGCACCTTTTGGGATGAGCACTGGGTGTTGTATGGAAACCAATTTGTCAATAAATGTCATATAAAAAAATAAAAGGATCATACACCATGATCAAGTGGTATTTATTCCACAGATGCAAGGATGTTTCAACATTTGTAAATCACTCAATGTGATACACAACAAAATGAAAGATAAAAAACATGATTATCTGAATAGATTCAGAAAAAATTGACAAAATTCAACATCCATTTGTGATAAAAACTCTCAACAAAGTGGGTATAGAGGGAACATACCTCAACATAATAAAGGTCATAATAACAAACCCATAGCTATTATCATACTCAGTATTGAAACAAAGCTTTTTCTCTAAGATCAGAAATAATAAAAGGATACCCAGCATCTCCACTTTTATTCAACATAGTATTGGGAGTCCTAGCCTAGAAATTAGGCAATATAAAGAGATAAAAGACATACAAATTGAAAAAAGTAAAACTGTCACTAATTGAAGGAAACATGATATTATATAGAGAAAACCATAAAGACTCCACCAAAAACCTGTTAGAACTAATAAATGAATTCAATAAAATTTCAGGATATAAAATTAACATACAGAAATCTGAAATCTGTTGCATTTCTGTACATTAATAATGAACTATTAGAGAAATCAAGAAAACAAACCTACTTACAATTGCAACATAAAGAATAAAATATGTAGGAATAAATTTAACCAAGGAGGTGAAAGATCTGTACACTGAAAACTATAAAACATTAAGGAAAGAAAGAAGACACCAATAAAGATATTCTGTGCTCATGGATTAGAAGAATTGTTATTATTAAAATTCCATACTACCCAAAGCAATCTACAGATTCAGTGCAATCCCTGTCAAAGTTCTAATGACATTTCTCACAGAGCTATAACAAATAATTCTAAAATTTGTATGGAACCCCAAAGACCTCAAATAGCCAAAACAGTTTTGAGAAAGAACAAAGTATAATATTCCCTGATTTCAGAATGTATTACGCAGCTATAGTAATCAAAGCAGTATAATATTGGTATAGAAACAGACATATAGATCAATGGAACAAAATACAGAGCCCAGAAATAAACCTATGTATATGTGGTCAATTAACTTCTGACAAAGGAGGCAAGAATATAAAATAGGGTAAGGACTCTGTCTTCAACGAATGGTGTTGAAAAACTGGACAACTAAATGCAAAAGAATGAAAATGGACTACAATCTTATACTATATACAAAGTCAATTCAAAAATGGATTAAAAACTTGATTGTAAGACCTGAAACCATAAGACTCCCAGTAGAAAATAGGTTGTAAGCTCCTTGACATTGGTCTCATGGTGGTGGTGGTGGTGGTGGTGCTGGTGCTGGTAGTGGTTTAGATCTGACTCCAAAGGCAAGGGAAACAAAAGCAAAAAAAATTATTAGGACTATATCAAACTAGAAAACTTCTGCACAGTGAAGGAAATCATCTAAAAAATGAAAAGGCAACCTAAAAAATGGGAGAAAATATTTGCAAGTCATATATCAATAAGGGGTTAAATATCCAAAAATATAAAGTACTAAACTCAATAGCAAAACAAAAGCAAACAATCCAATAAGAAAATGGGTAGAGGATCTGAATATACATCTCTCCAAAGAGGATATACAGATGGCCAATGAGCATGTAAAAAGATACACAACATCACTAATCATCAGGGAAATGCAAATCAAAACTACAGTGAGCTATCACCTTTTACCTGTCAGAATGGCTATTATCAAAGAGATAAGAAATAGAAAATGTTGGCAAGGATGTGAAGAAAAGGGAACCCTCCTTAAACTTAAAAAGAAGGGGGGCATCTGGGTGGTTCAGTCGTTTAAGTGTCCAACTCTTGATTTCGATCTCACAATTCATGGTCATGATCTCACAATTCATGAGTTGGAGCCCCGCCTTGGGCTCCACACTGACAGTGCAGAGCCTGCTTGGGATTCTCTCTCTCCCTCTTTCTCTGCCCCTCACACATGCATGTTCTCTCTCTGTGTCTCTGTCTCTCAAATAAACTGGGGTGCCCGTGTGGCTCAGTTGGTTAAGCATCCAACTTCAGCTCAGGTCATGATCTCAGGGATTGTGTTTCGAGCCCTGTGTTGGGCTCTGTGCTGACAGCCTGGAGACTGCTTCAGATTCTGTGTCTCCTTCTCTTTCTGTCTGTCTGTCTCTCAAAACTGAATAAACACTTAAAAAAAATAATAAACTTTAAAAAAAAAGGAATCCTCCTGCACCACTGGTGGGAATGTAAGTTGGTGCAGCTACTTTGGAAAGCAATATGGATGTTTTTCAAAAATTAAAAATAGAGCTATGATCTAACAGTTTCACTACTGGGTATCTATCTGAAGAAAATGAAAACATGAATTTGAAAGGATATATGCATCCATATGTTCATTGAAGCATTGTTTACAACAGCCAAGATATGGAAACAACCAAGGTATCTATCAATGGATGAATGGATAGAGAAGATGTGGTATGTATATATGATGAAATACTATTCAGCCTTAAAAAAGATGAAATCTTGCCTTTGCAGCACCATGAATGGACCTTGAGGGTATTATGCTAAATGAGTAAGTGAGATGGAGACAAATACCATACGGTTTCACTTATATGTGAAATGTGAAAAACCAAGCAAGCCAAGAAACAAAACAAAACCCAGACTCATAAATACAGAGAATACACTGGTACCATTGGGGAGAGGACAAAAATGGGTGAATGGCATTAAGAAGTACAAACTTCCAGTTACAAAATAAATAAGTCATGGGGATATAATGTACATCATAAAAAAATATAGTCATAACATTGTGTTAACTTTTAAGATGGCAGATGTAACTAGACTTATTGTGGTAACCATTTTGCAGTGTATACAAATGTTGAATCACTATGCTTTATACCTGAAACAAAAATAATATGTCAGTCTTACCATGTCTTCCCCCTACCCACAAAAAGATCATGATGAAACTTAGCTTGTCTCTGAATAGCTAGGCAGGACTCAGCAGGTTTTAGATAATCTCTATGACAACGTAAATGAAACAGGACAAATTCAAGGTCCCATGGAAGCACCAAATGCAAACACTGAGTTCATGTAAGTTACAACAGCCCAAAAAGAGGTTGACATAATAAAGTAGAGAGAATACTAAATAGAGAGTCTGAAGCTCCAGTTTAGGCCTGGCTCTGCCACTTCCTGGCTAGTGAGACCCTGAGCTAGTGAATTTACTTCTCTGTGCCTTAGAATCTTTAGGTGTAAAATAAGAGTGTTAACTTACAAGTAACTGAGTGAGGCCTGACAACTCTGAAGTAAGAGGAATGGAGCTAGAAGCCCCTGAATGGAGAGTCATCTGGGATGACAGGAGGGTTAGCAGGATGTTCCTGGCCAAGAGCCTAGGAACGAAGCTTTACTTCTTACTGTACCTTGGCCTAAGTGAAATTGTGTTTTGTCCTGATTGTGCCACTGAAAGACTGGCTAGGTAGTGCTTTTCTAACTTTCTTCCCACAGATACCCATAATGACAGAGGAAGGTGAACTCTAAGGTTTTGGTGGGAGAGGGGAACAGTATAGCTTTAAACACTTTACTTCAAGTTGAGCAATAGATACATTTAAAATGTTATATTAAGGGACGCCTGGGTGGCGCAGTCGGTTAAGCGTCCGACTTCAGCCAGGTCACGATCTCGCGGTCCGTGAGTTCGAGCCCCGCGTCAGGCTCTGGGCTGATGGCTCAGAGCCTGGAGCCTGTTTCCCATTCTGTGTCTCCCTCTCTCTCTGCCCCTCCCCCGTCCATGCTCTGTCTCTCTCTGTCCCAAAAATAAATAAACGTTGAAAAAAAAATTAAAAAAAAAATAATAAAATGTTATATTAAGACAATCTCATGTAAACATAAAAAATTCTATTCTGTAATATATTTTTGTTTTATTATCAACATAGAGCTTTAAATTATTTTTAGGGAAAAGAAAATTTAAAACTATTTCCTCTGTCTCTTCCCCTCATAATCTCAGTAGACAGAAGGCCTAAGTCTGGAATAATGATAAGCACTAAACTGTTTATACGAGTTTATTTTCAGAGGAGAAATAGAAAAGGACTTTCATTTAAGTTTTATTTTTATATTGAATGTATTGCAAGTATATACTCAGAAAAAGTAGAATTTTAAAAATACCCACCTTTGGAGTGCCCAGGTGGCTCAGTTAGTTGAGCGACCAACTTGAGTTCACATCATGATCTCACAGAGGGTGGGTTTAAGCCCCACATTGGGCTCTGTGCTGACAGCTCAGAGCCTGAAGCCTGCTTTGGATTCTGTGTCTCCCTCTTTCTCTGCCCCTCCCTGGCTCACTCTCTCTCTCTCTCTCAAAAATAAATAAACATTTTTTAAAATGATAAAATAGCATCCACCTTAAAAACCGTTGCATGAAATTGATACTACAGGAAGAGTCTCTGTGCATATTCCATGGAGATATGTACTTTTTGATACATTGTTCCCATTTAAGGAGCATGGGGCTATAAGAGAAGATAACAACCTTGCCTTAATCTTTTCTTAGAAATAAATTGACATTGTATAGCCTATGTGATAGCTTTTACTGTGTTTCCCACACTGTTTTGATCTGTGTAGGCAAACCTGGTTATCCCAACTATGGGGAGGAGAGGTGTGATTGTTACAGTCTTTTTGAGAAGCAGCATGATGTAATAGGAAAACGACTTGGCTTTGGAATAAAAAAAAAAGTCATTTATTCTTCTATCAATCTATGTATTTATGTGTGCAAAAAACCCAAAATTTGCAAAACAAGTTGAGTTCTATTTATGAATTATGAGAACTTGGCAAGATATCTAACTTCTCTGAACTTCCATGACTTTATTCAGAAATTATCCCTACATCCTCTTAGGGTTGTTATGAAAATTAAGTGAGATAATATATGCATAAGTGCCGAACATACCACTTGGTACATAATACATACTTAATGAACTTTATTTTCCTTGCTTCTTTCTGCTTGTTGAGGAAACACTTTATTCCTTTCAAAAAGCTTTCGTATTCAAGGTCTGTTTTGATCCTCATAGCTCAGGTGATATCATCTTTACTTTAAAATAAGGGAAGGTGACTGGGCGGAGGTAGTGACTTATGTGCTGTTACTATATTTTAGTATAAGCAGAAGAGCCACGACTTGAAGGCAGGTTTTTTGATTTGCCACAGGGCTTTTTTCCATACTTAATTTGGTGGAATTTCTTTTGTCTTTAAATTGGATTGTGTGTATTATTTATGGTAGGTATTCTGTCAAAATAACAAAATCTCAAGACTTAGTGGGAACTCAACAGTGGTCTAGCCTCTGTATCTTGCCCCTTATTCAACATCTCTGCCAGGTATTTATTGGAAGAGAGGATTTGACCATCAAATAAATATAAGACAGCAGGCTATGTAGAAGTGTTTAAGACATTACTTGGAAGTTGTGAGGCATATGTGGTGTAGCAAAATGAATACCAAGCCTTCTAATTAAAACTTTTGGAATTGAGGTTCAGAACTACTTTGGCCAACTCACAAAATAATTGTACAGAACAGGTATTAACCATCGATAGAGGGAAATGTGACAGTAAAGGTAATTAAGGCAAATTACTACAGATTGTTCTTTATTTTTTGCCCAGGAAAATTCTTATTTTTTTGTTAAAAACATTTTTTTAATGTGTATTTACTTTTGAGAGAGAGAGAGAGAGGGTGAGCAGGCAAGGGATAGAGAAAGGGAAACACAGAATCTGGAACAGACTTCAGGCTCTCAGCTGTCAGTACAGAGCCCAATGCGGGGCTTGAACTCATGAACCACGAAATCATGACCTGAGCCGAAGTCAGACACTTACTTGACTGAGCCACTCGGGCGCCTCTGGAAAAATTTTTTTTTATTCTTTTTTTATTTTTATTTTTATTTTTTAATGTTTATTCATTTTTGATAGAGACAGAGAGGGAGGGGCAGAGAGAGAGAGGGAGACACAGAATCCAAAGCAGCTCCAGGCTCTGAGCTGTCAGCACAGAGCCCGATGCGGGGCTCAGACCCATGAAGTGCGAGATCATGACCTGAGCTGAAGTTGGATGTTCAGCCAACTGAGCCACCCAGGTGCACCTGGAAAATTCTTTTTTTTTTTTTTTAAATGTGGGGTTTTTTTTTCCCTATGGTCAGGAAAAAGCAAGGAATTCTGCTGTCACCATTACTGTTAACATGCTGATAGCCTCAGCAGTCAGACAACAGAAAGAAAGAAAAGGATCCAAATTAGCAAGGAAGAAATCAAACTTTCACTAGTTGCAGATGACATGATACTCTATATAGAAAACCTGAAAGAACCCACCAAAAACTTACTAGAACTAATACATGAAGTCAGTAAAGTCGTAGGATTTAAAATCAGGAATCTTTTGCATTTCTATACACCAATAATGAAGTAGCAAAAAAGAAATCACGAAATTCATCCCATTTACAATTGCATCAGAAACAGTATGATACCTAGGACTAAATCTAACTAAAGTTATAAAAGATCTATACTCTGAAAACTATAGAACACTTAGGAAATAAATCACAAAGGACACAAAGAAATGGAAAAGTATTCTATGCTCATGGATTGGAAGAATTGTTAAAATGTCTATACTACCCAAAGAAATCTACAGATTTAATGCAATCCGTATCAAAATACTACCAACATTTTTCACAGAGCTGCAACAATCTTAAAATTTGTGTAGAACCACAAACACTGAATAGCCAAAGCAATCCTGAAAAAGAAAAGCAAAACTGGAGGCATCAGGATTTGGGATTTCAAACTATATTACAAAGGTGTAGTTATCAAGATAGTATGGTACTGGGACAAACACAGACACATAGATCAATGGAACAGAATTGAAAACCCAGAAAAATGGATCCCCAACCATATGGTCAATTAATCTTTGACAAAGCAGGAAAGAATACCCAATGGAAAAAAGTCTCTCCAACAAATGGTATTGGGAAAACTGGACAGCAACATGCAAAATTATAAAATTGGACCACTTTCTTACACCATGCACAAAATAAATTCAAAATGGATAAAAGACCTAAATGTGAACCTGGAAACCATCAAAAGCCTAGAGGAGAATACAAGCAACAACCTCTTTGACTTTGGCCGGAGCGACTTATCAGGCTGGATCAAGGTTGTGAAGATCCTTAAAAACCAGGCAGAGTTTGACTTGAAAACATTTTTTATTTTATTATTTTTAAAGTTTATTTATTTTGAAAGAGAGAAAGCACAAGCGGGGAAGGGGCAGAGAGAGGGAGACACAGAATCTGAAGCAGTCTCCAGGCTGTGAGCTGTCAGCACAGAGCCCTATGTGGGGCTCAAACCCACGAACTCTGAGATCATGACCTGAGCCAAAGCTGGGTGTTGAACCTACTGAGCCACCCAGGCTCCCCTTGAAGACATTTTTTAAAAATCCAAAGAGTGACATGATCAAATAGACTTTCCGGAAGATTATGTAGTATGGCTACAGTAGTCATATAGTCCTCAATTTTCTGAATCTTTGAATGCCTGGAAAGATAGTACTTCAGGCCTTTAGAATTTGCTGCTGGGTTGGAATTGGAGATTTTTAGAATTGGAGGGGATCTTAAGTATTATTTAGTCTAGCAGTTATCGGTCTTCTTATGCATCAGAAATTCATGTAGAACTTTAAAAAATTAAGAGTCCCAATTTCCTCAGATTTCTTTAATCAGATCTGCTGTGTTGAGATCCTTGATTTTTCTTTTAGTAAGCTTTCCAGATGATTTTCATAACCAGTCAGAACTGTGGGTCAGTGTTTAAGAACCACAGGTCTAGACCAATCCTTCTGTTTCTTATCCAATTCCCACCACTTCATGAGTGGAAATTTGCTTTCAGCTCTAACATTTTCTTGACTTGGCATTTCCCTTTGCATACCTACTTTCAAACAAAAACCAAAGCAGAATTAACGACAACAAAAATACCCAGCCACTTATTGTTTACCTATTATATCTCTCGTGCTGTTCTGGGTGTTTATCCATGTTATCTTATAATTCTTAAAATAACTCTCTGCGGAAGGTATTTTTATTCTCATTTCTAAAGAGGTTACAAAACACTCAAAGCCACATAGCTTTGTAGTTGATTGAACTGAATCTTCAAACTGAGGTTAATTCTGTGCTTTATTTAATGTTTGCTTTTGCTTCCAATGTCACCTTTTGTTGTGATTCTGCTAAGTAGATCTCTTCTTCATCAGTGATGAGGATTACGAATTTAGGTCCTCAGATCCAGTCTGGCCTGAAGGCGCTCTACCTTGTTCTCTTCTATCCAAATCCTTGTCCTCATCATAACCTAGTTCATTCATGAAGCCTTCTTACTATATTTCTACCTGTTGAGCTCTTTCTAAGCCCATCTGAATTCAGAACACTTAGTAGATATACCATTTACTTGGAATCCCTTCACCACTAAGTTTATTTCATTTCTCATAGATTATTATGTCCTTAGCCAGACAGTAAGTTTCTTGGGATAAGGGACTGCATTTCATATATCATTGTGTTCTAAATCCTCTAGTGTTTCAAAATGTTTTACATAGTTGGAACACAATATTTATTGATTGGCCACGTGGAACATTTGGGAGATGAGAGAAGAGACTGTTGGGCCAGGGTTTGAGGTGATTTTTGAAATCATCTTTTAGATTTCTTGACCAGTATTTTAGATTTCTTGACAAGTATTAAAGACCTATTGGCGCTCTGAGAATAGCTCTATAATATTTTTCCATTTCCCACATTTTTATCACTTTTCTCAGCAGGGGATCTAATGACTCTCCTTCTCTAGGTTCTGTTGGCCATCCTAATAACCCTTCCTCTCCTGCAGCGTCCCTTTGACCTTGAACTTACCACTTCCCTGCTTTGGGCCTCTGTGCCATCATTAGTAAAATAAGATCAAGGTAACTGTTAAGTTTCTTTCCAGCTCTCATATTCTATGGTGCCATTGTCTAGAAGCTCTGTCGAATGAGGAAGCAAATTATATATCACATTTCCTTGTCATTGCAGAAACCAAATTGGTCTGCTGAACAGGTTCTGGAGAATAAAAATTTCTTCATCCAAGCATCAGACTTAATGGGCATATTAGTATTGGTGGTCTCTGTAGGCTTTTTATCAAAGGAAACTTCAGACACAGGAATGGTGATATTTGTCAGTGTTAGCTGCAACTGAGAGATATAAGCTAAGAAAATGTGATTGATGTCATTAGACCCATTTTGACAGTGTGATATTATTCTCAAAGCACACCCCAGCATCGAATTATTTTTATCTCATATGGGTCAGAGTCTGGGTCCTGTTCCCCTTCCCTGGGAAGGTGGGTAGACAGTTTAATGATGGTTTTGCCTACCAGGACATTTGGTCTTAATAATGAGCTCAGATGTTTCTTTGTTCCATTGGGAACTTAAACTGTAACAAGGAAGCTTAGTAGTAAAAATACTTCGATGTGGGAAAAAACAACATCTTTTGCTGAAATCAGGTTGCTCACATCACTGACCCTGGGCATGTTATTCTTTCCATCTTAGTATCCTTTTTTTCTGAGTGTCCTGCCCCTCTTCGCTGATATTATCACTAAATATCCTAACTGTACTAATAGGTCTTATTCAAAAGCCCACTCCTATCCCCATCTCCCTAGTTGCCCTTTCTCTTTTTCTGTAATTCTATTTTAAGAAGTCTCTGGGGGCGCCTGGGTGACTCACTCGGGTAAATGTCTGCCTGCTGCTCAAGTCATGATCTCGCAGTCCATGAGTTCCAGCCTTCCGTCGGGCTCTGTGCTGACAGCTTAGTGCCTGGAGCTGCTTTGGATTTTGTGTCTCCCTACCTCTCTATGCCCCTCCTCTGCTTGTGCTCTGTATCTCTCTCAAAAATAAATACTAAAAATTAAAAAAAAAGTCTCTCTGTATGCAATGTAATGCTTAGTTCTCTATTGTCTCATATTGGTATCTCATCATTTTATGTGTGGTCATTTGTCCCCTTAAAGTATTTGCTTCTTGAAGGCAAGAAACAATCTTTGTTCATCTCTGTAATCCTATCACTGGGATGGCTCCAGAAACAATATAGAGGAGGGAGCGAAGGAGTGTAGGGGACTTAACATTTATTGAATTTATGTCTTATACTAGGGATATATACCTTATTATTTTAAAAACTTTATAATAGCCTAAAGTTAGGAAATATTAGGTCCATTTTACTCCCAAGGAAACTTCACCTCAGAGAGGTGAAGTCGTGGGGAGGGAGGTCAGAAGCAGTGTTGAATCAGGCATGTTTAGTATTATATTTCTCCTTCTCTGCCATTTTCTTTTTGTCTTAGTACAGTAAGTTATTTAATCTCTCTGAGCTTCAGTTTCAAAATAGAGATAATATCTAACCTATTGGGTACTTGTGAACCTTAATAAGAAAGATAATATAAATAAGGAACCTTTGGATGCTTTGCCCATGGACAGTTAATAATGAGACATGAAGATAGAATGGACAGGACTTGCTATTGGATTGATTGTAGTACACAAGAGGAGAAAAAAGTGAAGCAGGACTCCCCGTGTCTATATTGAACAACTGAGAAAGTCATGATATAATTTACAGAGTCTGGAACACTAGAAGCAAAACAATTGTGAAAGGGAAATGTTGAATAATTTTGAGATGTTGAATAGGTAACTGAATATACAAATCTACAGCTCAAAGGAGTGATCTGAGACAAAGATACAGGAGTTGTTGGCCTACATGTGGTAATCAAAGCCCTCAGGTAGAAGAGTAAGAGCAGAGTGAGATTATCTAAATACTGAAGAACTTCAAAATTTAAAAGTGAGTAGAGAATAACCCAACAAAGGCAACTTTATTTTTTTGTTGTTTAAAAAAATTTTTTTTTTATTTAGCCCTCTGGATTATTTTTTTTTAATTTTTTTCAATATATGAAGTTTATTGTCATATTGGTTTCCATACAACACCCAGTGCTCATCCCAAAAGGTGCCCTCCTCAATACCCATCACCCACCCTCCCCTCCCTCCCACCCCCCATCAACCCTCGGTTTGTTCTCAGTTTTTAAGAACAAAGGCAACTTTAGATAGGTAGCCAGATAGGTTGGAAACCAGGAAAGTATAGTGTCACAGAGCCCAAGGGAAGAAAACATTTCAAGCAACAATTGTCACACATAATATCTTTTTCATCTTCCATTTACTCTTCAACCCAGTATAGTCTGGCTTCTGAACCATCCCCTCAACTGCACTGAAATGGCTCTTTTCAAAGAACCATTATCTACAGTTGGACAAATTCAGTGGGCATTTCTCCATCCTCATTGAATTTACTATGCTAGCAGCATTTAGCACTGTCTACCATTCCCTCCTTCTTTCCCCTACTTCCATGGCTCCTTTTTTTTAGTACCCTGTCATAGCTATTCTCCCTCTACATGATCCTAAATGTAGGGATTCCTCAGAGCTCAGAACCAAGTTGTTTTCTCTTTCTGAAAATTCTTTTCTTAGGTGTTCTCAACCATTGCCATTGATTTCTGACCATCTTGGTCTTATAACTTCCAAATGTTTATTTCCAATAAGACCTCTCCTGTGAGTTTTAATTTTCTGCATGATATCTCCACTTACATGTTATGTTATATATATCCCCCAAAGCACTAGTAGTAGTAGTAGAAAGCCTATCTACTTTTCTAGTAGTAGAAAGCCTATCTACTTTTTCTGCTTTCAGTCTTGTCTTCCTATAATTCTTTCTCCATACTGCAGGGAAAGAGATTTATTAAAAATATAACTTTGGTAGGGCATGTATGAGTTAAAGGTGAAATTAATCACTTTCACATTAAAACAGATTCTTTTTGGTTCCTTCAGAACCCTACAGTAGGCTAGGGGGTGGCTTGGAAAAGAACCCAGGTGTCTGAAGAACCAGTCCAGAGCTCCAGAAGGACACTTTTACTAATATTCCAAGTGACATTTTCTCCAAGTTGAATAAAAAGAAAGCACATGGATTTTCTATTTATTCTGTTAATTATAAGACTCTTGCTATTAGATATGTATTAAAAAATTCATTTGTGATCATCAGCTTCTGCTTATGCCTGAGGGCTCACTGCCTTTGATAAGGTTGGTTCTTACTATCAGCAGGATGATAACTTCTTTATTGAGAATCAGTTCAAAAAAACATATCCTCAGTTTCTTCTCTGTGTTAAATTTTAGGTATACAAAGATGAGTAACATCTATACCTTCTATCTTATGTCCTCCAAATCCACAGTGTAATAAAGCAGACAGAGTAGATTAAATATTAGCTATAACAGATGCATGTAAAGAGGGTTTTAGGGGAAGATGCAGGAGTGATTGATTTGGCTGTTGAGTAGATGGAGTAAAGAAGACCTAACAGAGGAGTTAATATTTGAACTAGATCAATCAGAATTTGCCATAACAGGGAGAACATATTTTGGAATAAAACATCACAGGTGTAAAAATACGTCAGAGAATGATGTGGAAATATTTCATAAAATTGTACAGTGACTTTAAATTCTGAGGAAAGAAACTGTGCACCAGAAGAGAGAGATTCTGAGGAAACAGAAATAAGGAAAAGTGAAAAGTGTATCAAGTTAAGAATTGCCTAAGTCAAGAAGGAAACAGAGTTAGGTCAATGAGAATGATGGAATGAGGACTCCTGACAATTCTCTCCGTAAAAGCTATGTAATCACCTCTATGAATCAGTAGCAAAAAAAACTCTCAAAAAAGCAATGAGCTTTTGGGCAAAACGTGTCCCAATGTAGGTTGTCGGAACTGTGGAAATTAAGTAAAGGTCTGAAGCAAACCAAAGAGCATTTTCAAGAAAAATGGCTGAGTCTCAATGAGAATGAAGATGGAACTCTTTCAAAGCCCCATCCCCAAAGAATTCTTGATTTGTTTGATAGTTCCTGAAATACTCCATTGGCAAGGCTTATTTTTATTAACCTGACTGGAAGCTTGCCTGGTGAGAAAAGTCTTTTCTATGGGGGCATTTTCTAAAAACAATTGGTTGCAGTTGTTTAACATCATGACTTCCTTAGGTGGCAGGGACCTAAAAGGAAAAGTTGAGGAATGAGATGTCTAGAGAGGACTTCATATTATTTGAAATTAGAAGGGCATGCACATGTGCAGGGTTCTGTGCATGTGCAGGATTTATAGGCTACAGCAGAGTTGTAAGCAGCCTGGCTGAGTGTTGAAGTCCTATCCCAACACACACAGATCCTTTAGGAAAGACTATACTTATTGGTTCCAGGCACTTAAGGAAATCTCTGTTCAATCACTAGCACACCACTAAGCTAACCAAGCAGAGACCTCACTAGCTACACACAAAGAATATAGACTTTTTCTAGCAAAGTCACTAAACAAACAAACAGCAGCAGTAGCTCTTTGACTTATTCCCATGTGATCTTATTTATATGTGGAATTTATTTATTTATTTTTATTTTTTTATATATATGAAATTTATTGACCAATTGGTTTCCATACAACACCCAGTGCTCATCCCAAAAGGTGCCCTCCTCAATACCCATCACCCAACCCCCCCTCCCTCCCACCCCCCATCAACCCTCAGTTCTCAGTTTTTAAGAGTCTCTTATGCTTTGGCTCTCTCCCACTCTAACCTCCTTTTTTTTTTTTTTCCCTTCCCCTCCCCCATGTGTTTCTGTTAAGTTTCTCAGGATCCACATAAGAGTGAAAACATATGGTATCTGTCTTTCTCTGTATGGCTTATTTCACTTAGCATCACACTCTCCAGTTCCATCCATGTTGCTACAAAGGGCCATATTTCATTCTTGCTCATTGCCACGTAGTACTCCATTGTGTACATAAACCACAACTTCTTTATCCATTCATCAGTTGATGGACATTTAGGCTCTTTCCATAATTTGGCTGTTGTTGAGAGTGCTGCTCCAAACATTGGGGTACAAGTGCCCCTATGCATCAGTACTCCTGTATCCCTTGGGTAAATTCCTAGCAGTGCTATTGCTGGGTCATAGGGTAGGTCTATTTTTAATTTTTTGAGGAACCTCCACACTGTTTTCCAGAGTGGCTGCACCAATTTGCATTCCCACCAACAGTGCACGAGGGTTGAGAAGGGAACATTTTCTAACTCATCC
Organism: Prionailurus viverrinus; assembly: GCF_022837055.1. NCBI lineage: Eukaryota > Metazoa > Chordata > Mammalia > Carnivora > Felidae > Prionailurus > Prionailurus viverrinus. Next base: position 52,802,139 of record NC_062562.1, read on the forward strand.
TATGAGGCCAGTATTACCCTGATACCAAAACCAGGTAACACATTACAAGAAAAGAAAATTATGGAACAATATTTCTTGAGGCGCCTGAGTGGCTCAGTCAGTTAAGCATCTGACTCCCGCTCAGGTCATGATCTCACAGTTTATGAGTTCCAGTCCCACATTGTGTTCTCTGCTGGCAGCACAGAGCCTGCTTTGAATCCTCAGTCTCTCTCTGCCTTTCCCTTTCCCTCCTCTCAAAAAAAAAAAACATTAAAAAAAAGAAAATATTCCTTGTGAACATATATGCAAACATTCTCAATAAAATAACAGAGAATTGAATTTGCCCCCATATTAAAAGGATTATATATCATGGCCAAGTGGGATATACCCCAGGAATGTATAGTTGATTGAACACATGAAAATCAGTATAATACACTATATTAATATAATAAAAACCCACATGATCATCTCAATAAACACAGAGAAAGCATTTGACAAAATCTGGCACCTTTTCATGATAAAAACATTTAATTACCTAGGAATCAAAGGGGACTTCCTCTATCAAAAAAATCCACGACTAATATCATACTAATGGTGAATGAAAACTAAGATTGGAAATGTGACAAGGATGTCCACTGTTACCATTTCTATTTGACTTTCTACTGTAGATTCTAACCAAGGCAATTAGGCAAGATAAAGAAATCAAAGTCTTCTAGGTTGTAAAGGAAAAATTCATTTACATTTCTAGATGCTAACAACTAATCATCTGAAAATGAAATTTAGAGAACAATTCCATTTATAATAGTATCAAAAGGAATAAAATACTCAGGAATAAATTTAACAAAAGTGCAAGACTTGTACACTGGGAAGTACACAACGTTGAAAGAAATTTAAGATCTAAATAAATAGAAATGTGTTCATGGATCAGAAGATGGTATTACTCTCCAAATTGATCTGCAGATTTGAGGCAGTTTATTTCCAAATTCCACCTATTTTTTTTTCTTTGCATGAATTAAGCTGATTTTATTTTATTTTATTTTTAAATTTTTTAACGTTTATTTATTTTTGAGACAGAGAGAGACACAGCACGAACAGGGGAGGGTCAGAGAGAAAGGGAGACACAGAATCTGAAACAACCTCCAGGCTCCAAGCTGTCAGCACAGAGCCGGAGGCGGGGCTCCAACTCACGGACCACGAGATCATGACCTGAGCTGAAGTCGGACACATAACGGACTGAGCCACTCAGGCTCCCCAACAAGCTGATTTTAATATGATGTGGAAATTCGAGGGACCCAGATAGCCAAAACAATCTTTAACTTTTTTTTTAAATGTTTATTTTTGAGGGGCGCCTGGGTGGCGCAGTCGGTTAAGCGTCCGACTTCAGCCAGGTCACGATCTCGCGGTCCGTGAGTTCGAGCCCCGCATCGGGCTCTGGGTTGATGGCTCAGAGCCTGGAGCCTGTTTCCGATTCTGTGTCTCCCTCTCTCTCTCTGCCCCTCCCCCGTTCATGCTCTGTCTCTCTCTGTCCCAAAAATAAATAAACGTTGAAAAAAAAATATTTATTTTTGAGACAGAGCTTGAGCAGGGGAGGGGCAGAAAGAGAGACACAGACTCCAAAGCAGGCGCCAGGCTCCAGCCTGTCAGCACAGAGCCTGATGTGGGGCTCAAACTCACAGACCATGAAATCATGACCTGAGCTGAAGTCAGATCCTTAATTGACTGAGCTGCCCAGGCGCCCCACCAAAACAATCTTTAAAAGGACAATTGGAGGACTCAAAATTCCTAATTTCAAAAGTTACTACAGAGTATGATTTCAAAGCTATATGCTTCTTGGTCTTTTGGCTAAGATCAAGTGTGATTACAAAACTATTGTAATCAAAACGGTGTGGTACTGGCATATGGGTCAAACATATATAGGTGAACTAAATAGAATTGATTGTCCAGAAATAAACCCATATTTATCTATGGTCAATGATTTTCTTCTTCTTTTTTTAAAATGTATTTATTTTTGAGAGAGAGAGAGAGAGAGAGAGAGAGAGAGAGAGAGAGAGAGAGAGAATCCCAAGCAGGCTTTGTACTGTCAGAGCAGAGTCTGATGTGGTGCTCAAACTCAATAACTGTGATATCATTACCTGAGCTGAAATCAGGAGTCTGGTGTTTAACCAACTGAGCCACCCAGGTGCACCTTTGGTCAATCATTTCCAACAAGGGTGCCAAGACAATTCAATGGGGGAAAAAAGTCTTTTCAATAAATGGTGCTGGAGCAACTGAATATCTACATGCAAAAGAATTAAATTGGATTCCTACCTCACACTATATAAAAAAAAACTAAGTATAGATCATAGGCTTACGTATAAGAGCTGAAACTATAAGATGCTTAGAAGGAACTATGGATGTTAGTTTTTCTGACCTTGGATTAGACAGTGGTTTCTTAGATATGACACCAAAAGCATAAGCAATAAAAATAAAAATGATAAATGTCTTCAAGATTAAAAATGTTTATGCTTCAGATACTGTTTATTAGAAAATAGAAGAAAATAATGGCAATAAAGTTCATTCTTGCCCCAAATTCAAACCAATATTTGTTTCTGTCATTTATTACTAATTTTTAGCTCCCAACCTCTATTCCTTTTCCGGATTAGGCCCTGAACCATTGCTTTACCATATCTTAATGCAAAGTCTTGGAAATAATGGGGTATAATTAACTATCATTCCTTAGATGTATTGCCTCTTCTTCCTTGAGTAGATGGCCGAGAATTGTTGTCTTTGAGATTTTTTTTTTTTTAATGAGAAAGTCATGGAACTCAGATGGATTTATACTTAACGTGATATTTTGAGAAGTTGAAGTAGAGGCTAGAACATAATGTTTGTCAAGTTTAAACTCAGGATATGGAGTGAGAGCATTGTTAGAAGCTAGGCAGAAACAGAGGCTATACTGAACTACAACAGCTAGAATAGGGGGAAGAAGTGTAATAAAGACATAGTCCTATAGGAATAAAGAGCATTGAGGGATGAGGTAAGATTTCAAATGGCTTATAAAATGGAATAAAATGAAGCCATAAGGAATATGATGAAGCTATTTATATACTGATGCAGAACAATTTCTAAGATATCTTTTTAAAAAGATAAAGCACAAAGAGTATATACAATATGTTACCCTTTGCATTAAAAGAGGAAAAATTATACATTTTATTACTAACATAAGCATAGAGTATCTCTGGAAAGAGGCAAAGAAGTTGAAGACATTTGCTGCCTTTGGGGATGGAAACTGGATGGATTTTACTGTAATAAACTGTTAGCATGGTGGGATAGATATTTTGAAGATTCTTCCCATGATAACTAGATTGTTGATGACCTACAGAAAAATTTTATCTTTGACCATTTTAGGCCCTCAAAAAGAAGGAAAATCTCCAAATTGCCCTACCCCCCATCCCTCTATGAATATAAAAAAAAGGATAAGGAAAAAAAGTGAGTGCAAACTGAAATGAGAACTGTAAGCAATAAACAAATCCAAAAGCTGAATTATCTTTGGGAAAAAAGCTGACTGATATCAACACTGGGATCCACAGGCCAAGCGTTGTGTCTTCTGAAATGTGGTTCTGACCCTGAAACTTTGCTGCTGACCGCATTAAGATTGTTTCTCAAAGTGGTCTAAAATGGCAAATTTGATAATGTGATACTCCACCCAACCCTCAACTGAAAGCATTTATATGCAAAGATTTTCTGGAGGATAACATCCTTAACTTAGGTATTGAGGATGCCCAAAGATTAAGTTCAACCAAATAGGAGTTGACAAGCAAAGATTACCAAAATTATGAGGAAACAAGGCACCCATGAGTGAGCTACATCAGAAATAACAAACAGCAGATTCAGACTCCCAAGGACTTCAGATATTAGAGGTTTCAAGTAAAGAAAGTAAAATCTTTATGAAAGACATGTTTAAGGAATTATGAAATTATTAGCAAGACTTGAAAAGAACAAATTAGAACTTTTAAAAATAAAAATTATTGAAAAACTCAATAGATAGGATTGAATAGCAGATTCAATTATAGCTGCAGAGAAAATGAACAAATTTGAATATTGACCTAAAGAAATTGCCTAGAATATAGCACAGAGAGACAAGTAGATGGAAAATATGAAAGTGAAGTTGTGATATGGAAAATAGAATTAAAAGGTCTGAAATACACCTACACTGTTGTCCTAGAGATGAAGAAATAAAAGAGAGTCATTATCCAAAAAGATAATGGTAAGAATGTGAGCTGATAAACCTGAATCTCCAGAGGAAGCATACAAGATTTTTTTAAATACAGGGGGCAAAAAAATCCCACCTTATACTAAATACATTGTAGTGAAACTAGAATACTAAAAAGAGAACATCTTAAAAATAATCCGAATAAAAAGATCACCTTACAGTAGTCAGCAATGCTACTACAAATATTTCATTTTCTTTTTGCCTGTAGTAGGATTGTATTCCTTATTCAGTGAAGTGTGGAATGTGACTTTCTTTGGCCAATGAAATGTGAACAAAATGAATGTCCTTTCCTGGAAGACCTGTATGTGGTTTTATCATTTCCCTTTTTCTTGTCTAAACTGTTATGGAAGCATGTGTCAAGATAGAACCTTTGAAAACCTGAGTCCCTGAGTGCCTGAAGGACAGAAACTTGTGCAACTTGTGTAGAAAATGTAGTGTGAGCAAGAAGTAAACTTCTGTTGGGTTAAACCACAGAGATTTAGGGAATTATTTATTACTGAAGCATAACATAGCTTATTTGATTGATACAGATAACAGATCCTAAGTAATGATAATAGGAGCCAGAGGAACTAAAATTATATTTCCAAAGTGATGAGAGAAAATAAGTGACAACTTACAATTATGTGACTGTAGTTACTAACACTTATTTAGAATTTGCAATGTGCCAGATACAGTTATAAGAGCTTTATATTAATCCAATGAATCCTCACAACAGCTCTCTGAGGTAGGTATTGTTATTATCAGATGAGGAAACTGAGGACCGGAGAAATGATGTGAATTTCATATAGTCTACAGTTAGTAATGGATGGAACAGGGATTCAAAATCAGGCATCTGCTCTACTCCACTAATCTAATACTGTCTTTCAAGAATGAAGGTGAACCATTTAGCAGAGCTTTGTTTAAGGAATATTAGTAATAAGGAAAATAATCCCAGAGGGAAAGTCTCAGATGTAAGAAGGAAAGGTGAAGAAAGAAATTAAGAAACTTTTCTCTGTATGTCTAAATGAACACTGTGTATATAAAATAATAATATATAATTATGGAATTTAAAATGACAGAATTAAATTCCCAGACAACAATAGTGTGTCAGTCTAAAGGGAGATGGTTGAAGTATTCTAAGGCCTTGATTCTCAGGAGCATTGCATCAGTTGGGAGTTTAGAAATGCAAAATACCACACTCAACTCTCAATTACTGAATTGGAATTGCTTTTTTAAGCACTCGGCAGGTGATTCATATGAACATTAAAACCGAGAAGCACTCTTCTAAGGTCCTTGAATTGTTTGGGAAGGGGATTATGATACCAATTAACTTCAAATATAATTAAGAGAAACAATATAATTTCAAGAATAACCAATGAAAGAAAAGAAATAACATGTATATAATTTCTAAATTAGCACAGGACTGGGAAAATTAACATTAAAAGAGCAGGGGGCAGGAAAAGAGAAAAAATACAGGGCAAATGGAAAGCACAGTTGAGTTGAAGTGTAACAGACATTCCAGTAAATGTGAGTGGCCAAAATTTACCAGTTAAAAGAGAGGGGGGAGAAAAGTAAAAGTGATTTTTAAATAGCATTTTAAAATGCTATTTTTAAAATGCTAAAATTTAAAATTTAGAAACACACCCAAAACATAAGGTCATAAGAGTAAAAATATCAAAAAGGTATACCAGGCAAACACTAAACCTGAGAATGCTGAGGTAGCAGTAATACCTCTACACAACTAGAAAGAAAAAAAAGGTTGGGTGACCAGGTTAATATGAGACAAAATGCATTTTAAGAGGAAAGGTTTAACTCAATTAGAAGATTAAAAAAAAAGTTGAAATATATAGGGCAAAATTGATAGAACCACAGGGAGAAATTTACAAATGCAGTATGTCACTAGGAGATTTCAATACGTCTTTCTTATTTTAAGGCCAAGCATCAAAAAAAAGCAGTAAAGATGTGCAACATTTGAACAATATAATTAATATGCATGATCTAATAGGCATATGTACAAATCATCCTTCCAAAATTAGAGAATACACATACAATTCCAAGGTAATGTTTTGTTGTATCAGTTCACTATTGCTACTTAACAGCACCCATTTGTTAGCTCACAGTTCTGTAGGTCAGTAGTCTGACATAGTGTGGCTGTGTTCTCTGCTTCGGGTATCATAAGTGTCAGATGTGCTGCTGGGGATGCAGGAGAAAAATCTGCTTGAAATCTCATTCTTGATGCTGGCAGAATTCAGTTCCTTGTGATTATAGGACTGAGATCCTATTTTTTTGTTAGCTGTCAGCCAGGGGAGAGGTTGCCTGAATTCCTTAATATGTGGCCTTTTCAATCTTTAACCCACCAATGGCACCTCTTTCTTGTGCTTCAAATCTCTAACTTGCCCTTCAACCACCAGCTGGAGAAAAGTCTCAGCTTTAAAAAGGCATCTGTGATTGGGTTAGGGCCCCCTAAATAGCTTCCCTGTATGAAAGTCAACTGTGCCTTATAATGACCTATTCATGTGAGTAAAATCCACCATACTTAACAATCCTGGGGTTAGACTGGGAAATCTGGGTTCACCTTAGAGTTATGCCTACTACATTTGTGTAAATGTTTTATCTAATTTACTGCATCGGACAAGTCTTTAGGGCAGGTTAATGTCTGGCACGTACTAACACTTAGTAAATACTGATGTTACCATTGACTAATAATGTATTAGAAGTATGAGATTATAATCTTATTCATGTTTATTCCCTAGTATCTAGTATAGTGTATGATTTATACTATAGTTTTAGCAATATTTAGATGAATACATAAAAGAATGAGTAATTATGTAATTCAGGGCAATGACCACTATTCTATTATATAGCATGATATATTTTTCTAAAATGTGTAATTCAGTTTGAAATTTCTTTGTAGTTTTAATAAAATGACAGTACAGAATGAATCTTCTAGTTTTTTAATTAATGACTTAAAAGCAAAATTATGAAAATTATTCACATAAATATCTTTTCTATTTTTTACTGGTATAAAGTAATGAGCACTGGAATAGGAAATGAAAGATTCAGATTTTGATTCTGCCATTAACTAAATAGAGGGGTGTGTGTGTGTGTGTGTGTGTGTGTGTGTGTGTGTGTGTTTTCAGGGTGAAGACAATTTGGATTAGATAATCTTTTAATTCCAATGTCCAATGCTACTGTTTCATATACTACTCAAGAGTTCAAACATAATATTTAACATAACAATGTGCCTTATACATTCAGGTACCCAGCAGAAGTATTCCAACTAAAGGAAAAAATACTTGAAGTTAGGCTTCAGAGAGATTAATGGATTCCACCAATAGCTTCCAAGACAAATTTATCTTTGGAATTGCAAGTTTATTACCCTGGGACTATCTAATGCTAATGTTTTCCTTCCTGCTTGAGTAGCTTTTTAACCTGCAGTTTTGAGTGATGGTTATTGTTGCAGTTTAATGACATTTGCTCAGCCCTTATTGACTATCTGCTCAAATAATAGATTAGCAGATACTAATCCCATCAGAGGGCTTGTCTGTGTAATGATGTCACTGTAATCATTCTGGGTAATTTAATTCTCTGCTTAGCTCAGTTGCTAATGGTCATCCAGAGAGGTCATTCCCTTTTAAGATGACTCAAGTGGAGGCTTCTGGCATATGGTACTGTATTTTAAAGAATCCTACATAAGGAGGAGCAATATGACTTACCATATCTCATCTTTCAGTGCAGGATACATTTTCTTTTTATTAAAATACATTTAAAATTATTTATTTATTTTAATTTAAATCCAAGTTAGTTAACATGTAGTGTAATAATAATTTCAGGAATAGAATTTAGTGATTCATCACTTACATATAACATCCAGTGCTCATCCCAACAAGTGCCGTCCTCAGTGCCCATCACCCGTTTAGCCCATCTCCCTATCCAACACCCCACAAGCAACCCTCAATTTGTTCTCTTTTTTTGAGTGTCTTATGATTTGTCTCCATCTCTGTTTTTATATTATTTTTGATTCCCTTCCTTTATATTCATCTGTTTTGTATCTTAAATTCCACATATGAGTGAAATCAGGTTATTTGTCTTTCTCTGACTGACTTATTTCGCTTAGCATAATACACTCTAGTTCCATCCACATTGTTGCAAATGGCAAGATTTCATTCTTTTTGATTGCCGAATAATACTCATTGTATATGTATGCCACATCTTCTTTATCCATTCATCCATCGATGGACATTTGGGCTCTTTCCATACTTTGGCTATTGTCGATAGTGCTGCTATAAACATGGGGGTGCATGTGTCCCTTCGAACAGCACACCTGTATCCCGTGGATAAATGCCTAGTAGTGCAATTGCTGGGTCATAGGGTAGTTCTATTTTTAGTTTTTTGAGTAACCTCCATACTATTTTCCAGAGTGTCTGCACTAGCTTGCATTCCCATAGGCCACATACTCTTTATCCATTCATCCGTTGATGGACATTTGGGCTGTTTGCATATTTTGGCTCTTGTCAATAGCGCTGCTGTAAACATTGGGGTGCATGTTCCTCTTCGAATCAGCACTGCTGTATCCTTTGGATAAATGCCTAGTGCAATTGCTGGGTCATAGGGCAGTTCTACTTTTAATTTTTTCAGGAACCTCCATACCATTTTCCAGAGCAGCTGCACCAGTTTGCATGCCCATAAACGGTGTGAAAGGGTTCAGTGTGGGATGAGTTTTAACCCAACATTTCCTAAAATTATTTGCCTACAGAAGACCTGCCACAGAACCCAATAAATGTCACAGAACACAGTTTTGGAAAGGCTGATTTTTTTTCTAATCTAAGAAACTAAGACTAACTCTTTAGGAACATTATAGAGAACTTTTATTGGAAGTAGCTTTAGACATTATCTGGTTGAACTCTTGAAGAGAGTTGCCCAAATAATGAGTTGGTGACACTGCTTCAGTGAAAGTAATCCAGATGTCTTGTGTCTCACTTCTGTGTTTTTCTTACTATATCGCAGTTCTTTATAAAATGATAAAATCACCTCAGTTCTATGAACCATTAGCCCTTTTTTCTGAAAATGACCAGACATTTAAGATCAACTGGGCTTCAGTTTGAAGATAGGAGTGAAAAGAGGGCTTTGATTTAAAGCATATACTGGTTTTTGTTTAAGGAATGTCACAAGACAGCCATTTTCAACTCCAGTTCAATTTTTTTTGTATACGGAGTCCCTCTTTCTTATCTGCCTTTCCCCCTTCAGAAGTAAAATCTATTATTAAGTTATCAGACTCCACTGTAAACTAAATGAGTCACTTCTTTTCTAACATCTATATTATTAGAATGTGTGTTCCAAGTAGGGGCCTGCATCCTTCATAAATTATTTAATATGTGTTTCTTGGTTTGTTTTTTATTTCTTTTTGTTTGGTTAGTGTTTAAGATATAATTGTTCTGTCAGCCAGTTTTTCCAGAGCTTTTCTTGACCCTTCACTTAAGGGTGAGAGGAAAAAAATAGATGGAAAGTTTCAGGAAGGGAAGCTGTATAGAAAAAACTCAAATACCTGTTCCTAATATTGAGCTATCTGATTTTTTAAAAATGTGGTCATAAAGATACAATGAAGTTTGCAGTTTATTCTTGCTTACAGCTTGTAATTCCATCCCTAAATATCTATTTCTTCACGTGTTGAAGATTTTTTCAAGGTTTTTTTTTTTTTTTAGTAATCCTACACCCATTGTGGAGCTTGAATTTACAATCCCGAAATCAAGAGGATGCTCTTTCAACTGAGCCAACCAAGTGCCCCCATGTTGAAGATGTTTCATTCTTGCTTTCTCTTGCCAGAAAGTGCCATTGTCAGAAATCATTTTTGGGAGAATATTTTCTAGGAAATTGAAATAAGTTGGATTCAGGATAGGAACACAATTGGAGGTCAGGGGACATGGAGAAGTGTAAAGCAAGAAACAGAAAGAAGGCACGGGAGACACAGCTACCAAAGGCACAGTAGTGGAAAGTACTTGGACTCTGAAGTCACATCTTTCTGATTTTGAGCTCTGTCATCTTGGATTAGGTACTTAATCTTTCTGAGTTCATTATCTGATCTCTAAAATGAGGATACTAATCTTCAGAATTATGAAGAATTACATAAATTAAAAATATGAGTATTTATTATCATATTCATCAACCAATTAGGGCTTGCCTGTGGGAAGATTGAGAAACATTTTTAATTTCTCCTTTTTTTGAAATATTTATGTAGTATTGAAAAACCAGTAAAGGTATTTTTGCTTTAATATAAAAAAGAAATTTGTGAAGTGCCTGACATTTATTAAGTGCTCTTTCCTTTCCTTCTTTCCCCAACACACTCTCCATCACCAAAGTTCCTTGATTTTTTTCTTACCTACCACCTGCTTCCTCCATAAAGAAGAAAATAAGACCCAACTAGACAGACATCTCCTCTCCTGGGTTTGGGGTACAGGGGTGAAAGGAGGAAACTCTGCATATCTAGGCTCTCTTACAGAGGCAATAAAGTATATAGATTCAGGACTTAAGCTTGGGAGAAATTCAGATATGAATATATCCTGTCTCCTATCATTTACCAGCTGAATAACCAAGACAAGTTATTTCGATAAAACTTGTGTTTTTTTTTTCTCCCTTTTAAAATGTCGGTAATTATAGTACTTATCTAGAAGAGTTGTGGTTTATATATATACTTAGCATAGTATCTGGCACACTGTACTGCTCAATGAATGTTAGTTGCCATTGTTGTTGTTATTATCATCATAATCAGTATTATCATCATCTCATCACACCGAGATCCCCTTCAGATCCTTAGACAACCCTAAATAAACTTTTACAGAATTGGCAATTCCTAAACAGTTTGATAGGATGGCTCAGAGAAAGTAGTCTTCATTTTTTAGCAGGTCGTCCTTTATAGATCTTTCTCTTCTTTTGAGACTTCTGACTCAAAAGCTTTGAATTGCCTTTTGGTGTCAGTATATTGCCCACTCTTCCTGCCTACCAGATAGTCCTAGTTAATTGAATTTTATTTAAAGAAGAGAAATCTGGAACTCCTTAGCCATCAGTTCACTGCATTAGGCCATTTATCTCTGGGGATATTGACTACTGTTCCATGTTGAAGAATAAGAGGATCTTTGGTCAGTGTAATATGGTGAATCATTTTGGGATCCCTAGGCAATTAAGTGATTTGGAAAAGGGCTCTCAGTGCCTGATAAAGTGATATGGAATCTGTGGCATGGCATCATTGTTGTGTCAGCTAGTCTTCTGGAAATGAAAATTTTTAGAAAATACTTAGGACATTGGGAGAAACTCCTAGGTAAGACCCCTGCGTGATTGTTGGTATGGTTTATCTCCATAGAATCTCTAAGAGGAGGACTGTGTTCAATGCTGAAAAACATGAGAGTGGTGTTAACTTAAGGGGAGGTTTGACAGAGGTGCTTTGAGTCTAGATGAGAAGAGACATCAGCATTCTCCTTGGAATCTGAAAGCACAGTACCTGTGTGCAAGCTGCAGGTTGACTATCTGCTATCTCCCTACCCATTGTTCTATTTCTTGGATCAAAGCCACTGTCTTTGAGGGCATTCCTGGCAGCTTCACAGTCAGATTCAATTAATTCATTTTATTCCTGTATTCAGATTTGTTTAACTACCTCTGTCAACTGAATTGTGACATGGTTTTAATTCATTTCTCTATTTGGGGATCTCTCTCCTGTGCTCAGACACAGCTTGTACCTATGAAGGATATAGACATATAGGCCATACTTTCAATTTTTTTACAATGAAGTTAGAAGGCTGTTAACCCATTGAATCTCTCACATTTGCATAATATTTAGAAGTTTGCAAAATGTTTAACATAATTCTCTTCAGTTATCACAGTGAGCTGTATAATCCTTGTTAACTATTAGGTAGATTTTGTAGATGAAGACTCTAAAGCTGGAGAAGAAGAAATGTGTCCACCAGGGTCATAGCACACCTCTAGTGAATGGTGGACTAAAACATGAACCCATTTCACCTGCCTCCAAGTGAAAGCTCATTGACTATGCCTCCAGTGCCTCCATGGATATCTCGCAATGCACTTAAAAAAATTTATATATAATACTTTAAGAAGTAAGTCACATCAAGTTAGCATTTGGTATGTGCCTGTGGTGGTATAAACAGTAAGTTCTATGGTAGTCTGGAGAGGAATGATCATGGATTGTAATGATTCGGGAAGGCTTTGTAGAGTAGGTAAGATTTGAGTTGGGCCTTAAATGAATGGAGGAACTATCAAGGGGTTATTTGGTGTCTGTTCTTCTGAGTGACCAAGCTTTCTTGTGCAGAGGACTTTGTGCAAGTTCTAAACTCAGTGCTGGTGATCTTTGTCTGTCTATCATCCTAAAAATGCATTTCACCCTCCTGTCTATACCACTCTCTAGGAATGATTGTGGCCCAGATCAGCATCCTAGTTTTATGTGTTGATATTTTCATGCAGTGTTTTGTTTTTTTTTCACCAAGGCATTCCTGTGGAGAAGAGAGTACGTATTATAACCCAAACAGCTGCTGGCATTAACTTGAAATATATTAAGTTTTGTTTTGATTTTTAAATATATGTAAAATTTTCTTTATACTGCATAATATTTGTAATCGTTTAAGGTAAAAAATTTTAAAAGAAAGAGAAAAAATAATTAAGTAAAAATGATGCTTCAAGAAGACAGGCCATATTTACCTTCCCTCTTTTTTAAAAATTGTGGTATAGTGAACATAATATAAATTTCACCATTTTAACTGTTCTGAAGTATGCAATTCTATTCTTAGTATACTAAGTGGCATTTAGTACATTCACAATGTTTTGCAACCATCACCACTGTCTAATTCCAAAACATTTTCATCACCCAGAAGGAAACCCTGTACTCATTAAGCATTCATGCCCCATTTCCCCATCCCACAGCCCTGACAACTACTATTCTGCTTTCTGTTTCTATGGATTTGCTTTTTCTAGGTATTTACTATAAATGAAATCAAAGAATGTGGTCTTTTGTGTCTGACTTCTTTCACTTAGCATGTTTTTAAGGTTCATTCTTGTTGTGTGTGTCAGCACTTTGTTCCTTTTATGGTTAAATTTTGTTTATTCATCAGTTGATAGACATTTAGCACATGAATGTTTCTATCTTTTCCCTATTAGAAATCGTGCTGCTATGAACATTCGTGTAAAAGATTTGTTTGAACATTTGTTTTCAATTTGGGAGTACATACCAAGGAGTGGAGTTGTTGAGTCATGTTAATTCTATGTTTAACTTTCTGAGGAACCACCAAATTGTTTTCTGCAGTGCTGCACCAATTTACATGACCACAAGCAATGTATGAGAGTTTCCATTTCTCCACAAGCTCACCAACACTTGTTATTATCCATTTTTTTATTACAGCTATCCTAGTGGGTGTGAAGTGGTATCTTACTGTGGTTTTGATATGGTCATTCCCCTAATGACTAATGATGTTGAGCATCTTTTCATGTGCTTGTTCGCTGTTTTTATGTATTCTTAGAAAAATGTCTATTCAGGTCCCTTGCCCATTTTAAAATTGTGTTGTTTGTCTTTTTGTTAAACTGTAAGAGTTCTTTATATATTCTGGATACTATACCTTTATCAGATATATGATTTGCAAATATTTTCTCCCATTCTTTGAGTTGTATTTTCATTTCCTAATGGTGTCCTATGATGCACAAAAGTTCTTTATGAAGTCTAATTTATATTTTCTTTGGATACTTGTGTTTTTGGTGTATATCTTAAAAACATTGCCTAATCCAAAGTCATTAAGATTTATTCCTATGTTTTCTTTTAACAGTTTTATAGTTTTATATCTTATACTTAAGGCTATGATCCATTTTGAGTTAATATTTATATCTAATGTGAGGTAAGTGTCCATCCAAATTCCCACTTTTGCATGTGGATATCCAGTTGTCCCAGCACCATTTATTGAAAAGACTATTCTTTCCTCATTGACTAGTCTTGGCACCATTATTGAAAATCAGTTAGCCATAGATATATGGGTTTATTTCTGGACTCTCCATTCTATCCCATTGATCTGTATGTCTATCCTTAAGCCAGACCACACTATCTTGATTTCTGTGACTTTGTAGTAGTTGGAGTGTGAGTGAGTCCTTCAATCGGTGTTTATTTTCAAAATTGTTTTACCTGTTTTCAGTCCCTTGAAGTTGCATATAAATACTTGGATCAGTGTTTTCATTTCTGCAAAAAGTCTATTAAGCTTTTGGTATGGATTGCATTGAATCTATAAAGCACTTAGGGGAATATGGCCACCTTAACAATATTATTTCTTTCCATTTGTTTAGATCATGTTTAATTACTTTTAGCAATGTTTTGTAGTTTTTATTATACATATCTTTCATATACCTGGTTAAATTTATTCCTAAGTATTTTGTTATCTATGTTGCTATTATAAATGGAATTGTTTTCTTAATTTTCTTTTCAGATTGTTAATTGCTAGAATACAATTGATTGTTGCTCGTTGATCTCCTATCATTCAAGTTTGCTGAATTCATTTATTCTAGTTTGTGTGTGTGTGTGTGTGTGTGTGTGTGTGTGTGTGTGTGTGTGTGGATTCTTTAGTTTTACACATAAGGTGTAAATTCTTCCTTCCCCACTTTTAAAGAAATATTACCCGTTGCATAATATTACTTCACTTTACTGGGAGTACACATATCCCAATGTGAGAAACCATTCTGACTTATTTCTTTTCACTTTACAATTTGCAAGGTACTTTTACATCTAATTTTATTCTTTTAATAACAAAATGGCCAATAATATCTCATTTTACAGATAAGGACACTGAGGCTGTCAGAGTTTAATGATTTATTGTAGGTGTAGGCTCACACAGCTTCAGTTAGAGCTGAAGTCTTCTCACTAGAGGTCTAGTATTCTTTTGCTTGAACTCTAATTCCTTCATGTATTTGCTGTAGTGAGTAGAACTTGGGCCACAGTAGTTTTTGTGTAAACTTGAGAGGCCAATCCTGTGGCTAGGGTCAGCATGCAGTAAAATAAAAAAATGAAACCAACATATGTTCTCAAAAAGACGCACACGAGAATGTTCATAGCTCTTTATTTGTAATAGCTCCAAACCAGAAATACCCCAGGAATCCATCATGGAGACTAAGTAAACAAATTCTTACATTCTATACTGGAATACTACTCAGTAATAAAAGGAACAAATTACTGAGCATAGAGCACATGAATAATCTTTAAAAGATTATGCTGGTGAAAAAGCCTTACTGTATGATTTCATTTATATGAACAACTAGAAGAGACAAAACTATTACAGAAAAGTCATATCAGTGATGGCTTCTGGAGGTGTGGTCGGGATTGATAGGAAAGGGGTATGAGGAAGTAGTCTGGGGTGATAGTAATGTTCTATATACTTATAGAGGTTTGATTACATAGGGGTGTGCTCTTGTCAAAACTCAGCAATTGAACTTAATATTTGAGCATTTCATTGTATGTAAATGTTATCTCAAAAGAAGAAAAAAATCAAGTATTAAACTTAATGATATGCATTCTGAAGTATTTAGGGGGAAGTGTATTGATGCTTGCAATTTACTTTGACATTGATCAAAAATAAGATGGATCAATGGATGGATAGAGGTATAGAAAGTTGGACAGATATGTCATAAATCAAGTATGGTACAGTAGTTTTCCCATATTCACAGCTTCAGTTACCTGTGGTCAGCCATGGTCTGGAAGTAGATGATCCTCCTGATGTATGGTCCTTAGGTCAATAGTAGCCTCACACTTTATCACTGTGCCTACATCATTCACCTCACTTCATCTCATCACATAGGCATTTTGTCATCCCTTATCATCACAAGAAGAAGAAGGGTGAGTATAGCACAATAACACATTTTGAGAGAGAGATCACATTCACATAACTTCTATTATAGTATATTATTATAATTGTTCTGTTTTATTATTATTTGTTGATCTCTTATTGTACCTAACGTATAAATTAAACTTTATCATAATTACGTATGTATAGGAAAAAACAGTACATATAGGATTCAGTACTATCTATGGTTTCAGGTGTCCACTGAGGGTTTTGGAATGTGTATCTGCCTCAAATAAGGGGGACCTACTGTAAAATGTTTTTTTTGAGAGATAAGTGAGCAGGGAGCAAAGAGAGAGAGAGAATCCCATGAGGGGCAGATAGGGAGAGAAAAAGAGAGAAGCAAGATTGGTGTTTTTACCCAAAGTGGGGCTTGTGTTGACTCGAAGCGGGGGTTGAGCTCACCTGAAGCTGGACTCCTGCTCACCCACTATGGGACTTGAACTCACAAACCGTGAGATAATGACCTGAGCTGAAGTCAGATGCTTAACAACTGAGCCACCCAGGTGCCCACTACTGTATAATTATAGTGCTAATGATAGAATTTGGTGGTGAGTTCTCTGTAAAATTCTTTCAAATCTCACCTTTGCTCTATGTTTGAAATTCCCCATAATAAAGTGTTGAGGGAGGAAAGGAAACCAAGTTTGGAAACGTAGTTCCTCTTCAAGCAGCTCTCCTACCCACCTTCTCCTCAGCTTAATAAGATGGGTATACTGTTACATAAAGGCAAATGCCAAGCAAGATGAGGGTAGCAAGAGTTCATTCACCAGGCTCCAAGCTGGCATGACAACTTTCTATTATCCTTGACTCCTTTATTAGTCTGGAACTCTTTCTTTGTTGTTACCCAGAGTCTGTCCACTTATGTTCCTGAGAAACTTGCCTATCAGCCTTCAATTTTCTTAATTATGAAATTTATTTTATTAATTTACTAATTACAAAACCTGTTTCTGTTGGAGAAATGTCTTATTGCCTTGAAAAGATTTCACTGTTGTCATTCCAAAGAATCTAATTTTCATCTGAACAAAGGCATTTTTGGGGAGAAAGAATAGTCCATTGGGAAACAGGAGATTTGTATTCTGGAGTAGACTCAGGTAAATGACTTGTGCAAGGTCAAACAATTGATAAATGGTAGAGCCAGAATTTGGACCCAGGAGTGCCTGTTCCAATATAGGAATATAGTTGTTCCAATAAAGAGCAACCTTGTTGCTCTTTAGGACCTAAAGGAATGTGTGATGGCGTTTCAGAGAGCAAGGACAATTTTCACCCTTTAAATTCTGCTGTATGGACAGTTACTACTTTAGAACCTAGCCCTGGAAGTATATCAACTTTTGGAGGACTAAAGCTTACAGCCAGCTCTTAGTAGCAGCATAAAAAGTTTCAATCTTCATATCCTTAGGTTATTTTCCTACTTTACTTATAAAAAGCTCTCCTAGAAAACTGGCTGTGAAAAACATGAGTGAATTTTTGTGCCGTATATCAGATGAAACCATCCAGGGTTCAGGAATTCCTAGTGTTTAAGACCTCTTTAATCCTTTATTCATTCTACATTTGTAATAGCCTGTTCATGGTCCTTCTTAAAAAACTTAAATCCCAAGGACTTCTGACTAAGGATCTTTGATGTTTGTGTCCCTAATTTTACATTATGGCAAGAGATTATGTTGTGGAAGTACTATTTTGCTCCCCCAGAATACCACTCACAGACATTCTGTGAACTTGTGATGAATTGGGGTTACTACTGGCTTCCTCAGAGCAAGATCTGGACTTGTACATCTCCTAGTACAGTTCTTCCTAGCATAGAATAGATATTCAAGAATTTTAAAAGATTAATTGAATTAAAGATTTTACTTCACTTTGGGAGGAGTGCCTATTATTTTAACTAGACATTTCTCAGCCAAGATTGCCAGGCCCCTGAATAAGTCATTATGTTAGGATCAGAGGGTTAACAACAGCCTAGAAAAGATGGACTGATTTGTGGATCTGTATGCCAGCTCATTTTGGAGAACTGGCTTTTTGGAGTGGCCTAGATAAATCACAGGCCAGCAATACTGAACCCATAGGCCTCAGACAGAAAAAAAATTGTAGATTTTCCTTAGTTCCTGGGAAAAGGAAATGACAAACCCCTCCCTAATCAGATGTCTAGGCTTGAAACTAGGGATTTTTTTTGAGGATGGAAAGGGAGAGCAGTATGGAAAGGGAGAGCAGAGAAAGGGTGGGAGAAGTGGGGAAGAGATTGGGGACACAGTTGGGAGAAGGAACAGGCAGCTAGGAATGCAGAGGGGAAAAATAGAGGACCTGAGAGAATAGTGGCTATTAGCTCACCCTTGTTTTGTGACAGGTGGGTGATTGGCTGCAAATGAGTTTTTGCTGGAGAACTGTTTCCTCAGAGTGGCCAGAATAGCCACTGAACTGGGTTTGACCTTAGTAGTCACCATCCTCACAACCCTATTCTAGTCTTGTGGGACCTTGGGATGCCAAGCGAGCTTTACAAGTTTTGTGGAAAAAGAGGGAAGGAGGCTTTAAATAACAGCTCTCTCCTTCACAATCAAGTCTCAGACATTCTAGAGAGGTTCCCTCTTGTGACTACAGATGTTGCTATAAGCTTTAGAGTCTAGGGCACTCTTGATTATAGTTTAACCTCAGAGGGAAGCAAAAAACATTAGAATTTCAGTGTCACCCAAGAGTTTTCTATAGATTACATTGGTTAGAAGTTACATAAAGTCAGTGTAGTTAGTTACAACCACATGTCCCTTTCCCACCTTCATGGATATGTAGACAGACTTGCTTAAGATGCACTATCACCCTGGTTTTGCCTTGCTCACAAAAGCTTCCAAATACAGAATCAATGGATCCAGTCTTTATTCCTAGAGAAAACTACAAAGCAATTTATTCCATTCATTCAGCATATATTTATTGAGTGACAGCTTTGCTAGGGGGTTTAGACTCAATGTTGAGACAGATGAATTTAGTCTCTAAATTGTGCCTTACCAAGGTACAATCTTTAGAAAAAAGGAATATTCTATTTTGTTGAAATCTGATCTCAAATTCTACAAAGAAATGCTAGAAATTACTTAGACATACTGCTCTGGATTTTGTACTGATCAGTGCTGGCTCATATATCTCATCATTCATTGTTTATAAAGGCCCTGGGAGAGAGAGAACTAACTATATCCCAGCCCACCCTACCAAATAATATTGGAACTAATAACACTCTGGATGATATGAGTGGGTAGTGCCAGAAACTGTTATATAACCTTCTAAAAATTCTGCCTTAAGGTTGCAGTTAGAGTTGTCAAGTTTTAAATCCTCTCTCTTGTGTCTCTATATTTTCTATCTTTTGCCCTTTTGGGAAGGGATAGAGCATCCTACCCAGAAGTTAGTGACATCTTACCTAGAGGCAAGAGTCAGTCTTCCTGGAGCCAGTTGGAAAGTGGGGATTCCCAGGTCTTCCTATCTTGGCCCTCCGTGCCACATTCTACTCAGCCTTAATTCTGAGCTCCTACTACATGGAAGATATTAGAAGATATGGTGGCTGTGGAGATGAATATGGCATGGATATTGCTTTAAAAAATGTAGTCTGATATGGGAGATAGGATGTATATAGGAAGAGCTAAATTAAAAGCAAGAATAGGAAATTTCAGATGAGTGATGTTTGTGCAGGAAGAGGTAGCATGGAGAAATGGAAAGAGCAGTGACCTTATAGTTAGAAGTCCCAGGTTCAAAGCCTTGGTCTTATGTTCATGAGCAAATAAACCTTTTTTTTCCCTTGGCTGACTCATCTATAAAATGGGGATAATGATCCTCACCCTACCTAATTCTAAAGGTTATAGTAAGGGTCAAGTGAGATATTATAGTATGAGAAACTTTGGAAAACACAATTTAAAATACAAACACAGGCAGACAAGTGAAGAGTGGTCTTATCCAATTTTACAGATGAGGAAACATGCATAGAAAGATGAAAAAACTTACTGAAAGTCCTGTGTGCTTATGATGAAAAGAGCCACCTGTAGTTTAGACACAGAACAGAATGCCTATTTCCATTTTTCGTCTCCTTTATAGACCTCATCTGCTCCAAGACTGTAAAGTAGCCATTATGCTGTTGCCACCATATAAAGTATGTTTAGGTTTAGAATATGAGGAAGTTTAGGGGTCCATATTTTATCCTAAGGATATTGGTTATAGGGATATACTGTCACCTTATTCATTTACCTTGGCAAAGGTTTAACACAGCACTGTCTAATAGAAATAAAATATGAATTGCAAATATAAGCCTTGTATGAAATTTTAAATTTTCTAGTAGCCACAGTAAGAAAAAAGGAAACAGATGAAATTAATAATATATTTTGTTTAACACAATATTTATGAAATATTCTCATTCCATCATGTGATCAGTCTAAAAAAATCATTAAAGAGATATTTACATTCTTTTTTTCATACTAAATCTTTGAAGCTGATGAGTACTTTTCCTCCCAGCACATCTCAGCTTGTATTAGCCACATTTCAGGTGCTCAGTAGTCATATGGGGCTCGTGGCTACTCTATTGGACAATGTAGCTTTCCACAATCTTCTTTTCTCCCACCTTTCAGTGGCACCTTCATTCCTATTCTTACCTTCATTCTAACCTTCATTCCTATCTTCACTATTTTCTTTTAATAGGTCTGTTTATTTTCCCTTTCTTTGATCCTTAGAGAACCTAGGCTTCTTTTCTGTTTAAGTGCCAGATATCCTTCTTTGGTCAGATAAGAAAATTCTCTTCTAGCTACTATTTTAAATCAGCTTTGTTCCTTATACTATGCCTTTCCTTCTCTGCAAATATTCAGCTCTTTTGAACGAGTTTTCCATCTCATTTTGCTTCTGTGTCTATCTCTGTTACTAAATTTTGTACTCCTTAAGGACAAAGATAGTGCTTTGTTCATTTCTCTGATCTCAGCCCCGTAGTACAGTTTCTGGCCCTTAGCAGAAATTTGGCAAGTTTTTAATAATTGAACAAATAAACAAGCTTTTCCTGGATACCTCTCCAGCTCCTTTTTCCTCTTCTACAGCGATTTTTCTCTGTAGCGATACTTTTTATTACAGAGCTATGCTGTGGCACATAAAGGCCACCCTTGTTATTTGTGTGTTCTTTTGTTTAAATTTTTCTTTCAACGTTTTTTATTTATTTTTGGGACAGAGAGAGACAGAGCATGAACGGGGGAGGGGCAGAGAGAGAGGGAGACACAGAATCGGAAACAGGCTCCAGGCTCCGAGCCATCAGCCCAGAGCCTGACGTGGGGCTCGAACTCACGGACCGCGAGATCGTGACCTGGCTGAAGTCGGACGCTTAACCGACTGCGCCACCCAGGCGCCCCTGTTATTTGTGGTTTTAATTATTTGCAGGAAAACACATAGCCAGAATTTTAGACCGTATTCCACAGTTCTTTCCAGAAACCTTTTCTTTAGTTTCTTTTTAGGTTATATGATTTTACCTGTGTTGGGAAAGCCTATGGAGTCTATTAGGCTTGGCTCTTTAATTGCCTGCTTGATTCTTGACGTTTCTCCCAGGTTCATTTGCCTGTCCTTCTTGCCTTCATACTTTCTAATCTTCATACCTGCCTTTGTGCTCTGTCCAGACTTTCCTGTCACTGTGAGTATCTTACACAGTCTCAGCCCCAGTTGTCCTGAAGGTGGGTACTCCCTAACAGCAACTTAATGTGAAACCACACAGTCATAGAACCCTGAAGTTAGAAACAATGTTAGAGGTTCACGTCCAGAGGTCTTCCTACCTTAAAGTAGTTGAATTTTTTTTAAGCAAAGCTTTAGGCACAACCCTATATATAAAACTGGTGAAAATAAAGCTGCTTCAATGAAATAGGGTTAGAGGTTCCTAGAGCTAGTCAGGGACTAAACAGGACATGGTTTGAGAACCACTAATCTAGTTCTATTCCACAGTACAAATGGGTAAACAGAGGAGAAGCGAAACAACTTGCTTAATCTGCACAGAAAGCTAGTGACAGGATCTGGACTAGAACCCAGGTTTCTTTTCCAGGTCAGTGTGCTTTTAACCACAATTGAATGTTTGGAGTCTCATTTCCCAAGGGGAGAAAACAGTAACAATGAGTCTTTTATTTTACTCTGCTTGATGAGCTCTGACAGGGTCCACCTCTTCTTCCCTTCTACTAAGTCAGGTTGGCCCCTCTTGTTATTGTTTTTCTCTAGAACCCAGGCTGGGGCTTGCCTTAGCCTTTGTTCTGTTCCCAGTTTTTGTAGTGCCAAGAAGGATAGGGAGAGAGCGGATTCAGGCAGGTCATGGTGGAACAGATGTTTCCTGTCCCTTGGCTAGTCTGGCTGTGTCTTTCAGAGGCAGCCGAATGCCATGGCCAGGTGTGTCTTTCAGGGCCTTCCAAGCCCTTGGAGGTGGTAGGTGTTTGTAACCGCAATTTCCTCACTAGCTTCTGTTTTTCAAAGGCCTCTAGCCACTACCCGAGGGAATACATCTAAACCTCTACTTTGGGAGTCATCAATCATTCAAAGCTCTCTGGATCTGGCCATAATCTACCTCTGTATTCTTATTTTCCAGTGTCCCCTTCATGCATCCTATGTTTTCTCCCAGACCACTGTGTTTTCATCCCTTCCACCTCATCTTTACCTGTTAAAATATTATTCATCCCTCCAGATCAAGCTTAAATGCCACCTTCTTTAAGAAGCCTTTCTCAGTGTCCAACCTTATACAACCTCCCTCTGTTGTAGTTTTCTTTTTATAGCCTCATCTCCCATTATTCCCTGCCTCATACTTTATGCACAACAACTTTGTACATACATGTTATTTCTCACTTCCATGTCTTTGCTTATGCTGTGCATTTGCTTATAATTCCATGTCCTAATTTTTACTTCACTTTTGCCTGGCTAACTCCTATTTAAATTTCAGATGGGCACAGGCATCACTTTTTTCAGGATGGCTTCCCTGACCCTTTCACTCTGAGTTAGGCTATTCCCATAATAGAATATACCTACCTCTGTCTCTATACACTGTATTTTATCTATTTGTATCTAACTCCCACACTGGACAATGTTCCAAGAGAGATATCTGTGCCTTATATTTTCTATTGCTAGCATCTAGCAATATCTCACTAATAGTAGATGCCTAACAAATATTCATGGGATAGGTGAATAAATAATTTTATACTATTTTAATACTTTAATACTAGTATAATATCTACATTGAAAAAAGCCTGTCTACCACAAGACTACAAGTTCTGTAACAGCAGGGACAGGGTTTGAGTCTTACCTTTTTGTCCCTCATAGGGCCTTATTCATAATAGGTGTAAAGCTGGGGTTTTCCAGAGAAACAGAAGCAATAGGAGATATGTAGATACATAGATTTATTCTAAGGAATTGGCTCAAATGTAATTTAAGGAATTTTAAGGAACTCAGGCAAGAATCGATACTGCAGACTTAAGTCTGAAATCTGTTAAGAGAGGCCATTAGGCCATCAGGCAGGATTTCTACGTTAGTCTTGGGACAGAATTCCTTCTCTGAGAAACCTCAGTTTTTGCTTTTAAGACCTTTAACTGATTGGATGAGGCCCACACACAATTATCAAGGATAATCTCCTTTACCTAAAGTCAACCGATTGTGAATATTTATTAATCGTATCTACAAAATACCTTCACAACAACATCTAGACTAGCATTCAACCAAATAATGGGCACCTAGCCAAGGTGGAACATAAAACTTAATAATCACAATAAGTGACCAATAAATGTTTGCTGAATTGAAGCATGCTTTTGAGCTTCCTATCTGACGCTCAGAAAAAGAGAACAATCTTATTTCTGTGTCCAGCAATAATTTGAGCTCAATAACCTGAAAATCCTCTACCCACTAAACTCCTAACAGTTCTGAATGAAAAATAATAAATTCTTTAAAATACATAACTAAGTTTGCAAGAAAGTAAGGGACTCTTTGGAGGCCAAAAAGGAGACAGAATGTGTAGTAAGTCTATACGATGATGCATCAGGCCTCTTGGAATATCTGTCTTGGTAATCTTGGGACTTGGATTTTAATATGTATACAAGAACAGGAGATGAATCTTTATGAGACAGGCATTAAAGCTGAGACCTGCAAGTGAGTCTTACACCTTCAGTAAAATGGTGGATAGAAAACAAAATCTCATTGGGGTGCCTCGGTGGCTCAGTTGGTTAAGCGTCTGACTTTTGGTTTTGGCTCAAGTCATGATCTCATGGTTTGCGAGTTTGAGCCCCATGTCAGGGTCAGTGCTGACAGCACCGAGCCTGCTTGTGGTTCTCTCTATGCCCCTCTCCAGCTGCCTCTCTCTCTCTCAAAATAAATAATCTTAAAAGAAAAAAGAAAAAAAACCTCAGCAATATGTGGACACAACAAAGTTGTAATTCTCAGCCTATACTCTGGATAAAAAAAAAGTTTCTTTCTGAGAATTCAAAACCATAGGTCTATCTTAAATTGGGTGTGGAGTTTGGATTTATACTACCTGTGTAGTCTGATGTCCTACAAGTTGATTAATTAACAAAAAATATGCCCAACCAACAATACCCCAAGGTGCCTAGCAAAAGAAAACATGAACTTTTCTTAAGATGAAAAAGATCTAAAACTATAAGATGATAAAAAGATCTATAAAATTAATATACTTAAAATTATTAAGGATAAAAAAGAATTTAAAATATAAGGCATATATGACAAATAGAATTTTCAGAAATCAAAAAATATAGTAATCTAAAGTAAAAATATGTACTATTTAAATAGGAGATTAGATGCTGCTGAAGAAAAAATTGGTGAATTGGAAATTAAGGCAGAAATTACCCATGATACCCCTTAAAGAGTCAAAGAGAAGAAAAAAAATATGAAAACAAAGAGACAAGGAGGATAGAATGAGAAGATCCAATATATGTTTAATAGTTCTAGAAGGCAAGAATGGAGAAAATGGAAAGGGGCGATATGCAGAAGTAATGGTTGATATTTTTCCAAAATTGATGAGAAACCTCAATTAGGTCTTTGAATTCCAAAGGATAAATTAAAATAAAGTCACTTCTAGACATATTTTAGTGAAACTGTGCAACTACAAAGACAAAAATTAAATCTTAAGAGTAGCTAAAGACAAGAGATAACCTAGAAATCACAAATTAAAAACAGTGACAAAATAAACAAAGGAATGATCTCAAAAGCTGAGAGACACAAAACCCACTCAGTCTAGAATTTTCCACCTAGTTAAAACTTCATTCAAGAATAAGGGTAGGGGAAGCTGGGTGGCTCAGTTGGTTAAGTGTGTCTTTGGTTCACATCATGATCTCTCAGTCTGTGAGTTAGAGCCCCATGTTAGGCTCTGTGCTGACAGCTCAGAGCCTGGAGCCTGCTTCAGATTCTGTGTCTCTCTCTCTCTACTCCTTCTTGTTCATTCTCTCTCTCCCTCTCCCTCTCTCTCTCTCTCAAAAATAAATAAACATTAAAAAAAAGAATAAGGGTCAAGTGGAAATAATTTTAGACAGATAAAGACATCAAGTTTACATCTCAGAGATCATTTCTGAAAAGACTACTGAAAATGGATATTCTTCAGGAAGCAGAAAATTGAATCCAAAAGGAAGTAGTAACATGAAAATAGCAATAGGGAGCAGAGAAGTTGGTAAACATGTGAGTAAATCTAAAGCAAAACAAAACAAAACAAAACAACAGAAAAAGCTTAACTCTGGAATAACAACAAAAGCGATGACTAATTTAGGGAGTATAAAAAAAGGGATATTAAAATTTTGGGCAATAGTAGTAAGTGACATGGCAGGGGAATAAAGAGAAAAGTGGAGTGATCAGTCTTAAAGCACACTACAATTTGGGAGGACAATAGAGCTACTGATTAATTTTATACCTGAAAAGTAAAGTATGCATGTTAAAAGAAGAATTAAGAGTAACCACACAAATGAATACAAATAAAATGTATAATTGCCAGACTATTAAAGGGGAAAGATTTGCACCAGGGACCCCATACAAGAAAGATTAACTCTGCATACTTTGTAATAGCAAACATTCAGAATAACTTAAGTGTGCATCAGTGGGAGGAAAGTTAAATTTGATATATTCAAACAATGAAAATAAATGAATCAGTGTTTTATGCATTGCCACAAATACACATAAAAATTACAACATTGAGAGGAAAAAGGCAGCTTACAGGCAGATAAGTACAGAATAACACCACTTATATAAGCCCCAAAACAAGCAAAAGAGTACTACATATAGTTTATCAATACACACAGTAGTAAAATTGTATAAATATGTATATGGAAATAATAAACATTAATTCAGAATGGTTATCCCTGGGAAGAAGAGGTAGGGGAATAAAATTGAAGAGGAATGTGCAAGAAGTTTCAACAGTGAAACTTCTGTTTCTTTTTTTTTTTTCATCTGAAGAAAATGTAGAAAAATATTAAGATTTGACAAAGCTTAGTATTGGGGGATAAACAGGTATTTGTTATGTCATTCTTTAAATATTTCTATATACTAGGGCACCTGGGTGGCTCAGTTGGTTAAGCATCGCACTCTTGATTTTGGCTCAGGTCATAATCTCACAGTCATTAAATCATGAGATCGAGCCATATGTCGGTCTCTGCACTGGGCATGGAGCATGCTTAAGATTTTCTCTTTCAAACGGGAACCCTCTTGCACTGTTGGTAGGAATGCAAACTGGTGCAGCAGCTCTGGAAAACAGTGTGGGGGTTCCTCAAAAAATTAAAAATAGATCTACCCTATGACCCAGCAATAACACTGCTAGGAATTGACCCAAGGGATAGAGGAGTGCTGATGCATAGGGGCACTTGTGCCCCAATGTTTATAGAAGCACTTTCAACAATAGCCAAATTATGGAAAGAGCCTAAATGTCCATCAACTGATGAATGGATAAAGAAATTGTGGTTTATATACACAATGGAATACTATGGCAATGAGAAAGAATGAAATATGGCCTTTTGTAGCAACGTGGATGGAACTGGAGAGTGTTATGCTAAGTGAAATAAGTCATACAAAGACAGATACCATATGTTTCACTCTTATGGAGATCCTGAGAAACTTAACAAGACCATGGGGGAGGGGAAGAAAAAAAAAAGAGAGGGAGGGAGCCAAAGCATAAGAGACTCTTAAAAACGGAGAACAAACTGAGGGTTGATGGGGGGGTGGGAGAGAGGGGAGGGTGGGTGAGGGGTATTGAGGAGGGCACCTGTTGGGATGAGCACTGGGTGTTGTATGGAAACCAATTTGACACTAAATTTCATATTAAAAAAAAAAAGATTCTCTCTCTCCCTCTGCCCCTCCCCCACTTGTATGTGCACATGCATGTGATCTCTCAAATAAATAAACACATATTTCTGTATTCTTGAAATCTTTATTTAGACAATTAATGAACTTATATTTGGAGAAATGTGTATAGGTGTTTGAGGATTATAATTAGTTAAGTTTATTTTTTTCACAGTAAGGTCTGATATAAAGTGGTGGCAGAAATTTAAACAGACATCACTTCCAAAATCATGTTTTCTCTAAGTGGTAGTTTGACAAGAGAACAACACTGAATAAAATCTCAGATTTGTCCAACTTCCAATATTTGCTTCTTAACTCAGGTTTGATCTGACCAATCCAGAAGAATTTCATTAAGTTCTATTCATCATGCCCTAATAACATAAATTGGAGGAGGCTTTAGGCTGAGGCTATTTGAGAGAATAACGGTGGTGTAGCTTGAAGAAGTGAAGTCTTAAGGAGGCCCGTTCACTGTCCTGAAAGGCAGACACGTACAAGAAAGGAACAGACTGGTTTTATGTGGGCAAAGCCAAAACCAAATAGCAAACTTAAAGATGGCAGATTTTGGCTCAGTGTAAAAATCAACTATCTGAAAATGAAGACAAAAAGTAATAGTAATTTTTATTACTGAAAATATAACATTAATTTTACTGAAAAATAGTAATTTTTTGATGATCCCTTGTTATGAACATTGTAGACCAGATTTTACATTGGTATAAAAGTTGGATTTGATGACCTAGTTTTAAGCTTCCTACATATGAATGATAATTAAGTCTTTAATTTTTTTTTTTTTTTGAGAGAGAGAGAGAGAGAGCATGGATAAGCAGGGGAGGAGCAGAGGGAGAGAGAATCTTAAGCAGGCTCCGTGCCCAGTGTAGGGCTTGATCTCACAACTGTGAGATCATGGCCTGAGCTGAAATCAAAAATTGGGTGCTTAACCGAGACTGAGCCATCCAGGTGCCCCAGATTATTAAGTCTTTAAGCCGTTCGAGTGAACATAGTCACATAGCAGAAATTTTGACACAGAGGAAGACTACTCTTGGCCTCAGGATTTCAGCTCTATCTTAGGAAAATCCCCAACGTACAGAATCTGGAACCTGGGAAATAAACAACACTTACATGGAAATCTCCCTTCAAGAGAGTACTGTGAAGGTGACTGTTTCTTTATTCCCCAAATTCCAAATTATTGGATTCACAGGTCTTCAGAGGCCCCTCTCTTGGTCATTGGCAAACCAGGAAGCGAGGAACTGGCTTCATCCTACCTTTCAGCCTATTCCTACTGCCCTATCACTTCCTCTCTGAAATATGTGTATTCTATATTATACTGTAACTATACCACCACTTAGCAGGGTTTTGTGAATTACACTTTCATGCTGCAATACTTTTGTTTAAGCCACGTCTCTGCTTGAAATGGCCTTTCTGCATCACACATTGAAAATCCTACTACTTAACTCCTATACTGTAAGAACCTTAAAATGCCTTTAGAAACCATGTGATTAAATCTCCACATTTACATATAAAGAAAATGTAATTCAGGTGAATTTCTAAACTATGCAAAATTTCTTCCTTTCACCCTGTGATCAGAATTTATCACTCCTTTTTCTGTACTGTAGCACAAACAGAGAACCATGTAGAATGTTTGAGACCTTATCTGTTCTAAATTGACAGTATCTGTGAAGGTTAAGTATCTTGACTTTAAAAGAGCACAAGAGGGGCGCCTGGGTGGCGCAGTCGGTTAAGCGCCCGACTTCAGCCAGGTCACGATCTCACGGTCCGTGAGTTCGAGCCCCGCGTCAGGCTCTGGGCTGATGGCTCAGAGACTGGAGCCTGTTTCCGATTCTGTGTCTCCCTCTCTCTCTCTGTCCCTCCCCCGTTCATGCTTTGTCTCTCTCTGTCCCAAAAATAAAATAAACGTTAAAAGAGCACAAGGAATTTTTATTTTTAATTGTGATAAAATACACATAACATAAATTTACTATCTTAACCATTTTTAAGTGTACATTTAGTTCAGTAGCGTTAAGTATATTCACAGTGTTGTACAACCAATCTCCTTTCATCTTATAAAATTGAATCTCTATGTCCATCAAACAACAAATCCCCACAGAGCACAGATGTTTTATCATGTAAAGTGTGATAAAAGAAATAAAGGAATTTTTAAAGTTTATCTGTCTTAACTAAAAAGAAACTGAAATCTTTAAGAGCTGGAAAATTATGTAGAAGCCTGATGAACAAAAGATACTTCTCTTAAAATCTGCTCTGGGAAAAATGAAGAGAATTAATGGTTATAATGGTTGATTATTACAGAAAAGTTACCAAATTGTATCTAAAGGTGTTGGTTGTCTTTACTGTCTTGTATAAGTATCTATTTTTAAAGCTATACTTTTATTACAGAAATCATACTTGAGGGGCGCTGGGTGGCTCAGTCAGTTAAGTGTCTAACCCTTGATTTTAGGTCATGATCTCACCATTTATGAGATTGAGCTCCACATCAGGCTCTGCACTGACAGTGCATAGCCTACTTGGGATTCTCTTTACCCCTCTCTCTCTGCCTCTATCACACTCCCTCTCCCTCTTTATCAAAATAAGTAAATAAACATTTTTAAAAAACACAAAAATCATACTTGCTAGGAAATCATTTTAAAAAAAGATTTTTTATTATGTTTATTTATTTTGAGAGAGAAAGAGAGAGAGAGAGAGAGACAGAGAGAGAGACAGAGAGAGAGACAGAACATTAGCAGAGGAGGAACAGAGAGAGGGAGACACAGAATCTGAAGCAGGCTCCAGGCTCTGAACTGTCAGCCCAGAGCCTGACGTAGGGCTCAAACCCACGAATCATGAGATCATGATCTGAGCCAAAGTCAAATGCTCAACCAACTGAGCCAGCCAGACACCCCTCTAGGAAACCATTTTTAAATAAGAATATAAATTATTACACTCAATTGTTATTATTACAAACTTTTATTTAATCAAAAGTAAAAAATTTTAAAGCATGCATAAAAGTGAGTATCTTAGAAAAATGTTAGTAAATTGTGAGATTTTCAAAAATGAATACTCTTTAAAAATTGTTTTTGAATAATTTCACATTTCAGAAATAGTGTGAAGTGGTTAATAAGATCTGCTTTGGAATCATGACCACAAACCCTGAATCCATCACTCAATAGTTACATGACTTGAACAAATTAATTAATCTCTCTGTGTCTTAGTTATCTGTTGGATTAGGAGATGATCTTGTCTACCTTATATGACATAAGGATTAATTGAATAAGATGTGTAAATTCAGCATAGTAACTAGTGCTTACTGTAGTTAATAAATATTAGCTATTATTAATTTTACTGTAGTTGATATAATTCTGGTACTTGGACTCTCTGATAAATAATCTGCTCAATTGCTGTTAACACTAATTTATTCTTTGTGCTGGAACTGTGTGAGGTCTATAGTCTTTCCTTAACCTACCCCCTACCCAGTGCTTTGCATATTGTTGGACAAATAGTAGGTACCTAATCTAAAAAATCTTTGTTGAATGAATGATGAAAATGTTTTTAAAGTTTTATGGAACATATTTCATTATAATAGCACTGAATAACAAACTCCTTTTCAAAGGAATATATCTAACACTAAAAAATGAACTGGGTTTTCAATCAGTTTGGGTTGATTTTTAAAACTAGTCTTTTGGGCTTGTTATATGTGAAGAGCATTTCAGTGAATCATGAGAGATGGCTGAAATGATGGACAAATTCACTGAGGAGAAGAGAGCCAGAATACCACCATATATCTTTGCATTTCTATACTAAGGCATGAACGTCTTTCCAGATTCATTGCTTACTAAACTTGGTGTAATGAGAAGAGCATTGGATTGAGAAAAGATGAGCTTTCCCACAGGGTTCTTGTGAGCACTGGTGGTATAGTAGTGAGCAAAGCTGCTTTCCACAGGATTCCCACTGCATGACCTTGGATGACCATTTTTCCTCTTTAAGTGTCCGTTTCTTTGCCTGTGAAAATGAGAGAAAACCAGGGCTCCTGGTGGCCCAGTCGGTTAAGCATCCAACTGGATTTTGCCTCAGGTCATGATCTCATGGTTCATGAGTTCAAGCCTCACGTGGGGCTCCATGCTGACAGTGTGGAGCCTGCTTGAGATTCTCTCTCTCTCCCCTTCTTTCTCTGCCCCTACCCCCACTCACACACGCACACATGCGCGCGCTCTCTCTCTGTCTCTCAAATAAATAAAAAACCTAAAAAATGAGAGTATACCATCTAAGGTCCGTTTTTTCCATTCAGAATATGTGTGGTTCCATTTTGCTAAACTTCGGTGCATCTGGGAACATGTGGCATGTCTCTTCCAGGACAGTGCCAGTTATTCTCCCACCCTGCCAAAATTCAGTTGTTAGTGCCTATTCTGTGAGTAATATCTCCCCCTGAATTGGTGCCAGTTGGAAAATTGTAGAATGGAATGTGCCACCTGGGTTTGGATTTGGAAATCCAAAGTATTGTTGCCTTGAGGTACAAGGATGTTTCTACTGAGCCATGGTGGTGAGTAGGCTGGTAACAACCATTTTCTCTTGGACCAGGAAATGAGGGTCAAATCTCCTTTGCTAATGATAGCAGAATGAAGAGAGCACTCTTATTTCCTTCCAACAATTTGCTATGTGAACTGTGATGCAATCATCACAAACAGAATCAAAGTATCAGTAAAGTGATAAAAATAAATAAAACTTATCTAATGCTTTTGTAATGCAGAGCTGTTTATATTCTTTATCATACTTGATCTCACAAGCATCTTGAATGGAATTCAAGCCCTCCGTTTCCACATCCTATAATGTCACTTACAGATCTCTGTTCAATTACAGTGTTCCTTGATTTGGGGAGAGTTGCCTTTCTTGCTCTAGAGGGGCAACATGGTGGAATGGAAAGGGAATATGGTCTACCTCTAACTAAGTGTTAGACCTTGAATTAGTCAAGTATTACCCCTTTCTGGGACTCTGTTTCTTCATAAATAAAAAGCCTCTAAGCGAAAATTTCCCTCTCAGAAGGCTGAGGAAGTATGTTATTAAAGTCTCACATGTCAGTAAAGTCTTATAACAGTTTAATAACTAGTATGCTGACATGTACCTAGAATAGAACAATAAGACAGAGGATGGTCTCATCAAATATTAGAGTAAATGACCATATTTCTGTCTTTAATTGTAAATACCTGATCAACATTCAAACAAAGAATCCATTTGGTTGAAATGCTCTGCATTTCAAAGGACTCACACAAGCACATTGTTTAATCCAGGGATTTTTACGTAGAAAGGGGAAGAGAGGTACCTAAAATGTGTGGCTGAGTGCTGTGCTAGATACTGTACATACTTATATTTGTTCAGCAAATATTATTGGGCACCTAATATGTACCAGACATTATAGTAGAGCTGACATGGGATTGATATAGCAGTTACTATGACAGCTAGGGCCCTGTTATCGTGGAACTTACATTTTGATTGGGGAGATAGATAATAGTCAAAGAAAATTTTTAAATGAATATAATGTCTTTGAAGATAATAGAATGACTGGGAGGGGAGGGGACTACCTTAGCTCAGGTAGTCTGGAAAAACATAACAAGGTAATGTATAAACTGAGACTCAAATAGTAAGAAGCAGCAGAACGTTCAAAGGTCTAGGGGAAGGATATATCCTGCAGCAAGTGCAAAGCCCAAGAGAGGTGAGGTGGTAAGTGTAGCTCATTTGAGGAATACATTAAAATAATTTAAATCTAACAAATTTTAGAAATAGGTATTATCTTTATCCTATAGATAAAGATACAGAGAAATAAAGGTAGTAAATTTCAGGTAGTAAATTGAGGATCTGAGACTTAAACCCAAGTTAATCTGGTTCCACTCAGCAATTGATTGAAATGCAAAATTTCTGAGTTGGCTTGAATAAGTTGTTTCTTTGTGACCCAGTGGGAAAGGTACTCTTTCTTCATTTTGATTCAGGGTGTATATACCTCAACTAAAAGATGTAAATGGCTATTTGCTTTTGGCATTGGATGAACATATAGCACTGTGTATTCTTGTATGATACTATTTTATGTATTGTGGTTCCTCATTCCTCGAGTCTCAGATGGGTGGGTGTCCTCTGTCAGGAATCAAGCAACAGGTCTTTATTAAGGATTTTGTTATGGGGCTGAATGTTCATGTGTCCTGTTCCCCCCCACCTCCACCCACCAATCCACCCGCTGCCAAATTCATGTGTTGAAGTTCTAACTCCCAATGTGATGGTATTTGGAGGTGGGGCCTTTGGGAGGTAGTTAGGTCTGGATGAGGTCATGAGGGTGGAGCCCCATGATAGAATTAGTGTTTTTATAAAAAGAAAACAGAGAGCTCTTTCTCTCTCTCTCTACCATGTGAGAACACAGCAAGAAGGTGGGTCTTTCCAAGCCAGGAAGAGGATCTTACTGAGTAGACTGGCACCTTGATCTAGACTTCCCAGCCTCTAGAACTGTGAGAAATAAATGTGTATTGTTTAAGCACCCAGTCTATGGTATTTTACTATAGCAGTCCGAGGAGATAGATATCTGTATCTATACATCTTTGTCTATGTTATACATAGATAACATAAGTAAATAATACATAGATAATAGATGATATATATTATTTCTCTATATATTTATCTGTAGGTCAGTAGAGAGAGGTAGATAGGTAGGTAGGTAGGTAGATAGACATAGACATAGATAGATTAGATGGATGGATAGATAGATAGATAGATAGATAGATAGATAGATAGGGAAAGAGAAGGAGATTTATTGTAAAGAATTGGCTCACACAGTTATGGAGACTGAGAAGTTCCAAGATCTGTGGGCAAACTGGAGACCCAGGAGAGCTGATGGAATAGTTCCAAGTCTGAAGACCTAAGCACCGGGAAAGTTGTTGTAAATTTCAGTCTGAGTCCAAAGGCAGGCGAAGACTGAGACCTAGCTCAAAGACAGTCAGAGAGAGAGTGAATTCTTCCTTACTCCATCTTTTTGTTCTCTTCAGGCCTTCAATAGATTGGATGAGGTGCACTTACATTGGGGAGGGCAATCTGCTTTACTCAGTTCTAACTCAAATGTTAATGTCATCCAGAAACACCCTCACCAGAATAATGATTAGGCAAATATCTGGACCCCTGTGGCCTTGTCAAGTTGCAACATAAAATTAACTCTCCCCGTTTTGCTTTATTTAAGGCAGTGGTGAGTGTGAGGGTGTGTGTGTGAGGCAGTAGGAAGGAAATATAAGACAGTCTGCACCCTCAGAAGGCTCTGATACAGTAGGAAGAGGCACACATAAATGAAAAATCAGTGGGTTATACTAAACTGTGTCTCTCTAAAGTGACAAGGGAATGGGTTTCAGACTAAACTTTCAAAGGAAAGGAAAACCACTATCAGAGGGAAGGACAGGAAAGGTTTCATAAAGGAGGAGGAACTTGTTTTGGACCTTGAAGAATGAGAAGAGGTGATTTCCTTCCTTTTTTTTAACATTAATTTTCAAATGGTCTTTAATAAGTTTTAGGATACATGCAAAGATAATTCATAAAATTTGTACCAGAAAAGAAAATATAAGACTCTCCATCCAATTTTGTTGAGGCTACAATAGCCTTAACAATAATTTGGATAAGAGCAAAGAGAAAAGGACTTATATCCCATTCCACCTACAAATTTAGATGCAGTCATTCTTTGTAACATGTTATTAATAGAATCTGATTAGGTATCAAAAAGAACATTGTATAATAAGGTAAGACTTGTTCCTGGATCCAAAAGCTGGAAGAAAAGTACAAAGTCTATGATTGCTTCACAGGTGAATTCTCTTAAACATTTATGGTAGAGAATACAAGTTCCACAAACATTCTTACTCCCAGCTCATTCTGTGAAGCCAGCATTATTACTCTGACATCAAACAAGACAAAAACACCACAAAAAAAGAAAACTCACAAACCAAAATCCCCAATAAATATAGATTCAACAATTCCTAAATAACATTTTAGTGATAGCACTTTAGCATTTTAGATGATCCCATGATATATAAAAAGGATCATGCTTTGGGGCACCTGGATGGCTCAATTAACCTGGATGGTTAACGTCCAGCTGCAGCTCAGGTCATGATCTTAAGGTTTGAGAGTTCGAGCCCCACATCGGGCTCTCTGCTGTCAGCGCAGAGCCGGCTTCAGATCTTTGGCTCCCTCTCTCTCTGCCCCTCCCCTACTTGTACTTGTGCTCTCTCTCTCAAAAATAAATGAACATTTTTTAAAAAGAAAACAAAGGATTATGCATGATGACCCAATGGGGTTCATCCCAGGGACTCAAAATTCATATAACATTTCGATATCAATCAATGTAATTCACCACAGCAGCAAATATAATAAGAAAAACAATAAGATCTCAATAGATGCATAAAAATCCTTTGAGATTACCTTTTGTGGTGTGTGTATGTGTTAAGAACATAGTAAATTTTGTGGTGAGAACTCTCAGAAAATTTCAAGAATACAATACAGAATTGTTACCTGATGTACTTTAGATCCTCAAAACTCATTCATCTTGCCTAACTGAAACTTTGGAATCTTTGACCAACATCTAATTGCTGCCTCCCCAGCCCCTGACAACCACCATTCTACTCTCTGCTTCTAAGTTTGACTATTTTATATTCTACATGTAAGTGGCTTATGCAGTATTTATCTGTACCTGGCTTATTTTACTTGGCATAATGTCCTCCAGGTTCATCCATGTCATTGCAAATGACAGAGCTACCTTTTTAAAGGCTGAATAATATTCCATTATACATATACATCACACTTTCTTTATCCATTTGCCCATCACTAGACATTTAGGTTGTTTCCACATCTTGGCTATTGTGCGAAAGAGGTGGTTTCTAAGCAGACCAAAGCACAGAGGCAGTAGTTTGATGAGAGGTAGCTGGGAAACAGCATCTGCGTGGTAGATTGATGTAATAGTACCATTCAGTGTCTGAATGGTGGTAGGACAGGGCTCCTACATATGCTGGTGCAGGTTTTTCACCATACAAGTGCATTTGAGTGTGGAGACTAGTGAGGGATGAAACTCAGCCCCACCTTCTTTTTGCCAGTCCAGGGTACCTGGGTACAGGAATGTGTCCACCTGGAGTAAAGGGTGCTTTTTTTCTAATTCACACAACAACTCTGCAGCTGTCTTGCAGGAGGGAAATGGTAGGAGATAAATTTGAAATAGAAGGATGGGGCCAGATTATACAGAATGTTCCTTTATATCTTGACTGCTATAAATGGATGGAAACGTGCAGCTTTGATGGTAATGGTGGGTATGATTTGTGACCCTCCACTGGAGTTAAACCTAGGGCTTTGCCAGGGCTAGGAACCATGTTTATCTAGCATAAAATAAATCTGTATCTTTTGAAAATTATATTTGCTTGATGTTTCTCTAAAGCAAACTTCATAACTGACCCATTTTGCTCCAAAATCAAATCAGCCTGATTTAATTTTATAAGCCAGTCATGGAAAGAGAATTTGTCCCATGACTCCAAAGCATTCTGTTCTGTAGCTCCACTATAATTATAGACAAATGCATCTAATCTTCCCATCATGTGTTCTGAATTACAGGATTCTTTTTTTTCTTCTGTATTCGATAATCTTATCTTGTTATACTGCATCATTTAATTATTCCCCAAAATAGAGATCTTCAGAAAATCTGCTCAGAAAAAGTGATTTAGTGTTCCTAACTGAAGTCAAACTGGGGTGTTTACTTAGAAATTAGTCATTTTCAGAGCTTTGAGTTTTTGCTGTTTTTCTTAAGGGGTCTCATCTGCCATCTAAGGCTATTGAAGTTGTCCCACAGACAACTTAAGCGAATATATAAATTCCAGAGACATGGACTCTGTAGGTATCTTCAGAGACCGACAAGCCCAGGACTCTTTCACAATGAGCAAATGTGCCAAATAGTAGGACAGGTATTGGGAATACAAAAATGAATAGAGCACAGTCCCCATCTGAGAAACTAAACAGTCTCTAAATTTGATCATCAGAGGTCCTGAAATTTAATTTTACCAGCTCTGCCACCTACTAACTACTACCTTTAACCAAGTCACTTAATTTATCTGAGCCTCATTTTCCTATAAAACCTGTAACATTGCGATGACATTCCTGTAAGGCATGAAGTATCATGAGATTAATTGGTTATCTGGGATGAATGACGTATGTAGTCATTCAGTGTTCTCTTTCCCTCCTTCATATTACTTCTGTCCTCTTTGGATCTTTACCTTTACAGACTGAAGATTTTATTGAAGTCTTTCCTAACATCAGAGCCTTTACATTTTGTTCTTTTTTCCCTGAGCCATTTCTACTTTCATTATGTTATTTGTTTTTAGACAAGTGGACCTAATATGCTGAGTCAAAAATATGGACATCCTATAGTTTGTACAAGATGAGGTCAGAGTGTAAGAAACTCTTTATTACTTTAAAAAAAACTTTTTAAATGTTTATTCATTTTTGAAAGAGAGAGAGACAGAAACAGACAGAGCATGAGCAGGGGAGGGGCAGAGAGAGAGACGCGGAATCCGAAGCAGGCTCCAGGGTCCGAGCTATCAGCACAGAGCCTGACATGGGGCTCAAACTCATGGACTGTGAGATCATAGCCTGAGCCGAAGTCCGATGCTCAACTGACTGAGCCACCCAGGAGCCCCTGTAAGAAACTCTTTGTATTGGGTTTCCAGTAAACTTTCTGATGATACCCAACATTTTAAAATCTTTCACTCTTGTTCTTTTTGTGTTTTGTCTGTGACATTGTACAGGACTGATGTCTTTTTTTTTCCTCCCCTGTCATTTCAGGTTCCTTTACTGGATTGTAGTTGAACACTCATGATCCTGTGATAAGATCATTTCCCCTGAATGTGTTTTCTTACACTTAGTCACATTAAAACTCCTCTGCCACTTTTCTGCCCACGTCCACATCTTCTTTCAGTTTATCCCTAATCAGCTTGGCATTTTAATCCCTGGAAGAGCTGAATGCCATCTGCAACTTGGCAATTTCCCCTTGTACTCTCTTCCAGATCATTTATATGAATGTTAACTAAGACACCATGCAACTTGCTTTCTATGTAAGAAGTGCCTTGTTGCAGAGCATTTGATAGAACAATTTAATCACTGAATTAATAACATCAAGGACTAGCCACAGAACTTTTTATCCGGAAAAGTGTTCACTCATTCCTGTTGTTTGCTTCTCATTCCTAAACCAATTATCTGTAACAGACATTTCTCCACATATGGGGTTTTATGGTTTGTGAATTAGAAAACAAGTCCAAATTTGAGTTAAGAACCCTTTACCAATATTAAGACCCTGACTATTTTAGGTCTGATTTATGTCTCTGTTCCAGAACATCTTTAGTAGGAATCATATACCACTTTCTATCATTTCATTAAATCCTCTTAGCTAATATCTTCTTAAATATCTTCTTAAATAACTGTCATTTTCCAGGCAGGTGCTAGGTTTCTAGGCCTAATCAATTAAGTTATCAATTGAGTTGCCAGATGAATGCTGTGCAGTAGCTATCGGTTTGGTTGTGTACTGGTAAGATAGCAAGTCCTGAAATCTACTTACTGCACCAGCTTCCCAGATGATCTCAAGCCCTGGTTTGTTCCCTCCAGTCTCTCCCACATTCCAGATAAGTGGTTTCTCAGATCTTAGGCACAACTGATCATGTCACCTCCTTGCTTAACATCTTTGACAGTATTTTTAAATTTTTCTAATGTTTATTTATTTTTGAGGGAGAGAAAGAAACAGAGCACAAGCAGGAGAGGGGCAGAGAGAGGGAGACACAGAATCTGAAGTAGGCTCCTGGCTCTGAGCTGTCAGCACAGAGCACAATGCGGGGCTTGAACTCACTAACTACAAGATCATGACCTGAGTTGAAGTTGGATGCTTAACCGACTGGGCCACCCAGGCACCCCTCTTTGACAGTATTTTTGGAGACAATTGGGAAAGTTTTAAAGATGTTAAAATTTATTTTAACAGTAAAGATGTTAAAAATTATTAATTATTAATACTAAATTAAGTGTTAAAAAGTCATTACCCAGGATAGCCAAACTCATAGACAGAAAGTAGATTATCAGGGATGAGATGGGGATGGGATATGGGCAGTTATTGTTTCATGGCTCCAGTTTCTATTTGGAATGGCGAAAATTTTTGGAAATAGTGATGATGACTGCACGTTGTGAATGTATTTAACACCACTGAATTTTAGACTTAAAAATGTTTAAATGGCAAATTTTGTTATGTATATTTTGCTACAATAAAAAATGCATCATCGCCAGAGATAGTATTTAAAGTGTTATAGAAGAAATGGTATGAAATTTTGGATTTGTTTTAAAACACTCAAACAATAGTCTCAACAGTGAGGGTGATAGTTGAAAATGATGGGCAAAATATTGATAACTGATGAGGGTAGTTTTTTCACAATAAAAAGTTTTAAAAACTTTTGTAAACTAGCCATTAAGTCCCAACTATTCAGCCTGACATCTGAACCCTTTGCCGGTTAGATGCTTCCCTTTCTCTATACCTGCAGCTCTCACTGCTCAGCTTACAGTGTCCTTCCCTGCAGTCAGGGGGTCCACCACAGTGTTCTGTGCTTACGTAGCTTCTGTGCCTTTATACTCAGCCATTCAATTCTGCTTCCTTCTTCTTATGTGGCAAATTCCTACTCATTCTTTAAGACTTTAAGATTCCCTTTCTAGAGCCCTCCTAGACTTCTCCAGGCAAAGAGAATTCCCTCCTTTGAGTTCCTAACATGCCTTGTTTATACTCCTGCTATAGCTTATACCCTAAATTTATATTTATACCTTTTATTTATGCTTCTGTTCTCCACTAATCTGTAAGCTTCGTAAAGGTAGAGGGAACTTGCTTTTCACTACATGTTTCTGAGTTATATGAAACTTCTGTTGTTTTAGTTGTGCACTTCAAGTATTTTTTTAAAGAAAGATTGAAAGGTGGGAATGTGAATACTGGTTATAAATCTTAAGAGTTGAAAAGGAACTTAGTAATTGCCTGTATTGGTAATGGCCATCATTCTCCTTTTCTAGACTGTGCTTTCTCTACTTGGCAACTGCTGATGCATTTTTACAGTTCCAGCACCTACTATTGGGTACTCAGTAAATTGTTGTTGAATTTATTGACAAATTGTAGACTTTCTTTCTAGAGATTGCAAAAAGCCAGATATGTAGCTTGGGGTATATGGACACACACTTTCTAGAAGAAAGTGAATTTTCAGGCATGGTTTGTCAAGGCAGCAAATGAGCACCTGGAGGGATATTCCTGGGCTAGTGGGGTTGGTGGCAGTACACATCTTGCCAGTGGGTGGCGGCAGGACCTCATAAACCCTCTGCAAGACTAGCAGGCCTAATTTTACCCTTTGAGTGTAGGGTGGGAAATAGGAATCCTCTAATATTTCCAGTTTACTTTCTAACTTCTTCATGCCTAGAGATGCTTGGCTGAAAGAACAAGGCCAGTGAGACAGTGAGTGCCAGAAACTAAGCACCTTGTTAAAGATAAGTGTCCACACCAGTGCCAGGTATTTACTAAGTGCTAGACTGGTTCCAGAGCTCTAAGAATGCTTGTTAGTGCTTTCATATTCTAGATTGGGGTTTTGATCCCTATATAAACCTCAGGTACCTAGGGAAGATTTACACTTAAGGCTGTTTTTAGGCCCTTTAGTTCCAGTGTGGTTGGAGATTGAGAACAGATTTTCATGTGGGGAAGAAAGAATAGACGCGCACGTGCCCTCAGATACACAATGCAGGAAGAAAGGAGGAACTTGGGCCTGCAGTGACAGGCTCTGTTCAGTCAATCCTGAAGGTGGCCCCTTCTGGTTTTCTCCATTTGTCTGGCCAAAACCATCACTCCTAATATTAACATAACATTAACTCCAGTTAATAAGCAAGCCCTGATTATGAACCTAGGTAAGTACATAGCTCAGTGAAGGAGTTGGAAATTTATGGACACAATGATTATGTTTGTACAGGCCTTAGCTCAGAGCATATAAGCAGACAACAGCACATAATCATTATTAAAATGCCAAAATGTTCTGGAAAATCCAGGGCTCACTTGTGGGTGGTCCTTGCACCAAGCATTATTACATAATCCAGTTGTCTAAGGCTCAGGGTGGGAGAGGGATATCCCAGATTATTAGACAACTGAGTTTGAAAGGTGGTATCAGATGATGATGCTGTGAGCCAAATATCATAAGCAGACAATAAATGGGATGAAAGTTCAGAGGAGGAAGAGGCCATGTTGGCTGTGGTAATAATAAAACAGCAGTAATACCTGGTACATAAATATTTGTTGCATTTTGCTAACAGTAGTTTGTATTTACATAGCATTTCAGAGTTTCCAAAACACTTTCATGTCCGTTATTCTCATCTGGCTTTATTAAGTCTTCACAATGACCTGTGAGTAAGGTATTAATAAATGAGGTAAAATATATAAAATAAAATACTTAGAATAGTGGCTAGCACATAGTGTATGCTTGCTATGAGAATTACAATTATTATCAGCCCTGTTTTATATATGAGGAAACTAAGGCTCAGAGAGGCAACTATTGTCAAGTCAGACTCCTGAAAAGTGGTAGAACTAGGCCTGAACCCAACAAAACTGGCTTCTATTTCTAGACCTTTCTCCATTCTATTTCGAGACCTTTCTCCATTATCCCATGCATAAAACAGGGAGAATTTAAGTTGGGCTTGCATAGGTTGGGCCAACAAGTTTTGAGGCGGCCTTAGCAGAGAAGTGTTTTGAAATTGTGTTCCTCAGCCTCATAAGCCCTAGTTGAATAGGAATTGGTGAGATTGGTGAATGTGTTCATTGCCTTGAGTAAGAAGAGTTAAATCTAGAAGGCTCTACTCATTTTAGCAATAAGGGAAGATGGTTCATTGCCTGGCCCATCAAGGAAGCTGCAAGCCATTAAACTCACATAGATCCTCAGCTGCTAGGCTTGTTAAGAAAATGTACAATAGGGGGAAATTGACAACACAGGCACCATAGATATTTTTAG
Source organism: Prionailurus viverrinus (assembly GCF_022837055.1). Classification (NCBI taxonomy): domain Eukaryota; kingdom Metazoa; phylum Chordata; class Mammalia; order Carnivora; family Felidae; genus Prionailurus; species Prionailurus viverrinus. The sequence continues at coordinate 52,844,528 of NC_062562.1, forward strand.
TCTGTGCTTCAAGGATGTACATCTTGGGTTCTGTTTAGGGTTGAGAACAAGGAGGTGAATTTGGGTTGATTTGACAAGATTGCCAGTCAGAAAGTCCTTCTCTGTGCCCTGTTTATGCAAGAGGCTATGAGGTTAGGGAGGGAGGAAGGGAACTAAGGGAGGTGAAGTAACTTTCCCAAACTTTCAAACACTGAGGAGAGTGGTGTATTTTTCTTGGGGCATCAGGGGAGGGTGGGGAGGACAGTGTGACAATGTCAGTAAAAACTATAACTCTGTATGTTCCTTGCACCAGCAGTTCTGCAATAAATTGTTTACCCTTCTAATGTACAACATGGTGACTATAGTTAATAAAATTGTATAGTGTACTTGAAATTTTCTAAGAGATTAAATCTTAAGTGTCCTCACCACACACACAAAATGGTAACTGTGTGAGGTGATAGACATGTAATGTGGTAATCCCAATTCACAAAGTATGGGTATATTAAATCATGATATACACTAAATGTATACAATTTTATTTGTCAATTCTACCTCAGTACAGCTAGGAAAAATAAGTTCTTTATCCTATGGATAGATTCTCTCTTTTTTTTTAATGTTTACTTATTTATTTTGAGACAGAGCAAGGGAAGGGGAGAGAAAGAATTCCAAGCAGGCTCTGCACTGTCAGCACAGAGCCTGAGGCAGAGCTCAATCTCAGGAACCCATGAGACCATGACCTGAGCCAAAATCAAGAGGCAAATGCTTAACCAGCTGAGCCACCCAGGTGCCCCTCTATGGATATATTCTTAAATGTTAGCCATTATAGCACTGTTTATAATGTCAAAAATAACCCCAAACTGAAAATCTAAACACTCACCAATATATATTGGTGATATTACTGTATGACTTTCAAATAGAATTTCTTGCAACTATTAGAAAGAGGTCCATCAGTATGTGCTGAAAGCATATCACTAAGATGTTTTATCAAGTGCAATAAAAATCAAGATCCAAAAAAGAAGAGTTTATGTAGCATGATACTATATGTATGTATGAAGCATATATGTATGCAAATAACATACACACATTTTCCCCACACTGGAAGGATATGCTTGCAACTGGTAATGAGGATTATGTGTGATGAAAAAGGAATGGGAAAGGAGAAACTTATTTTTTATCTTATTCTTTCATGTGCTTTTGAAGGTAGATTTTGGTTGATTTCACCACATGACATACCTTTTTTGTTGTTGTTTAATTTAAGCCACTTGCCTAAGGTCACAGAGCCAGGAAAGGTTAAGGCTAGGATTTCAGAGCATTGTGATTCACAGCTTCTCTGGATTCTAACACGCTGACTCCTAACAGTGCTCTCTTAATATCAGCAGGTACTTCTGTCACTTCTGTCACTTGCTTGTAAGTTACAAGCAAGATTCTTCATAAAAATATCTGGAACCAAAATTTCCAAGGGCCAGAGCTGGGAGAATGTGCTCATTCTCCAGAAAACGTCTCTGCCCCATCCACTTGCTATCTCAGCTTCTTTTTTATAAGATTGGCTCAGCCAAGAGAGGTCAGTGACCCAGAGCCAGGAAACACAGACCAAGATTTTCAACAGGACAAATTACCTTAAGGAAAAAGCATTAAGATCATTGGAGAGGTGGGGCTGGGGAGAAGGCATGAAAACAGTATCGTTAGCTGACTTGGTCACTGGGCAGGTGCAGGAAGTGGCAGATAAACCCAGCCAGAATCTATAAATATACTTCAGTATCAGTGTTTAAAACTCACAAAATAAGCAAGTGCAAGTGAATTAAAATACTTGGTGACACGTAAGCACCTAGATGTAAACTCTTAGTTCTAGGCTTAACCCCTATGAACTTTTCTGTGGTTTGGGCATATTATTTAACTGCTCTGGGTTTCAATTTCCCCATCAGTCAGATGGACAGCACTATCTGCCCTGGCTGCCTCACCAAGTTGTAAGGGACAAATAAGGCAAGGAATGTGCTTTGAAAGTGCAAGGTATCATACTGAATGAGAGGTTATTGTTAATGGATCTGAGACTTACCTCACAGAACAAGAGCTATTTTGAGACAGGAAGATAGAAGGAAGCATCAGAAAAGCATTGCTGATAACAAGGTAGACACACCTCATCAACACAAGAAAGGAACCTCTAGGGTCATTTACTCCATTTCTCCTTTTTATAGTCATGGAAAAGATCTCCAGAGTCAAAAATCTACAGAGCAGTGATAGTGCCACTATAGACTATCATTTAAATTCATAAATAAGATGGAACTGTAGCCAAGGAGACAGGATAGGGTACAGGCCCCTTGCTGGAGGGGCTTACAGACCTATGGATGTTGAACAGGGTTCTGTAAGCAAGCTGATGAAGCTCACTAAGGTATTGGAACAAAGGTTGGGGGGATAGGCTTCAGTGATCCAGCTCCAGGATGGCTGAGTACCTCTGGGGAGCAATTTAAGGGTGGCCAGGGACTTAGGACAAATGATAACTTCCTAGAACGGACTGTTCCAGAATCCAGAGAGGAAAGGAAATATCTTGGCCTCATCCCGGGTAGTTCACAGGAACCAGGGTAGGAAGTATTTGTAGTGGAAATAGTGCTCACAACATCAAGTCCTTTTGAGCGGAAGAAGGAAAATAGGGAAAAACATGCAATGTAGCACAAATGACGAGTCAGTTTTTGTAATGGTGGGAGTGAAGATGGAGAGAATGAATCAGCAGAGGGAGACAGTACTATACAGTCCCAAGGGCACTGAACCCACACGTGGGTGTGAATACTGACTGGCTCTGTCACTAACTTGCCATGTGACCTTGAATATGCCATTTTCATCCTCTGAGTCTTGGTTTCCTCATCTCATAAGTTGTTATGAGGATTAAGAGAGATCTTCTTGAAAGCAACATACATACAATTCCTGGAATATGATGTCCAATAAATGTTAATTTATCCCTTTATTTTGGAGAGGGACTTCTAGAAACCCACCAGTGAAATATGCTAATTTGAAATTTCAAGCACTGGGAAAGTGGGACCAACCCAGCTAACAGGTATAGTGTGGAAAGGCCCTTTTCCCATATGGAGAAGTAGCCTAAATGGACAGATAAGAAAATCTTATGGGGGTGAGGATGGGGAGTTAAGAGCAAAGTAGGAATGGATAGAAATATAAACATAAACACAGTCCACTTATGAGGGCCTCTGAAGACACTGATGCATTAATATGACGTTCCTCTAGATCCATGACAAGATAGGAAGATAATAATTACTATATAACTCAGCCTGACTAATTTTCTTGACTGAAATTCAGAAATACAAGATAGGTTTTGTGTTCAATTATAGCAGCATTCCTCAGCCTCTTCCCTTTTAAAATTTATTTTCTGGTATAATTAACTCTGTCATTCATTGTCCTTTAATCCTTATTTTGTTGGTTATATTTGCCTTTTAAATTATTAATTGCCTCAAATCCTTTTTGGAAGTATGGGTATGAAGGGGTAAAATGATAACAGTTTCTTTAAAAACTCCAAGGGCAGAGCCCAAGTAGAAAATCAGAGTGACTTGTGGGATAGAGGAAGATAAGCAAAGTATATCTGTAAGACTGACCTGCTCTTTACGAGGAATAACATTAGGGGAATCCCTACTTCTAGACTTCTTTTGTAGCCCAAAGACCAAGGATGTTATCATAAAAATTGCAAAATCTAGGAGTGAAAAAGTGCTTTGGATTATTTTATGTGTAGGCAAGCTGAGCATAAAGGAGAGGAAGTGGTTTGTTTGCTTGAGGCTGTCTCACGATGATCCAGTAGCTGAGTTATAGGGTCCAACCCTCTCATTCTGGGGTTCTCTCTACTATGGTCCTCTTCTTTATGATCGTGAATTCCTGATCTCAAACACTTCTATGATACTAATTTGTGTGGGTTGTTTTTTTTTCCCCCTTTTTCCAGGGCCAAGTGCTTCCGGGGCAAAAAAGTCCTTGGAGATTATGATATCAAAGTGGAACAGGTAATCACCCTGAAGCCCAGCGTTACATCTGCATCATCATTATTCTTTCTTGACATCCCACAGTGAACCATCTAGTTCTTCAGAGTAGAGTTCAGTGTCTGTCACTGGATTCTAGGCTCTCCATCTCCTTCCCTCACCCCTCTCCCTGGGGATTTTCTGCCTATGAGATATGGTTATGAAGGCTGCATTTCAACTTCCTGACTTTCTTTCATGGTGCTGGTGTCTGTAAAGAAGCGAGGAGTGTGGCTCTTAGGGACTTCTTGCAGTACACAGTTCTCAGGCTGAGGAAAACCTTAGGGGAATGTCTTCCTGGGACACCGGCCATACCTCCGTATTGTTGGTTGCATGATTTTCCTGGGTTGGCACATATCTGGCATTCAGTTGTGCAGCCTCCAGTGGTGCCTATTCTGGGTGTGAGGCTACACTGCAGAGAGAATTTCAAAAGAACACCTTGCTTGTAATGTAGTAAAGTCCTGAAATCACCCCCCTCCTTTTTTTTAATCTTCCTCTACCCTTTGCATTGTAATAGAGATAATTAAGTCCATTTGGGTGGAGAAGGGGTGTCCAGTTGAAACAATGCATGTATTTTCTATGTAATAATAGAAGTTACTTGTCATTCCTTACACAGAGTGCTGTGATTTACAGAGTACTCTCCTATGCATTGTTGCATTCAGTTCTTAAAACAACTTGTTAGATAGGCAGGGTTGATTACAAATTATTCCCATTTTATAGATGAAAGAAATCCTCCCCTCCTCCCACCCCGAGAGGTGAAGTGACTTGCTTAAAGTCTTATGGAGCTAAATGGGGGCAGAACAGAAGTAAAACCCGGTTGCCTAAACTAAAACCTGGTGTTTTTATGTTGAAACTGACAGAGGGCGTGTTGCCTCAGTTTGTGTTCCTGCTCTGTAGAAAGTCAGCACAGGGGAGTCAGAACACCTGAGCTTTGCTCCAGTCTCTGCCAACACTAAGTTTTATTTTCCAGAAAAGTCACTTAACTGCTTCTTTGGTAAATAGGGAGAATTCTCTCTGTCCTTCTTGCCTCACAGAGTTGCTATGAGAGCTGGATGAGATCAGTTTGTGAAAATATTTGAAAACTGAATAAATGTTTAGGGGAAAAGCTGCTGCTGCTCTGGGGAGAACTTGGCAAAGGACTGTGATCTATTTCCCTACCGTTATTTTTATTTATTTATTTTTATTTTTATTTATTTTTATTTTTATTTTTTTTATAATTTTAACTATAGTTAAAAAAAAAAACATGTAACATGTAATGTACCCTCTTAATCCCCTACTGTTATTTTCCAGGCGGAATTTTCAGAGCTCAACCTGGTGGCCCATGCAGATGGGACATATGCTGTGGATATGCAGGTGCTCCGGAATGGCACAAAGGTTGTCCGGTAAGCTCCTTTCTGTCTTCAGGGTCACTGTCACAGTCTTCGGAGTTATTGTCTCTGGTTTGCAGAGGTGGTTTCAAAGTCAAGTGTTGGATTGAGAAGGCAGTGCTGTGTATATTGTACAGAAGTTAATGATGTGTGCTATGGACAAGTAGTAGAGGAAGGCGGAGAAAACTAAGGCAGAGCTCTTAGTCCATTGGTAGAGAAAGGACTCAGGACTCATTTAGACGTAACTAGAGTCCTATTTATTAGGGGAGTTCTAGACCCCAGCACCCCTTCCACCAGTGTGATTTTGTGCTTTTATATTTTCCCTGGAAAATAGGATTCCTTCGCTTAAAAAAAGGTTTGAAAACCTCTGATCTAGTTCAGCCTTCTATTTTGCATTGATTTTCTTCAATTTACTCAGTGAGTTGCTGGCAGAACCTTGTGTTTCTCTATTCTCTTAACCCCTAGCCCTGTATTCTTTCAACCCCCATCCCTGTATTCTTTCTATATTCCTTAGTCCTGGGAATTCATAAGTCTGATAGGAAAGTCTAGGTTGGAAGGGACATTGTGGATGGAAGAAAATTTGCAGTTAACAGGACACTCACATGCCAGGTGGTGTGTTGGATCATATCACTTATATATGTGATCAAATCTAATACAACAATTCTGTTAGGGGAGGTAATGAGAATTCCAGATTGGGAAAAATGGTTCCCACAGTGTCATTCTTCCAAGGGGTCCAGCATGGCATCAGGTTTTTAGACTTCAGAATCTTGCTCCAGGAAGAATCTTCACTTTATCCTCTTCCCTACCTCCATCTGCAGCATCCTGACACTGAGGTCTCCAGTGTCCAACAGGAACTGGCTCAGTGACAAGGAAGGCAAAACTCAGGTGTCGGGAACTTAACAACAGGGAAATGTAAACTCCTCCATCCTGGAGACTGAGGAGGACAGTAAAAGAGATGTCCGTTCAGGTAGGGAGTGAGCTCAAGAAAACGATGGGCTCCTCCAGCTGCAGGTAGAATGAGTCATAGGGATGCATGCACAGAAGCAGGTGGTGACAGAAAAGTCCATAGTGGGTGTCAGGAGGGATCTGGCAAGAATAAGGCAGGCCCTTCCAGGTACGAGTGTAGGAACTTGAGAGCTGGCCTGTGTAGGAAGTCTGCACCTCAGTTCCTATAACTGATATGTAAGTTTTGATCTCAGGCATATAGGCTGGAGCCAGTTTCCCAGAACTTGGGCACAAGGAAGTCAGAACAGCTCTAGCACATGCCATACTGACTTGATGCTAAGTCCCTTGCGTGACTGAGGAGGGCTTCTTCCAACCCCACATTAAAAAGACTGGTCTTTGAGGCCAGGTGGTACTGGAGCTGCAGATCGGGGTTGGATGGGTGGCCTGGGCAGAGAACCAGGTAGGTCACTGCATACGGTATGAAACTGGCAAGCTCTAGAGCCTTGAGGGTGGATGCTGCCACAGAACTGACTCTCTGGAAAGATGGGGTTCCTCTGGAGTCAGGGCATGAAGATGGAGCAGCTGAGGCAAGGAGCTTTGCTGGCTAGAGGGGAAACACAGGAAGCCTTCCCATGCATGGGAACATTCTGTACTCCCAGTGCTTCCTGTAGCCATTGCTCAACCTCAGTTCTTCGAGAAATATTTGCACCCCTCCCTAGCATACGCTTTGGAAGGATAACATCGGGAAGCTTGGCATCTGTTCTCAGTCAGCCTGAACCCTTACTCTCCTGGGGGCCTGATCAGCTTTAAGCAGTTGGAAGAGGGCACTGAGATCAGGGATCTCCGTGGCAGGGTTGTGAAGTCAGCCACATATGTTGTCCTTAGAGTCTTCTGGGATCCTCTTGGAGCACGAACTCTGAAGCCACAAGGAACTTCTGTTCTCACATTTCCCCATATTCTTGTTCATTTAAGGTGTATGGGTCTGAAAGTACTTCTTCCCTCCTGAGGAATTTGTACCTTAGAAAAAGACAATGCTTAATCCAAAGGAATAAGGGAACTTCATACATCTGTTCCTTAAATTTCCTCTGAGAAGTACCATAATTACCTCACTTCCTAGTCCATGAAAGAATAATAATAATAAAATGAGGGGCTTACACCAGGTGGCCCTGAATATCCCTTTTCTATCTAGGGCTTTGGAAATAGGAGACGAGATGATGTGTGACCTGAGATGCTGGTTGATGGGAAACTTGCCTCTACATTTTTTACCAGGTCCTTCCGGCCGGACTTTGTGCTTATCCGGCAGCATGCATTTGGCATGGCAGAGAATGAGGACTTCCGCCACCTGATTATTGGCATGCAGTATGCAGGCCTCCCCAGCATCAACTCACTGGAATCCATTTACAACTTCTGTGACAAGCCATGGGTGGTGAGTGAGATCCCCTTCTCCCCAGATCCTGTAGCTCCCAGTCCCCCAGGGGGGACCACTGATAATCAAGGCGCATTAGGCAAAGCTGTGAGGATATGGGAGGAGCTTCAAATGGGACAAGGGGTAGGGTAGGCTCTCACAATAAAACATTATCATCATGGGCTGGGCTGCCTTTGCTGCAGAGTGGACCTTTGGTCTCACAACAAAGCCACACAAAGCTTCTATAAAGAAATCTTTACGAGTCGGTAGGCTGTGCCCTCAGCCATAAGATGCAACAATAAAAATACCTGTTTCTTGGCTCTGAAGGGCTATTAGAAAGGCCTGAGGCTGTGGGGACCCAGCTCCTATAACTGCTGCTCCAGCCTGCCCTCTTAGAAGGAAACACCTGCCCCTAATCACATCCTCTTCCTCTTGTTTTTCAAAAATCATTTCAGCTATCACACACTGACTTTCCAAGGGTGCAAGCTGCACACACTGTGAAGTTCTCCGACCACCACAAGCCTCTCCACCACCAGGGAGTTGGAGGGGGTGTTTTTTAACTAGGTGGAGCCATCACCTCTGCTCTTGATCTCTTCCTCACACCTGAATTCACAATATTTCCTGTTCTCTTACAAACCCAGGAGACCTGACAATGTAAGAGAAAGACCGATGAATGAGGAGTCAGAAGATCTGAGAGTTGCTGTGGTTGAGGAGGGCAGGTTGGGTTCCTGGTCACCAGTCATTCAGCCTTTCTCTTTGGACTGAGATACCTAAGAATCCCAGAGTTTTTCAGAAGCAGGCTAAAAGAATTATATGATTTGAATATGTTGCTAATCACAGAATATCATATTTGAGGCCTTCAAGTTTCTTCTCTGGGGACCTCCCTTTTCTCCTCAGTCACACAACCTTCCCTACTGCAAATAAGCCCTAATCCTTTCCTTCCCTACCTTTCCAATACCTGTTAGAATTTGGCTCCCTCCTAGCCACACAGGGTGATTCTGCTATTATTAGTTTTTTTCTTCTAACTAAACCTCTCTGTGCCTGTTTTCTTTGTCTGTAAAGTAGGAATAATAGCAGTGACTGTCACCAGTTTGTCAGCCTGGTTGTTACTGTCCCCTAGTATTTGGGATCCCTTAAAGAAACTAGTCCACTGCTTTATGTTCCAAAACTATGCCAGAGGCCAGGGTGGGAGGATCAGGGAGCCTGTGCCTAGGGCTTTGCCCCTCCTGGGATCTGGGATCTGGTGAGGGTTCACATTCTCACCCATTCATAATCCCAGCACATTGCCTTTGGCATCACATGAGAACTGCAAGGCTCCCTGGCCAGACACCAAGTTCTCCCTTCATTTTCATTAGGCAGCTGCCACACTAATGGCATTTTATATATTGTTCTCTGCCTGTTAATGGGAGTGAACAAATTTGGTGACTGTGAAGGGAAGGTCTCTCTGAAATGATGACTTTGGTTCATATTTTCTATATTTCTTTATTGCGTTGGGAACTCAGGCTGCTTTCAGTGTGAGGCTTCAGTTGGATTGTCAAGGCTCTACCTTGTATCACCATGTCTCTGACCATATCTGCTATGGTCAAGAGACCTGCTTGGTCAAGGCAGGCACAGTGGGATTTTGGAAACAGAAGTAGCCCTATCAATGAAGGTAGCATTCCAGAAGAAGCCAGAATGCCACCATCCCATATTGCTGCAATTTTATCTAAAAATCCTATCACTCTATCTAAGTTTTTTAGAGACAGAAGCACGAGAGTTGAATTAAAACATTTATTTCCAGAAGTGCTAAGGATAACTTACTAAATTCAGACTTATCTTGAAATCTCATTTCTTCCAAAAAATCTTTCCCAATTCTCTGAAGAAGTGGTAAAATGAACATTATCTTCCTATTCATTGCCAACATCACCCCCAGCACCTAAATCCATTGTCTATGCATAGAGGAAATAACCCTTATCAGATATTACATTTGTTTAATTGGTAACTGTGTGCTTGTGACTTCATCTAAGTTTCCAAGGAGGCAGGGGTTAGATGCCAAACCCAGTACCTTGAGCAGACAGGGACTGCCAGAGATAAAGTGGAGGAGGGTGGGGTGAGCTCCCAGGGATCTAACTAGTGCCTGGGAACTGGCTGCCATTTTAGTCTTGCTGTCCCAGGACTCTGGGATTCCGCCGTGGGCCTTCCTGGCATCGCTGTGGTGTCTGTGTAACTCTCCCACATGCTGGAAAGATAAAACCCCACATGCCTTGGTGCCATGCCAATGCGTGGGCTGCAGCAGGACAGAGGTTGTTAGGCAGAGCTGGCATCAGTTTGCTGGCGATGCTGGAGAGCGTTGGGAGCTCAGGAAGGTATCCAGAAGCAGAGCAGGAGTCCAGCCTGGCCAAGGTGGGTAGACAGGACTTAAAGGTCAGATGGGGTGATGGAGAGAATCAGAGAAGGCAGGAAAAGTCTGAGGGGCTGGTCTTGACAGTCAAAGCAAGTTGACAAACCAAAGAATGGCAAGGACAGCAGGGTATACAGTGGAGAATGCAGTGGGCAGGAAGAGACCTACCTGGGTGCTGTCCCAACTCCAGGTATCATCTGGGGGCCTATGCTTTCCTTTGCTTCTCTAGCCTCAGTCTCTTCATGTGTAAAATGAGATGTCTGGTCCAGAGACTCTGTAAAGTGTCTTTCAATAATAAAATCTTGGGGGCCTGAGAGTTCCTGACTGATAGTTTCAGTCCTGGAGGACTTCAAGATCCAGAGTCACTAGCCGTGTCACAAAGGGGAATGACCCAGAAATTCCAACATTTTCCAGCATTTCAAAAATAATAGGAAAATTCTGTCTTTGCCAACAAAAGGACCACAACATATGATCACTTAAACTGCAGTTTGATGATGGAGTTTGGGAGGAAATATAATAAAATGATATTCCTTTATGGTAAAAAGTTTGAAGAACTGATCAAATTCATTCCTTTCATTTTATATATGAAGAAAATGAGGCCTGGAAAGGAGAAATCATTTGTTCAAGGGCACCCAGCAAGTTCAAGGCAGAACAAGAACCAGAAGACTCCAGTTTTCTAAAAACCCTGTTCTGAGATTTTACTCCTCCCCTCATTCCCCTCTCCCCACTCCCCACCATCCTCACTAGCTCATACACCAACATCCCTTATACAGAATAGGACCTGAGCTTTTGGAAGATGTTCTAGCTTTTCTTTCTCTGATAAATGGAAGGCACGTTTGATCTGGCAACTTTTCCTTCTAGCAGTTCCAGGTATCAGTGGCTTAGAGTATAAACTAACCTAGTAGCACTAGAGGGAAGATGCTGGATTACCCCTACTGCCAGTGCACTGGGGATAGGTGTGTGGGTAGGGTGTATGAATGGATGGAGCAGAAAAGTCCCGTGTGTTTCCTGTGGGAAGAGCATGGTCTTTGCAGAGTCTAAAAGGTAGCTACGTGAAAGAGTAGGAAGAATTATATATTAGGAATAAAGGAACCTTGGTTATGAATCCAGCTTAAGTATTATGTGACTTTGGGCAAGTGACCTCACTGGGCTTCAGTTTCTTCCTTATAAACTGTGGGAGCAAGGTGCTCCAGGAGGTGCTGGATGTTTGCCAAAGGCTTTTAAACCCTCACATTGTAAGTATGTGTATCTCACCTTTTCTTCATAGAGTTATTCTGGTTTCTCATAGGTAAAGGGTCCAGTGAGTTAAGTTCTTAGATGGATAGGAAGTCCTGGAGAGACTGGGTCTGTCTATCCTGCATACCATGAGCATCAAAGTCTTCCTAAAGAGCAGCTTTATTCATAACCTGCTGCTTAAATTCTTATGACTCCATACTGCCTGCAGAAAAAAGCTACCATTCCTTTCCTAGCATTTGAACTTTTAAGACTTGGCCCCGTGTTACGTATCCAGCTTTATCACTTGCCATCTCTAGAGTGTTTAGAGTTAGAGACCCAAATTTCAATCCCAGCTTCATCTCTTTGCAGCTCTGTGACTTTAGGCAACTTTTCTACTTTCTCTGAGCCTCATATGTAAAATGAAGAGGATAAAATACCTAGTTCATCGATTTGGTATGAGGACTGAATATCATTAAAATTGTATAATTATAAAATTCATTCAGTAATGAATGTTACTTCATTCTCTCTCCCTTCCCCAACTAATGCATATGTTCCCTAAAAATAAGAGTTGTGCACCTCTTTTATATCCTCAGAGTGTTTTGCACAAAGCCCCCAACAGAGCAAATACTCAATAAATGTTTGTTATATAGATTGATGTTTGTCTGTTCCAGTTGTCTAGATAAGCTGAAACATTTGCTTCTCTTTTGCAGTTTGCCCAGCTGGTCGCCATCTACAAGACATTGGGAGGAGAAAAGTTCCCACTCATTGAGCAGACATACTACCCCAACCATAAAGAGATGGTAGGTGATTGAGTGGGGACTCTAGTCCCTCTGCTGTTTACATTCTGAGCTTAGCCTCATGGTGATTATGGGGCTCAAAAGAGGGCCTCGGCATTTTCAAAAGACACTCTGTTGGGGTTGAACTGTGGACCTGCTTTGTGGGGCTAGAGCAACTGAATTTTAGCTGATAACCCCTTGTCTCCAAGGGGTTATTGGAGACCGAATAGTGAAGAGCAGAAACAAGGGCATTTTATCAAGCTGAGAAAGTAACAAACCTATGGATCAGCAATCAGAAGATCCCACTGTTTTGGGTTCTAGCTCTGGCCCTGCCACAGGTCACTGGACTAGTTAGATTCCCTGTATGTCAGTTTCCCACTCGGAATGTTAAATGCACATAATTATTCCTGACCAGGATATCTAATATAGTACTTACAAAATGTGAATGAAATTCTTTAAGTAATAGCCTTCTGGAAAAGTGTGAAGCACTCCTCAGATGTAAGGTATTGTTCCTATTATTTTTCACCGGGCCCTTCCCTTGGCTTCCTCAAGATTACAGTCAGACTGGATTAACACTATGCCTTCTCTGAGGCCATACTAGGATATCAGAAGGAGCAGAGAGATGGTTTGGTTGGCTGGGACAGAGGCTATTGCTAATGTTTGTCCTTCATGACAACTTCTAGCTCCAGTTTAACTCCCTTCTTTCTCTCTGTCCCCACATCCTCTGCCCCAGGGTTGCATGGTCTGTTGGTGATCCTGCTTAACCCACCAATGAAGACTTACTGCCATAGCATTCCAGTATTGTACTCTGGGACAGAGATCATGTTTATTTCCCCTCCCACTCCCTACTCCAAAAGGGATCTCCATTTGAACCATTTCTGTGAATTATCTGGCATATTGTGCATGGGCCAAACCGCACATAAAAGATGAATAGCATCCTTGAGCCTTGAAAAGAACTACCTCCTTCATTTTTGCCAGGGCAAGGCTCTGGAACTTTAAGCCCTCATCCTTAATAAATTCTTGAGATGAGCATAAGGGCTTTCCCTTTCAGGGCAAGCCAGGAAGCCTTGCACAGTCTAAGGAACCCTAAGTCGTCTGTGCCTTGGAGTTCTCAGGGACTCTAATACACAGTGGTGAGGGGACTGAGCTGAGGAGCAGACAGGGAACAAAGCTGGCTTTTTCCTGCCATAACGCCTAGCAGGGCTGACCACTGAAAACAGTTGTAAGAGTTGCAAAGTATGTTTCCCATCTACCATCTTTTTCCCCCAAGGGCCCTTGTGTTATTTCTCTCCTGTCCTCTATCCTGAAATTTTCCCTCAAGAGAGGACCTCCTAAGATCTCTCTGAGGTGTTAAGAGCTAAAGAGGAATTTCATCTCTACAAGAGAAAGGCTTTTTTTTTTTTGGCTTAAAAAAATTCTGAATTAGGAATGAAAACATTAGTAATTGAGTAGAGAAGAAACAGAAGCTTTATGCACATCAGTTGAAGGCATTAAGGATAATTAACCTGGAGAGGTAATACCTAAGTCTATTCTTGTCCACAGAGGTATGCTAACTGGGCCAGATCCTCTGCCAGGAATGACGTAGAGGGGAATTACAGCATGTGGAGGAAGGTTAGGCCACTGCAGGTCTCCCCATGAATGACTCTGCACCCCTCAAGTCTCTCCCCCAAACAGATGAAAGTATATGAGAGGATTAGGATGAGTGGGACATGAGTAGAGGACATACAGCCGTAGTGTATTGTTCTTTTCACTCCTCCAAATCAGCTTGTTTCTGATTCTGTCAGCCCACCTTCTGGTATTGTACATCACAAGGCCACATCATCTCATATGTATAATAATCACCATTTCTCCCTTATCAGATCAGTTACAGTAAGAGAAAACACATTCTCCCAAGGAGAAAAGTGAATAGTTCTGGCTATAGAAAACAAACTAAGCCAGAATCAAAACTTCAGTAGCAGGGCTTAGCTAGACTGAAAGGGTTTGGGAAGCAGGGGAGATGGGCTAATGGCAGGCTAGAAAAGTCAAGTGACTTTTCCTGGCCTTTGACAGGTTCTGGGATGGTGTTTGGATACAAGTTGTAACAAGCCCCATCCCTGCCCTAACACTAGCCACATCATCTACTTGGTACTTCCCATTGGCTGGCAGTGATGAAACAGGTGGTGACAGCCAGAGCTCCACAGGGAAGGAGAACTGGCTTAGGCTTCAGGACTCTTGAAGGAAAGTGGTGGTCATTGGCCCATACTAGGGCTGGATGATGTCAACAAACTCCTTCCTGAGGGGCAGGCGGCCCTGGTACCAGCTGCAGGTGCCATCGACATGCTTCATGCAGATATAATGCTGGGCCTGGTACCCATAGAGCTTCCGTTCCAACAGCCAGTCTGTCCAGAGGCACTCATTGGGGGCGGAGATGGTACAGGGCACTGTATAGCAGGTGGTAATCTAGGGTCATACCACATAACATCAATGTGAGTAGAGCGTCCTTTTTCCATTATTGCCTTTCAGACTCCTACATTATCTGTACAACCCAGCTCAAATGCCCCTGACTTATAAAGCTTTTCCTAGTCCCCTAGTCCCCTTCCTCCTGAGCTCCCCATCCCTTATGCTCCTAATATATAGCATTGCCTGTCTGGCTTTTTTTTTTAATCTTTATTTTTGAGAGAAAGAGAGAGCACAAGTGGGGGAGAAACAGAGAGAGAGGGAGACACAGAATCCAAAGCAGGCTCCAGGCTCCGAGCTGTCAGCACAGAACCCAATGCAGGGCTCGAACTCATGAGCTATGAGGTCATGACCTGAGCTGAAGTTGGATGCTTAACCGACTGAGCCACCCAGGCAGGCGCCCTAGCATTTCCTGTCTAATGATGTTTCTGGAGTCAGACAGGCCTAACAGTCTTTACCACTGACCTTGAGCAAATCACTTCACTTCTTAAAGCATTAATTTCTTCACCTTAAAATGGAAATCTTAATTCTTCATAAATTTGTTATAAAGACTAAATTGAACATTTTAAATAAATAGACTATTATAAAGCCTGGCAAAAGTAGACTTTCATTAAATTATAGCTATATTATCTCAAACTTTATATGATGGCTACCTTCCTAGCCAAAATGTAAGTACTTTGAGATCATGGACTATGGACCATCTTGCTTTCCCATCCCCAACTTCATACAGTGACTGATCCATGGCAGATTTCAAATATAGTATGGTAAGTGAATAAATGCATACACAAAGGAAGGAATACATGAAGAGTGAGACTGCAAGGCTCAGACCACCCCCTGTCCCCAAAAGACCTTGGAAATGGACATTCCCTTACTTGGCAGCCACAGTTCAGATGGTAGTGGTGATTCAGACTTTCTCTCTGCAAAAAGGACAGGTTTTCCCAAGGTTCGATGTAGTTACACAGATGGATGAAGACTTTTCCATCACTGAGGATCTGACCTTCAAGGGGAATGGAGGAAAACCTAGCATGAGGAATCTATTCATGGAGACCAGGAGCCCAGGTCCTCAAAGATACTGTCATTGCAGACTCTTCAATGGCTTTTTGATGGCAGTGTTGACTTGGGACTCAATGAAAGAACCAAAAAAAACCTCTATAATTTTTACATCGAAGATATTAGCAGACTATATTTGTATGAGAGAGAGTTGTGGGATGAAGACTTTTTCCTTAGCATGGTACAGAGAGAAAAACATGGGCTTTAAGGTCAGACGCTTGATGTAAACCCCTTCTTTTCTCTCATTTAGAGCTATGACCTTAAGAAAGTCATATAACTTCTCAGCTGGAACATGAAAGTAATAATTTGTTGTCAAGATTAAATGAGAGAATATCTGTAAAGTTCCCAGCACAGCTTGGGTCCACAGAAGGTTCCATAAATAATAGGTCCCTTCCTCTTTCCAACCCTTCCCAATAACTACACAACCTAATCTCTTGCCCTGTTGAAGCTTTTCTTGGTGAGTCTTTCTCCTTCCCCATAGGAAAATTCCCCCTCTTTACTTATCAAACTTTTTCCTATCTTCCAAAGACTGTTTTCAGTACCACCTCATCCTCCTAGCCATCTCTGGCCACGCTCACTCACACCTCTCTTAGAACTTCAGTCATTCATTTACTCACTGAGCAACTACTATGACGTGGTACTAGAAATACAGAAATAAATATGACAGAATCTCTGCCCCCAAGGAGCTTAATAAGCAGTAGGGCAGACAGATAAGTAGGTAAAAATTACACTGCTGTGTGATTATATACAAGATACAGTACAAGAATGAAACAAAGCATAATTATCTCTGTCTGTGGAAGGAGATGGGGACAAGGAAGGTGTCTCAGAGGAGATGATGCTTCTGTGGAGCCTTGAAGGGATGGATAGAAGTTCACTTGCAAGACACGAAAGGGAAAGGACTTCTGGACATTGGGACTACACTGTGCAGGGTGGCGGGGTGCAGCCCAGAAGAACACCTTCTGCAACTGCAAGTAGTTTAGTTCAGCTCTGGGGGGAAATGAGGGTCTGGGAACTGTCACTCACACACGGCAGGAGACAAAGCTGGAGAGGTCGGCGTGTTCTGATCATAAGGGCTTTCAACATTAGGCAAAAGAGCTTGTGCTTTCTCCTGAAGAGCTTAGGTACCACTGATGATTCTTCAGCAGACTTGTGGGTTTTTTTATCCCCACTCTCAGTTAGACCTGACATTTTTGAGAGAAGAGGGCATGTCTCCTCCCCTTGATGCACCACAGTGCCTGGCAGAGGCAGGGCACATGGAAGAAATGAGGTAGCCTCATCTGCTAGTCCTGGGACCTAAAGGGCTCAGTGGCATGCCCTGCCTCTGTCTCTCCCATCCAGAGGCCCCCAGATTAACACAATTCCACATCCTTAGATCTGGGGAGCCCCTACCAGTGTGGCCTCCAGAGGCTATGACTTCTCAAGAGCCAAGCCTGGACTGTGAACTCTTTGGGGACTGTGACTTATCACTGAGTCTTGGCCCTCCTGCCCAAGGCCTGGCAGCGAGTAGGTGGTCATTATTGCTGAATGGATGGACAGATAATGTAAAGTCCTCCTGTTCTCCCCAACTGCTGTGTTTTTCTTTTCCTTGCCTTCTTTTCAAATATTTTTCATCCTTTAGGGGAAAGTTAGGTCCCACCAACAATTAGCTTCCCTAATTGTTTGCAACCACACAAATACCTATTTTCCTTGAACTCACAGCATAATGTAATATTGCATTCATTCACTTATGGAGTCATATTCTTGAGTGGTTCCTTGACTGTTATGTCCCAACCAATTGGATATGGAGACCTGCCTGGGCCCGAGTTCCTAGAGTTCACAATTATGTTAGATTCAAGGCTCCTGTTAAGACCTGTGATTTACTGTACCCCTAGAATATGGCCTGTGATGTGAGTTAGCCACAGAGGCACATTATGAGCCAAGAGCATGACCCAATATGGCTATCTAAAGTTACTGTAATAACTGTCATATGTGTGTTGGGGGGTGAGGTTGCACAGGCACAATCCTCGTTTACTCTGTGAAACCAAGACATCACCTGTAGTGCAGTGTCCAGTTTACGGTCCTGTGCTAGAGGAGGGACAGGCTATATCCCATTTGAGAAGGTGTCCAGGATAGGAAGGGGTCTTGGAACCACAGCCAGCAAGCCTGGAGCTAGAGTATTTGTATCCATGGTCCTCCGGCCTCTAAAGGATCATCATAGAGCAGAGGGCATAGCTGAACCCACAAAGGGCAGTTTCAAAGAGGCAGATTTTTGGCTCAAGGTGTCAAAAACCTTATACCAATTAAAACTGCTTAAAAATAGAACCAGCTTCCCTAGGCTGGGAGAGCAGTCTGTCCTTAAAATAGTGAAGCAGTAGCCAAGATCAGTGTAGTGAAGACTCTTGCATTGAAAGGAAGGTTAACACGGCTCCTCCCAACTCCGAGGCTGCCTCTTAGTAACAAAACTCTGTTTTATGCCCAAGAAAATGCCACCTGGCTCAGCTTGCTGCCCAAGGACAGCCCAGACTCTTCCTTGGCTGCCTTCCTTAGGACAGAGACTGTTAGGGTTGCTTGTTGGTCTTTAACTTACCAGTCAAGAGATATTGCTTCTGGCTGTTAGCTTCTAGTTTTACACCACAGAGAGAGGAATCAAAAGGTGTATAGATATACTGAACATCCTTGACTTTCTCAAACCCTTTAAACATCTGAAAGGCAATTACCAAAAAAAAAAAAAAAAAAAAAGCAGTATTGGGTCAGGGAGTATACTTTATATCTTAACAGGAAAAACCTCTCATTTCTCAATCTAAAAACATTAGGCAAAAGTCTAGTTCAGAATTTGGTAGCCCAGCTTCTCTCTTAGGAAAAATCTAAACCTTGGTTTATTCCAGTGAGAATACCTCCAGGATAGACAGCTATAGGACTAGATGGACACTGAGGGTCTGTGGGCCCTGCTCCCAACACATCAACCACTTCCACTCCAGCATCAATACCCCAGGATCAATGAGCCAGTTGCCTGACCTACCAGCCCAACTCCCAGTAGACAGACCCCACTCCTCCCAGCAGCCCAAGGAGGTTAATGCCCTGTCCTGTCCCCATGTACCTTTATCTGTTTGATTTCATACCGGATCATTTTTTGAGTGTCAGTGGGGTCTGCACTGGCAGGAACTACCTTCTCACTGGAGATTTTGGCCCGTATGGCTGCATAAAAAGAGAAGAGAGGGGACCTTCAGCAACCTGTGGGAGTAGTCCACCTGGTATCTGAATGACCTGAGGCCTCTGGAGAATTTTATAAGGGAATTCTGGGTTTAGGTCTCATTGGGTTGTGAGGGGGACCATTTTGTGTAAGAGTGGGGGCCCAAAAACAATTCCTCTGCAGTTACTGAAAGTTCCAAATCCCTCAGGCCTGCTGGGTCCTACAATCTTTAGAGTTTACCTGCTAGTTTTGAGAGACTAGTTTTCCATAGCCCAGATTGCAGTGGGTTGAAGGTAGGTGCCAGGGTAGAGGAGGGAGGAGATGCCCCTTGAGTTTGCAGTCTTCTACCTATGTAGCCTGAGGCCTCAATAGAGCCCACGCAGAGCTGACATTAGTAAATGTTTATTGAATTAATAAATATGTTCTGACCCTGCACAGTTTGTCTCTTGCCATGTGGGCATTAATCAAAAACTGGCTGTAAAGTTCTTCCTCTGTGCCTGGCCCAACGCTAGGTACTAGGTCTGTAAACATGATTAAGCATCACCTATCCTGCAGGACTCTTGGTCTAGTATAGAACACTTACAAAGAACAACAGCACAGCATGGTGGGAACACAAAAAATGTAAGAGATACTGTGGTAGCACCAAGGAGTCCAAAAGTCTTCAGAGGAGAGATACCTGAGTAAGAACTTGAAGGATAAATGGGAGTTTGCCGGGAATTTAAGGGTGTGGGGGAAGGGCATTCCAGGCAGAGGAAAGAGAAAAAGGGCAAAAGGTGTGTCTTGGGGTTTGGGGGGCGGCCTGGAGACAACATCAGTTATAGGCTTGGAAACAGTGGATGTTTATAATGAAAGCCCAATCCCCTGGCTCCTGGCTCCCCTTCCCTGCATCCAGTAGTTCAGAATAATCACTGCATAGCTCTTGTCATTGTTCTTCAACGACACTCCATAATTTCAGTAGGCAGGGGTGAGGGGGTCGCTATAGGGGTCCCTTAGACTGTCTTTCATTTCCTTGCAACTTGCAAGGTTGCTATGGCACCGGCCCTGCCCCACCCATCAGCCCCAATAGGAGGCAACTGGTGCAGTATTTGATCTCCTCCCTCTCCCTGCAGACTACAGGTTTGCAGCTTGGCCCCATACCAACCCCACACAACCACCCCCCGCTGTGGACCTCACAGGCCTCCGGGACTCACCGAGCGCTGAGTGGCAGACGTGCTGCTGGGGGTGCGCAGGGGCGCAGCTGCACGCCTCGCTCATCCCTGGCGGCCGCAGCAGTGCCAGCAGCCGCAGCAACAGCGCCCAGCTCGGCGCGGTCCGGGGGCTCCGGGGCATGACACCGCAAATCCCTGCTGAGCCTGTGGGGTCTGTCGGACCAAACAGGCCCTCCAGGGTTCATCCAGAACGCGTCGTGCCCCTTGCCCCAGGCTTTTTGAGGTGGACCTAGGGCCAATCCCGCCCGGATGGGCTCCTCCCTCCTTTGGCTGTAGGCCACCCACGGCTGCAGGACCCGCAGCCCTCCTGACTGGCAGGCTCAGTAAGATGAAGAGGGAAGCCAGGAGAGAGGCCCTTAGCCTCTATTTCCCTGCCTAAGCAATTAAGCCTTATAGAAGTAGAGGGAAGGCACTGGGAAAGGGGATGGTGTCAAGGCAGAAAGACAGAAAGCGCAACAAAGACAAATGCATGAGGGCAGAAAGACAGAGGGGCTGTGATTCAAGCTGAAGGAACAAGGGTGAGGAGAGCACAAACAGAAAGTGAGACAGGCAGAGTCAGAGAGAGGCAGACGGAATTACAACAGGCAAAAGAGACAGTGACAGAGAGGACGGACCCCTTGCTGAGCTGCACACTGGGAATGAGACAAGCTACTCAGGGCTTCTTTCAGCTGCAGGAAGTGTTTTCAATGCCCTATTTATGAGGCTCCAAAGCAACAGCAAACAGTAATGGAATAGGACAGAGAAAGTTGGGGTGTGTGTGTGTGTCTTGGCTCTGTTGGCTGGGGGGTGGGGCGAGATGTCAGAGAAAGCAGCCAGTGCTTTTAGAAACCTTTTCCCATGTCCAGAGCCTCAGACTCTGCAGATGGCTGAGGACAGTGCTCTTGGTGGGGGCTCAAAGCACAGGGTATCCCAACACTCAGGGCAAACCTGGGACCTCAAAGTCCTCTCCAGACCGTAGGCCACACTGATTGCTATATTCTGTCATTACTCGCTGGAGAGACTGTGTCTTGTCATAGAAGGTGGAGCAGCTTAGAAAACAAAGAAGCAAGGTACATGGGGTCGCTTCAACCAGAACCATGCCCTCTATGTTTGACAGAGCACAATGCTCCAAGTCTCCAAATAGAAAGAGATACATGAGATTATTGCAGGATGTTTCCACACAGTGCTGGACTAGAAGGTAGGAGGTTGGGTTCCGATTGTGTCACAAGGTAGCTTTGCAGCCTTTGCCTCTCTGGACCTCGCTTTCTTCTCCATAAAATTGGCTTGAACTACATCTTTCCAAGGCCCTTTTGCCCCAGCTTCAACCGGCCTCATCTAGGAACCCTGAAATCCTCAGATCAGGTACTCCCAGTATCTCGTCACACTTAGGATTCCCATGGGAATCTGACTTTTCATCAGAGTCAACTTTAATTTTTTCTGAAGACTTCTCATTTTGATGTGGAAATGATGTTTGAAAAGAAGTAAATTGAAGGAGAGCTGAGTCTGACTGAGAAAGATGAGATCTGGTGACCAGGTTGGTTCTTCATATAACACCCAGACCAGGATAGAGCCTGACGTATTTATTATTGGACGGACCCCAAAAAGCATCCACTCCAGTCTCTTCATTTGGCAGATGTGAAGACAGAGTCTCAGTGAGGTAAAGTGACTTTCAGAAAGCTAGTAGCAAAGAGGACTAGAATGCAAGTCTCCTGATATATGCAGGAAGCCCTCCAACATGGTACTTCCTCTGTCCTCACTTTGTAACCACTTGAAATCCTGCCTTTGGAGGGTAGTTCTCCTTTTAAGTTTCTGTTGTCCCTCTGTTAAAATATGGCTACTTCAAGATAGAGTTTAAGGATGTCTTTCAAAAGATAGACATGTTGAATTCTTATGTCAGCTCTCTTCCGAACTCCAAACTGGGCAGAAAGAGACCTTAGCATACTAAGCTGTGTTTGGTGGTGAGTTTGGGGTGTTGATGAGCAGTGCAGACAGTGTGAAAGAGAGGGAGAAAAGCCAGGTTCAGTACAGGAAAGCTGGAGGTTTGAAGGGGGAGGGAGGGGTACTAAAAGGTACATGACAAAAGGGACATTAAGATTCCAAAGATACTGTTCTTGGGGCACCTGGGTGGCTCAGAGGGTTAAGCTAATCAGCTCAGGTCATGATCTCCCAGTTAGTGAGTCAGAGCCCCACGTTGGGCTCTGTGCTGATAGCTTGGAGCCTGGAGCCTGCTTCAGATTCTGTGTCTCCCTTTCTTTGTGCCTCTCTCCTGCTAGTGCTCTCTCTCTCTCTCTCTCTCAAGAATAAATAGACATTAAAAAAATTTTTTTAAAAAACCACAAAGATACATTTCTTTCTTTTTTTTTTTGTTTACTTTTTTAGTTTTGAGAGAGAGAGTGAGCAATTGGGGAAGGGGCAGAGAGAGAGGGGGACAGATGATCCTAAGTGGGCTCTGTCCTGACAGCAGAGAGACTGATGAGGGGCTTGAACTCATGAACCATGAGATCATGGCCTGAGCTGGAGTTGGACGCTTAACTAACTGAGCCACCCAGTAGCCCCGGTATGTTTCTTTTCAAATTCAGGTTTATTAAAATACAACTTACAGGGGCGCCTGGGTGGCTCAGTCGGTTAAGCAGCTGACTTCGGCTCAGGTCATGATCTCGCGGTCCGTGAGTTCGAGCCCCACGTCGGGCTCTGTGCTGACAGCTCAGAGCCTGGAGCCTGTTTCAGATTCTGTGTCTCCCTCTCTCTGACCCTCTCCCATTCATGCTCTGTCTTTCTCTGTCTCAAAGATAAATAAACGTTAAAAAAATTAAAAAATAAAATAAAATACAACTTACATACAGCAAAATTCACCCTTTCAAAGATTATTTATTTATTTATTTATTTATTTATTTATTTATTTTTACTTCTCTTTGGCTAAGTACAGGTCCTGCCCAGAGTTTGTCTAATGCAGAGAAGGTTGAAGCAATGAATTTTAAAGATGTAAAGAGTACTCAGTGGCAGAGAGGGGCAAGTCACTGTCACTCTATGGGCCTCAGTTTTTTAATTTGTCAACCAAGTATGTTGGGCTGGTACTTTAAAGGGCCCTTCCAAGGGTATTACCAAGAAAAATACTTGTAAGATTCCACAGAGAGTGAGGCACACTCTGACCAGTTCATTCCTTTCTCCTCTGCTTTCAGCTGACACTGCCTACATTCCCTGTGGTGGTGAAGATTGGCCATGCTCACTCAGGCATGGGCAAGGTAAGGCCAGGGTTTGCTGCACTTTGGGGTTGAGGCCAAGAAGGATAATTTTCAGAGAGCCTGGTTATGGACTGTTCTGCCTCCTTTCTCTATGAATTCTTTCCAAGGAGGTGATTTGGCCCCTCTGAAGGCATGAGTGTTACCCAAACAGACCTTTTCCAACAAACAGAGTACAGGCTTGGGCCTTGGGCCCTTTGTAGCAAGTGTGGGTCCTGAGTTCTAGGAGGGGAAGCTAGAGAGGAAGGGCTTCCTCTGGAGATGTGGCATCCAGGTTTGCATCTGGATGAGCAACATCTTGATGGGTTTAGCTCAGGGTTCTTGTGATTCTCAGTATCTGCATTTGTGTGTCTCCTTTTCTCCCTCTCTGCCTTGCTTCAACATTAGGTCAAAGTGGAAAACCACTACGACTTCCAGGACATTGCTAGTGTGGTGGCTCTCACCCAGACCTATGCCACAGCAGAGCCTTTTATTGATGCCAAGTATGATATCCGGGTCCAGAAGATAGGCAACAACTACAAGGCTTATATGTGAGTGGGGTTGGGGTCTCAGCACATACTCTTCAATTTCTCCTCAGCCCAGTGGAAAATCTGAGGCTCCAGGTAGCAGTCAACTCTCAGTTTAACCTCATCTGGCCCAAAAGGCAGAGAACAGAAAGAGAGTGCCATACAAGTCAGGGACTCCTAGCCTGAGTTCCTTCCATGTCAGAGGAGGGCCCATGAACTAAGATGAGAAATAAAATTAATATTTATTTTCACTAGCCTCTAAGTGAAATTTGGCATCTCCTCAGTTATAAACCAAGACAACAGGCTACAGTAGTAGTAACAGCACATGTGACCTTGTCACTAAAGGTAATCACAGAGATTTTGGGTTTTTTTTCCCCAGATTTTTGTTTACCTTCTAGTTCATTCACATATAGTATAATGTTGGTTTCAGGAGCAGAATTTAGTGATTCATCACTTACATATAACACCCAGTACTCATCATAACAAGTGCCCTCCTTAATACCCATCACCCACATAGCCCATCTCCCACTCAACTCCCTCCATCAACCCTCAATTTGTTCTTTTTTGTTAAGAGTGTTTTATAGTTTGCCTCCCTCTCTCTTTTTTTTTCCCCTTCCCATATATTCATCTATGTTGTTTCCTAAATTTCACACAGGAGTGAAATTATATCGTATTTGTCTTTCTCTAATTGACTTATTTCTTAGTATAATACACTCTAGCTCCATCCATGTCATTGCAAATGGCAAGATTTCATTCTTTCTTTTTTTTATTTTAATTTTGAGAGAGAGACACAGTGTGAATGGGGTAGGAGCAGAGAGAGAGAGAGAGACACAGAATCTGAAGCACGCTCCAGACTCTGAGCTATTGGCACAGAGCCTGATGTGGGGCTCGAACTCATGGACCGTGAGATCATGACCTGCGCCGAAGTCAGACACTTACCCTTAACCAACTGAGCTACCCAGGCACCCTGAGATTTCATTCTTTTTGATGGCTGAGTAATATTCCTGTGTGTGTGTGTGTGTGTGTGTGTGTGTGTGTGTGTGTGTGTACATACCACATCTTCTTTATCTATTCATCAGTCGATGGACATTTGAGCTCTTATGTTGCTATAAACATTGGGGTACATGTATCCCTTCAAATCTGCATTTTTGTATCCTTTGGGCAAACACCTAGAAGTTCAGTTGCTGGATCATAGGTTAGTTCTATCTTTAACTTTTTGAAGAACTTCCATACTCTTTTCCAGAATGGCTTCATCAGTTTTCATTCCCACCAACAATGTAAGAGACTTCCCCTTTCTCTGCATCTTTAGCAACATTTGTTGTTCCTTGTGTTGTTCATTTTAGCCATTCTGACAGGTGTGAGGTGGTATCTCATCGTGGTTTTGATTTGTATTTCCCTGATGGTGAGTGATGTTGAGCATCTTTTCATGTGTCTATTAGCTATCTGGATGTCTTCTTTAGAAAAGTATCTATTAATGCCTTCTGCCCATTTCTTCACTGGATTATTTGTTTTTTGAATGTTGAATTTGTTAAGTTCTTTATATATTTTGGATACTAACCCTTTATTAGATATGTCACTTGCAAATTTCTTCTCTCATTCCACAGCCTGCCTTTTAATGTTGTTGATTCTTTCCTTTGCCATGCAGAAGCTTTTTATTTTGATGCGGTCCCAAAAGTTCATTTTTGCTTTTGTTTCCCTTGCCTCTGGTGACATGTCTAGTAAGAAGTTGCCCTGGCCAAGGTCAAAGAGGTTGCTCCCTGTGTTCTCCTCTGGGATTTTGATGGTTTCCTGTCTCAGATTTAGATCTTTTATCCATTTTGAATTTATTTTTGTGTGTGATGTAAGAAAGTGGTCCAGTTTCATTCTTTTACATGTTGCCATCCATTTTTCCCAACACCCTTTGTTGAAGACACTGTCTTTTTTCTATGGGATATTTTTTCCTGCTTTGTTGAAGATTAGTTAACCATATAACTGTGGGTCCATTTCTGGGTTTTCTATTCTGTTCCATTGATCTATGTGTCTGTTTTTTTGCCAGTAACTTACTGTCTTGATGACTACAGCTTTGTAATATAGCTTAAAGTCCACAATCATGATGCCTTCAACTTTGCTTTTCTTTTTCAGGATTGCTTTGGCTATTTGAGGTCTTTTGTTGTTCCATACAAATTTTAGGACTGTTCATTCTAATTCTGTGAAAAATGCTGGTGGTATTTTGATAGGGATTACATTAAATGTGTAGACTGCTTTGGGCAGTATAGACATTTTAACAATGTTTGTTCTTCCAATCCGTAAGCATGGAATTTTTTCCCATTTCTTTTTGTCACCTTCAATTTCTTTCGTAAGTGTTCTATGGTTTTCAGAGTACAGATCTTTTACCTCTTTGGTTAGGTTTATTCCTAGGTATATAATTGTTTTTGATGCAATGATCAATTCCTTGATTTCTTTTTCTGCTATTTCATTATTGGTGTTTAGAAATGCAACAGGTTTCTGTACATTGACTTTATATTCTGCAACTTTGCTGAATTCATGTATTAGTTCTAGCAAGTTTTTCATGGACTGTGTCAGGTTTTCTACCTAGAGTATCATGTCATCTACAAATAGTGAAAGTTTGACTTCTTTCTTGCCAATTTGGAGGCCTTTTATTTCTTTTTGTTATCTGATTGCTGAGGCTAAGACTTCCAGTATTATGTTAAATAATAATAGTGAGAATGGACATCCCTGTCTTGTTCCTGACCATAGAGGAAAAGCTCTCAGTTTTTCCCTATTGAGATGATATTAGCTGCAGGTCTTTCTTATATGGCTTTTATGATGTTGAGGTACTTTGTTGAGGGTTTTTTTTTTAATCAAGAATGGATGCTGTATTTTCTCAAGTGCTTTTTCTGCATTTATTGAGAGATCACATGGTTCTTATCCTTTCTTTTATTAATGTAGCATATCATATTGATTGATTTGTGAATATTGAACCAGCCCTACAGCCCAGGAATAAATCCTACTTGGTTGTGGTGAATAATTCTTTTAATGTACTGTTGGATTTGATTTGCTAATATCTTCTTGAGAATTGTTGCATCCATATTCATCAGGGATATTGGCTTGTAGTTCTCCTTTTCAGTGGGATCTTTGTCTGGTTTTGAAATCAAGGTAATGCTGGCCTCATAGAATGAATTTGGAAGTTTTCCTTCCATTTCTATTTTTTGGAATAGTTTGAGAAGATTAGGTATTAACTCTTCTTTAAATGTCTGGTAGAATTCCTCTGGGAAGCCATCTGGCCCTGGACTTTTGTTTCTTAGGAGATTTTTGATTATTGATTAACTTTATTATGAATCTGTTAAAGTTTTCTATTTCTTCCTGTTTCAGTTTTGATAGTTTGTATGTTTCTAGGAATTTTTCCATTTCTTCCAGATTGCCCAGTTTGTTGGGATATAATTTTTCATAATATTCCACTTTTTTTTTCTGAAGTTTATTTATTTTGAGTGAGAGAGAGCATGAGCAGGAGAGGGGCAGAAAGAGAGGGAGAGAGAGGATCCAAAGTAGGCTCCGTGCTCTCAGCAGAGTCTGATGCGGGGCTTGAACCCTCAGCCAAAATCAAGAGTTGGACACTTAACCGATTGAGCCACCCAGGCGCCTCTCATAATATTCTCTTATAATTGTATTTTTGTGGTGCTGGTTGTGATCTGTCCCTCCTTCACTCATGATTTTATTTATTTGGGTGCTTTCTCTTTTCTTTTTAAGTCTGGGTAGGGGTTTATCAATTATATTAATTCTTTCAAAGAACCAACTCTTAATTTCATTGATTTGATCTGTTTTTTGTTTGTTTCTGTATCATTTATTTCTGCCCTAATCTCTATTATTTCCCTTCTTCTGCTCTCTCTCTCTCTCTCTCTCTCTCTCTCTCTCTCTCTCTTTTTAGGCTTTATTTGCTATTCCTTTTCTAGCTCCTTTAGACATAAAGGATTCCTTTCTATACATTGAAAGGAATCCATAGATTTCACCAGGCTGCCAGAACTCAGAAAAGGTTAAGACACTCCTAATAAAAATATATAGCCCTGAAAACACTACAGAGCATTAAAAGCTTATTGGTTATGAGAAGAGATGACTTCTCCACATGACTGTGTCCATTTGCCAGAATGGAAAGTTAAAAGTTTCCTCCATTTGAATTTAGAGAAAGAAAGATTTCAGGATGACCTGATCTTCTATAATATACATAAGAATGCAAATAGCTTATTATAATTCCAATTTTGGAAATATTAGCCTCTCACTTTTTAATAAATATAGCATAGTATTTCCTTTACAAACAAGGACATTATAACCTGGATTTGACTTTGCTGCTCAGCACTTGAGCAGACTTTAAGGTTGAGCAGCTTCCCTTTCCCTCGCCCAGCCATTTCCACTGTTCTTCCATCATTATCTCCCTTCAGTGTTTGTACTCCCCACCCCTGGAATTAGTTAGGAGCCCTTCCCTACACCCCCTTCTTCTCATAATGCTGCACACACCTCTAGCTTAGCTCTCTTCACACACAGGAATTCCTGTCACCCTCCTCTGAACTCCCTGGGGAGGGACAGTGGAACCATCTCTGCAACCCCATCAGCTTGTGTAGCAGCAGGCACAGAGTAGGCAGCCAGTAAGTACTCAGGGAAGAGCCCTTGTACAGGACTGAAGCACAGAATCTTTTTTAGTTGTTTGGACTAGATTACTGCTTTTTAAAAGTTTATAATTTTTGGGGCGCCTGGGTGGCGCAGTCGGTTAAGCGTCCGACTTGAGCCAGGTCACGATCTCGCGGTCAGTGAGTTCGAGCCCCGCGTCAGGCTCTGGGCTGATGGCTCAGAGCCTGGAGCCTGTTTCCGATTCTGTGTCTCCCTCTCTCTCTGCCCCTCCCCCGTTCATGCTCTGTCTCTCTCTGTCCCAAAAATAAATAAACGTTGAAAAAAAAATTTAAAAAAAAGTTTATAATTTTTTATTTAAAATCTTACTGCTTCAGAAAGGAATTTAGGGTTGTTTTAAAACTGTACACAATGTAAGACAAGATCATTTAAAAGATCATTATAAAAAGTAGCTAAAAGAAGCACAAAAATCAATATGTGTAGGCACCTAGGAAAGCAGATTTCCTATCCTTTACTTTTAAAAGTAAATACATAAATACAAAATGTTTATGACTGTGGAGCAAGAGTACCTTGATCTTTAAAAGGAGTTGCCACTTTTTTAAGGTTCAGGTTTCCAAAAGCATTTTCATTGAAGCATAAGAAAAGAGAATCCTCTAATATTTATGAAGGATGGGCAACCAAAGAAACTTTAGAAAACATTTACTTACTTTTTGATTTGCAAGGGGCAGTGATTTAGGTGAATATTCAGGTCCTCACAGCTCCTCTTCCCCAAGCTTTTAGCTATCCCCTTGTTTTCAGAAGGAATTGACCTGGTAATAGCCACAATAAGGTTTAAGAGTCTTCCCTTCTCCCTTAGCTCTCACCCTAGAGATCCAGAGACAGCCATATTTGGTGAAAAGAGGGTGCTGTTCCCTCTCTATTCTCAGTAGGCGATAATGTGTATCTGTCTGTGGAGGTCAGATGACCTTCAAGTCCTGAGAGGTAGTTGAGCTGTCACTGAGTGGCTTCTGGGTGCTCCTTACACTCCCCCAGGTCCCAGGTAGCCTGTATGGATCTATGCCCTGTATTCTCATTGTTAGAGAAAGGTGTGAAGTGTAAGGGACATTATTACTTACTCACAGTTTCCAGGACAGTATTTGTACTGTGGCCCTGTGCTGGGGACCTGGAAGTGAGTGATTCTTTGCCCCTGCCCTTGAGGAGCTCAGCCTGGTCACAGGGACACACCCGTAAACCACCAGTGTTAGGAAGACAGTGCTATTTTTATTATGATCTTATTTTATTATGATTTTATTATGTGTGTCTCTACTCAGATTTTGCAAGTCAGTCAGCTGTTAGTTGTTTGTTTTTTTCTGAACTAGGCCTGGGGTATGGGGGGAGCACAGCACAATGAGGGAATCAAGAGTCTTGGATTTTTTATCTGATGTCTAATTTCACTAGATACATAACCTTGCAAGTCATTTAACCTTTCTGAGTCTTAATCTCCTTGTCTGTAAAGTTGGTGTGAGGATGTCAGCCTACTCACAACAGGGGTTTGCACTGAGGCTCTGGTGAGGAAGTTGTGGAGGAAGAGCCTTGGAAAGTAGTCAGTACTGTACAAATGTGAGGGGTTCGTATTACCATATCAGTCAACTAACTAGGCTGCCTCAGGGCTCTGAAAAGTAGCCATATGTCTAGATTTCTCAGTGTCTGAGACCAGACCTCTGGAGAAGGTACTCCTGGGAACTGCTGAGTGGAGACTGCCACATGCATCCAGTCTCCAAACAGTAGCACGTGACAAGGGCAGCACATGAATGGCTCTGTCAGTAGTGTGAGCAGGGCTTTTCTGTCCCCTAGGCAATCCCCTTCCTCTTGACTCTGTATGAGTGAGGACTAATAATTAAGAAGGCCTATTTTTGGTGTTTTACAATTCATTTAAAACTGTATCAATTGATCCTCATGACAAACCTGTGTTTACACAGGGATAAGAGGCTCAGAGAAGTGAAGTGACTTGCCCATGGTCACCCAGCCAGTTAAGAGCAAATCCAGAACAGAAACCAGGTCATCTACCTCCAATTTAGTCCAAGACTAGTTGACTCTAATACCTGCTCATGGATGGAGAGGGTACAGAGGGCACAGCAGAGAAGTCACAGGTCGGTGACTTGATTCTATCAGTTGCATTTGATGGATGAGGCAACTTAAGCCTGAAGAAGTTAACTGACTTGCCCAGAGTTGCATTGTTAATACTGTAGACTGTCAGAAATTAACTGTTGAATGAATAAATAAGTGAGCTAGTAAGGAAGCCACGGAACCCTGAGAGTGTTCCCAAGATCAATAGAATTCACTCTGTATATACCAACTCAGCCCAGATACTAAGTGGGTAGGCTGCAAGTGGTTTATAGACTTGTACACATAAGACTTAGCTCAAATAGCTAATGTAAAAAGTAGATCTAGGATTGTAAGTGAGGTATAGGCAACGTCCTTTAGGGGTTCGGGAAAGTAAGTGTTCATCTGATGGAAAAGATCTGGGAAACCTCCCTGGAGCCACAGCAGTGGGGGCTGGACTATAGAGAGGAGGAGGACACTGAGGGCAGGGTTTGGCAGAGGTAGCCAGCTTCTAGGCTCAGCAGAAAGGTGCCTTGGCTACTGAGGGAAGAAGCAAGTGGGGGAAGCAGCAGTGAACTAAAATTCTGGAAAGTTTCATGTCCCCATCTTGCTGGTACGGCTCACTGCCTGTCCTATCCTGGTGGGACCTTGTTACAGGAGGACATCGATCTCAGGGAACTGGAAGACAAACACTGGCTCTGCAATGCTGGAGCAGATCGCCATGTCAGAAAGGTGAGTGAGAGAAGTTGTCCACCCCCCAGCCCAACTTCCCTAGATGAAGAGGTGAAAGAAGTGACTCCTGCCCAAAGGGAGCCTCTAATCAGGATAGAACACAAAGGCCCAAGTAGCCAGGTAATGAGATCAGGCAGGACTGGGTTATATGCTAAATTATGAAGATAAAGACTGAACACTATGTAGAAGCTCCAAGAAAGGAGCAGTTACTGTGTACTGGAATAGCCAAGGAAGGCCACCTAGAGTATATGAGACCTGCTTTGAGCCTGGAAACATGGGTGGGATCTGGAGAGCAAAGTGAGAGGGCATTCTACAGAAGGCAATGTGCTTGATGGGGGTAGAGGGAGGGAAGGAGGAGAGGGGTGGAATGGGAGAGCTGGAGACAGGAGGGAGAGCATGCAGTAGCAAGCAGGTTTGATATGAGCTAACATCCCAGACTCAGAACACCTTCCTATCACCTCCAGGTACAAGCTGTGGGTGGATACCTGCTCTGAGATGTTTGGTGGCCTGGATATCTGTGCTGTCAAAGCTGTACATGGTAAAGATGGGAAAGACTACATTTTTGAGGTAAGTCTGGCCCAAGGAATATCTCAGTAAGAGACACCCCCCAAAGCTGGAGGCCACGCTCTTGGCTTGAGAACTATGTGGGCTGCCCGAACCGCATTTAGTCTCTGAGGCCAGGGGATGGTTCCCACACAATACATCCAATGGCTGTGCATAGCAAAACATCTTCACCAGTAGGAAGCTGTTGTTTGCAACTAGCTAGGCTGACCCACATCAAGGGTAAGAGATGCCAGGTCTGGGTTCCTGGAGTTCTAGTCTAATGCTGTTCCTCTGGGAACACTGTAGTGATTTACCATTCTTGGTCTTAGAAAGCTGGACTTGGGAATCATTCGGTTCAGTCTCATTTTGTAGATGAGAAAACTAAAGCCCAATGCCGTGAGCGTGTGCTCAAGGCCATGGAGTGAATTGGTGTCTCAATCTGGGCTAGAGCTTAGGTCTCCTGGATGCAGGAGATTCTTCTTAGCATCTCTCTGAGGCTTAGAGATACTTTATTCAGTCTGGTCCTCTAACACAACTTTGCTGACTCCCTTTTCCCATATTAAAGGGAAAGTGAGTAGCAGTACGAATCATTCATACACTTTCTTGCCCAATCTTTCTGGGAACAGTAAAGGCTCCTTGCCAGGAGTTGGTGGTGTTTGCAGAGGATTTGTGTCAGGACCCCAAAGTGAGCTTCAGAATCTACTCCATGATCTGCTTGGCATGTAGTGTCCTGGATAATCATACGGCCCCTCTCTCGGTGGGCCTGTTTTCTCATCATAAATGAGAGCTGGACTACAGGGTCTATGGTCCTGGTTAGGCAGTCTCTTCCTAAAGGAGGAAAACATTTACCCAGACATTGAGGTACAGGAAGAATCAGGATGGTGGTGAAAGGGAAGGAATCCCAGGTCATGAGCAAAAGCAGAAATCTAGTTGTTTAATGGGCAGAATATGTGTGGAGACAGAAACTGCATGGGTGAAAAATCTCAGAGACGAAAACTGCCTACTCTTAACTAGAAGTTAGGGAGTGACCTTCATGTGTCCTGCCTGCAAACCTCTGAGCCCTAGAGCCATACTCTCTTCTTCAGCTACCAATCTTTCAACCTCACTGAGCCCTTGCCTGGGTAAAGTTTGGTGGGGAGGACCTTAGGCAAAGGTTTGCCAGAGAAGGGGACACAGGTCTATTTCTGCAAAAGAACTTGCTTCCAGCTCAAGATAAGAATGCAAGTTTTATCCCCAACCTATCTCTGATGCCTTACATCCTACTCATTCTAAAAGTCTATTCCAGGCCTTTGATGTTTCCAGACTCTTTCCTAACCTGAGCTACATCTTCCACCAGGTCATGGACTGTAGTATGCCACTGATTGGTGAACACCAGGTGGAAGACAGACAACTCATCACCGAACTGGTCATCAGCAAGATGAACCAGCTGCTGTCCAGGACCCCTGTCCTGTCCCCTCAGAGACCCTTAACCACCCAGCAGCCACAGGTAAGCAGCAGGAAGAGACATGGGAGAACCAAGAACCATTCCCAAGCCCACTGCTCTAGACTTTGGTGGCTCCAAGATGGAGGAGGCTTCTCATTAGGAGTCTGCAATAGCAGCTATAGAACTGTCCAGAAATGGAGTATTGGCTCTCTTCTCTCTGAACTTGAAGTCTCTGGGGGAACCATAGCCCATTTTCCCTTGGGATACTCCCACTTTTAAATGGGAGGGGTCTCTGAGGGGGTGCTGGGTCTGACCTCTCAACAGGTGTTTACTGTCTATGAGGGCTCTGCTGCTTTTGTAGAGAAAGAAGGGTGTTTATCAGAAATCTGCTGGTCTAGCAGTGCCTGGGTGACTCAGTCCATTAAGCATCCAACTCATGATCTCTTGATTCATGAGATTGAGCCACATGTTGGGCTGTGCGCTTGACAGCATGGAGACTGCTTAGGATTCTCTCTCTCCCTTTCTTGCTCTCTACTCCTCCCCTGTACTCTCTTTCTCTCTCTCAAAATAAATAAATAAATTTTAAAAAGAAAGAAATATGTTGGTCTAGAGAGAAGAGGGGGTCATTCTCTTCCCTCATTCTGGAAGAGAGTAACAAGGTAAAGCTCAAACTAGAAATCTGCTTTCCTTTCTAAGGGAGAGAGACAGGTTTCTTCAGTTGACTATCGTGTGTGACTCATGACCAATCACATTCACAGTGACAGAATCCAAACCTCAGGTGGGAAATCCACACTGAAGCTTTTGTGGCTCAGGTCCTGTGGCTCTAGAATGGGCCAAGAAAGGCAAGACTGAGGGTGTTAAGTCCCATCTAGGAGATATCTCACTTTGCAGAAATATCCCCTAACTTTCTTCCCACTGAATTTTTGCATAATGAAGTGGTAAGAACTTGAGATAATGAATCTAAGAACTGAATCCTAGTCTAGCTGTTCCCCTAAACAGCTGTGTGATTTGGGGCAGTGGGGGGTGGGTGGGAATTACTACCCTGTCTAGGGTTCAAGTTTTATTACTTGTACATGAAAATCACTCAGAAATCTTTCTTTAAAAATCATACTTAAGACAATTAGAGAGGTAGAATAGAATAGTGATTTCAGAGTATGGGCTTTAAAGAGAGAACTACCCAAGTTTGAATCCTGGACCCTCTATTTACTGGCTTTGTGACCTTAGACACTTATATGTGGCTCAGCAGAGATGACAATGGCACCCCTCTCCTAGGGTTATTATGAGAATTAAATGAAGTAAAGAACCTAAAATATAGCATACATAGTGTATCATAAGTGTTCAATAAAAGTTACTTGCTATTATTAAGTAAGTAAGCAGCCTCTGGGCTTGGGTTCCCTACGACCTTAGGCTTTGATATCATCACCCCCTTTCCTAAAGATCAGTGCCTCACTGGGATTATACTGCAAACAGAAGCCAAGTAATTGGATTCTCAAAATACTTCAGTAAGAAAGAAGAGGAGTGGGGGAGGGAAAAACAGGATAAACCAGCCTGGATTATTTGGTATAGAAGCAAATTACCCCACATTTTCTTCTTATCATTTGAATATCACAGAATCATAGCATAGGAGCATGATTGATATTCAAAATAATGGACCTGAACCATCAAGAATCAGTTACTTGTAAGTCAGTATTCCACATGCTGTTTAAGAAAGCTAGAAACGTAATATATGAGAAATATTTCTGTAGAAATGACTAAATTAAAACAGTGTGACCATTCGTAAGTCAATTCTTTCTCTGGATGTCAGTTTCTCCACCTATAATATTAGATAGATCTAAATACCTTTTGAGCTCTGAAAATTTGAGTAAAATACTTCTATTCTGGCTGATGTTGGATAAATGGGAGTTTCTGGGCTAATAGATTTACTTCTGGTGTCCAAGTTGAGAGTAGCCACCTGCAGTGGGATGCTATCATGTATCAGCTCTTACGGGTGTCTCATACCTTCTGTAGCAGGCTCATGCTGTGTCAAACCTCTGGGCAGGTGCAAGCATCTGTTTCTGTACATCAGGAATGTTAGTCACTAGAGAATTACAATAGGGTAATTAACAGAACAAAGATTAATTGCTTGTTAGAGATATAATCCCATTATTTAAAATTTATACTTAATTTGGTGTGATAAAAAAAACTTTCGGGGCACCTAAGTGGCTTAGTCGGTTAAGCGTATGACTTCAGCCCAGGTCATGATCTCACAGTTTGTGAGTTCGAGCCCTGTGTCAGGCTCTGTGCTGACAGCTTGGAGCCTGGAGCCTGCTTCGGATTCTGTGTCTCTCTCCCTCTCTCTGCCCCTTCCCAGCTCATGCTCCTACTCTGTCTCTGTCAAAAATAAATAAACTTAAAAAAATTTTAATAAACAAACAAACAAACAAACAAACTTTCCTGGTTTAAAAATATCAGATCTGTGGTTAGATTTTATGATTTTGTAAAGCTAATGGATCAGCAGATTGTTGCTTGTCCCTGCCTGGGAGGAACAGTAACAGGTAGCCTCCTTCCTGAGAAATACAGAGAACATCTGGTTGCAGCTTAAAGAATTTATACAGAGTAGGACAGGCTTATGCTGCCCAGGCAAGATAAACAAAAATGGGCTGTTCTGGGATTCTTTGAGGATCCCTGAAGTCCTTTTATAAATAGGAGTGTGCACAACTCTCTTGGCTTTCTATAGGAAAGTCATTTTGGACTAGAATGAAGAGGAGACCTAAGTTCAGCCTTGTCCTTGCCACTGACTCACCAAGTGACCTGGGATAGATATCGTCCTGTTTCTGTTTCTGTGTCTCAGCATCTTCATGTGTAAAATGAAGGACTGAACAAAAAAACCACTAACATGTCTTCTAGCAATGAAATTTAGATTATACAGAAATGATATCTGAAGCATAAAAGTTCAGTAACAAAGAAATCACCAAAAAATATTGTCCACCCCACAAAAAGCATTAGTTCTATTTTGGTACAAGCCCCTTACTCTGCAAACATTACATATTGCAACTTAAATATTCTAAAGAAAAATGGGAGGTAAGAAACATAGTAAGGAATGAGCTTTCCTAGATATAGGAGCTCCTACAAAAATCCCCTTGTAGCAAAGCCAGACTGGCTCAAGGATAAGCTTTTCTCTGCTCAGGCTCACATTCAAAGCTACACTAAGATATTGTGGGAAGTACATTGTGCTGGGAGTTAGGACACTCAGGGGTTCGTCCTACTCTATCCTGATATTATGTGACCTTGGGTAAGTCTTTCCCCATCTCTAGGTCTCTAATTCCTCACTTACGGAATGAAGTTGGATCAGATAATATCTAGATCCCTTTGAATTCTAAAGTCACATGAAACCTGGAGTCAGCCCAACTGCAAAGTCTGAGAGTACAGTCTTCAACAAGACTGCCTTCACTCCTGATACCAACAGAAAGTTCAGAGTTCCCAAGAGTTCTCTGGAAGGACTCACATAACTTACTGAAAGCTGTTATACTCACAGGTGTATTATAGGAAAGGATACAGGTCAAAAATGAACCAAAGGAAGAATTCACAGGGCAGAGTCTGGGAGATTCCAAACATGAAGCTTTCATTGTCCTAAGGATCCATTAACCTCTCAGCATCCTTATGTGACAGTACACATGGTGCTAATCAGGGAAACTCATCTGAGATTTGGTGTTCATAGTTTTTATTGGTTTTCATGTTACAGTTATGCTCGACTGATTGATCACCTGTTTGAACTTGGTCTCCAGTATCACCATACCTCAAAGTCAAATTAATACCATGTGGCCCCACGGGCTACTGTGAGTCACCTCATCAGCATATATTATCAAATGTGATCTGAGGGGCTCTCACCGCAAATAACAGGGACACTCCTATTGCTCAGGAAATCCCAAGAATTTTCCTTCCAAAAGTAGGGGGACAAAGGCCAGATTTCTTACCTCCCAGGAGTTGGGGGACAAAGGCCAGATTTCTCTTTGGGCAAGGCCAAATTCTTTACTTCACATATGATTAAATTAGCTTAGCCAATGTTTCTTGAATATTTTAGACCCTGTGGGCAAGGGACATGCCTTTTTCATCTGTGTTTCCACTGACTAGCACAGGCCTAGCCCAACATATGTGCTTAAAATTAGTCATTAGACTTAGGGCTACAGTGATGAATGAAATATAGTTCCTGTCCAAAAGATGTTCATATTCTAAATTCATATCATGACTGAATTCACAGAGGTCATCACTATTGGTCAGATGGTACCTTCTTATATTATCTATTAGTTTCCTCCTGAACCTTGTGCCTTGACCCCAGCCCCGCTAAAGACAGAAATACCAGTCTGTCACACATGGCAAAATGCTGCTACTTGGGCTGGAAGTCATGACTGAACTGGTCATATTTCCACCTCCTATTTCTCCCTGATGATAGCATATTTCCACTGGTTATGATTGAGGAGACATTTCAGTCATCCTGGCTCCAGGCCCATGGAGTGTCAGACCAGATTGCTTCCATATTCCCACTATTATATCTGCCAGTTAATCTGCATCTTTAGCCACATGATCTGCTTCTAAGGCCCACCCTTCACTGGTGATCTGGATGCCACCTCCTTTTGGCTTTCAAGTTATCCCTATTTTCTCCATCATCAGTTTCTTCTTTCTAGAAGATTTTCACATCTACCCACAAACATCTGCCATTTAGAAAAATGAAATAATAACCAATCCCACCATCCCACTGAAATTGCTCTTGTCACAGTGACTCCAAGTCACTGAGTTCTGATCTTCCCATCTTCTTATCTTGCATGACTTCTCAGTAGCCTTGATGCAGTTGCCCACACTCCCTCCTTCTTGAAACACTTTCCTTTCCAGGCCTCAGTGACCCTGTTCTTGCCTGGTCTTCATTCTACCTCATTGATTTCTCCTTCTCACCTCCTTTGCTGGCTTCTCCACTTGTGTTAAACCACCAAATGTCGGTGCCCTAGAATGTGGTCTGTGTACATTCCTTGGCGATCTCAGCCAGCCCATATCTATCTCCTGCTCTGACCGCTCCTTGAACTCCAGATTCACATTTTTAACTCTTGCTTGACATCTTTATTTGCATGTCTGAAGGCATCATAAATATAACAAGGCCAAAACAGAACTCTTTTTTTTCCCCTTAAATTTGTCTTCCTTCCAATTTTTCCCAAGCAACTCACGTAGACCCCTGCCTGCCTCTTTGCCCTCATACCATCCTAGCTCTTCTTCACTGTGCCCCAGCCACACTGGTAGGGGCCATCGCATCAGCTGTGTCCTCTCTCTGAAATGCTCTTCCCCTTTTTTTGCATGGCTGGCTCCTTCATGACAGTACAGCTGAAATTGCCTCAACCATCCAATCCGAAGGTACCACCGGCTACCACCCCCGCTTCTTGAATTTGCTGCATAGCCCTTGCTATCAGCTAAAATCATTCTCATCTGTTTATGCCTTTGACTCTTCCAGTAGCATGTAAGGATTTGGAGAGTAGGGGTCTGTTCACTGCTGTGTCTCTAGGGCCTGCAGAGTAGCTGGTAATTTGTAGCCACTGAATACATCATGAGTATACTGGGGAGTGGGCGAGAGTGATGTGGCCAGATACAGACAGTCCTCAGTAGAAAAGTTAACAATAACAAAACTAAGTCTGTCTGCTTTTTATTATCATTATGTGATAGCAATTCTATGCAAATGACAGTGACTAAAATACTCCTCCTACCCAGGCAAACCACTCCTCCTCCTCCTCCCCTTGATATGGTATTGCAGTACATATTTGTTGAATGAGTTCCCAGATGGAATAAGTGTCTTTAACAGCCCTTAAAGCATATTAGAGTTGGTGTCAGGATCCTGTGAGTGATTTTGGTAGTGTGAAAATGGAAGGGCTGTAAGCCAAGGGACATTACCTGGGTCCCAGCCAGAACTCTGTACAGTACACTGAGACCTTAGGTGCTGTCACTAAGTCACATTCCATTCCTCACAATCAGACCCCTCTTGCTGGCCTCTTTCTTCCATGGCTCTGGCAGCTCAGGCTGAAAGAACTTCTGGCCTGAGTCACAAGCCCTAAGAGCTGCTTCTTGCCCAGTATTCTAGGTCAAGACCAGGACAATTTATCTACCTTTCTCTTTCTCCCTCTCTATCCTTGTCTGCAGCTCTACTGTTACAGCTCTCATTTCTTTGATTCTAGAAGAGCACCTAAAGGAGGCTGAGGGGGAGGTGAGTAGAGGGCACACCTTACCTTGTTGTCAGCCAGCCTCCTAGCCTGAGACAGACTAACTATAGAAAACAAAGAGCAAAGTCATTTGAGCGGACTCAAGCTAGCTGCTGTGCCCAGTTCAAAGGGATAGGGGCGGGTTGTAAAAGGCACTGGCTATGTTGCTGAGGGCAGGGAGGCGAGTGGCAAAGCCTTATCTGGCTAATGACAACCTGGCCTCAGACTGGCTGGACTGCCAGCTTTGGAGCTGCCCGAAGAGTTGTCCAGGGCAAGTGACTCTGAAGTGCTTTTGGGAGACTGTTCTCAAGGTGGCAGTGACACCTGGTGGCCAGTGATGGCCAAAGCCTCCAGGCTATATACTTTTGAAACCTTCCTATAGGCCATGCCCTCGCATCCCCTCCACACATTCGCCAACCCTTGGGGTCTGTCTTCTGGGATCTGAGCTGAGCCTGGGGCTCTGGAGAGGTGTATGCTGCTCCTGAGACTCCTGGGAACCAAGGAGAGAACTTCGGGTAGACAAAGCTTCAGGTCACGCCAGCAGAGGTGGGATCCTGGTGCTCTCCTTCAGGTGGCGAATCTTTGTTCATACCCCACCACACTGCTTCCACTTTTTAAAGTTTCCTGTAAAGTCTTCCGGAGTCAAAGGGCTGAATTGCTAATGCAGGGATTTCAGACACCAATGGGCTTTCTCTTTGGCTTGCAGGTTATACCCAGGAGAAGTGATTCTAAGACTCAGCCTTTGGAAGTATTTAGTACACATATGGTGTCCGGGAGGAAAATGAGCCTCTTCCCCTACCTTGAGCTGATCAGACCACAACTGCAATGTGGTTTCCAGTCTGAGAATCACAGTATAAACAAGGACAACCTCGAACTCTAAGAATGTGCTCAGAGGAAAGAATCTGGGGGTTGGGGCATTTGGCAAATTAACGACTTAATGTTAAAGGAGATCCAGTTGAATAGCAATACTCTCAAGGAGCCCATGACTGAGTACCTTCAGGTCTCTGGTGCCTGGTGCCCAAAGGCAAACCTGCTGGAAGACAGGAGTAAACTAACACTAGGAGAGGAAATGGCTGCCTTGGGAACTGGTGTGTGTGGCTGCCACGTCACTGCTGATGTTCCTGCAGGGGCAAGATGAGTACATGTCAGGGCTATGGTGAAAGTGTGGGCTGGGGGCTAGGGCTGTTGGAGCAGGTAGCTTAAAATCCCTTTCCAGATCTGAGATGCTGTGTACTAGCCACAGACCTGGAAAGGGCAGTGATGAGACTTCAGAACTGAAAGACTGAGGCCCACAGACCTGCAGCCTGTGGCCTCTGGTGGGACATTCTACCAGTCCTTTTTACTGGTTCTCTGGACTAAAGAGATACTGAAAACATTTCCAGCCAGGTCTTTCTAGCCACAGAGGCTCAAAAAGATGAAGTCTCTTGAGTACAAGGACACAAAGACTGAGAAGGGGTTTCAGTGGGGTCTAAAGTGCCATGCAGTTAGTGAAGGGACGCAACTCAGATCCCAAACATGAGACTAAGAGGGACTCACATAGCTTAGAAGAAGTAAATTTAGGACAAATGAAAGGTCTTCCTGCTTCCCACAGCAGGACTGGCTTTAGGGAATTAGTTCCCCAGTGAGTATAAGCTGAAAATGTGAGATTTGAAGCAGGTTCAGATAAAGTCACTAGTGACCAGATCCTTTAGCAGACTATTAAGGGAAACTGACTATTTTCAGGCTGTCTTAACTTTTAAGGGACATCTTTAATCACTTGAAGCTGACATTCTGACCTCGGGTGACCTGGCCCTCAGTGCCTCCATAGGTCTCATGGATTGCCCCCGTGGGACACTTCTTATGTCCTTAGGAAATCACTGATCATGGGAGGGCCCCAATCCAGGAGATGAGCTCTGCCCTCAGAGTAGCAATTTCCCTCGTGAAAGGAGGAGGAAGAAGAGCTCATCCTTGGGAACCTTTTATAACCTTTCCGAGGAAGGAAGGTGGGCACTGGTGACTGCTGGGGTGATCTCAGAAAGATCCCAAGGTGCCTGAAAACATGCTGTCCCCTTTGCTCTAACTGAACCTACAACCTCCCAACCACATTCCTTCCTGCTGCCTCATTCCCCCTGGGGTCTTAGACCGGGGGAGCAGAGCCTGGGGGAGCTGATCAGAATAGCTCTGTGGCGTGTCCGGCAAGGAGCTTGGCCTGGCCTCTTTCCTGGGGCCAGACCCTGAGACCCTTTCCCAATTTCCTGTCTCAGATATGCTGAGCAAGCACAGGCCTTCCTCCTTGGTGGGGGCAGCTGGACTCGGGCCAACAACTCTGAAAAGTTGAGTCACTCAGTGTCTTTCCTTCCTCAGCTTTCCGTCCTGCTGGGACCTCAGATAGGAGCTCCTGTCTCCCAGCTTGTCTGCTGAAAGCCACAGGGTAGCAAGTTAAAGGTGCCTTTGACAAAACCCCACAAACCCTCATCCATGGGCTTGCTTTCTCTCCTAGACTGTGATTGCCTGTCCATTTACCTCAACAGCTAATATTTACTGTTTCTGAAATGACTTTTCTGCATCTTCAGGGGCCTCACTGGAACAAGTTAATGATAATACAGAGGGCATGGTATAGCCTAACCCAGAATCCCCTACATACTGAGCCACTGTGCACCAGGTGAAAGGAAGCCACCCAACAATACTTTCTCCATTGACACATGAAATTCTAGAGCTTCATTAAAGCTGCATTCCTTTGGATTGATATTTATTATTATTTAAATAATAGTAATGATGGTCACATATATCAATGCCTTGCCTAGCACTGTACAGTTTACAAAGCCCAGTCACTATTTTGAGCCTCACCACCCTATGTGAAATGGTTTGGGCTGGTATTTCTATCTCTGTTTCATACATCAGCAAAGAGAATGCAAATGACTTCTCCAGAGTCACACAGTCACACCGGAGTGCTGGATCTTCTGATCCACAGTTCAGGTAGTGGTCTACAATAATAGGCACTATGCCTTTTTCATGTCCCCACCAGAGCACAGGGGAAGGTAAGAATGGAGAGAGCTGGGCCTTTGTGACCTTGTGTAAGGGAAACCCTTGCTTTCCTGACAACCAAGTGCTAAACTTAGCCAACCTAGAGGAGCCTCTGAGCTATATCTGCCTCTCTCCTGTCTCCCTGATTTCTCAGATTACTAAAAGCCCAATGGGTTCATCAGAGTGGGATACCAGCCCAACCAGCTTTGATGGAGAGCAGCAGCCCTCTACTTGCCAAGGCCCTCAAAGCCTGTGCCTCTGCTCAGGCCCAGTAGCCCTGGCATCTTGCTGGGCTCAAGACTCTGCAGCTAAGAAGGGCTTGTCTCCTATCTCAGACACCTAGAGAAATGAAAAATGCATGAAAGAATTAATGGAATCCCAGAGACAGAAAAACCTGTAGAAGACCTCTGGCTTCAACTTGATGACGTCCTCCACAGTATCTCTGATCAGAGTTTGTCCTGGCCCTGTTTAAACACCTCTAAGGTCTGGAAGATCATTGCAACCCAAGCTAGCCCTTGACCTTGATCAGATTTACATTTGACTAACTTTGATTTTCTACTCAGTCCTAGGTGTTTCCACGGTTACCTCACTTAGTCCTTCTAATCTGCCTATTTAAAAAACTGAGACTCAGAGATTAAGTAACTTTCTCAAAGTCGCATGAGGAAAGATGTCATTTCCACACTTTTCACCATCCTGTGTGCTCCATGTACCCATTTTAATTCCACTGGTGTCACCCTTAAAGAAGCACCAGAATTGGTTGCAGTGCTCTCTTGTGGGGCTTATCAACCCAAAGAGCAGTGAACCTGTGACTTCCCTTTCT
This sequence comes from Prionailurus viverrinus, assembly GCF_022837055.1. Classification (NCBI taxonomy): domain Eukaryota; kingdom Metazoa; phylum Chordata; class Mammalia; order Carnivora; family Felidae; genus Prionailurus; species Prionailurus viverrinus. Next base: position 52,887,597 of record NC_062562.1, read on the forward strand.
GAAGCCTCTCTAGCGTAAAATTTTTTGGCAACGGCATTGTAAATGGACAACCTCTGAGCTTTTTGTCATTCTATAAGCCCAGGGTTGTTTGTTTGTTTTGTTTGTTTGTTTGTTTTTTCCCCTTAAGGGGCTGTAAGGCCATTTATTCCCCCTTCTTTTTTGAGTGCAGCTGGGCACAAGCATTGGACTACACGTTCTTACCTGTTTGAGTCAACTCAACTTCCTGAGGGAAACTGTAGTTCAGTCTGGCCATGAGCTCCTGCTGTGGGCTGGCTATAGGCCAGACTTTGGCAGTGACGCCAGAGTGGCCAGACTTCTGTGGAATTAAGCATCCCAGGCAGTTCTTGGTGACTGGAGACAGATCCCATGGTAGCCAAACCCCACGGGAATACCCCTCAGCCCCAACAGATGGAAGGCTTGTGGGCGGAGCCAGAGGGTCTCAGCCTGGTAAGGGACAGTCCTAGGGGACTCTTGTCCTGCCCCACATAGTCCCTGGGAAGTCTTCAGTCCACAACCTCAGTGGAGCCAGGGAAGGGAGAAGCTCCCTAGGCGCCAGACAAGGGTGGCCAAAGCATATTCCCAGGCTCCAGCTCAAAGGACCGCCTCTGGGAGCTCTTTCTCTGAAGCTTTTAGAAGTGAAACTTTTGGGCTCAGTTTATCCTTGGGTGTCTTATTTTTATATTTCTTAGGCTGAGGAGAGCCAGGGCCAGCCTTCATTGGTATGATTACCCGTGTCAAGTCATCCAGTCAGTGTCTGGTGTTCTACCATTAGAGTTTAATCTATGGGATTTTAAAGTCCCTCCCCCCCCCCAACACACCCTGCCACCAGAATCATAAACTGTCAGGATACAAGGAACCATGGTGTTCACCTAATCTATCTCATGTTTAGTGAAAGAATATCTCTACAATATCTTTGTCAGGTAATTCTCTAGCCTCTGCTGAACACACCCACCTCCCAAGATAGCCTCTTCTACTGTTTTCGCTATATAAAGTTCTTCCTGTAACTGAAAGTCTACTTTTCCAGAGCTTTTGCCCATTGGCCCTGGCTCTGCTCTCTTGTTATATGGTCTTCCATAGCCCTATCTGAAAATAACAATTCTCTGAGAGGAGAACATCTTAAGCTATTCTTGACCAATGTCTGAGGTGATTGGCAGCAGTCAGTGGTATGAGGTGAGGCCTTGGGGAAAGGGAACTGGCAAGAGACAGTCTAGTGGCTCCACAAACTGTATGAATTTGGTGTCTTTCATCTGAGTATCCTTTTCAGTCAATTAGAGGGCATAACACTGATGGCTTGTCAGGGAGCCCAGAGGAGGCTTTGTTATCACAATTAAATAAAGTTCTCCAAAGCCTAGGAATAGAGCACTGCAGGGGGTATTCCATCATGGGAGTAAGACAGAGTTTCAGAAGAAATTCCTTATCAGCATCACCATGACCATCATCTGTTGCATTTACTTAGCACCTACCAGGGTCAAATGCTTATAGATAGATAGATAGATAGATAGATAGATAGATAGATAGACTCACTTCTTTTGAAGAAAGATGGGTGCAGAGGAGTGAAATAACTTGCCCAAGGTCACAAAGCTAGTTAGTGGCAGATTTGGATTGAACCCAAGGTCTTCCCAACCCAAAAACCTAAATTCCTCAATCACTCTGCTGCCCAGTCTTAAAGACTTGCTGTTGGAGACCTAGGCAGCAGTGTGTGTGTGTGTGTGTGTGTGTGTGTGTGTGTGTTGGGACGTGGGGCTGATGCCCAACCTAGTCAGAGCATGTGAGAAGCCCAGGTAGAAAGGCTATCCTGCTATGCTGGTGCACCCATTACCAGACACTGTATCCTGGCCCCAGACTTCTCCAGTTGGCAGCCAGGTTGTGAGAGAAGAGATCACAGTGAGAAAGAACCCTTGGGCCTAAGGTTTCCCTGACTTCAGCTGGGTTAGGTGGTCTTGATGGAAGCAATTTCTGATTCTTTTAGGCTTGTTTTAATTTTATCTTCTGTACCTGATATACAGGCAGATACCTCTGCTGGCCTCAATTTTCATTCCCTAACTTGAGCATTTCCAGAGCTGCTCACTGGATTTGATACCAAATTCAGTACAATTTAACTTCTATGATTTAACAACATTTGTCTTCTAAAGACTTATACTCTAGTCCTTTTTGGATTTTCACTGTTACTGTGTTTGCATGTTCATTTATTTAACAAGCATTTATTAAGGATATCTTATTATACTCAGCCCTGTGCTTGATGCTGTTGGTAAAATTTTGATAGTCTTGAATTTTCCAAAATATTCCTGATTCCAACTGTTTGAATTTTTTAAATAAATAGTTCCTGTACCAGGCCTTATATCCCACTTTTTCTTTGAAAACAATGGGCATTGTATTTGTTGGAAATTCAAGAGAAAATGAAGACACATAGTTCTCTGAAGCATCTGTCTTCTTGGGGGCATCATCCCCAGTCTTCAGGATAAAAACAAAGGCTCTCTTCAGTAGTATGAGTCTCCAAAGTGCTGTTTCAGGATTTCAGAGAAGACATCACAGTCGAAAGGTTTCATGGGTGAGGTAGAAAGTGACTTAAACCTCTAGGATGTGTTGGATGGGATTGGTAGAACAGGAGAAAAGGCATTCCTGGAAGATAATCAGCACAAACAATGGAGTGGCCTATCCTAGAGAATAAACAGTGAGGGGTCAGGCCTAGAGGGAACAGGTGTGTTTAGGGCATGAGGCAAAGAGAAGGCTAGGAAGGTCAATTATAACCATGCTGAAGCAAGTTTTGGATGTCAGCCTGAAGGATGTGGTTGTCATCTTGCTGGTAATGGGAAGAAAATATGAGCATCAGACTGCCTGGCCTCACAGCCCAGCTGCATCAGCCTCTACTGTGTGACTCTGTGAAAATTACATGACTTAGCTAGGCCTCAGTTTCCTTATCTAAAAATTAGAGATGTTGATAATAATAGCATCTACCTCATAGAGGTCTTATGAGGTTTTTGGCAATACTGCATGAAAGTTCCCAATATGTTACCTGGCACATATGCAGCGTTAGCTATAAATTATTTAGAGCAGTAAAGTGACACAATTAGGAAAGGAGTATAGGAGAACAGCAGGTAGGCATGGAGAGAATAGATTGGAGAGAGAGGAGACTATTTTGGTAGTGGTAAAGTAGTAGGAGTACTAGTACTAGGAGTCTAGTAGTCTAAGCAAGAAATGGTACAGGCCTGACCAGCATTGGTTAGAAGAAGGTGGTGAATCTTAGAAGCTGATGGGTCTTGCTGCTGACTGGATGGTGTGGTCTCTAGCTGGTGTGTTGGGTGTGGGTATTTTGGTGCCAGAGCTCAGAACAAGCATGGACCCCATGACAAGGCTTGGAAGAAGGGGAGGGAAAGTATTGGTGTGATTGCTGTGATCTGTGAGGGGGTGGGGAATGTAGATAGAACACACACCCTCTGATGTGGTGGCGCTAAGGACATTTCAAAGGCCCCCTGCCTCCCACTGCCCCAAATCTTCTTAGTAGAACAGTTTTAAGCAAGGTTGTTAAAGACCATGACACTGGAGAGGGTAACACTTTGGCTCTCCTTGAGTGGAGCTGAAAACAGGCCTTAATAGGCAGGAGAAGAGACTGATGGTGAGAATCAGAGGCCCATAGGAAATCAGGAACAGGAGAGATGGTTTTCATGTGGGAGTAGGGCCGAGGGGCACTGAAAGAGGAAGTGGGAGAATGCTAATGACATTCTCAGCCCATTTCACAGCCTTGCCCTTGCAGCTCCCTCTGTGACATCACCATCAGCACACTCGGCAGCCCTTAGGTTTTACAGACCATTTCCCTTTTACTGAATTTAAGCTCCAAGTCCTCACTGCCTCTAATTCAAATGTAAGACAAACTGAAGTCACATGCATATTTGATCCTGTCTGGGCATAATCAGAATCCTAGCTGGGAGGAGAGGGAGCTTGGGAGTGGAGCCATGTTGTTGGGTAAAATGTGATTATGCTATCTGAGAAGGAAAAACAGCCTGGCCTTGAGCACTTTTACTAGCATTAACATCTTACTGCTTCCCTCTGGGTAAGAAGGGTTCCTGGGGTGGGGGGAAACAGACTACTGCCCCCTCCTTTAAGTCCTTCCCTGTGGGGGTTCCAGTGCAGCCCAAAGAGTGGATCTGACCCCAGAGCCAGCCCAGAGCTGATCCCACCCCAGAATTAACTCCACAGAAGAAGTGAAGCAAGTCTAGGTTAGTCACCTAGTCCAGGCAGGCCCTGCTCTCAGGACCCTTGGAATTGCCTAAGGCAACCCGCCCTCTGGAGTTTGGTGTTGATCCTTTCCTTCAGGAAGCCGGGCCATGAGTATGAGGGGAAACTGGACAGCAGGCAGCCACCAGAGAAGAAACCAGATGCTGTTAGAAGATTCAAAGCTTCTGAACAGAATACGTCTAAAAGGGAAGGAAATGAGAAGGGGGGAGGGGGGCACTGCCTACCAGTATGGGACTAAGGCCCAGACCCCCTAGACCTGTGCCCCAGCCACACTCCAGATGTTGAGATCTCCCTTGAGGCATTTCTGGAACAGCAGAAGCCTCTAGGCCAGATCCCATGGATCCCATCAGATCCCACTACACTCATGCCATGGAGCCACAGGGTTTCTCTTTGGAATCTGCTCAGAGTTTTGTTTTTATCTCTTTTGCATTTTGTCTTCCAGAGTGGAACACTTAAGGATCCGGACTCAAGCAAGACCCCACCTCAGCGGCCAGCCCCTCAAGGTTGTTTACAGTATATTCTCGACTGTAATGGCATTGCAGTAGGGCCCAAACAAGTCCAAGCTTCTTAAAGTGATTGGTAGTTCATTTTTCAAAGCAGAAATTTTAAGCCAAAAACAAACAAGGAAAGAAAGGAAAGCGGGGAGGGGAGCAACACTCCCCCCACCCCCCAGTGGTGCCGTTTCTGCGTTCTTTCAATGCTGACTGGACTGTGTTTTCCTATGCAGTGTCAGCTCCTCTGTCTGGTTGTTTACCTGTTCCTGTTCGTGCTTGTAATGCTCACTTATGTTTCTCTGTATAACTTGTGATTCCAGGGCTGTTTGTCAACAGTGTACAAAAGAATTGTGCCTCTCCCAAGTCCAGTGTGACTCTATCTTCTGGGTGGTTTGATAGTATTTTTTAAAGTATTACATAATGTGGGGTGAAATAGAACTGAGGGGGGTGGACAGGGGAGAAACAAAGACCACAAAAATAAAACCCAACTCCTCTCCTTCTCCCCCCCAGACTCAGATTAAAGCACCCCCCCACCCCCTGCTTACCTCCATGAGTGTGCTTGGGATCTTCAATGAATTGTGCTTTTTGCTTCCTTTCTGCATGACTAGGGTAAATAGATAGAAGTTTAAGAGATTTTCAAGGTCTAATTTCCATAGCTTCATCCGTTGAATCTGAAGGCATCCACCTTTTTCTCCATTTGCTAAAAATTTGGTGCAGTTTGAGTTTATGTGAATAGGCTGGCTGTGCCTGTAGAGCTCTCGTGTTTTTAGTGATGACATGAAATATAAAGAACAAGCTATTTCCAGGAATGTGTTCTGTATTTTACATCGAAGTGTACCTTCTTTTTTATTATTAACTAATTAGCTATGAGATTAGACAAAAAAAAAAATGGGGCCGCTGATGTGCAATATCAAAGTGAACTTGTGAGTATTTTCTGTGTGTTGATCTCAGTCCCCCTAAGTTGTTTCTTCTTTGTTGCTGTTTCTGAATTGGCCATATTATGCGCTTCTGTGAAACTGAGGCTGCTTTTTATTCCCCAAAGCTTGACCTATGTACAGAGATGATTCTGTAGTGATTTTGGACATAGGATGCAGGAAGCTACTGAAAGTCTGAGAAGGATTCAGCCACTGTGCTCTTGGCCTCTCCCTAGGCATCATGAGACCAAATAAAAAATGTCCCATTTCACAGAGCGGGTACACTGCTACAGAAGTCTGAGGTGGACTCCTGCTTTCATTTCCAGCTCTGACAAGAGCCCTCCAGAAGTCAGAGAATGAGGGTTTTTCTTTTTCCTGGGAAGAACTGTCTCCAATTTTAGCTTGTGTGTGTTTGGGGCAGAGGCTCCACAGCCATGGCTCTTGAAGAAACCTTACCAGTTTGCCCTCTTTCCTCTGACACACAGTTCCTGGGCAGTGATGAGGCAGGTATTTAAAGCAGGCCTCGGCTTCAGTGCCTCCTCCTGCCATCTCCTAGCCAGGTTGGGACAGGCACTGAGTGGTCTCCTCTGGCATGATGGTCCGTGGGAGATCATGCTAGCAGTTTGCATTTTAGAGAAATGCTTCTAGCTCTACTTTCACATTCCTCTCACTTCTATACTGACATGTTACTGTTCTGGATTCCAGGTCGGAGGAATAAATAGTGCCGATAGTATGATTTATGTGTCCAGGGGCATGTGCCCCAGTTTCTCCTTGGGTTGCTGGCAAATTCTGAGGCTACAGGGAAATGCACTGAGTGTGAGTGTTCTCATCTGTGACCCCTCCCTTAGATGATGGTGGTGATGGTCGATCTGTTGTAAATATATACACATATGCATTTATGCACTTCCAGGTGGGTTGCATAAGAATCAGGTCCTTAAATACCTCCCAATCTGATGAAATGGTAGAAAGGAATAAAGCAACATTTCCCAGAATGGAGGAATACCTTTTATTTATTTTTTACTTATTATTTATTATTATTTTTTGTCCAAGCAGTGAGCTGATAGTGGTGTTGCTTCTCTGCATGTTATCAGTGTGAACATCTAGGTGCTTTTCATGTGACATTTGTGAGCCACATATACAAAGTTGCCATTTGAATTCAGTCAGGCTCCAGGGTGGCTTTAGCCAAGGTCTCTCAGGTGGGGGAGAAACTGATTAGGGCTCCTACTGCCAAATGCAAGCAGGCAGCGTATCCTGACTATTATGTGCCCTCAGGCAGCATGCTAAGGAACAACTCTGTGGCCTGGGGGACATCCGTGTCACAGTATAGGATTGCTGTTCAGGTGTTTTGTACCCATTTCTTTTCTGATGTTGTCCCCTTTTTTTGTACCGATCCAGCTGGGAGAACCTCAGCCAATGCTGGAAGAGTGATTTAAGTACCTCTCTTTTGTGACTCTCTTGTACAGCTTAATGTGCAATAAAGGAAAAGTTATATCTGTCTTCAGTGTTAAGTTGTAAAGTTTCTGGCTATTCAAGCATCTCTGTACAAGTGGGAAAGAATTCAGGTTCCTGGTACAAGAGGCTGAGCTATCAACCTGCTGTACTTTACAAGAAAAGGCTATAATACAAACGATGCCAAACTTTGGAAGAGGCAGAACTGGTTAACGTGGAATATGCTGATCTTTCGTCTTCATCTTCACTGGTTATCTGATTTGAACTTGGAACTTCAAGTTTTCAATGCAAAACTCCATTTCTTTATTCCTTTATGTATTTATTTATGTATAACTAACCCTGGTATTTACTGGTAATTGATAAAGAGGAGCCCATGCCATGTGGTAGGGAGATGGGCTGATGATCATGGGTGCACAGTGTTGTAGATGTATAAATCTGCCTCTCTAGAGGGTATGGGTATTCTGGTGTTTCTAGGAAACTAAGTTACAACACAACTCTTAGCTTCTCTTGAGTTTCTAGAAGCCTACTCCTTACAGCGGGCCCATGAATGTGGACTCTGGGAATGAGACTGAGAAATTGGATCTCTCCGACCAATTATGCATCATTTCCACTAGTCAGTATGCACTGATGGGGACATCTTTTGACTTTTGAGTACAGGAACCCCCTTAGCAAAATCTGAGCAATCAGGTATCACACTTACTGCCTGACAAGCCCCAGAGGAAGGATGGCCTTTTTTTTTCTCTCCAGGCCACCAGATGGTTTTCTGTCTCATGCTGGGAGAACAGTATCCCTACCCTTTGGGGGGCAGGTGGGGCTCTTTGCCAGATGGTGCCCACAACATCCCCAGGGGAGCATAGGACTTGGGTTTCTGGAAAATTTCCACCACATACACCTGGGAGGGAGTGGAGCCCCCTGAGGATGGTACTAAGGGGCAAAAAGCACATGGAAACAAAGGATTGACCCTAGTCATGTGCATGGGCTAATGTTAAAATGAAGCTCTGGTGGGGTGGGGCGTGACAATCAGACATGTGCAGGTCAGGAGCCGAACAAAGGCCAGCTGGGTAAAACCATCACAAGTCTGTGATCATCAATGGTCATAAAGCACACAATGCTTTTTGAAGAACTTTCTGGTCCATTAACATCTTTGAAACACTACCTGAACACTGTCTGAAAGACAACTAAGACTAGGGATTACTTTTTAATAGTTTAATGGTTGTAAACACCAAGGTGCAGAGAAGTTTGCTGACTTGCTCAGGGAGTCACTAGTAGACTATGTCTTGGTTTTTCTGACGCCCAGCCCTGTGCTCTTTCCACTGCCCTGTACTATGTCTGCTGCGTGGAACTCGAGGCCGCCTAGGCCTGCATGGGGTGGGTTGCCCTATACCTAAGGAACCTCTGGAGAGGAGGGTTGGGCTCCCTGTGGTCTGGGAGGATTTCTGTAAAAGAGCTTGCCTCTGACCAGGGCTGCTCCTGTCATGGTTTCTTCCCTGTCCTGACTTCTGTGCCTGAGGGGGTGTGTTTCTGAGGTGGAGCTAGTGGTGGTTGGATGAATGGGGAAGCCAGGGACTGGCTCTGGAGCCCTTCAGAGCCTCTGGGTGGCTTCTCATAATAGAGCTTATCCTTTTGGTAATTAACTAACCCCACCCCATAAGATGTAGATTCTAATAAGGAAACCCTTTGATATGGTTAAATTATGAAGTTTTTCTTGTACTGAACCTAGGGGGCCCTGGGCAACCCCAAGGAATGCAACCCCCAGGCAAGGTGCTGCCTCCACGCCGGCCTCCCCCTGGACCATCACTGCCACCTTCCTCCTCTTCCTCCTCCTCCTCTTCTTCCTCCACCACCCACGGAGATGCACCCTCCAGCAGCAGCTCCCTGGCAGAGGTCCAGCCACCCCCGGCTGCTCCACCACAGAAGCCCCAGCCTCACCCACAGCTCAAGTAAGAGACGACTCAGCAGCTCCTTCCCCTCTCCCCTTCCTGCCCCTCCTCACAGGACTTAGGCTTCAGAGCTGCTAGAAAGCACCTTCAATCAGGCTTCCTTCTACAGATATTTTTGTGGGGCTTTTTTGGGGTTTTGGTTCTGGGTTATTTTTTTGGTTGGGGGCATGGTTGGGGTTGATCGGGGAGGGTAGGAAAGAGGGAAGTGAAAGTCTAAGGTCTAGCCAGAAGTGCAAACCCTCCCCTTTCTTCCTGGGGAATACCAACAAGGCAGAGTTACTGCCCCCTTTCCTATTCTTATATTAGCTTAGGGTTGTTGTTTCTTTCTCTTTTTTTTAAATCCTGTCTCCCACTCTTTTTTTCCATTCCTTTTCTGTGTGTGTGTCTCTCTCTCTTTCAAAATTAAAAAGAAAAAAAAATCCTCTTTCCTGCCTCTGACTCACAGTTTAGGGTGTGCAATCAGCAAGCCTGCCCAGAAGGAAAAGGGGGAAGTAGTTAAATCCATTTCAACTTTTTACCTTCAGCTTTGTCAGAAGGAGGTTGGTTTCTGGTTATGGTCAGAGGAGGGCCCAGATAGATACCCCGAGGAACTCCATCTTCTTGGGCTTCCTCACTCCCTAGAAGCCCTCACCACACTGCCCTGCAAGCCCTCACCACACTGCCCTGCTTCAGAGGAAGAACTGAGGGCCCCTAGAAAACAGTAATGCTATACTTGGGATAGACAGCATCTGGGTGAGGATGGTGGTCAGTTCTACCCTCTTCCCCAGAACCAGAGACACCTCTCTGTACTGTCCCCAAATAGACCCCTGTCATCACTGCAGCAGAGACAGCTGTAGCCTTGTGGGGATGGGAGTGACCCACCAGTGCTTCTCAGAGTGAGGTGATTGGAATCTTCAGGGAGGGAGGAAAAGGAGGCACTTAGAGATAGTCTAGGCATTGTAGAGATGAGTAAACTGCTCAGAGAGATTTGGTTAATTTTCTTTTTCAAAACCACTTTGTCAGTTAGTAGCAGAGCCAGGATTAGGGCTCAGGTCATCCAGATAACTACTCTCTCTAGGTCTTTCACCCCTCATGACTGGAGGGGCATCACCCACTCCTGCTCCCCAGCTCTAGCTGGTGGCACATTTCACATTTCACCTGCCCCATAACCTCCCCTCAATACGATTGTTTTCTGCGTGCTGACTTTTAAGATCTCTTCTGCCTTCTCATTAGCCAACTCTGGCCCCAGTCTGAGGGCAGATCTTTGGGTTGCCACTGCCTTTGGGCTGAAATATCGAATAGAGCCAGCCTCTGACAACAGGCAGGAGGCTTATACGTGGTGCCCTTGGCTGTACATGCAGAAGAGGGCCCCCTCCCAGAGGCAAGCATGTTGGAGGCTCACCCCCAACCCTAATGAAAGAGAGGCCATTTATTTACAGTCACTGCAGGAGAAAAACTGCTCACACTCTGTAGAAGGGAGTTTATGGGTCTGCACCCCAAATTTCAGGAAAGACTGAGAGTTCTAAGACACCAAGAGAAGAGTTTTGCAGCCAAAAACCATCAGGATAGAGACACAGTGAAAGTCAAGGAGATATGATAGACCACTAGAGTCATCAGATCTCATATCTTCTCAAATGCTGGGCTTGGTCTCCCCTTGACCTTCTTGCCTTCACAGTTTTTCTCTCTGAATCTCTAGTCTCTCAAGGGAAAAATTCCTCCATAAAATGTGTGATATGGTTTTGTAATCAGAAAACCCAATATGTATCCACATATACACGTATGTGTCCACCTGATATGTTTCTCTTTTGCCCCTGGATTCCCTGAACCCCACAGACCTCATATCAGGGCTCCTCCAAGGAAGGCCACAAGGGCGGTCATGTCCATTTTAAGAACAGATAAATTGAAACATTTGTTTATTCCAAGTTTACTTGGAATGAGAGAAAAAAGCAGAGTATAAAGACCTCACAAATGAGAAACCGAGTCCCAGAGAAGCACAAGAGCGCAAGAAGGGCAGATCCAAGACTTTGACTCTTCTGATGACTTCACCACTTGACAGTTGGTGGGAAAGAGAGTGCAGAGTCTAGGGTCCCCTAGTTGCTATATTTCATTAGAACGGAAGGGTGTGAGATTCCTAGATTAGTCCTTACCAAGTAGGGACTCTGAAATGTAGCCTGTGGGCCCTTTAGTTCAGCATTAAATAAAAGGAACAGATGAGTCACACTCCTTCTCCTTCTTTCCCTTCTCTCTCTTTTCCCCTTCTCCCTCTCTCCCTTCTCTTTTTCCCCCTTCTTCCTCTCTCCCACGCTGCCCCCATCCTTTCCTGTCTTAGCAGCACTGAAGGTGAGGGTAATAGCACAGGGGCCTCCCTGGGTCTTGGTAACACTCCACTGCTGGCTTTCTCCTCCATCACCCTGGTCTCCTTTCGGGGGGGAGTGGGGGTTCGGTTGTGTATCCTCATGTCACCCTCCTTCCCTGCCTCACTGGGAACACCCCCTCTCATGTTCTCTCTGGTTTTTATCTTCAAGCAAGTCGCAGTCCCTGACAAATGCCTTCAGCTTCTCTGAGTCCTCCTTCTTCCGGTCTTCAGCCAATGAGGATGAAGCCAAAGCGGAGACCATCCGGAGCTTGAGGAAGTCCTTTGCCAGCCTCTTTTCAGATTAGCTCTCCAGATACACTGGGGCACCTAGCCCACCGGGAAAGGCATCTGAGACATTTGACAATAGTCAGCCATGCTTGGTGGTGATGTCCCATGACCTTGATGTGTGTGCCCCTTCCTCTGCTCTGTTGTGCTAAGTGATATTGTGCAGCTTAGAAAAGACGATGTGAAAGTCTCAGGGCAGGTGCCTAACCAGGAAAGGGTACCTGACTTCAGGTAGAATAGAGCTGTTTTCCTGTAGTCCTGACAGCTTCCTCTCAGGTCATCATTCGCTGTGAGTTTAGTGGCCTTATTGTGACAGCGCCATCATGTCTTACTCTTCTTCATGAAACCAGAATTCCCTTCACTGAGAACTCTTGGTAGCTTAACCCAGCTCAGATGCAGTGCTAAGCATGCCCCCCGCTTTAGTCAGTGCTACCTGTTTAGGGAGCATACACCTACCCAAAAATGCTCTTGGCTCTAAGTGTTAGGAACTTACCCACACTTGGATCCTTTGTCATACCTGTTCACTGTTTGAAACACACCTGCCCAACACAAGACATTCCTCCACCACTATCATGGTAAAGCACCTTTAGTCTGTTGATTCTGGAGAGAACAGATCTACAGCGCTCCCGCCCCTTTTCTCTCCTCTGGAGAGCAGTTCTTATGTGCGTGCTGCAGTGATCTTGAGCTCTGAAGCTGCACTGTAGAGAATGCATGCCACTGTAACAGCAGTATGCCAAATTTTGTGTTCATCTCCAAATAAATGTTAAGACCTTTGGTGTAATAAAAGCAGCAGCATAAACCAGCATTTGATTCAGCCATGAGGTCTCCCCTAGGCCACCCTTTTGGTTGAGAGAGTGTATGTGAGGCATATGTGTGTGCTTGCAAGTGTAGGGAAGGGAAAAGTCCAGGAGAGTGAAGCTGTTTGTGCCAGTATGTTTGTGAATGTGCTTATGTGTGAGTGACTGTTTGCAAGTGGTTGAGAGTATGGCTATCCTTTAGATGCCACTTACGCTGGGCCTCCTGACACCTCCCGGTGAATGTTTCCTGCAGGACAACTGAACATTCTTCAGTAACTCAGCATTTCCACCAGTTTTACTGAATTTTTAGCCTTTCTAATATGCATAGCACCCTGCTCCTGGGGCAGTCAAGTTAGACCTACTTGTCTGGTCCATCAAGCTCCTCAGCTAAAACCCACATGGTGGTACCAACAAGGCTGGACCCATCTGCTCTGATGAGTGGAGTCCCACGGGCCTGGCCCCAGGCATCCGAAAGAGGCCTGTGATTGAGGGTGGGCTCTGAGGGACTTCACTCTGGCTTCTTCAACAAGAGTAGGTTCCCGAAGACCACAAGTACTGTGAAGATAAACTCAACATGTGCACTAATAAGTGGAAATCAGTATATTAACATGATATCTATATAATTTCCTACACATACCCATCCTAACTCAGCAAAATAGCTTTCAGCCAAATGCCACTATCTTGCTAACCCTCCTCACAAGCAGTAGATGCTGAGAAGGCAGAAGGTGAAGTTGTCTGACACTAGTGTCGCCTTTCTAATTCACCCCATGATTTCAGGGTTCAAGGATCCAGAACGCTACCTTCTTCTTACACTTAAAAAACAAGAAGTAGAACTTCCCATTGAGTGACCCGTGGGAGTGTGGGGGCATGGCAGCCCTCCTCCCTCAACAACACACATAACTAGGGAACAAACTATTTTTTTTTCAACTTTTTAAATTTATTTTTGGGACAGAGAGAGACAGAGCATGAACGGGGGAGGGGCAGAGAGAGAGGGAGACACAGAATCGGAAACAGGCTCCAGGCTCCGAGCCATCAGCCCAGAGCCTGACGTGGGGCTCGAACTCACGGACCGCGAGATCGTGACCTGGCTGAAGTCGGACGCTTAACCGACTGCGCCACCCAGGCGCCCCAAACTATTAACAAACTAAATAAAAAGGTGGGGGCAGGGAACTCCCTATACTCCAGGGAATTGACCTTCAGGGTTACTTCTATATCCAGCAAAAAGTCTGCCACTTGTAGTCACTTATGTCCCTCCTGATTCTAAAAATATTTAATAGGATGTATTAATCAAAAAGCATTTATTGGGGCGCCTGGGTGGCGCAGTCGGTTAGGCGTCCGACTTCAGCCAGGTCACGATCTCGCGGTCCGTGAGTTCGAGCCCCGCGTCAGGCTCTGGGCTGATGGCTCGGAGCCTGGAGCCTGTTTCCGATTCTGTGTCTCCCTCTCTCTCTGCCCCTCCCCCGTTCATGCTCTGTCTCTCTCTGTCCCAAAAATAAATAAAAACGTTGAAAAAAAAAAATTTTTAAAAAATAAAAAAAATAAAAAAAAAAAAGCATTTATTGAGCACTTGTTGTGAGTGTAAACATTGTGATGGAGGCAAAGAAATATGTACCAGCACTTTCATAGTGCTTACTAAGTTTCAGGCACAATTCTAAGTACTTAGCATATATCAATTCATTTATTCCCTCCAACAATCCTATATTATGGGTATTGTTACTATTTTACAAATGAAGAAATGGAGGCACATCCAGATTCATTAACCTGCTAAAGTTCACCCAGGTGGTATGCAGTGGAGCTGGGATTTGAACCCACATAGTGTAGCAGTATAACTCATGGCCTGGACAGCTTTGCTGTATTATTTTTATTTTACCTGGCAAAGGAAACAAGATGTAGTTTTACTGAATGGTACATAATGTGAAAGCAAAATAAGAAATATACACAAAAATTCTTTGCACCCATACCTTCCTCCTTCCTTTACCTTCTATCATTTGGCCCCAGGGAGAAGAGGGGTGGGAGAAGGTTGGAGAACTTATCAGTGTTGACCCCTCGTCCTAGAACCATGAGTAACACACACAATATATCTTATTCTGATTGGATATAGTTATGGTTCTTAAAAAATTACTCATTCTTTCACATGTGATGTCAGACCAAAAACCACAAGTGGCTTATTTAGAAAATGAGTCAGCCAGGAACTGCTAGGGTGACAAAAAGGGGAGGCATTTACTATAGGTCATGTAGCACCCTGGTCCAGAGGACACATGGATTCTAGTCAACTCTTAGTAATGGGGTGGGGCCAGAGGTGGGAGAGTTCCATTTTGAAACACCCCTCTTGGTACGTAATAAAGCTGGCCCCAGAGACCAAGAAATTTGCCACTTGCAACAATCAATAAATATTTGATGAATACCATGGTTAAAAAAATGACCTAAGGGTTGGTGATAGTCCACTATAGATCTTGAAGCCTTCAGTCTGCAGGCCAATTGTGACCACTCTACAGCCATCTCTGCAGCTGACGGGGATTCCCTACCCACATCTTTACCCCAGAGTAATAGAGATAGAACACCTCATCCCTACCACATGGAACTCCCCATATCCTTGGGTCAAGATGAATTAATTCTGTTTATGTATTTGTTCAAAACTCTTTATTGTATACTTACCAAGCTCAATACATTTTGTAGGAAGAATATAAAAATGAGTTAAGCAAAGATTCTGCCCTCATAAAGTTTACCATCCAGTAGGGGAGGTAGCATATATACAAATATAAAGAAGAAAGTGGCCAATGTCATAAGACAAATGCAGTCAAAATGTTAGTTTGGAAAAAAATTAAGCTTGATAGGTATTGGTGAGGATATGGGAGACAAAACTCTTACACACTGCAAGTGGGAACGTATGTTGGTACTGCCACTTTGAGGAACAATTTGGCGATATCTAATGCACAAACCCTATAATTCAATAATTTCTAGACATTCATTCTAGAGAATCTCTTGCACATGTACTCAAGGAGGCAAGTAAAAGCATATTAGCTGCAGCACCATTTGTGCAAAATAGAAACAACCAACTTTCTGTCATGGGGGAATTAGAACATAAATTGTGATTTACTCATAAATTGGAATACCGTATAGAAGTTAAATAAAAATATTTGAGGAATTCAGTTAAGTTCAGATAAGATATGGAAGGAGTATGAAAAATATGAGTGAAATAACAGTAAAATGGACAAGTAGTAGGTGTTATGGGAGTGGAGCATACCTGTAGCTTGGGTGTTCAGAGAACGGGGCACCTTACTAGTGAGCTGTGAGCAGCCCACAGGATGAGGAGACATGGCCACTGGGAAAATGGGGTGAGCACACAGAATGCAGTCACTGAATTGTACAACTGGAAATTTCATCTAGTTCTGTCCTCTCATTTTACAGATGAGAAAACTGAAGCCCAGGCAACTTAAGGAACTGGCCAAGGTCATGAAGAAAGTTAGTAATAGCAATAATGACTCTCAGTCCTAGGTGCCTGATGGGCCATTAGAGACACTGTCCATCATGAGATAAATGAATGGGTTTCATTTCCAGGAGCCCTCCTGGGAGGAAGAGGCTTACAAAGCATTTCAGAGGCCAGGAAAGAAATGGGATGAGACAATGCTGGGCCACAGGAAGAGCCTGGAATCAAATATGGGTTTAAATCGTGTCTTTGCTAATTGTTAGCTAGTTGACTTTGATTATAGCTTTTCTATAATCTGAGGAGATTATTTTAATAATTCAATAAGCTAAGTCTCTTCAGGAAATGGTGCTGGGAAAACTGGACAGCTGCCTGCAAAAGAATGAGCCTGCACCACTTTCTTACACTGTACACAAAATAAACTCAAAATGGATTAAAGGCCTAAATGTGAGAGCTGATACCATAAAATTCCTAGAAGAAAGCAGGCAGTAATTTCTCTAACATTGGCTACTGAAACATTTTTCTAGATATGCCTCCTCTGTCAAAGGAAATGAGACAAAAGCAAAATTAAACAAGTGAGACCCACCAAAATAAAAAGCTTCTGCACAGCAAAGGGAACCATCAACAAAACAGAAATGTAATCTATTGAATGGGAGAAGATACTTGCAAGTGATATATCCTATAAAGGGTTAATATTCAAAGTATATAAAGAACTTCCACAACTCAACACACACACACACACACACACACACACACACACACAAAGAATCCAATTTTTAAAAAATGGGCAGAGGATCTGAATAGACATTTTTCATATACAAATGGCCAAAACTCATGAAAAGATGCTCAACACTGCTAATCATTAGGGGATTGCAAATTAAAACCACAGTGAAATACCACTTCACACCTGTTACAATGGCTAAAATCAAAAACAAGAAATAAATGTCGGCAAGGATGAGGAGAAAAGGGAAACCTCGTGCACTGTTGATGGGAATGCAAACTGGTATAGCCACGGTGGAAAACAGTATAGAGTTTCCTCAAAAAATTAAAAATTGGGGGCGCCTGGGTGGCGCAGTCGGTTAAGCGTCCGACTTCAGCCAGGTCACGATCTCGCGGTCCGTGAGTTCGAGCCCCGCCTCAGGCTCTGGGCGGATGGCTCGGAGCCTGGAGCCTGTTTCCGATTCTGTGTCTCCCTCTCTCTCTGCCCCTCCCCTGTTCATGCTCTGTCTCTCTCTGTCCCAAAAATAAATAAAAACGTTGAAAAAAAATTTTAAAAAAAATTAAAAATAGAATTACCATATGATCCAGCAATTCCACTACTGGGTATTTACCCAAATAAAATGAAAGCACTAATTCAAAAAGATATATGCACCCCTACGTTTATTACAGCATTATTTACAATAGCCAAGATAGGGAAGCAACCCAAGCATCCATCAGTAGATGAATGGATAAAGAAGATGTGGTCTATATATACTATGGAATATCACTCAGCCATAAAAAAGATTGAAATCTTGCCATTTGCAACAACATGAATGGACCTAGAGGGTATAATGCTAAGTGAAATAAGAGTCATAAAGGGGTGCCTGGGTGTTTCAGTCAGTTAAGCATCCAACTCTTGATATTGGCTCAGGTCATGATCTCACAATTTGTGGGTTCAAGCTGCACATGAGACTCTGTGCTGATAGTGTGGAGCCTGCTCAGGATTCTCTCCTCTCTCTCTGCCCTTCCCCCACTCATTCATTTTCTCTCTCTCTCTCTCTCTCAAAAGAAAACTTTAAAAAAAAGTCAGAGAAAGACAAATACCATATGATTTCACTCATATGTGGAATTTAAGAAATAAGACAAATGAACAAATGAAGGGAAAAAAGGAACAAACAAAAACCAGGCTCTTTAAAAAAATTTTTTTAATGTTTATTTATTTTTAAGAGAGAGACAGAGCACAAGTGGAGGGAGGAGCAGAGAGAGAGGGAGACCCAGAATCTGAAGCAGACTCCAGGCTCTGAGCTGTCAGCACAGAGCCCAGCATGGGGCTGGAACTCACAAACTGTGAGATCATGATCTGAGCCGAAGTCAGATGATCAAACTAGTGAGCCACCCAGGTGCCTCAAAACAGACTCTTAAGTACAGAGAACAAACTGGTGGTTGCCAGAGGGGATGTGGCTGAGAGGATGGGTGAAATAGATAAAGGAAATTAAGAGTACACTAATCTTGATGAGCACTGAAAAATATATACAATTGTTGGATTATTATATTGCATATCTGAAACTAATATAACACTGTATGTTAGTTATACTTGAATAAAAAAATAATTAAGTGAATTAATTAATCTAAAGTCTGTTCTAACAGTGGTTGGCGTATGAGAGGATCACAAGAAATCCTCTGCCTCATGAAGAGAACACCAGTGGAATCCCCCCTTGGCCAGGACTCCTCCAGAAGCAGCTAAAAAAATGTCAGTCGTGCTTTTCTTCATCTCCTGTAACCAGGTGGGCCTCTAGGGCAATTTCAGCCCATTAGATGCCTTTTCCTAGGGCTATGTCTTTTTAAGATTAAGTTGGTTATATTGAGTTGAGGGAAGACACCTGAGGAGGCAAATACTGCTGCCCTAGGCATCCATCCCACTAGCATTGAGCGTGCACATGCACACATGCACATGCACACACACAGCCAAAACCACTGCAGCTATGGAAATGACCACACAAACCCCAGATGACTTCTAATGGGCTAAATTTTAGACACTCATACTATGTGATCATTCCTATAGTGGTGTGGTTTCCTTCAAACAATTCCTTTGGGAGACTAAACATTTATTCCAACAAGCCTGTTGCTTATGCTCAGAAAATGGTTCCCCTCAGATCTGTAACCCTCAAATTTGAATTTCTGTGATTATTGGAAGATCAGGAGTTCATTACCTGGGAAAATACAGATTCCCATGCAAACTGTCCTGCATATTGCACATTTTGGCAGGTCCTCAACACACACAAAAAAATAGTTAAGAATCATTGTTTTAGGGAGTGAATTTTGATTTAAATAAAACACTTAAGGGGTGCCTGGGTGACTCAGTCAGTTGAGCTCCTGACTTTGGCTCAGGTCATGATCTCGAGATTCATGAGTATGAGCCCCATGTTGGGCTCTCTGCTGACAGCTCAGAGCCTGGAGCCTCCTTTGAATTCTCTCCCTCTGCCCCTTCCCTGCATGTGCTCTGTCTCTCAAAAAAATGAAATAAAACGTTAAAATTTTTTTAAACATTTAAAATTCTTTTGGGGTCAACTCTCATGATTAAGGTAGATCACACATAAGGTTCAAAATGAAATGTAACTATAAATTAATGAGATAAATTTGTGTAGTTTATAAACTGGTTCTGAAGGAAACTAATCCCATTAAAGGAGTCTCATATGTTTGGAATTATTTCTCTTTGAAATAAATGTCAAGCCCCATCAAGATTCCTGATTTTGTCAGAGAGACGATGCATTTCAACAGGCAAATTCTATTGTTTGTTAAAAATAACCTTATTACTATCTAATTCTCAAGCCAAGCACAGACTACATTCAGAATAATGTTTTTCTCCTCAAATACTCATAATCACCATCCCTTACATTTGTATAGTATTTTACAATTTATATAGCACCTTGCAATTTAAAGGCACTTTACAGTTTATAAAGCACTGAGTCTTCTATCTTTTTGTTAGATTCTCACAACAGCCCCATGAAGCTATCTCATTACATGTGATTTCTGAGTGAGCTTTGGACTCCCACTTGAAAGGTACTCTTCCTTCTACAAATCTCCTTGGACTTCAAAGCCTGTTGATTGTAAACATGTAGGGAAAATAATGCAATTATTGATTCTGTCTGATGTTACTTCCCTATTCAACACCCTATCACTTTTTGAGAACTTGCTTTCTTTCTTGGATACTGATGTAGTCACACACACACACACACACACACACACACACACACTTGTGCTCGTCCATTGGTCATATTTTCAGGTATCTTTTTTTCTCTTGTTTCACGGTCCATACTCCCCAGCCTGGCACCTTTATCAAGCAAATAACCTGAGAGAGAAAGGGGAGGAGGGAACACCAAAGAGCTGTTCCAGGGAACCCATGCCATGTGTAAATAAATGTTCCCCAGGGAATGCCACCCTTCTCATTTTCATCCACTTCCATATCCGTATAGATCTCTTTTGATAAGAGTATCCACCCTTCATTTAAGTCCTTCACAACAGAAAGCCACAGCCATCCCAGTGGATCAGGTTAAGTTCAGTGACTACCTAACAAACCCCGGTTGTTCTAGATCCTATTCTTGAGTAAGGGGCATTATTAGCTCTGTTGGATTACTGATGAGATGTAACAGGTTTGGATTCTTGGATCCACTCTAGAGTTAATGGTAATGCTAATGATAGAGAGTTGAAAGACTGTGTCCAAAGAGCCCTTTAGATGGCTCAACCAAACCTGAATTATCCATACTCTGAAGACCTTCAAACCAACCCTGAGATCTGAGTGGCTTGATGAGTAGACTGGAATGACATTTGGGCTGCTCATTTGCCTTTGGAGTTTCACTGAGCTAACACGCTATAACTCCTGGGATCTAAAAACACTTTGGGTTTGAATATTTTACACTAAAGCAGTGAGCGGTCAATAGATTATTTCTTCTTAAAGACTTTTCCTCTATTCTGTCTCCATAGCTATTATTCTGGGGTAAGACCTTTATTCATACCTCGCATTGTTTCAGTCTCCTAATTGGTCTTCCTGGTTTCAACCTCTTGCCTATTTCTGCAAGGTACACTTCTTTTAAGATCTGTGATTATCAAAATCTTTCAGTGGATTTCCAGTTAGAGAGTGGAACCCTAATTCTTTATCTTGGTAGTTAAGCCCACCTAGAGTCTGGCCTCAATTTAGCAGGGAGGCATTACGTCTATGGTTAAGTATTTGGGCTTTGGGGTTAGACAAACCTGGTTTCAGTGGGGGTTCTACCACTTGGTAACTGTGTGACCTTGGGCAAAATGACTAAACCTCTCTAAATCCTAGTTTCATTACTTGAAATGATTGTAGTTGTAATAGTACATATGTATGAGATAATGCATGTAAAGTGTTATGTGCAGGTATTGCACACATATAAAGAAAATTCTAACACATTTTATTTATCATTATTATTGTTTTTCCACCATATCTTCCCCATATTTAGTTGTAGCTAAGCTGATGTAGCTGTCCTTGTTTTTGCATTCTTCCTCTATATGCTCACTTTATTGTTTTTTGGCGATCTTCAGCTCCTTAAAAATTACTTTTTTTTCTCTTCATTACTTGTCCAAATCATGCATATCCTTCAATACCCATCTGAAATATCACCTACTCCATGAAGCATTTTTTTCCACCTGAGTAGTCTGTGGTTGTTGTCTCTCCTCTAAACTCTTAGAATACACTTATTGTTTCTACTACTTACACAGATGTTTTGCAAGTTCACACAATTTTATTAAAATGTGTATATTTATTTCATCTCTTTGTTCTATTCATATCTCGAACTCTTGTTGATTTTTTTATGTTGAATTATTTTCTTCCACTTTTCATCTATCAAAGTCTATGTTTTAGGCTATTCTGAACCATATATTTTTCCCAACATTGTATTTTGAAAATTTTAAGATACACAGATAGTTGAAGTAATTATACAGGAAATACCCTTATACTCACTACCTATATTCCACAATTCACATTGTATTATGCTTGCTTTATCCCATATCTATCCACCCCTCTATGCATCCAACAATCAATCTTACATTTTTAATGCATTTCATAGTAAGTTGCAGACATCAGAACACTCACAAATCACGACACAAATTAGCTCCATCTGGTGAAGATTTTGAGGATGATCTACTTTATCTCCTGGTTTTGTAGATGAAAAAACTAAAGACCTAGGATATTAAGCAATTAATTCAACATTGGTTGGTTAATCATCAAGTATATACTGATCACCTGCTATGTCCCTGGTATTCTGCCAGGTCCTACAAATATAGTAATGAACAAAACAGTTCTGCCATCATGAAGCTTACAGCCTAACGGAGAAGATGGGTAGTTGAACAGATCATTACAAATAGTTAAATAATAAAGTACTTGGGGATCCAAACAAATCTGGTGGTTTAGAAAAAGGATCCTAAAAGGAGTCACTATTTACTGCTCTGATCTCCAGACCCTTACTCCTGGTGATATCCAAAGACTTTCATGTATAATGATGATCTATTTTTTTCTGTATGAATAAATGACTGTAGTATAGAATTATTCTTGTTGTAAATATAAGAGAAGCTTCACAAATTCTTCCAGAGGAGACCAAATACTGCAGGACAGAGTTGAAGGTGTAGTTTCTATGGAAGAAAAGATTCTCAGGAACATGGAGAAGTTAGCCTGAGCCCAGGAGTTAAAGCTGTGAACTTTTTATAAATAGCAGTCTCTCAGGAGCTAGGGCAAAGATGTTCAGGTCAGACTATAGGAAGCATATGAATTCAGGCAAAAGGAACCCTAGACTTGCAGGAAGCTCAATTTAGGGTGGGACCAAAGAATTACAAATACAAGGATTTCATTAAGAGTGGCCTCCTCAGCTGGACTTTGTACCTATTTTTAGACTTGTAATTTCCTAGTAGACTGAGTATGTGTGAGTGAAATATAACTTTATGTTAGGAAATTTCTATAGTTTCTCTCCTATTAACTGATTTAAGGATTCTACAGTATCTCTTCCAAGTTTGTACTGTTTGGATCTATTTTTATGTTCTAAGGTAAAGAAATGGGTCCATCACTAGTCTCAAGACACGAGACTAGGTAAAAGACTTATCAAGGCTTTAGATCTGATCTTTGGAATTCTGAAGCCAGAATTTTGCCACTAAGTTAAATTCATGGATTGAGCATATTTCCCTAAGACTGCCCTTTCAAAGAACATTGTTACAACTGGAGAGAGTAGCTTTCTTCTTTCTTTCTTTCTTTCTTTCTTTCTTTCTTTCTTTCTTTCTTTCACAATCTTTTTAATACTTTTTTGCTGAGGTATAATTGACATATAACATTATATTAGTTCAGGTGGACAACATAATGATTTGATATTTATATATATTGCAAAATTATCACCACCTGAAGTCTAGTTAACATCCATCACCACACAATTACAAAATTCTTTTCTTGTGATGAGAACTTTTAGGATCCACTTTCTCAGCAACTTTCAAATATGCAATATGGTATTATTTACTACAGTCAGCAAGCTGTTCATTACATTCTCATGACTTAACTTATTTTATAACTGGAGGTTTGTACCTTTTTACACTATCAACTATTTTGCCCAACCCCCACCACCCCACCTCTGGCAACCACCAGTCTGTTCTCTGTATCTATGAGCTCAGTTTTTTGTTTTTGTTTTTTAGATTCCACATATAAGTAAGATCATAAGGTTTTTTTTTTTTTCCTCTGTCTTATTTCACTCAGCATAATGCCCTCATGGTCCCTCTGTGTTATCACAAATGGCAAGATTTTGTTATTTTTATGGCTGAATAATATTCTGTCATGTATATATATGACATTTTTTAATCCATTCATCCATCAGTGGATATTTATGTTGCTTCTATATCTTGTCTACTAGAAATAATGCTGCAATGAACATAGGGGTGCGTATACCTGTCAAGTTAGTGTTTTCATTTTCTTCAGACAAATACCCAGAAGTGCAATTGCTAGATCATATGGTAGTTCTATTTTTAGTTTTTCAAAGTACCTCCATACTATTGCCACAGTGGCTGTGCCAATTTGCATTCCCAACAACAGTACATGAGGGTTTCCTTTTCTCCACATCCTCATCAACATGTAACTATCTGTTGTCCTTCTGATAATAGTCATCCTAACAGGTATGAGGTGATATCTCCTTGTGGTTTTGATTTGCATTTCCCTGATGCAAAAGTGATGTTGGGTACATTTTCATGTATCTGTTGACTATCTGTGTGCCTGTTTTGAAAAAAAAATGTCTATTCAGATCTTCTGCCCATTTTTTAATCAGACTGTTTTTGCTATTGATTTGTATGCATTCTTTGTATATTTTGGCTTTTAAGCCCTTATCAGATATAAGATATACAAATATTTTCTCCCATTCAGTAGGTTGCCTCTCATTTTGTTGATGGTTTCCTTTGCTGTGCAGAAGCTTTTCAGTTTGATGTGATCCCAATTGCTTATTTTTGCTTTCGTTGCTTTTGCTTTTGGTGTCAAATCCAAAAAAATATCACCAAGATCAATGTTAAGGAGTTTACTGACTGTCTTCTAGGAGTTTTATGGCTTCAGGTCTTATATTCAAGTCTTTAATCCATTTTGAGTTAGGTTTTGTGTATGGTGTAAGAAAGTAGTCCAGTCTCTCTGTCTCTCTCTCTCTCTCTTTCTTCTTTCTTTTCTTTTTTATTTCTGTTTTTTTTTTTTTTTTGCATGTGGCTATCCAGTTTTTTTTAACACTATTTATTGAAGAGACTGTCCTTTCCTCATTGTATATTCTTGGCTCCTTTGTTGTAAAGTAATTGACCATATATATGTCAGTTTATTTCTGGACTCTCCATTCTGTTCCATTTGTCTATGTGTTTTTATCCCAATAACCATATTCTTTTGCTTACTATAGCTTTGGAATATAGTTTGAAATCAGAGAGTGTGATGCCTCCAGTGTTCTTCTTTCTCAAGATTGCCTTGGCTATTCGGGGTCTTTTGTGGTTCCACACAAATTTTAGAATTTTTCTTTTTTATTTATTTATATTTGGTAAGTATACCATTTGTAGATAACCCTAAAAACTTATGGAATGAATGCATGTCATCAACATGGAGGACTCTGAGTATTTTGGATTATTGTTCCCAATTATTCACTCTCCTCCTTTCTTTAACTGAGGACATGTCCCCATCCATTGCCAAGTGATTTATCTCCCTTGTCTCACTGACATGGGGCTTGGTTATGGGATTTATTTTGGCCAATGGTATGGAAACCAACAGAATTTACTCCATGAATGCCAATTCATTTGGTTCTCCCACTTCCACAGAAATGGTCAGATTGAGTCCTAGAATGGAAAGAAAAGTGGAACAGAACTACCACCAGTTTGAGACTGCCAACACATAATGTAAGTGATAAAAGCATGTTTATGTTATAAGCAAATGGTGTTATAGAGTTGTTTGTTTCTACAGCGAAGCTGACTGACATATATCAACAAAAGTGTATTGAGACTAACCCTTCCCCAAAGTTTGCCTAGAGTAGGTGAGATACTTAAAAAAGTTATTTTTTTTAAGCTATCTATTGCAATATTGAAGGAAGGTGGTTTGGAAATTAAAGGAGACTAATTCAAGTAAATAAGTATAGTATAGAAAGATATATCAAACCTGTATTGGGAAGAGGAAATGGTATTTCCTTGATTTAAAAATCTGTACATTAGTTTGTTATATTCTCTGTAGGCTCCCTAGACAATCCTTCTTAAACTTTCAAGTTTGATTTCTCTCAGAAAAGTCATGGCCTATAAAATGACTAATAGTATTATTGAAAAATGAGGTTGATTTGAATACTTAATAAAATACTTTCAAGCACTCTACTTGAAAATAAATCTTTTTTTTTCAAGCAACTATCTATGACATAGAAATAAAAATCTGTAGATTTTTATCTGAAAGTATGGTTAGATTCTCTTCTTATGGATAGAAGTACAGCCCAGCAATGCCTTTTACAAGATCTACTAAACTTTGCGAGGACCATCTAAAATCTAATAGGAGTAGGGGTGCCTGGGTGGCTCAGTTGGTTAAACATCTGACCGGCTTAGATCATGATCTTGCAGTTCATGAGTTCTAGCCCCATACTGGGCTCTCTGCTGTCAGCATGAAGCCTGCTTCGGATCCTCTGTCTCCCTCTCTCTGCACGTCCCCTGCTCATGCACATGCACATTCTCTCTCAAAAATAAATAAACGTTAAAAAATAAATAAATGAAATCTAATAGGAGGGGTGCCTGGATGGCTCAGTCGGTTAAGCATCCAACTCTTGATTTCAGCTCAGGCCATGATCTCACGGTTGGTGAGATTGAGCCCCACGTCGGGTGCTGCACTGACAGTGTGGAGCCAGTTTGGGATTTTTCTCTCTTCTTGTTCTCTGTCCCTACCCTGCTCATGCTTTCTCTCTCTCAAAATAAATAAACATTAAAAAAATCTAATATAGGAATGAAAAATCAGAGCATTCTAAAAAGTCCTGAATTTCTAACTTATTAACTGGGCCACAATTTTGGAATCTTTGATGCTGTTTTCAAAAGCAAACATTACTCTTATTTAAGTCCTCTAACTTTGTATCCTTGTACTGTTCTGGCTGCTCTCAGATCCCCTTCCCCATCCATTCTGAAAAAGTAAGACCGATAAAGCCCAAAGTCACTTTCATCAAAGCACATACCTGACGCATACTCCACTACCTAGAGCATGAAGGCCAAACTACAACTTGCCATCAAAGCCCTCTGCAAATAAACCCACTATTAGGTGTTAGCTTCCTACAACACAAATCCTCTACTCAAGACTAATGATCTACTCGCTATTCCTCAAATATAACTTGTACTTTTCTGCCTATTCACCTCTGCTCATGAGGTTAGAGATATGTTCTCTCTCTCTCTCTCTCTCTCTCTCTCTCACTCTCTTCTGCATGTCCAAATACTCCTTACCCGTCAAGCCCCCACTCACATTTCACTGATGAAGCCATCCATGACAACATAATTACAAGGGACTTGGGTCTTATTACTATCACAAGGAACATGGGATGATACAGGCTTTTGGGAACCCAATATTGCCTGACCTAGTGAAGTCAAAGGACAATAATTTATTACCATAATTTCTTAGGGGCTAAATAGCATGCCCATAAGGCAAAAAGGTAAACATCACATAGAAGCCTATTCTATAAGGCCAGATTCTGCTGTGGGCAATTTAGTTGGAATTTAGGACAAATGCATACACCAAAATCACCTTTTTAAAGTAATGGTTACTGCTGAAGCAATCTTTTAATAACCTGAAGACCCCTTAAAGATTGTGGGTTCTTAGGGTACAAGAAGAGTAAGTCTTGAAGGTGGGGGGATCTGTGCATTCTTTAGAAAACGTATACACTATAAATATTATTTGTAGTCTGTTAGTTTTCGTGCTTAATTTTTTTTGTAATAATTATTATTTTCAAAAGGTTTTATGTTGGGGCACCTGGGTGGCTTAGTTGCTTAAGCATCTGACTTTAGCTCAGGTCATGATCTCACAGTCTGTGAGTTTCACGCCCTGCGTCAGACTCTGTACTGACAGCTCAGAGTCTGGAGACTGCTTCCGGTTCTGTCTCTCTCTCTCTAGCTCTGCCCTTCACCTGCTCATGCTCTGTCTGTCTCTCTCTCAACAGTAAATAAACATTAAAACTTTTTTTTAAAAAGGTTTTTTACATTAAATCTTAATGTATAAAACAGATCAAACTTATTTTGATTAAATCAGGACAAGTAGGTCAGGCACACCACTAAGTTGACCTATTGTACCTTTATCTAAAGGTGATCTCTGCTTCCCTTCCACGAGTGCCAAGTGTCTAAAAAACAGTTTATCACTTGTCTAGCCCAACTCTGCTATCCAGTCTAAAGCATCTCTGATGATTTGTCATCCAGCCTGTCTTCAAATCTAAGATTTTAGACTTCCTGTTTGGCTGAATCTGAGCTATAAGCTAATATTATAACTATTCTCAAAAAGGAGAAGTAGCAGCTGCTCAAATCAAAATCCACTTGGAATGAACACATCAGGAACCTTCAACAGATAGGAATATATGCCGTTCATGCCAAAGTACTCAGACAGCAATGAGGAAAGGGACTTCATGTCAACCTCTGGGTAAGAGCCGACTGCCTCCAGCCCAGTGAAGACAGGCAGGAGGAGTTCTATGGAGTGTGCCTTGGGAAGTGGGACAAGGCTCTTCGGCACTGTCTCTATTCCTCACAATTACTTCAAGCCTCAGGGCTGCTGGCTGTTTGAAATGTCATTGCTATTAAAAACATTTACCCTAAGTGACAGGATCAATCTGATGAAAAGTTACAAAGACGAAGGGTAGAGAACGTTAAAAATGTGTATCACATTGCCATGTTTTCACTCACACTCCTCCCAGGTCTCTCTCTCTTTCATGATGAAGTCCAAGACCATGGATGGGATCTTTCAGGATCACAAAATACATGTATATTTCCTTTCATGGAAAAAGGAACTTCTTAAAAACCAATAATCTTTTAAATGGCATTGTGGGAAGAAGGATTCTTCATGCCAGGTTCTACATCCAAATGAACTGAGGAAAGGTACCATGTGACAGATAATCATGGATAAATACAATAGGAAGCTTAACTTCCTCCTGGAGATTGTCCAGAGCCTCTTGGCGCTAAGCCAGTGTTCCCACTCCTGCTCCTGAGGTAGGTGTTCTTGCTTTCCAACAAACCCTCACAGGTGCCAGGGTTATAAGACAGAAGGTAGAGAGGAAGGCACAACTCTGTATGAAAGGAAGTGATTCATTTTAAAATATACTGCATTTAAATATAATATTAAAGTGAGTATTAGATTCCACACTCTACTGTGAGTAAGGGTATGGCTGCTAGAAGCCGAAATGGGGAAAAAACCCAAAACAACCAAAGTTGGATTTTGGTAGATGTGCACCAGCCCATGGGTAAAATGCTAGCCAGGTGCCTACTGGAAGCATGTATATCGGGGAGCACAAAAGAGAAGGGTATTTCTGAGAAAATACCTGGCAAACCCTCAGAACATAGAACTCAGGCAAGCAGAACCATGAAACAAATACAACATAAACCTACCAATTAACCACTTTGCTTCTTCTGAATTATGCTGTGAGTGGTAGCATTCTTCCAAATATAGATGGTGTGTTATTTAAAGGGTAGTAACAAGGTGCTGGCATAGGGGTTTCATGTTGTTAATATATGAATAGGAATCATTTAGGCTTCCTGCTGGAGGAGCCCTTGCTGGAGATAAATAGTATGTGCAATTTCTGCTGTCAACAGAACCCAGTGTGATATGTCTTTAGTGGGATGAAATGACACTGAGCAGTGGCCCTGAGAGCAAGGGGCTCTGGTTGGTAATAGCCAGAATTATATTTAGTCTCCTGAGCTTTTACCACCTTTGCTTTATTCTAAACTCACCTCCTGTAAGTTTTCTACTTAGCTGCAGTCAGTCTAGGTGTGAGGCACATAATGAAGGCATTTGCTTTTTCTTTGAGAGCCATAAAATCTTTCTGAGGGGAGGAACAACTGCTTTTTTAAAAACAGAAATTTAAAATCCAATTTGTAAATGTACATTTAAAATAATTGAATCCTGTGGGGCACTTGGGTGGCTCAGTTGGGTAAGTCTGATTTCGGCTTAGGTCATGATCTTGCAGTTCACAAGTTCGACCCCCGCTTCTGTCTCTGTGCTGACAGCTCAGAGCCTGGAGCCTGCTTCGGATTCTGTGTCTCCCATCTATCTCTGCCCCTCCCCCACTTGTGCACACACAAGCTCTCGTTCTTGCTCTCAAAAATAAACATTTAAAAAAAATTTTTAAAGCTGGCTCACTGAAAAAATTAACAAATATAAATGATCCAAAGCCAACCTGATTTTGAAAAAGGAGAGGAGGCCTAAAGACACAGCATAAGAAATGGCAAGAGGAGAGTAACCATCAAAAGAGAAGCAATTTTAAAAATTACAGTTCTAAGCAAGTACATTAGAAATTGTATACTAAATAGATAACTTGCTAGGATAGCAGTTCTCAAATTTGGGGGGCTCCTGAAAATTACTGAAAATACAGAAGAACTTTCATTTATGTGGGTTGTATCTATTACTGTTTACCATGTTTGATATTAAATTTGACAACTTAAACAGTATTTGTGTAGTAATTAAAATTTTAAATAATTATAAACCCATTGCATGTTAACATAAATAACAATTTTAGGAAAAATAAAAATTCTGTTCTCCTTTCTAATCTGAAAAATTACTGAGAAGAGTGGCTTCTTTACATTTTTGCAGATCTCTTTAATATCTGGCTTAAGAAAAGACAGCTGGGGGGCGCCTGGGTGGCGCAGTCGGTTAAGCGTCCGACTTCAGCCAGGTCACGATCTCACCGTCCGTGAGTTCGAGCCCCGCGTCGGGCTCTGGGCTGATGGCTCTGGGCTGATGGCTCTGGGCTGATGGCTCGGAGCCTGGAGCCTGTTTCTGATTCTGTGTCTCCCTCTCTCTCTGCCCCTCCCCCGTTCATGCTCTGTCTCTCTCTGTCCCAAAAATAAATAAACGTTGAAAAAAAAAATTAAAAAAAAAAAAAGACAGCTGGGGGTTCCTGGGTGACTCAGGTGGTTTAGTGTCTGACTCTTGATTTCAGTTCAGCTCATGATCTCAGTGTCATGGGACCAAGCCCCACGTTGGAGCTTGCTTAAACTCCAACTCCGTGTGGAGCCTGCTTAAAATTCTCTGTGTCTCCCTCTGGCCCTCTGCCCTGCTCACACACAGTCTAAAATTAAAAAAAAAAAAAAAAAAGACAACTGGATTCTCACCTGTTTCTGTACTGAGTTTATTGTCACATGCTGTAGCTTCTGGATACCTCTACTATGTATTAGTGAGAGAATGAGAGGGAAAGACTTGGACACTTGATGTTCTAGGAAAATATACTTTAGAAAAAATAAATGTATATAATTTACTCATTCCAGAATGCAAGAATGCTTCAATATTAGGAAATCATTAGTCATCATAAGTCAAACAAATAAGTCATCATATAAGTAGATGGAAGCATTTGACAAAATTAAAAACCCAGTCCTGATAGAAGTACTCAATAAAATAGGAACCAACGAATACTTTCTTAAAATCATAAAATACAAAAATTATGTTATTTCATTAGCATGAATTTATGTATACCCTGATTTTATGCTTTGCTTTTAATTTTATATATGATATAGATGTAGATATGGAGATGGAGATAGAGACAGAGACAGAGAGAGATAGAGACAACATAGAGTTAGAGAAAGAGGTATCTTAGCCCCCCAGACCAGCATCTTATTTAATGGGATACCCCAAAGGCATTCCCACTAAAGTCAGGTTTAAGACAAGGGTGACCACAATCACCATTATTATTAACCTGATATTGGAGGTACAAGTCAATGCTGTTTTATAAGTGAAAGCAATTAGAGGCATAGGAATTGGAAAAGAGGGATAAAATTATCTTTTGGGGGAAAACCAAGAGAATTGATGGAAAACCACAAATTAGAGACTTTAGTTAAGAAGCAGGAAATTAGGTCTCTTCCCACACACTTATTTAACATGCCATATTCCTGTGTATTCTCTGTTTTGTTCCATTAGTCTGTTTTTTTTCTATTTGTAGACCAGTATCACACAGTTTTAATTACTATAACTTTATGATATGTTTTTATTGTTAGGAAAATCCTAGCCTTTTCTCCTTTTTCAGAGTTGTCTTGATGATTTTCTCTTGTACTTTTTCTATTCTATATGAAACTTAGGTTAAGTTCCATTAAAAAGCCTTTTGATACACCTCTCTGTTTATTGCAGTACTATTTGCGATAGCTAAATTATGGAAGCAGCCCAAGTGGTCATGGATTGATGAATGGATAAAGGAGACGTGGTATGTATATACAATGGAATACTACCCAGAAATAAAAAGGATGAAATAAAAGGATGAAATCTTGCCATTTACAACAACATGGTTGAATCTAGAGGGTATAATGCTAAGTGAAAGAAATCAGTCAGAGAAAGACAAATACTGTATGATTTCACTCATATGTAGAATTTAAGAAATAAAACACATGAGCAAGAGAAAAAAAAAGAGAGAAACCAAGAAACAGACACCTAAAGTATATATAGAACAAACTGATGGTTACCAGAGGGGATTGTGGGGATGGATGAAATAGGTAATGGGGATTAAGGCATACGCTTATCACGATGAGCACTGAATAATGCATAGAATTGTTGAATCACTATATTGTACACCTGAAACTAGTGTAACACTGTATCTTAACTATACTGGAATTTTTTTAAAGCCTTTTGAGGGGCTTCAGGGTGACTCAGTTGCTTAAGCATCCGACTTTTGATTTCAGCTCAGGTCATGATCTCACGGTTCATGAGTGTCACTGTCAGTGACCCATGTCACTGTCAGTGGGAAACCTGCTTGGGATTCTCTCTCTTTCTCTCTCTGCCCCTCCCCCCATCAAGATAACTAAATAAACTTTAAAAATAAATAAATAAATAAATAGCCTTTGACATTATGATTGGGAAGGCACTACATTTACATATTTATTTCCCAGGAGAATTGACATCTCTAAAATATATGACTTCCCATGTCATAGTGTATGCTGTTCTTCTAAGCATGGCCTTCCCTGACCACCCTCTTGTAAATCGCATCCCCCCAACACTCCCTACCCTCCTCCCCTGCTTTATTTTTCTCCATTGCACTTGTCTCCATCTAACATACCTTATAGCTACTTTTTATTTTGTTTATCATCTGTCTCCCCTTTACTAGAATAGAAGTTTCATGAGGACAAGTACCTTTGTTTTCTCTGTGGCTATAAATGGCCCCAATGCCTAAGATGGCACCTGACACTTAACAAGTGCTCAACAAATATTTGCTGATAAATTAATTAATACAATTGGGTCTTATTTTATTCCTTAAATAACACTTTACAGTTTTCTTCATATATAACTTGCTAATTTCTTGAATATTTGTTCCAGTTATGTTGCTGCTATTGTGAATTTTATTCCACTTAACTTTCTAATTGATTAGAAATTAGAAAATTTTAATAGTTTCTTACTTGATTCTCTTGGACCTTCTAGATTAACGATCATATAATTTGCAAATATTGTCTCTTCCTTTCTGATATTTATACCTGAAATCTTCCCCTGTTTTATATTTTCATTGGTGGGGGCCTCCAACAAAATGTTAAAAATTATGAGTAAGGAGCATCCTTGTTTTGTTTCTAACTTTTAGGAGATGTTCATCATAGTAATTAGTACATATGATTAAATATGGTAAATGGACTTATCAGGTTAAGGAAGTTTCCTTTTGTTCCTAGGAAATAGGAAGCACAAAAGTTTTAAATTTTAATGTACTCAAATTATTAATATTTTTCTCTATGGTTTGTATTTTCTGTGTCTTATTTGAGAAATCTTTCTTTACCTCAAGGTCATACAGACACTTTCCTACATTTCTTTCTATAAATCTGCCACTACCATTTGAGCCTTTGGTGTACCTGAAATTAACATTTGTGGTATTGCGATGTAGGGATATTTTCATTTCTCTCCTATGTGGACAACCATGATCCCAGCGTTACTTCTTGAACAATCCTCATCCACTTGCAGTGATATTTCTATCATACATCAATGCTTGGGTCTATTTGTGACTTCTCAGATGTGTTCCATTAATTTATTCATCTATCCTTGCACAAATACTGCACTATCTTCCTATAATGAACAAATCTTACTACATGATAGGAAAAGTCCCTTATCACATTCTCCTCGAAATTGTCTTTGCGATTCTTGGCTCTCTGTCCTTCCACAGAATTTTAGGATCAGTTTGTCAGGTTGACAAATTAACCCTGTTGAAATTTTTATTGTAATTATATTAAATGTATAGATGAATTTCATGGAGAAGTGCCATTTTCACAAACTGGGTCTCTTAGTCCATAAATGGGATCTATATCTCTCCATTTATTTAGGACTTCTTTTATGTTCTTTAATAGTGTTTTAAATTATCTTTACATAATTATGTTGTGTAATCTTTCTTAAATTTATTCCTGGATAGCCTGTAGTTTTTTGTAATTATGATAAATATCCTTTATTTTGTTATATTTTCTAATTGACTTATTACTGGTGCATAGGAATGCTATCGGCTTTTCTAAATGCTGATTTCTCCAGGAATCTTGCAGCATTCACTCATTAGTTGTATGTTTACAAATTTTTGGATTTTCCATGTAGATATCCATATTGTCTACCAAGAAGGACTATTTTCAATCTTCCTTTACAATCCTTTAGCCTCTCCAATTTACTTACCCTACCTCTTGATGAACAGAGGTTCTTAACTTTAATTAAGTCCTAGTTATCAAGATTTTCCTTCTTGTTATTGCTTTCTGTTCCTGTTTAATAAATTGTTCTATATTTTTCTATGTTCTGAAATCTTTATTGTTTTTCCTTTTATATTTAGATCTACAAATCATCTGGAATTGATTAGTGTATGTAGTAGGAGATAGGAGTCAAGATTTATTTATTTTTCCGTATGGATATCAAATCAGTTCAGTAACATTAAATGAAAAGCCAACTGACAGCCTACTAAATTATGGTGACAACTTGTCATAAATCTCTGGAGATCTGTTTTAGAACCCCCTACTATGTTTTAATGGTCTATCATTTTGTAAATAGCATATTGTCTGAATTACTGTATTTTATGGCAAATTGTGTTGTCAAGTAGCTCCAATATCAATGTTCATCAGAATTATCTTAGTATTCTTCAGCTTATCAGTTTCCACAAAAAGCCTTCTGAAATTTTTATTAGTATAATATCAACTGGAAGACTTGACACATTTACAATATTGAGACTACCAACTCATAAATGTGATATATCCTTCTATTTATTTAGGTCTTCTTCAGTTCCTCTAAGTAACGTTTTGTAGTTTTCTGTGTAGAGTCTTCCACATCTTCTGCTAGATTTTTTTCCTAGATAAATGATTTTTTTCTATTATAAATACATATATATGTATAACATATATGTTTAGAG
Source organism: Prionailurus viverrinus (assembly GCF_022837055.1). Taxonomy (NCBI): domain Eukaryota; kingdom Metazoa; phylum Chordata; class Mammalia; order Carnivora; family Felidae; genus Prionailurus; species Prionailurus viverrinus. The sequence continues at coordinate 52,922,211 of NC_062562.1, forward strand.
GCGCCTGGGTGGCTCAGTCGGTTGGGCGTCTGACTTCGTCTCAGGTCATGATCTCGTGGTCCGTGAGTTTGGGCCCCGCGTTGGGCTCTGTGCTGACTGCTCAGAGCCTGGAGCCTGTTTCAGATTCTGTGTCTCCCTCTCTCTCTGACCTTCCCCCATTCATGCTCTGTCTCTCTCTGTCTCAAAAATGAATAAACGTTTAAAAAAAGAAAAAGAAAATGATCACTTTTTTTATTTGGGAAGTTTTTCTTTAGACTAATGTAATTTTTTTACTTAAATATTTGAAAATTCACTGATGAAGCCATCTGAGCCTGGAATTTTCTTCATGAGAAAGTTTTAAACTAAAATTCAGTCTCCTTAGTAGATAGAGGACAATTCACATTTTCTGTCTTTTTTTGTCTGTATTGGTAGGATGTGTTTTTCCAGGAATTGTCCATTGACTTAAAATTTCAATTTAACTTTGGCATAAAGTTTTCCATGGTATCTCATCTTCTTAAATTTTTTTTAATTTAAATTTTAGTTAGCATGAAGTGCAATATTGATTTCAAGAGTAAAATTGAGTGATTCATCACTTAAACATACAACACCCAGTGCTCATCACAACAAGTGCCCTCCTTAGTACCCATCACCCATCTAGCCCATCTCCCACACACCTTTCTCCATCACCCCTCAGTCTGTTCTCTATTGTTAAGAGTCTCTTGTGGTTTGTTTCCCTCTCTTCTCTTCCCCCCTGCCACTTCCCATACGTTCATCTGTTTTGTTTCTTAAATTCCACATATAAGTGAAATCATGTGATATTTGTTTTTCTCTGATTGACATATCTCATCTTTTTAATATCTGTAGTATCTTATACTTATGTGTTTTTTTAATACAAATATTGGTAATTCTGCTTTGTCTAGAATTATTACAACTGCAACTGTTTTTGTATTATTGTTTGTGTGTTAGTAAGTCTACCATAACAAAATACCACAGACTGAATGGCTTGAACAACAGAAATGTATTTTTTCACAGCCTGGAGGCTAAAAGTCCAAGATCAAGGTATCAGCAGGTTTGGTGTCTCCTGAGACCACTCTCCTTGGCTTGCAAATGCCAGCCTTCTTGCTATACCCTTGCATGGACTTTTCTCGGTGCATGAACATCCCTAGTGTCTCTTGTAATCCTAACATCCTCTTCTTATAAGGACACCAGTCAGATGGGATTAGGGCCAATCCCAATGCCCTCATTTTTAACTTAATTACCTCTTGTAAGTCTCTATTTTCAAATACAGCCATGTTCTGAGGTAGTAGGGTTAGAACTTCACCACATGAATTCAAGGGGACACAGTTCTGTTAGCCTGGCCTATCTTTTCCCTTACCTGCAATCTTTCTGTGTCCTATAATGAAGGTGGATATCTTCACTACAGATACATATATTCAGACAGACAACATATATTTGGATTACTTTAATTTATGTAGACAATCTCTGCCCTTTAAATGGAGTTATTAGGCTATTTGCAGTTAATGTAATTGTGGGATATTTGGCTCAAATCTACCATCCAATTTTTTTTTTCAATTTGTCCAATATATCCTTTGCCTTTTTAAACTCATTTTATGTTTTATTTTGGATCAACTAAGAGACTTTTATTATTTAATTTTACCTCTTCTCTTAGCTTGAATTTATTCAATTATTGTCTTTTCTTTTATTGTTCCCCTAGAGATTACAATGTGTATCCACTGAAAGCTTTATTTTAAGAGATTTAATTCACACACCAAGCAATTCATCCACGTGAGACGTCCATGTCAGTGTTATTTAGTATACTCACAGGTTAGTCCAACCATTCTATACCTGTTTGGAACATTCTTACCACCTCATAAAGAAACCAGGTACCATTAATTGTCACTCTCTACCTCTCCTTCAGCCCTAGGCCACCACTAATCTATTTTCTGTCTTTATAGATTTGTCTATCCTGGACATTCAATATAAATGGATTCATACAAGATGTGATCTTTTGTGACTGACTTCTTTCTCTAAGCATAGTGTTCATACATCTTGTAGCATGTATCCATGCTTCATTTCTTAATTGATGAGTAATATTCCATTGTATGAATATATCACATTTTATTTATCCATTCATTAGTGATGGGCATTTGGGTTGTCTCCATATTTGGGCTACTATAAATACCAATATTTGTGTACCAGCTTTTGCATGGACATGTGTTTTAAATTCTTTTGGATATATACCCCAAAGAGGAATTGCTGGTTCTTATGGTAACTGTTTAGTATTTTTGAGAAACCGCCAGACTTTTTCCAAAGAAACTGTACAATTTCATATTCCTATCATCAGTGTATGAGGGTTCCAGTCTCTTCACATCTTTGCCAATGTTGGTAATAATAGGTCTTTTTTATGACAGCCATCCAGTGAGTGAGAAGTAGTATTTCACTGTGGTTATATTTTGCATTTTCCTAATGGCTAGTCATCTTCAACATCTTTTCATGTGCCTTTTGGCCATTTATGTATCTTTTTTGAATAAATGTCTATTCAGATTCTTTATTTATTTTTAATTTTTTTTCAACGTTTATTTATTTTTGGGACAGAGAGAGACAGAGCGTGAATGGGGGAGGGGCAGAGAGAGAGGGAGACACAGAATCAGAAACAGGCTCCAGGCTCTGAGCCATCAGCCCAGAGCCTGATGCGGGGCTCGAACTCATGGACCGCGAGATCGTGACCTGGCTGAAGTCGGACGCTTAACCGACTGCGCCACCCAGGCGCCCCATATTCTTTATTTATTTTTAAAATGGGCAATTTAACTTTTTATTGTTGAACTATAAGAGTTCTTTATATATTCTGGATACTAGGCCATTAAAATGTGGAAAAATTCTCTCCCATTCTGTTGATTGTCTTTTGAAGCACAAAAGTTTTAATTTTGTTGATTTCCAATCTATTTTTCTATGGTTGCATGTGCTTTAGTTGTCATTTAGGTTTATACCACTATTTTTTTCTAGGTCTTTTATATTTTTAGTTCTTACAATTAGACATTTGATCCATTTTGAATTAGTTTTGTGTATGGTATGAGGTAAGGGTCCAACTTTATTCTTTTGCATGTGTGTATCCAATTAGATCCAACACCATTTCTTGAAAAAACTACTCTTTGTTCCATTGAATTGTTTTGGCACCTTTTTTGAAAATCAATTGACCATAAATGTAAGAACATTTTAAGGTTTTGATTTTTTTTTTAATGTTTATTTATTTTTGAGAAAGAGACAGAGCACGAGCAGGGGAGGGACAGAGAGAGAGGGAGACACAGAATCCAAAGCAGGCTTCAGGCTCTGAGCTGTCAGCACAGAGCCGGACGCAGGGCTTGAACCCACAAACCATGAGATCATGACCTGAGCCTAAGTCAGACACTCAACTGACTGAGGCATCGCCCCCTTAAGGTTTTGCTTTTTATATTTTGCAGTCATTTATGCATATTTGAAGCAGATAAGGTATGTGGAAGTATGAACTTACTGCAGCATTATTAATGGAAAGTCACTGTATTTATTTCACACTCATCTTTTTTTTAAGTTTATTTGTTTATTTTGAGAGAGAGAGAGCAAGGGAGGGGCAGAGAGAGAATACCAAGCAGGCTCCACACTGTCAGCACAGAGCCTGATGTGGGACTTGAAGTCACAAACCATGAGATCATGATCTGAGCAGAAATCAAGAGTCAGAAGCTCAACTGACTATGCCACCCAGCTATTTCACACTCTTCTGCTATTAGCTCAGGAATTAATATCTTTATTGAGTTTAATGCTTCTATTATCATGCTATTGATTTCCTTCAAATATTTGGTGATTCTTTTTTATATGCTTATACTGTGTGTGAGATCCTTCTTTAAATGCTTTTTCTGTTTGCCATTATCTAAACCAGATGCTAAATTAAGGAGGGCAGACATCTTCCAAGTGTGATATTATAGTGGTCTGGGTTTTGGCTGTGGAGATTTCCTGTCTCTCCTGGTTGACTTTTACCGGCACACTGGACTACTTTTATTATTCTAGTGCCCAAATTCAATACATTCAAAGGATTAAAGGCCTAAATGTGAGACATGAAACCATAAAATCCTAGAGGAGAACACAGGCAGTAGCCTCTTTGACATAGGCTATAGCAACTTCCTACTAGATATGTCTCCTGAGGCAAGGGAAAAAAAGCAAAAATAAACTATTGGGGCTTCATCAAAATAAAAAGCTTCTGTACAGTGAAGGAAACAATCAACAAAACTAAAGGGTAACCTACAGAACAGAAGAAGATATTTGCAAATGACATATCTGATAAAGGGTTAGTATCCACAATATATATAGAACTTATAACACTCAACACCCAAAAAAATGAATAATCGAATTAAAAAATGGGCAGAAGACATGAATAGACATTTTTTCAAAGAAGAGATGCAGATGGCAAACAGACACATGAAAATATGCTCAACATCACTGATCATCAGGGAAATGCAAATCAAAACTATAATAAGATATCACCTCACACCTGTCAAAATGGCTAAAATCAACAACACAAAAAGGAACAAGAGAAGATGTGGAGAAAGGGGGACGCTCTTGCACTGTTGGTGGGAATGCACACTGGTATAGCCACTCTGTAAAATAGTATGGATATTCCTCAAAAAGTTAAGAAAAGAATTACTCTATGATCCAGCAACTGCACTACTAGGTATTTACCCAAGGAATACAAAAATACTAATCCAAAGGAATACAAACACCCTGATATTTATATCAGCATTATCAACAATAGCCAAATTATGGAAACATCCCCAGTGTCCACTGACTGATGAATGGATAAAGAAGATACACACACACACACACACACACACACACACAATGGAATATTACTCAGCCATAAAAAGAGTGAAATCTTGCCATCTGCAATGACATGGATGGAGCTAGAGAGTATTATACTAAGCAAAATATGTTAGAGAAAGATGAATACCATATGATTCCATTCATATGTGGAATTTAATAAACAAAATAAATGGGCAAAGGAGAAAAAAATAGGGAGACAAACCAAGAAAAAGAATCTTAACCATGGAGAACAAACTGATGATTACCAGAAGGAAGACGGGGGTGGTGATGGGTTAAATAGGTGATGGGTATTAAGGAGGGCACTTGTGATGAGCATGGGGTGTTGTATGGAAGTGTTGAATATTATATTGCACACCTGAAACTAATATTACACTGTATGTTAATTAACTGGAATTTAAACTTAAAAAAATTTTTTAACTTAAAAAAAGAAAGAAGGTGGGGCGCCCGGATGGCTCAGTTGGGTGAGCGTCCGACTTCAGCTCAGGTCATGGTCTCACAGTTCCTGAGTTTGAGCCCCGCGTCGGGTTCTGTGCTAACAAACAGCTCAGAGCCTGGAGCCTGCTTCAGATTCTATATCTCTCTCTCTCTCCCCCTCCCCTGCTCACGATCTTCCTCTCTCTGTCTCTCAAAAATAAATAAATGTTAAAAAATTTTTTAAAAAAAGAAAGAAGGTAATAACAAAGAACAGAGTGGAAATAAATAAAATAGACAAAAGACAATAAGGCAATAGAAAAGATCAATGAAACTAAGAACTTATCTTTTGAAAAGAAAAACAGAAAATCCTGATTTAACCTGATTTAATGCTTGAAACCACTCTGAACTTCTTATGCTTTTTCAGCAACTGTCTCTCATACATGCTTTGATTATGGTTTCCTCTGCATTTTTTTTCTCCATAGATTTGGTCAAACCTTCTATTTTTCACACATTGCTCAAAGTTCTGATCTGCAATAGTTTTTTTCTTGCTTTCTTACTATTTATTCTTTATACACACATATATTTTTGTCATTATATAGAGTTATGCATAGGAAGAATGTATAGATTTGTTTCACATTTATTTCACTATCTTAATTCAATTTATGTATTTCAATAAAAAATGAATTTTCTCAAGAAATACTTTTCTGGATAAAGATATAAAGCAGATCTTAGAACATTTAAGACACTAAAAGAATGCTATCATATACTTCAGAGATATCCAATTATGAATAATTGGAATTACTAACTATAAATTATTAGTCATAGGGCTCATACAGTGCTCTGACATAGTTGAAATGCATTAAGTATTTACTGAATGAACGATAAACATGGCATAGTTTTTATAAAGGCAGCAATCCCCAAAACAGGTGCATTAGAATCATCTGGATTCCAGGGACATAGAGATCTTAAATTAAGTAGCTCTGTGTAGATAGAATGTGATAAAGGAATATGGTTTTTACAGCATTCCCCCAGTGACGCTGCTAGGTAGCCAGGTTTGGAAACTATTTTAGGGCAGTTTTAGGAGTTTAAATTTTAAATGCTGAATTAAAAAAAAAAAAAAAAGCTGAGGCGCCTGGGTGGCTCACTAGGTTGATCGTCCGACTTCGGCTCAGATCATGATCTCACAGTTTGTGAGTTCCAGCCCCACACTGGGCTCTGTGCTGACAGCTCAGAGCCTGGAGCCTGCTTCAGATTCTGTGTCTCCCTTTCCCTCTGCTCCTACCCTGCTTTCACTCTGTCTTTCTCTCTCTCTCAAAAAATAAACATTAAAAAAAATGAAATATAAATAAAATAAAAAATAAAAAAGCCAAGTTTCTATTTATGTCTCTGTAGGTTTACAATAATAGAATAAAATAAAATATATAAAAATTAAAAAAAAAATTTTTAAGGTGTGCCTGGTAGCTCAGTTGGTTGAGTATCTAACTCTTGATTTCGGCCCAGGGTCATGGGATTGCACCTTGCATTGGGCTCCACACTTAACGTGGAGCCTGCTTAAGATCCTCTCTCTTTCCCTCTGGCCTTCTCCTCAGTTCATGCTTTCTCTCTCTCTCTAAAATAAAATAAAACATATAAAAATGTTTAAAAATTTTTTAAATATAATAATAGAATTTATATAGTATTTTACCATTTGCAAAAGACTTTTACATAATTCTCTCATTTGACACTCACATAGTCCTATATGATACATGTTATAAATTAAGTCTAAAGTAAGCAGGAAAGAAAAGCTAGTACTAATTGTATCCTTTCCAAATACTGTGCTAAGTAATTTAACTTAAATTATCTCATTTATTTAAGAGCCTTTCATAAATCATTCTTGCCCAATAGATAAGAAAATTGAGGATCAAAGACCTATGTTACCTGCCAAAGGACACATAGCTAAGTACCAAATTGGAATTTGAGGCAGTAAAATTGTTGGGAAGTTGAGCTCCAGGATCAGTAGACTGGGCTCAGTTCCTAGTTTTGTCTATTATGAGCGTATACACTTTAGCAAAGTTATTTAACCTTTCGAATTTTCAGTTTCAGTTTTCATATTCCCCAGTAAATGGGTAATAATAATAATAATAATACCTACTTCACAGGTTGATTCACTGGGAAGATTCAGTAAGGGAAGTCATGCAAAGAACTTAGCACACTGCCAGGAACCTGCTAAACTGTCATAGATGTTAGCTATTATTATTATTATTATTATTATTAGGTTTCTCTCCAAAGCTTACACTTATTTCATCATGCCAACTTATTTTCATAAAAGAGTGTGATAAAGAAAAACGTATGCAATGCTTGTTGATTCTTTATTGTTTATTAAAACAATAAATACCTTATAATTATACCTTACCTCTAATATTTTTAATTTTATTAATGTTTATTTATTTTTGAGAGAGAGAGAGAGAGAGTGCAAATCGGGGAGGGTCAGAGAGAGAAGGAGACACAGAATCTGAAGCAGGGTCCAGGCTCCAAGCTGTCAGCACAGAGCCCAATGCAGGGCTCGAACCGTGAGATCATGACCTGAGGTAAAGTCAGACGCTTAACAGACTGAGCCACCCAAGGCGCCCCACAAGAATTTCTTAAATGTACTTCGCATATTGTTACAAATGTACAATTAATAGGGTTTGAATGAACGTATTTAATGCTTTGTTGTACTTGGTTGTATGTAAGTTTTATGGTGAAAGCCCATCCCCCCCTTCTTGCTGAATCTACATTATTCTTAGGTGTTAGAAGGCTAGACTAAGCCTTGCCCCTTTATGGTAGTATGAAACTGTAAAAAGATGTGATTATAATTTGTTACGTATAATAATTATCTACATACTTGTCTGAAGAAAGGCATACAGAGACAAGGCCATGTCTTAATTCAACTTTGTATCCCCTCCCTGGCATTTAGTGCAAAGTTGTGTTGCATTAAGCCAACCTATTAACTGAATGTTACCATAATCTGTATTTTAAAAACTTTAAAAAATAAACTTCTTTGAGGCATAGTTTATACACAATAACATATCCTCATTAAACAAAATTTTTTTTTTAATGTTTATTTCTTTTTGAGACAGAGAGAGACAGAGCATGAATGGGGGAGGGTCAGAGAGAGAGGGAGACACAGAATCCAAAGCAGACTCCAGGCTCTGAGCTGTCAGCACAGAGCCCAATGCAGGGCTCGAACTCACAGACCGTGAGATCATGACCTGAGCTGAAGTCGGATGCTTAACCTACTGAGCCACCCAGGAGCCCCAACATATACTCATTTTTAAAACATACATAGTTTGATGAGCTTTAAAAAATGATTATACCCATGTAATCACCCACCCATCAGGATATAGACCATTTCTATCACCCCCAAAAGTCCCCTTGTGCCCTTTGTAGTCAATCCCTGTCCTTCTCTACCAGCCAGCCAGCCCTGGGCTGAAGGCAACCATTGATCTGATTTCAAACACTAGTTTTACCTGGGCTAGAATTTCACTTAAATGAAGTCACAAAGAGGGTACTCTTTTGTATCTGACTTCTTTTGCTCAGCATATTATTTTTGAGAATAATTCTTGTTGCCTATAGCAGTAGTTCATCCTTTCCTATTGCTGACTGGTAGTCCATGTATATCACAATTGGTTTATCTGTTCGTCTCTTGATGGACGTTTGAGTTGTTTACAGTTTGGGACTATTATAAATGAAAGTGCCATAAACATCCATTTATAAGTCTTTGTGTGGACATGATTTTATTTTTCTTGAGGAGTATTTAAGAGTGAAATTTCTAGGTCAGATGGTAAGACTGTATTAACTTTATAAGAGACTGCCAAATAGTTTTCCAAAGTGGTTGGACTGCCAGCAATGTGTAGCAGTCCTGAGTGTTCCTACCCTTGCCAAAACTTGATAGTATGTCTTTTTGATGTTAACCATTCCAAAGGGTGCATAGCGGTATCTCATTATGATTTTAAGTTACATTTTCCTGATGACTAATGATGTTAAGCATCTTTTCATGTGCTTATTGGACATTTGTAAATCCTCTTTTGTGAAGTCACTATTCAAACCTTTTCCCACTTAAAAATTATTGGCCTGTTTGTCTTCTTAATACATGAGTTCTTTATATTTCCTGGATACAAGTCTCTTGTCAGTTACACACATTATGAATATTCTAGTCTGTGGCTTATCCTCATTTTCTTAATAGATTTACAATCTTGATGGTATCAAATTTATCTATTTTTCTCTTATGGTCAGTTCTTTTTGCATCTTATACAAGAAATTTTTGCTTATCCTGAAGTTGTGAAGATTTTTCCCCTTTTTTTCTAGAGCTTGCAATTTTTAAATATTGTATATAGGCCTATGATCCATTTTGAGCTAGGTTAGTGAGCTGAAATTTGAGGCTCATTTTTTCCATATAGATATCTAGCATTGTTTCCATGTAGATATTCTAGCATTATTTGTTGAAAATATTTTCCCATCCCCATTGCATTACCTTGGATTTTTTGTGTTGAAAATCAATTCTATATTGTGTGTGCATGTATATATATGTATATGTATATGTGTATGTCTCATGGTTTCATTGATCAATCTATATGCCCATAACACACTGTCTTGGTTATTATAGATTTATACCAAGTCAGGTAATATAATTTTCAAATTTGTCTTGGCTAATATAGGTATCTCATGTTCCCATATAATTTTTATTGTTTTTAAGTTTATTTATTCATTTTGAGAGAGAAAGAGAATGTGTACATGAGCAGGGGAGGGACAGAGAGAGAGGGAGAGAGAAAATCCCAAGTATGTTCCAGGCTGTCAGCCTGGAGCCCAATGCAGGCTTGATCTTACAAATCATGAGATCATGACCTGAGCCAAAATCAAGAGTCGGATACTTAACCAACTGAACTACCCAGGCACCCTTCCATATAATTTTTAGATTCAGCTTGTACATTTCTTTTCTTTAGAAAGCCTATTGGGACTTTGATTTGGATTATGTTGAATCTATAGATCAATTTGAGAAGAACCAAGTCTTTTTAATCCATAAACATGATTTACCTCTGTATTTATTTTAGCCATGTTTGTGGTTTTCAGAGTGTAAGTCTTATACATATTTTGTCAAATTCTCCCCTATGTAATTTAGGTTTAGGGATGTTCTTATAAGTGCATTTTTAATTTTACTTTCCACTTACTTGCTAGTATGTAGAAATACAAATGAATTTGTATTTTGATCTGTAACTCTGCTAATTGCACTTAGCAGTGTACTGAGGTTTTACTTTTCCCGTATTCTTGTCAGCCTTTATTATTTGTCTTTTGGGTTATAGCCACCCTGGTGAGTATGAAGTGGTATCCCATTGTGGTTTTTATTTCCATTTCCATGATGGCTACTGATTCTAAGCACCTTTTTATGTCCTTATTGGTCATTTGTATATCTTCTTTGGAAGAATATCTGTTAAATTTTGCTTTGCCTATTTTTTAAATTTGCCTATTTGTCTTTTTATTGCTGAGTTGCAAGCATCCTTTATATATTTTAGATAATATCCTTTTACTTTTGACTAATGTGTGTCTTTATAGGTAAACTCACTTTTTGCAAAAAGCATACTACTAGGACTTTTTTTAAAACTTCAGGCTGAAATTATTTGCCCTTTTTTTTTTTTTTTAATTTTTTTTTTCAACGTTTATTTATTTTGGGGACAGAGAGAGACAGAGCATGAACGGGGGAGGGGCAGAGAGAGAGGGAGACACAGAATCGGAAACAGGCTCCAGGCTCTGAGCCATCATCAGCCCAGAGCCCGACGCGGGGCTCGAACTCACGGACCGCGAGATTGTGACCTGGCTGAAGTCGGACGCTTAACCGACTGCGCCACCCAGGCGCCCCTGAAATTATTTGCCCTTTAATTGGAGTGGTTTGATCATTTACATTTATATAATTATAGATACAGTTGAATTCAGGTCTGTTGTCTTGCTATTTGTTTCTTATTTGTCACTTCTTTTTTTCTCCTTTTTTAAATATTTTCTTGCATCCTTTGGATTAATTCAATATTCTTTAGAGTACCATTTTATATCTTTGGCATATTAGGTACATATTTTGTGTTGCCTTTTGTATTTGCTCTAGATATACAATATGCATCTTTGTATCATTTTTTAACTTTATATGCAGCTAAATAATATACTTTTTCACACACAGTATAAAAATCTTAAAAGAATATACTCCTGGTCATGAAAAATAGAGGAGAAAGCTTCAAGGTCAATGCCTTCACTGAAATAAATACTAACCTGGAAAAAGTCAGAACCAACTATTTCAGAACTCTGGAACCTGGCCAGACATTTACACCATCCACTAGAACACTGGGTGAAAGGAGAGGCTACCAAACCTTGGTAAGAGAGCAGCATGCATGAACCAGCTACCGTGTCCCATTCTTCAGTCCCTCTGTTGCTGTGAGGGTAATGCCTGCACTCCTAAGGTGGCTGGTTGGAGCCAATCTTGTCCCCCCAGATTTGGCTTGTGCCTTTTGGTCAATCTGGTGGCTCCCTGGGGGACCAGCACAGACACTTACCTCTGTTTCAACCCTCTCAGGTTGTGATGGCGTCCCTGACAGCATCTATCAGAAGATTTAAAGAGATAGAACACATTCTTGAGGGGATCAGACTCTTCCAGTCATAGGCTGACTTCAAAAATAACAACAGAAACTTCAGCGACCACATACAGCAAGGAATACAGGCTCTGCAAAAAATAGTTGGGAAAAGTCACTATTAAAACAGACAACTGCAGGGGTGTGTGGGTGGCTCAGTCAGTTGAGCGTCCAACTGACTTAAGTTCAGCCCAGGTCATGTTCTCATGATTTGTGAGATCAAGCCCACCGTGAGGCTTTGTGCTGACAGCATGGACCCTGCTTGGGATTCTCTCTCTATGCCACTTCCCCATTTGCACATGTTCTCTCTCTTTCTCAAGATAAATAAATAAATAAACATTAGAAAAAATAAAATAGACAACTGCAGCCCTCAATAGCCATCTCTGCGAAGGGTGAGTCTTGAGTTCCAGACTTACCACATTATAATATTCACAATGTTCAGGTCTCAGCAACAACAACAGCAACAACAACAAATACAATGCATACAAAGAAACAGGAAAATGTGGCTCATTCACAAGGAAATAAGGACTTGACAGTTTTGACATATGAAAATCTGTGTAATACACCATGTTAATAGAACAAAAGGAAGAAAAACCACATGATCATCTCAACTGACACAGAAAACACATTTCACAAAACCCAACACCCTTTTGTGATAAAAACACTCAACAAACTAGTAAGATGAAGTATCTTCATAACCATATGTTAGAAGCCATATATGAAAAACCCTAGTGAAATTTAATAGCGAAATACCAAAAACTCTTCTCCTAAGATCAGAAACAAAACAAGGTTACCTGCTTCTGATACTTCCGTTCCTTTTTAATATTTATGTATTTTTGAGAGAGAGAGATACAGAGTGTGAGCAAGAGAGGGGCAGAGAGAGAGGGAGACACAGAATCCCAAACAAAGCAGGCTCCAGGTTCTGAGCTGTCAGCACAGAGCCCGATGTGGGGCTGGAACTCATAAACCGTGAGATCATGACCTGAGCCAAAGTTGGATGCTCAACTGACTGAGCCACCCAGGCGCCCCTGCTTCTGATACATCTATTCAACCTAGTGCTGGGAGTTCTAGAAAGAATAATTAAGCAATAAAAAGAAATTAAAAGCACCCAAATTGGAAAGAAAGAATAAAAATGAACTCTTTTGCAGATAACACAATCTTATATGTAGAAAACTCTAATGAATCTGCTCCCACAAAACCCTGTTATAACTAATAAACAAATTCAGCCAAATTGTGAGATACAAAATAAACACATGAAAATCAGTTGCCTTTCTATATGCTATCAATGAACAATCCAAAAAGGAAATTAAGAAAGCAATTTCATTTTGAATAACATCAAAAATAATAAAATAGTTACACATAAATTCAACAAAGCAAGCATAAAACTTAAACACTGCGAACTGCAAAGTATTGCTTAAAGAAATTGAAGACCTAAATGAACAGAAAAACATTCCCTATTGGGGCGCCAAGGTGGCTCAGTTGGCTGAGTGTCCTACTTCAGGACATGATCTCACGGTTCATGGGTTTGAGCCCCACGTCCAGCTCTGTGCTGACAGCTCAGGGCCTGGAGCCTGCTTCTGATTCTGTGTCTCCCTCTCTCTCTCTGCCCCTCCCCTACTCACACTGACTCTCTCTCTCTCTCTCTCAAAAATAAACATTTAAAAAAAGACTAATCATTCTCCTTGGATGCCACTGCTTCTATCATGGTATTTAATACGGTCTGTTATAATCATGCATGGCTTTATCTTCCCTGCAGACCAAGAGCTCCCTGAGAGTCAATCTCTTTGCTTATTAACTCTCAAACAGCCCAGGGGCACCTGGGTGGCTCAGTTGGCTAAGTGTCTGACTTTGGCACAGGTCATGATCTCATAGTTTGTAGGTTCAAGCCCCGTGTCTGGCTCTGTGCCAGCAGCTCAGAGTCTGGAGCCTGCTTCAGATTCTGTGTCTCCCTCTCTCTGCTCTTCCCCCACTCACACTCTGTCTCTCTCTCTCTCTCTTTCAAAAATAAATAAAAAACATTTTAAAAAATCTTTAAAAAAAAGAAAAACATCCATGTTCATAGATCAGAGACTTATATTGTTAAGGTGATAATACTATGCAAAGTTGTTTACAGATTCAGTGCAAACCCTATCAAAATCCCAACTGTGTTTTCATATAGAATTTCAAGGTACCCCACATGACCAAAATCATCTTGAAAAAGAACTAAGTTGGAGAATTCATACTTCACAATTTCAAAGCTATAGCACTGTGCTACTGGGCATAAGGAGAGATATGTAGACCAATGGAATAGAATTGAGAGCCCATAAATTGACATCTATGGTCACCTGCTTTTTGAAAAGAGTGCCAAGACTATTCAATGGGGAAAAGACAGTCTTCAATAAATGGCGCTGGGAATATTGGATATCCACATGTAGAGATGAAGTCAGACCCTTAACTTACCTAAATTTTAGAACTAAAACTCTTAAACATCTAAGAAAATATAGAGCAAATCTTCACAGCTTTGGATTTGGCAATGGCTTCATAACTGTGACACCAAAAGCACAGGTAACAAGAAGAGAAATAGATAAATTTGAGTCTATTAAAATTAAAAGCTTTTGTGCATCAAAGGAAACTATCAAGAGAATGAAAAACAACATGCAGTATGGGAGAAAATATTTGCAAATCATATAGATGATAAAGGTTTAATGTTAAGAATATATAAAGAACTCTACAATGTAACAACAAAAAGACAAACGACATTAAGACAAACAATTATAAAGTGGGCAAAGGACTTGAATAGACATTTTCCAAAGAAGATACACAAATGGCAAACAAATGCCTGAAAAGATGCTAAACGTCGTTAGTCATTAGGAAAGTGCAAATCAAAACCACAGTGAAATGCTGTGTCCCACCTAATAGAATGGATATTATCTCCCCCCCCCCAAAATAATGAAATAACAAATGTTGGTGAGGATGTAGACATAACTGAACTCTCATATAATGCTGCTGGGAATGTAGAATAGTGTGGCCATTGTGGAAACAGCTTGGTGGTTCCTCAAAAAGTTAAACAAATTCCACTCCTAGATATACCCAAAATAATTGAAAACAGGGACTCAGATCCCTGAATATTAATGTTCATTAGCAGTGTTATTCACAGTCACCAAAAGGTGGGACAGCCCAACTTTCCGTCCACAGGTGAATGGATAAACAAAATGCGGTATTATGTAAAATGAAATGTTATTCAGCCATTGGAAGGAATGGAGTTCTGACACATGCTACCACATGGATGAAACTTGAAAACATTGTGAAATAAGCCAGGTAGCAAAGGAAAAATATGGCATGATTTCACTTATATGAAATACCTGGAAGAGGCAAATTCATAACTATATATTAAAAATGGTTATAAAGGAAAATTTTATGTAACATATATTTTACCACAATAAAAAATGCAAAAAAAAAAGATAGTCCATTCCTCTCTCCTGCTTTTGTATACTTTCTGAATTCTATATATGTTATAAATACTCCATACATTGAATTCAATACACTCACTACAATCAAAAAAGAAGAAAATCTTTCATATTTACCCACACATTTATAATGTCTGAGATTCATCATTCCTTTGTGTAAATCCAAGCTTCCCTCTGATATCATTGTCCTTCATCCTGAATAACTTTTGAAACATTTCTTGCATGCTTGTGAGCTGCTGATGAATTCTCCCAGGGGTTGTTTGTCTAATGATGGCATTATTTCACCTGATTTTTAGAGATATTTTCACTGTATATTTTTTCCTTTCAGCATTTAACAATCATCTGGTTTCTGAGAAAAAGTAAGAAGTTATTCTTATCGTTGTTTCCTCTGTATTATAATGTGTCTTTTTCTCTCTGGCTGCTTTAAAATGTTCCTCTTTATAACTTTTTTTCAACAATTTGGTTATGATGTGTCTTGTTAGTTTCCTTTGTATTAATTTTGCTTGGGATTCACTGAGCCTCTGATTTGTGAGCATAGATTGTTTGCTTTTTAATTTGGGGGGAAATTGGTCTTTATTTCTTCATTTTTTTTCTGCTTCTCTTCCTTCTCAGACTTTAATTATATTTGTGTTAGGCCATTGCATATTGCCACACAAGTCACAAGGCTCTATTTTTTTTTCTTGATAGTTTTCTTCCATATTTAGTCTACATAGTTTCTATAGCTATGACTTCAATTTCCCTGACCTTCTTTTATATTTCCTAAAATACTGTTAATCTCATCCAGTCACTTTTTCACTTCAGATATCCTATTTTTCAGCTCTAGAATATCCATCCAGTCCTTTCACATATCTTTAATTTCACTCTTCATTGTGTTCCTGTATTTATCCAAACCCTTGAGTACACTTACAGTAGCTTTTAAAGTTTTATGATAGTGCCATCTTCTCTGTCATTTTTATGACTGTCCTTACTGACTAATTTTTATTATAGCTATAGATCACATTTCCTGCTTCTTCACAAGTCTAACAATTTTTTCTTAGATACTGGACAGTGTGATATTTTTTGTGTTGATTGTTTGGATTTGTTATCTTCCTTCAAAGAGTATTGTGGGATTTTGGCAGACAGTTAAAATACTTGGAGATAAACTTGGTCCTTTCAAACCTTGGTTTTTAAGTTTTGTTTTATAGGTGTGGAATAGCCTTAATCTATGGTTACTTTAGCCCTACTTCTAAGGCATGGTCTTCCTGAGGGCTTTACTGAATGTGCCAGGTGTTTAAAGAGGTCTATACTTGAATGTCTTCCAGCTTTGTGTGAGCTCTATGAATTATGCTCTAGGAATTGAACTATAAGCTTATAGCTCCCTGATAGTTATGTTTTCCCCCATAATTGTTATAATTCTTACTATCCCTGCCTTGTGTAGTCCCATTCTATGCATGCTCTGTTTAGTATTCAGGCACAGACTAAAGGGGAACTCATGCAAACTTCTGGAACTTTTCTCTGGATACCTCCCTCCTTACCATTACTCTACTGCATAGACTCCAGCCTCCTCAGACCCCCAGAACTCTAATCTCTGTCTCCTCACTTAGGATCACCTACATGTTCTGCTTGGGTTCCCACCTCTATACCATAGTCCAGAAAGTGCCTTGGCAGAAAGCTGGGGTGATCATAGGACTTGCTTCTTTTGTTTCTCTTAAGGATCACAATCCTGAGACACCTGGATGGCTCAGTCAGTTAGGCTAAGTCAGTTAAGCCAAGTCCAACTCTTGGTTTTGGCTTAGGTCATGATCTCACTGTCATGAGATCGAGCCCTGCATCAGGCTCAGTTTGGAGCCTGCTTAAGATTTTCCTTCACCTATCCCTCTGCCCCTCCCCCCACTCAGTCTCTCTCTCTTTTTCTCTCTCTCTCTCTCTCAAAGAAAATAATCACAGTCCTATTCTCTCTATTGTCTGATGTCTGAAAACAGTTGTTTCATAAATTTTGTTCAGTTTTCTAGTCATTTACAGTGGGAGGACAATCTGGTTCCAGTTCTTCTGCCGTGGCTGGAAGTAGAACTATAATTTGCTTTTTCTGTTTAGTATTCAGGTACAGACTAAACAGACGTGGAACAATAATAGCTTACAGCTGTGTTGCCATTTAAGGTAAATGAAGAATGAGTGAATGAATAGAATGATATATTGTAAAATAAATTGCCGATGGTATAATCAGACCTCCTATAGCTTGGAGAAACTTTAAGCTCTCACTTTAAACAAGAATTCCTTAAGTAGTGTTACCAGTTTAATTTAAGGTTCTTTCTTCCTCTGGGTCAGGCATGTTTTAGAAATTACCCCTTCACAATGGGTCTTTAATTGATCATTAACACCAATGGAATGCTACCTCAAGTAACTTAAGCTCTTTTCTGTGATTTCCTCCAACATAAAGTTAGGAACACTGAGTATATTCCAAATTTGCCTTATTTCACTGAGGGACAAATAGCAAGCTCCAGCTTGTTCTTGTGATATTAGAATTAAGTCATCCAATCATGTCTTCAAAGTCAGGTATACTAATATTTTTGTGATTTCATAAGGAAAATAAAGTCTTTCTTTGTAAGATCTGAAAGTGTAAGCATCTGCTTTTGAGACTATAGCCAATTTCCTCACTCAATTTATGTTGAGTGTTTGGATTTTTTTTAACTATGGGGACATGATTAACAGTTTGAACAGGTCTCACAGATTTTTATGTATACTTTCAGATAGATGCCTCCACTTTGAGGCTTATATCAGACTAGATTTTTTTTGAGTAGAAAATTAAGATAAATGTGAAGGTGAATCTCTTAAGTATAAAAATCTATGATTTGAGTTAGCTTGTGTTATGTCTGGTGGAGACTACAGGAGATGTTAAGTAATTTCAAGCAAAAAGGGAAGTAAAAGAGACATGATTATTTTTGCTTGTTAATATTTAGTCAAGTGCCCACAGCACTCCTGGTGTTGTGTTGAAGACACAGTGTAAGCAAAACTGTTACCTGTGTAACAGGTGGATTTAGTTAGCAGAGCATGAGACAAATGTGTCATGCTTTTCTGTGAAAACACAGCAATCAAAATGAAAGTCACAAATGCTGTATAAGCTGGGAAGCTTGACTGAGAACAAAGAAAGATGAGGGGAAGAGAAAGGCAGAGAATGAATATGATTTGCATAATTTAAGATGAGAAGATTTCCAGAATCTCAAAGAGATATTAGCACTTCCATGCTCCTTGATGCACTATTCACAATAGCCAAGATATGGAACAGCCTATGTGTCCTTTGACAGATGAATGGATAAAGAAAATGTGGCATATACATATAATGGAATGTTACTGAGCCTCAAAAATGAAGGAAATTCTGCAATTTGTGCCAATGCGGATGGACCTTGAGGACCATTATGCTTGGTTAAAAAAAAAAAAAAAGCCAGACACAGAAAGACACATACTGCATGATTCCACTTATTTGACTATCTAAGGTAGTCAAATTTGTAGAATGAAAGAGTAGAATGGTGGTTGCCAGGGTCTGCAGGGAGGAGAAAACGGGGAGTTACTCATAAAGGGGCATAAAGTTTCAGTTAAACAAGATGAATGAGCTCTAGAGATCGGCTGCACAACATTGTACCTACAGTCAACAACACTGTATTGTACACTTAAAAATTTGTCAGGAGGGTAGATCTCATGTTAAGTGTTCTTATTACAATTTGAAAAAAAAAGATGAGAGGATTCCTACTTTTATTTGTGGTATAGAGATCTTATAGGAATGTTAAAAAGACTTCAAGGTTAAAAAAAAAAAAGACACTTATTTTTGAAGTCCAGGCCTGTAATGACTTTCAGGTTTTCGACACATGCCTCGTTCTTTGACTTTATGAATGGAAAAAGGTGGCATGTATCCACTGGCTTAATCTAAGGTGTCAACAATCCCTCTCCAAAGCTATATTGAAATAAGAGGAGTGCCTACAATTACTAAAGATCTTCCGGTGATAACAGAGAAATTGCATAAACTTCTGGCTAATGCATCAGAATGATTCAGCGTTTCACAAAAAAATTTACTTCCACTGACTTTCCAGTGAGATACATTTTCAGGAATACTTTCTCCTCATACTTAGCTGAGTCAGTGGAAAGGCAACAACTGCGCACTCCCAAAGCAGTCATGGCTTCAGAAGGCTGGTCAGAGCCCTACTTTTGCTATGTCTTCTTTAGAACTTTCCCCTCTGAAAGCAGTAGGAAATAGACTAGGTGACCACGCCAGGGCAGAATCCTGCCTGCTGGCACAGTTTTACCTACGCTAGGTTAGCAAGGGTGAGATGGCTGGTGAGGCAGAGAGCATGCTCTGAACTCCTTATAATTGAATTGTCTAATACACCTGAAAGAATCTGCACCTAGCTTCTTGCTTATCAAGTGTACTCCCTAGGGGACCTGATTAAGGAAGGAAAGAAATAGGATATTGGAGCCACTGCCACAGATCTGCGGTGTGAGCATCTACGTAATAAAGGCCTTGCTGAAGCCATGCCTATTAACCTTTAACTTCCAAGGCTACCCATATAGTAAACACTGGGCTATACAGATTCTTCAGAGAATGTGCGGGAGTCTGTAGCCAAGTTTTCTGGGTAAGTATGAATGAACATCAAGCTTATTAAAAGTTAACTATTCTAAAAGGAAATTTATTTTTCTTTTATAAATAAAATGTTTAGAATACAATTTTCATTTTTTTTAATGTTTGTTTATTTTTGAGAGGGAGACACAGGGCAAGCAGGGGAGGAGCAGAGAGAGGGAGACACAGATCTGAAGCAGACTCCAGGCTCTGAGCTGTCAGCACAAAGCCTGACGT
The DNA here is from genome assembly GCF_022837055.1 of Prionailurus viverrinus. Taxonomy (NCBI): domain Eukaryota; kingdom Metazoa; phylum Chordata; class Mammalia; order Carnivora; family Felidae; genus Prionailurus; species Prionailurus viverrinus. The sequence continues at coordinate 52,942,346 of NC_062562.1, forward strand.
GGGGCTCAGATCATGGCTTGAGCCAGAGTCAGACGCTTAACTGCCTGAGCCACTCAGAGGCCCCTATAATACAATTTTCTTGAACACCTAATCATTATAAATAGCAGTCATAGTGATGAGCTATAATGTGGTGATGCCCTTAGGTATAATGAGATGCTAGGACACTTTTTCCCTATGATACTAAATGGTTCCAAACTTCTGTCCCTTTTAAGTTGTTGTTTTTTTTTTTCTTCTCGTGTCATTTTCTTTGGCACTTCCCTCACAGATACGGTATTAGTGGTCACTACTTCCTGTTATTAAGAAATTTTTTAATACTTCTCTTAATTTGTTATTATTGGATATGGGCATAGATGATATATTGCCAGATTTCCTGTGCAGAGACGCGCCAATGAATCAAGTTCGCTAGCTTTGGTGCATAGACTTGGTGGCATCTGTTTTGTCTGTTCAAAGGTATTTTTTATCACGATTTTTTTGGGGAAAGATAGGTGAGGTTGCTTAGGAGCTGAACTCTTGTTTGTTGATGTTTTGCTACTATTCTATATACTTTTTTTTTGTTTTACACAGTGAAGAGTAGTTTGCATACTATCAAGCAGAGTAGTGGATGCTGTGGTGCAGGACCCCAAATGTTCCTTCGGGACTGGGGTATTCTCTCCCCCAGAAGTTGACAGCATTAGCTAGTTAAATCTTAAATCTCTCTGGGCACTGTCCTCAGCCACAGGGAGCTGCTTTGCCCCAGTCTGCTGCCTCCGCAGGTGCAGCTGACATCCAGTGACCAGTTTGTGTGACTACACATTGGTCCAGACTTCTTACCTTTACTGAAGACAACTTTGAAAGGCCATCTCAGTTCCAGAACTTTCTGTGGGATTGGCTAAAGCCATCATTGTCACCGCACCACTGCTTCTCCTGACCAATCCTGCTCCCCTTAGTCCCCTTCTAGGTATTGCTCCAGAGAGAATTCCCATTGAACCTCCTCAGGCAAATCTCTATCCCAGACACTAGCCCAGGATTTCCATCTCAAGTGACCCCCCATAAGAGAGTCAGTAATAAGTTCCTCAGCCAAGGGCAGCTGGGCTAGTGACGTTCTTCACAGTTCTGTGACAGGAACATTATGCATTTGGGTAGTACCTCTATCTTGCCTCCTCTTCTACTCCAACTTCTTGACGTCCATACTTTCTACAGAATTTCTTCTTTGAGTGGAGATTTTGAAGTTTACTAGCTGAGGTCATAAAAATCAGGATTCAAAAGATAGACTATAAGCTAACATTTATTTGGATAATGACTTTTATTGAAGAGGTTTTATTTAGATCTTTGCTTACAGGCTCTGAAGTATCAAGGGCTTTTTCATGTTACATTATTTTATTTCTTCAATGTCAGAAGTATTCATTTTGATCAGCCTCTGTGTTTCCATTATTCTTTGAAACCAAAATTTATGTTCCAACATAAAAGAATATTTATGAACATGTATTTTCCTACCATGGCCTTCCTCAAATTCCCTAGCTCTCCTGTTCTGGCTTCTAAAACATAGACAAGTGTTATATATCTTCATTATTTTCTTTGATTTAAGGTCTCCATGCTACTATTATGATAGCTTACTCTGGTAATCTCCATGCCCCTTTCATTCTTTTGTTGTTGTTGTTATTTTATTGAGGTATAGTTAACAATCCTACCCTATTAATTTCACCTGGCAGTTTCTAGTCTCAAACTATTTATTTTTTTACTTATTTTTTGAAGTTTATATTTATTTATATTGAGAGAGTGTGTGTGTGCACACGCAGGGGAGAGGCAGAGAGAGAGAATCCCAAGCAGGCCCTGCACTGCCAGTGCAGAGCCAGACTTGGGCTCGATCTCACAGAACGTGAGACCATGACCTGAGCTGAAATCAAGAGTCAGACACTTAACTGACTGAGCCACCCAGGCACCCCTAGTCTTAAACTATTTAAATAGCTGGGTTCACCAACTTGAATGCAGGGATTTAAAAAGAAATGGAAAAAATGCCAAGCATGCTAATGTAGTAAAAATTTTAATTTAATTAAATCATGTATAAACAACAAAAAAAGTATCACTGATCAAAACCAGCATACCCTAAACTAAGGCCACCTATTTCACAGAGGAAAAAACTTGGAAGGGACCTCAGCGAGGTCACCTAATCTAAGCACCTTATTCTATGGATGAAACCTGGAGAGGAGAAGCGAATTCCCCAGTGTGTGGCAACCAAAGCTGGATCTCTTGACTATTGGTTCAGAAATCTCACTACTTTACCACATAACCACTGAATTCCTTTTACTTTTTCTCCAAATCACTTCATGAAGGCAGAGCATTTTCTTGGTTCAATACTTTGGAGACCACAGTTATTTTAACTTAGTTGTTCTTTGAACCTCAAGTGGGTTTCTGGCATTCCCACTTCCTAATTCCGTTATGCAACCCATCAGCCTAATTTAACCAACATGAGTTCACTTGGGTGAGGAAATATTTAGGCACTTTTATCAATATCAGGTTTTCCTTTTTAAATTTTTTTTTCCACGTTTATTTATTTTTGGGACAGAGAGAGACAGAGCATGAACGGGGGAGGGGCAGAGAGAGAGGGAGACACAGAATCGGAAACAGGCTCCAGGCTCCGAGCCATCCGCCCAGAGCCTGAGGCGGGGCTCGAACTCACGGACCGCGAGATCGTGACCTGGCTGAAGTCGGACGCTCAACCGACTGCGCCACCCAGGCGCCCCTTTCCTTTTTAAAGAATAACCTGATTTGGGGCGCCTGGGTGGCTCAGTCAGTTAAGCATCTGACTTCAGCTCAGGTTATGATCTCGCGGTTCATGAGTTCCAGCCCCGCTTTGGGCTCTGTACTGATGGCTCAGAGCCTGGAGCCTGCTTCAGATTCTGTGTCTCCCTCTCTCTCAGCTCCTCCCCACTCACACTGTCTCTCTTACTCAAAGATAAATAAACATTTAAAAAAACAAGTTTTTAAAGAATAACCTGATAAGACCTTTCAATAAGCTCAGCTTGAACCCAGCATGCTAAAATAATTGTCAGAAAATGTTCATGTTCCTTTTATAAAGTGCCTCACATAATACACTTCTTTATAAATTTTTTTTTTTTTCAACATTTATTTATTTTTGGGACAGAGAGAGACAGAGCATGAATGGGCGAGGGGCAGAGAGAGAGGGAGACACAGAATCGGAAACAGGCTCCAGGCTCTGAGCCATCAGCCCAGAGCCTGACGCGGGGCTCGAACTCACGGACCGCGAGATCGTGACCTGGCTGAAGTCGGACGCTTAACCGACTGCGCCACCCAGGTGAATAATACACTTCTTTGTGTGACATCTAGCTTTACCTGTGGTAGGATGAAACTCTTATTCCAACCAAAAGTATATGCACATTGGTTCCCTTCCATGTACTTAGGATTCATATAAAATAAATTGGTTAACTAAATAAGTAACAAATGAACAACGAGTTATACAAATATTTATCATGGGAAGAGTTTCAATTTGAATAAGAGAATTACTCTAGAAAGATAAGAATGACGCCAACTGGTGGGAGCAGGGACTCTGATTCTATTTTACAAATATTTTCCTTTCATATCTCTGGTCTTTGTCAATCTCTTCAGAGTCACCAAGGCAGACGGGCAATTGGCAGTTTCTTGCAATAAATTATTTTGCTTAGAAAGCCTGCATAGCAGGTATTGCCTGACTTAGCTGGAAATGATAAACTAGCAATGTTGTTATTCGAGTTAGAAGGACCAAAGGAGCCTAAAGTTACCTGCTGTGTTGTCATGATATCTGCTTAAGAGAGTGATAAAGAACTTCAGTCTGGGGGAGTCAGAGACTTCAGCATGACACAAAGAACTGGAATTCTCCAAAGCCTTCCATTTAGGTTAAATTTACCCAGAGAGGAAGCTAGATCCAGTCTTGACCTCACATATAACTCCATTCTCTAGCAACATCTCCAAAGATATCACAGACCTACAAAGGTTTCAGTTATAGAAATGTTTCTCAGTTCCCTGGTTTCTTATGAAGTTTTCTCACATGGCTGGTGTGGGTGAATCTGGCCTTGCTTCTTAGTTTTGTGAAGGGACCACACCAGAGTGAACCACGTCCCTACTCTGGGTTTGGTGGGGGCTGATACAGATGGCACTGTGGGCATTTCAACATCCTGCTGCCTCTCTGGAGCCAGGAACTCTCATTTACAAATTATTGACCCTCCTCCTGCACCAACCCCACCATCTCCACCCCCAAAAACAACCTCCTGGCATTCTTTACCAGGGCACTGAGATTCAGGCTGAGACCTGCTTCCTTACAAAGGACTTGTTTCCTTCCTATCTGGCATATCCCAGGTAGAAATCACGTTTCATAATGTTTTTCTCCTTTTGTTCTCAGATGTTCTAAGTCGGCTCCCTGCAGTGCATGTCAACATTAGAACACCTGGGGCAGAGCTGGCTCTCAGAACAACAGGAGAGACTTGCCAATGAGCTTGCTTAGGATTTCTCTGCAGTGAGGATTTGGAGACTGGGGCCTGTTTGGAATGTCAGAGAGAACTTGAGGAGGCGAGGAGTGTCACTGCTTCCTATTAGAACATGACAGAAAGCCACACAGATCATTTTAAAGAAGCCAAGGTTTTGACTGGATGTGAGAAGGCATGATTTAGAAGAGGTCACAGATCACTGCTGCCTTCTTGTTCAGCATACTCTGGTTTTGTTTCCTCTGTCACGATTGGAAGAGGATGTGTTGCTAACTAACCTATCAAGCTGCTCTTGTATAATGTGGGGTCCACAATCCACTCTTGAGGGGAGTAAAAAAGCTACTGAATGGATATACAACAAGAAGCCCTCCATCACTTTATCTTTTCCAGCACTAAGTATGTTGGTTCATTAAAGTCCAGACTTTCGCTGGCACCACCTTGGCCTCTCACGGTCACCTCCACAAAATCCCCAAGTGAGTCAGCTGAAATGGGAAAGAGTAAAGAGGTGTATTTCTGGCTCCTCCACTCAAGACTCTGAGCAATGGATGACTGCAAACAAAGTCTTTCAACCTGCAAGTCTCAAGGGCAGGGTGTGAGCAGGTGTGCAGCATGGTGCATGTTCAGCAGGTCAGACATGTGTACTTTCCTTCCATTTAATAACTAACTCTCCCCACTGAGCTGCAGTCCAGCTTCACCAACCTTCAAAACCCTTGTGTTTTAGGACAAGGGATCAAGTGTTCCCTCTTTCTCTGCAGTGATTTCCCGCCCCCCAGTTGCTCATGTTCTAAACATGTTTATTAATTAAATTTGGGCTCTCTGGACGATTTTCCGGAAAGATTTTTTTTTCACACGTTGAAGTCAAGCATCTGCACACTGTTGGATGTGTGTTGTTTGACACTTTATTGATAGCCAAGTATGCAGATGGAAAAGCCCTTTGCCTGCAAGCTGTCTTGTATGACCACCGAACCCTACCTTCCATGCAATTCTTCAAGTTTTGTATAACTAGAAGGAGTTATTTGCTGGCTAACAGAGAAGACAAGATCACTCCTCTCATACCTCTGTGGAATGTTGCTAGGTAAGAAGAAATAAGGATTGTTCATCCACAGCCTGGGGAGTCCAGTAGTCTGGACTCTTGTGAAGGACCAGCACATATTTTGTAAGAATCCTGGATTGTTTTCCTTGATGTGAGGCTGAAAAATCTAGAAAAGCATTATGAAATGTGATTGCTATCTATTTAGCAGTGTGGTATTAGATTTAAACACACACACACACACACACACACACACACACATACATACACACCTCTGTGGGGACAAATTTTAACCTGTATCTTGGAACCCCTGGTTAAATCCCAGGAGACAAAGTAAGACAGACCTTGTAAAGAGGGGTTTCAGCACATGGACTTGAATCAGACTGCCTGTGTTCAGATACTGGCTCCTTTACTTACTAAGTTAGGCAAGCTACTTAATGTCTTTGTGCTTCAGTTACCCAATTGTAAAATGGGGACAATAGTAGTTTCTACTTCATAGGGTTGTTATGACAATTGAATTAAAATTTGTAAAGTGTTGGGGTGCCTGGCTGGCTCAGTCAGTAGATTCTTGATCACAGGGTTGTGAGTTCAAGTCTCACGTTGGGTGTAGAGATTACTTAAAAATAAAATCTTGGGGTGCTTGGATGGCTTAGTTGGTTGAGCATCCGACTTGATTTCAGCTCAGGTCATGATCTTATGGTCATGAGATGAAGCCCTGCATCAGGCTCCATGCTGAGCATAGAGTCTGCTTAAGATTATTCTCTCCCCCTCCATTTGCCCCTCCCCCACTCACCCTTTCAATCTCTCTCTCTCTCAAACAACAACAACAACAACAACAACTTAAAGGGCACCTGGGTGGCTGAGTTGGTTAAATGTCAGACTCTTGATCTTGGCTCAGGTCTTGATCTCAGGGTCATGAGTTTGAGCCCCATATTGAGCTCAGTGGTGGGCGTGAAGTCTACTTTTAAAAAATCTCTTAAAAAAATAAAATAATACAAAATTTTTAAAGTGCTTAGAGGTATGTCTGGCACATAGTAAGCTCTATACAGGTGTTTGTTAGCCAAATTTTTAAAAAATGTGTCACAACTGTACTGGCTTGCTAGGGCTGCCATAATAATACCGCAGACTGGGTGGCTTAAACAACAGAAATTTATTGTCTCACAGTTCTGGAGGCTGGAGGTCAAAAACAAAGGTTTCAGCAGGATTGATTCCTCCTGAGGGTAGTGAGGGAAGAATCTGCCCTAGGCCTCTCGCCTTGGCTTGTAGATGGCAGCCTTCTCCCTTTGTCTTCACATTACCTTCCTTCCATACGTGCGTGTGTTCAAATTTTCTCCTCTTATAACAACACCAGTGATACTGCATTAGGGCCACCCTAATGACCTCATTGCAACTTAATCACAACAATAAAGGCTCTATCTCCAAATACAGTCACAATCTGATGTACTGGAAGTTAGGACTTCAATATATGAATGGGGGTGGGGGGAGGAGGCACAGAAGATGACATATAATTCAGCCCCTAACAGCAATTTTACATGAGCTCCTCTGTCTCCAGAGGGGCTATGTACAGTTGAAATAGCCACGTGTAAAAACAGCTTCCAAACCATGTGGAAGGGGGCCCTTTTATCTGCATGTTTCTCCTTTAAACCTGTTATATTCATTTATCAAACTAAAACTGTACTTATAGGATACACCTCTCCTGGTTAGAGTGGGAGAGAGCCAAAGCATAAGAGACTCTTAAAAACTGAGAACAAACTGAGGGTTGATGGGGGGGGGTGGGAGGGAGGGGAGGATGGGTGATGGGCATTGAAGAGGGCATCTTTTGGGATGAGCACTGGGTGTTGTATGGAAACCAATTTGACAATAAATTTCATGTATTAAAAAAAATAAACATCACGTGAAAAAAAAAAAAGGATACACCTCTCCTGGGAACTTGATGAGTTCAATAACCCCAGACTATTTCTTTAGAGCAGGGCATTTAAGTGTCAAGTCTGGCTTATTTAATGGGTCCAAAGTTCATTTTTTTAGTTCAGTTGGATTCTCCCTAGTTCTAGTACCCTTTCATTCAAATCTATCAATATTAGTTAGGCTGTGATGTCATCAGTCATAAACCTTCATCTTTAGAGTAGGAGTCCTAGTCCTTTAAGACAGTTCACATACACTCAACATGCTTTTTGAGTAATTAAAACTTTTTGCTTCTGATTCTTCTTCATGACATGCCTTCATGGGCAAGAGAAAGAACTCTCTGTACCAGCCAATGTTTGTAAGGACTTTAGCTTGTGAAAGACTGGATACATGTTAGTGTCACCCAGACAAAAAAAATATAATGTTCTAACTCGGGAAAGAAAACCAGAGAAATATCATAGGATTCATCAATTTTAGAAATAGTAAAGAGAATAAAATCCAAGTATAAGTTAGGCTAAATTGAAAGGAAATTTTAAAAAACAATAATCCCCCAAACCCAGGACACAGTTAGGTTTTGAGCTTCTTTGGAGCAATGCCATTCTTTTATTCTCCTTTCTCTCTTTTTTAATCCTCCATATAATTCTGGAGATATAATTGTGCTCCATGAATATTTCTGTGTTAAAAACAATTTAATTGAGGCTAAGGTTTAAAAGAGATAATCTTAGAGTTTATCTGAAGGACGCTGATGAAACTCATTACATATCAAAGGTGGCGCAAGTTGCAAATATGAACAGACTCATAAAAGGAGCTTGGAAGTAGAGAATTTTTCTCTTAAAGAATCATTACTAAAAGGGGGACAAAAATCCAAAACAGTGTCACACAAGTGAGGAAAAATCTACTTGATCTGAGATCAGAGTTTAGCCCTCCTTCCTTAAGCAAAAGAAGAAAGAACAAGAAATCACAGACCTTAGAAGGATATTCATCTAGACCAAACCACTCATTTTACAGATGTACTAACAGTCCAAGATTATGCAGTTAACTGTTAACGGGATTACCAAGCTGTTTTCCTGATTTCCACACTCTGTGCTTCCTCCCTTCTTCCTGATGGATCTATTTAGTGAAGAAATTATTTAAAACATGCTTCAGGTTCCTGACGTGTACCACTAAGAAGAGGGAAGGGAACTGCTAGACGTGGAAAGCACACACAGTAGCCAAGAAGTGGAAGCATTGCCAGGGTCCACCGATGGATGGAAGGGTAAACCACGTGTGGTCTGGAACACAATGGAACTTCATCAGCCTGGAAAAGCAATGAGATTCCAACATGTGCTACAACATGGACATTATGTTGAGTGAAACCATTCAGGAAAGGACAAATGCAGTAAGACTCCACTTATATGAGGTAATTAGAGTGGTCAGAGTGGTCAGATTCATAGAAACACAAAGTAGAATGGTGGCTGCAGGGGGCTGAGAAGGGGGAGGGGAGGAAGGAATTATTATTGAATGGGTGCGGTTTCAGCTGTGCAAGATGAAAATATTCTGGAGGTTGGTTGTCCATCAGAGTGAATATATTTAACACTACTGAACTGTGCACTTAGAGGGGCACCTGGGTGGCTCAGTCAGTTAAGCTTCTGACTTCGGCTCAGGTCATGATCTCACAGCTCATGAGATGTGCGCTCTACATGGGTCTCTGCACTGATGGCTCAGAGCCTGGAACCCACCTTGGATTCTGTGCCTCCCTCTCTCTCTGCCCCTCCCCCACTCACACTCTGTCTTTCTCAAAAATAAATAAACACTAAAAACATTTTTTTAATGATAAAAGGGTACATTTTATATTATATGTGTGTGGGTTTTTTTTTTTACCACAATTAAAACAAACAAAAAGGAAAGGAGACGAGCACAAAATAATAAAAGAGAAAAAAGCCAAAGAAGGCACAAAGCCAAAGGAAAAGCAAGAGAAAAGAGCAAAGATCAGCAGTTTCTCCCAGCCATGGGGCTCCTCACCACCTGCACCCCCAAATCCAGCCTTCTGTTTTGATTCTTAGATCCATTTACTGTACTGGTCCATCTGCTTACCAAAACCACTCTGCTGTTCATGTCAGATCTCCCTGCTCTGCTGTCAAATTTCTTTTTTTTAAATGTTTATTTATTTTCAGACACAGAGCATGAGTGGGGGAGGGGTGGAGAAAGAGGGGGACACAGAATCCAAAGCAGGCTCCACGTTCTGAGCTGTCAGCACAGAACCCGATGCAGGGCTCGAATCCACAAACTGTGAGATCATGACCTGAGCTAAAGTCAACGCTTAACCGACTTAGCCACCCAGGCGCCCCTTTGCTGTCATATTTCTGATCCCAATGTCTATGCCCAAACCCATAACAACACACACACACACACACACACACACACACACACACACACAGAGCACCACACACTGTGGTAAGCCGAAAACCCTCCTGGACCATTCTGTAATCCTCTCCTCCCCAGGGTTGACCTGTCCCCAAAGCCAAAATCCTTGTCATCCCTTCTAGTCTGTAGGTAGCCCAGGATCAGAACTAAACCAAACCATGAAAATAAGATCTATTTCAGGAATCTCTTTCTTTATTCCCTTGGCTCTGGCTGCCCAGCGCCCTCATGCAGCTCTTGGGCACACAACAGGCACTTACTGTGCTGAACCCGGAGATTGTTTGGGTCAATGCCCTTGCTTTGCACAACTTTCTCTATGTGGTTTCTGCACGTGGTTCTTGCACGTGGCTCTCCTTCCCTCCATCTCTATGCCATCCCACCCCTTGCTAGTGTCACTGTCACTCCTACACACGATCCAAGTTTGCTCTCTGGTAACTGTCATACTAAAAATAGAATCAGACTACAGAAATCCTATTGTGACTATATGGAGAGATAGCAGTTTATTTGTAGGTGTTGATCTCTCAAGGAATATTTGCATTATAGCAGGTAACAGTTCAAATGGCCATGTCTCTAGTGGTGAGATTTTAGCTGTCAGAGACAGGCCTCGGGGAACATGATTTTAGAGGTGCAAGGCTTTTGAGGAACATGTCCAAAGGACATCAAGCTCTGTGTCTTACTTGTTTCCTGCTTTCCCACTTCTGAGACAGCTGCCTTGTCTCTTTAGAGTGTCATCTTAGAGGAAACGCTTGCAGTGTTTTGGTGCTTGGCCTCATAGAGAGATAACATGATAAAGTCCTACCTTTGGGTAGTTTATAATCCATTTTTACTGACTTGCCCAGCAAAATTGCTGTTTATTCAGGTGGTCAAGTCTGACAAATTCTCATTGGGAGACTTGAAAAGAATGGCCAGAGGAAACATAATTCTTAAATTCCTGGTAAACAAAGTTTCAGTCTCTCACAAAACCTTTTCCCTGGGGAGGGTGAGTGATGAGCATTGAGGAAGGCACCTGTTAGGATGAGCACTGGGAGTTGTATGGAAACCAATTTGACAATAAATTTAATATTTAAAAAAACAATAGTCAAAGTATGGAGAGAACCCAAATGTTCATCGATGGATGAATGGATAAAGAAGATGTGGTATATATATACAATGGAGTATTACTCGGCAATCAAAAAGAAGGAAATCTTGTCATTTGCAACTACGTGGATGGAACTAGAGGGTATTATGCTAAGTGAAATTAGTCAGTCAGAGAAAGACAAATATCATATGAATTCACTCATATGAGGACTTTAAGACACAGAACAGATGAGCATAAGGGAAGGGAAGCAAAAAGAATATAAAAACAGGGAGGGGGACAAAATGTAAGAGACTCTTAAAAATGGAGAACAAACAGAGGGTTACTGCAGGGGTTGTGGGAGGGGGGATGAGCTAAATGGGTAAGATGCATTAAGGAATCTACTCCTGAAATCATTGTTGCACTATATGCTAACTAACTTGGATGTAAGTTAAAAAAAACAAAAAACAAAAAAAACAACAACAACAAAACCCTTTTCCCAAACCTGCTGCTTTTGCATAGGACGCAAATTCTTGCTTAAGCTCTATCTTTTAAATTTTCCTCTATGTTTGTTCGAGAAGCTAGTGATATATGGTCAAAAATTGCTAAGGAAGGTGGAAAAGAAATAGAGAGTACAAGTAATACGGAATTATCAGCTCATTATTTTACTGGGGACCAACTTGGCCAACATGATCTTTTTAAAATTATGTTTTTCTAATATGACTGGGTACATGTGGATTGTAGAAGTGAACCCCTACACAATAAATTCTTCACTGAAAAGCACTTCAAGGAATGGCACATATATCCCCAAATCACCAAAAGACGGTCAAGCACTGGGGTAAATTCATAGCTCGCCTTACGGTTGATGGGGAGATTTGCTAGTCCTTCTGAATGCAGTTATGTAAAGATGTGCAACTTCCTATACATCTTTTTAATGGTAGCTCATCTTTGGTTCTCTAGTGAGACACCCAAATATCTGAATGTCACTCTTTGTACTAATAAATTGATTTTCTGTTCTCACTCACCTTGAGTTGTGGGAATGAAAAATCAGATCATGTTCACTGTTTTTCATTGAACTTGGCTTAAGAGATCTCTCCCTCCCTCCAGTTTTCCTTGTAGTGCTTTTTCCTCAAAGTGTCACATGAAATAAGGGAAGAATCTTTCCTAAGCAACATTTAAAGCCACCACCAGGTCTCTAGCACAAGTTTAAACCCAGAGAAAGCTCAAAATGAGCATTTGTTTTCCAAGGAAGAACAGTACCAATAAACCATCTCTCTAACACAGACTGCCTTCAAACAAGCAAAAAAAAAAAAAGATCTATTTGCCAATAAACCAATGAAGCTGCCCAGCCATGCTAGCTGTTACGGTGCTTGATAGCTATAACATCTTCAAAAGGCAAATCCAATTCTGTTAGAAAAGGAGTTGAGCTAACACTCCTGGGTAATCCAATAAAGCTTCCAGTAATTCTGCTTCTGTTTTCCTACTCTCAGTTATTTTATTTTTGTCTTTTGCTTATCATTTGGAATGGTGACTCATATTTGCTACTGGGCAGTTATCTTTCACTACTCAACTTTCATTTTCGACTGTGGGCACACTGAACCCTTTTCAATAGTATGGAATTCCTTTTCTAGGAAACATGTTATGGCAAATCCTGGAGAACATAAACTCCATAAGTCTTATTTATAAACAGGTTACCTCCTTTCGTCTCATAAAAAGGTCTTTTTTCTTTTAAATGCACATTAACAGGGAAGAAATACCAGTCTTTTCAAGAGCTAAAATCTTATTGAACCTGTATTTCAACTATTGTTCTTATCTACTTGGATTCCAATATTTTTTGAATGGACTAAATGAAACCTGGTTATTAGGGACCAGGAAAGAAAGCTGTCTCTCCTAGGATCCCCTCAAACTTAATTAACTAACAGTTTGGCTAGGGATGGACCCTACAGAAATTTAATCAATGTTCTTCTGCCAAAACTAATGTTTTATTCTTGGTCTTTGTTGTTGTCTAATTTTTTTTAGTGTTTATTTTTGAGAGATAGACAGAGTGTGAGTGGGGAGGGGCAGAGAGAAGGAGACAGAATCTGAGGCAGGCTCCAGGCTCCGAGCCGTTAGCACAGAGCCCAACGCAGGGCCCAAACCCATAAACTGCGAGATCATGACATGGGCCAAAGTCGGACACTCAGCCAACTGAGCCACCCAAGTACCCCTATTCTTGGTCTTTGAAAGGAAGAGTAAAACAAATAATAAAGATGTTTCTATAAAGATTTGTAAGCATCTGGGATTAGAACATCTGCATTTGCACCACATTTTATAATTGTTGTCATCATCACATTGAAAAATACTTATTAAGCCCTTGAGACTGTATGGTGCTGTGGTAAGCAATGTGCAAAGAGAACTACATAGATATAATTCCCATTTTGCTGGGTGGAAAGGGGAAGCTAAGACTGAGGCACAGCATAAAGAATGTAGATTTATTCCAGTGGGTGATGATTTATGAAGATTTAAAAAATAGGTGTGGGTTTTTTTGTTTTGTTTTGTCTTCACAGTTAAATTTGTTCAAAAGCAAAATAATCATGCAACTGTGGAAGTAGAAGAAATCTTCAGGATCATCCAGACCTTTTATTTTTTATTTTATTTTTATAGAGCACTTTTACGTTATAGAATCATGAACTGCTTACAAGAGACCCAAAGTGATTTTTCCAAAGTTACAGAAATTAAAGACATACTCGGGATTACAACCTAGGAACCCTAAGTCCAAATTTAATATTCTTTTCAATGCACCATTTTCCCACAACATTTTCAAAAACACATGAATAAGTTATTACACATGCTATCTCAGCAAAGATTTGAGAATTATAAGGTTAGAGTTAGAGGATTAATTTAAGAGAACAAGGAAAAGATGAGAGGCAAGACAAGAGCATGCCTGAGAGAAAGAAAAGTTTAAGAGGCAAGTGGAAATAAGGGGGGAATGCAAGTTAACATGCAGTGCTTCTCACAAATGAGAAGCAGTGTGATGTGAGGAATACAGTAGAGAACATGGCACCCAGTGACAGGGTACCTGGGCTTGGCTTGTCATTAGCTCCAGAACTGCAGATCAGTTCCTTAATATCTCTGCACCTTTGTTCCTTCATGGATAAGACAGAAGAGTTGAACTGAATTCCCTCAAACGTGTCCTTTCTGGCTGTCACATGGTACAACTCTGTTATTTGATGGGCACCAAAACATAGGTGGTTCTGGAAAGAGAGTCCTATATTGTTATGGAAGAGTGTGTAAATTTCCCACAGGGCCACCAGTGAAAAGGTAGTAGTCCTGAGCCAAGAAGAATGATCTCTTTCACTAAAATCCTCAGAAACTCAGAAAATCAGGAAGTATTTTCTTTTTTTTCCTATCTCATTTACTTCTTTACCACACAGGAGGACTTGGTTTGGGTCGTTATTTGCTTCTATATTAGAGCCATGGGAGCCTGATTTTTTGTTGTTGGCTCTAGGTCCATATCTATGCATATAAACATATATATTAATAACTTTAGAAGTTATTGGTAAGGGAAGCATTTCTTTCTTTCTTTTTTTGTTTTTATTTTTTTGGGTTTGTTTGTTTGTTTGTTTACTCATTTGGTTAAACTCTCCCCTCTCTCTTAAGTTCCAAATCTGGGGTAGTGTGTTTAGGGTAATGTTCCTCTAGTAGAGTGAATGCTTCTCACTCCTGACTCTCTCCAGGGGGGTGCTATGGTTAGAGAGGATATTCATTCTTGCACTGTCCTCGGTTCAGGAAAAAAAGATAACTAAGTCACACGTGCTTGGTACAGAAATGTTATGTTTAAAAATGCAGCTACCAGCTTGTATGTTGACAACCAAGCAGAGCACTAAAATACATTTAACAAACTCCTGATCCTGGGTTGTACTTCAGGGTACAAATCTTTTTTGAATTTTTTGCTTGATACACTAAATAAAATGATCAAACTTGTGTGTATGATTATTAAAGCAAAGAGTTGCAATCATAACTCATTTCAGCAAAAAATCCAGCTAGCTTAAAGCAGATTTAAACAAAGCTGTGTACTTTGCAGAGCCCATTTCCTGAGGCCTGAGATAAGAGCAATGAGCATCTAGTCATACCATCCCAAATATCTGGACACAACCTGCAAGTTTCTGTGGAATGTCTTTGTGTTTTGGGTTATGTCATTTGTATGTTTTGTCTACATGGCACCAAATATCTAGATGTTTGGGAACATCCAGATGATGGACTTAAAAATTCTTGTTTTGATGGGATTTGGGCATTATAACCAAGAAGCATTTCCAATCAGTAACATTGACATCATCAACCTTTGAAAAAGCATATGCTTCTTTTCATTTTTGATCGACATGAGAGAGTAAAAACTCTATAACTATAACATTATAATTCAGTTTTTCATATTAACTTCCATTTCAAAAATATAGTATGAAATGCCATAACTTATAAAGCAAAGAAAATGCCTCTAAAGTTTTAGAAACTTCTCCCTTGTTGTCTACTTCTCTGTTTTTCCTTTTTTACATTAAAAATTTGATCTTTGCCTTATTGCAACTATGAAGAAATCTAAATCTGAATAGCCCCTTTTATAATAGTCAGTCATTGTTTGTACTTGCAAAACTGGATTAAGAAATCACTGGTATTCTTAACACATGGGGTTTTTTTGCCAAAGAAAATTCAGCATATTTCTGCTTAGCCTTGAAATTTCCACCAACCAGACTGAGTGATTGTGTACCACCCACACTGTTCTCCTTGGCTTCCCTACTTCCCCAGGGAAATCTCAGCTTGAAACCCATATAACGTGTATAAACTCCTCTTGTGCCTTGTTGTGTTACACCTGTCCTGCAGGTGAAATGATTCCCCAGTTGTGCCACTTTATGAGATCTAGCACTTAGTCCATAAAAATCAAATAAACATCTTTTCTATGTTTTCCCCTTTCCGTCCTGTTCTGTGTCTAAAATTATAGACTACATCCTTCTATTTGATAGGAACACCTCTTTCTGTTCTTCCTTTTCTTATTTTTAGGCATCAAACTCCTCCTGGATCATAATTACTTTCTTAAGCATGAACATATTACAGCACATGTAATGAATACAGCTTCCTCTTTTCGTTCCGCAAATACCTGAATTATTCAAAATCCACCCTTCCTTTTCCCCTCCCCTTCCAAACCAACACACATCACACACACACACACACACACACACACACACACACAGAGAGCTTTTAATTTTTTTTAATTTTGTTTAATGTTTATTTATTTTTGAAGGAGAGAGAGAGACAGAGTGCGAGTGGGGGAGGGCAGAAGAGAGGGAGATACAGAATCCAAAGCAGGCTCCAGGCTCTGAGCTCTCAGCACAGAGCCTGATACAGGGATCAAACTCACAAGCTATGACATCATGACCTGAGCTGAAGTCAGCCACTTAACCGATTGAGCCACCCAGGCACCCCGCACAAACAGAGCTTTTAAAAATTAACATAAACTAAATTTTGTCTTGAATATAACAATCAAACCTTTCTAATTGGCAGCTCCCCCTTGCTTTACTTCTATACTAGTACTATCAAAAAAAGAAATATAAAATAAATGCATTATTAATTGTCATAATAAGCAGATATTAGGAATTTTAAAATGTTCTCCTTTATTCAAACAAGACATGCAATAAGTGAACAAATAGTATTATAAACCTTATTACAAACAAAGAATGCCCCTCAAAACTACAATCCATTTCTTCAGACGACTGTTTCTGAGTTCTGCTTCTCAGACACTTTTCAGTGTCTTTTACCACTTTCTTCTGCTCTTTCCGTTTCTTCTGAGAGTTCCCTCCATATTTCTGATTGTTTGCCTATGCTGCTTTTTCTTTATTAGTCACCTTGGGTGTTATCTAGCTTGCAACTATAGAAGCTGTGAATTTAGCACTCTTCCCGCATTAACCCCCTGTCCTTTCTTTCTTTCCTTCTTTCCTTTCTCAACATACTTCTATCACAAGTTTTAGACAAATGAACATTCTGTGTTTACATTATTATTGCCATGTACATATTATTCATGAGTGAGCCAATAGTATATAGTATTTCCTTTTCTGTATGTTTATTTTTCCTGGAGTTAGTCATTGCCCCTCACTTTTTTTTTCCACTATCTATTTTTACCAAACTCTTCAAAGGAGTCATAAAACTCCTTTAAACAAGTCAGCCACCTCAGGTGATCTATTGGTTTCATCCAGGGGGAATTGGGTAACATCTTTCTGGAATTTCTCCATCCCCCTACTCCAAGTTGGGATTAGTTGTTCTTTTTGGCCTCTTGCAAAGTTGCTGATGTTGCCATTACCATCATCCTGGGAATTGTCTTTCCTTTCTCCAGTGTTGTTTCCCTAGTCTCCTGGATTTTTGTCTTCTTTGTTATTGGTTTGCTCCACACCTTTGTTAGAGTACATCATCTAGTAGCTTCCCAAGGAAGTTGAGAGAAGCAATTTTCAACATCTGTTTATTTGAAATAGCTTCAAGATTACATGGGTGTAATCATATATTATAGTTTTCCCCAGATTTTCCTATTCTTAACATTAGTGTGCCCCATTAGTGTGCACATACACACATACACAAAAGTGTGTTAATATGTATACAAAATATTTTTCCTGAACCATTTACAACTAAGTTCTATATATAATGGCCCTTTATCCCTGAATATTTCAATATATATTTTATAAGAATAAAGATATCTATATATCTTATAAATTTATAGGTCTATCATCAACTTTGATAAATTTGACCTTGACATAATAATCTACCATTCATATTCCAATAGATCAATTTTGTCAGTTGATCCAGAAATGGTTTTTTAAATTTTTTTAAATGTTTATTTATTTCTGAGACAGAGAGAGACAGAGCATGAGTGGTGGAGGGGCAGAGAGAGAGGGAGACACAGAATCAGAAGCAGGCTCCAGGCTCTGAGCTGTCAGCACAGAGCCCGATGCGGACCTCAAACTCACAAACCGTGAGATCATGACCTGAGCCGAAGTTGGTCACTCAACCGACTGAGCCACCCAGGCACCCCAGAAGTGGTTTTTTTTTAAATATATTTTATGCCCCTCTGCTACAGGATCCAGTCTAAGATCAGGTATTTCGTTTAGATGTCATTAATCCCCTTTAATCTGGGATAATTCTATAGTCTATCTTTGTCTTTTATGATGCTTTTTTATATAAAAAAAAAATACCACCAACCCTCCCCCCCCTTTTTAAACAGGATGCTCCTCATTTTGGTTTCCTGATGTTTCTTCATGGTTAGATTCAAGTTATAGATTCCTCATCAGAGTTCCTAGTCCTGTATGCTTTTTAGGGCATCACATTTGGAGACATCCATGTATCTCTGCCCCTTACTGGTGATGTTAATTTTGGTCACCTGGTCGAGGTGATATTTAATTTTTTCCCCGTTAGTTTGTTTTTCCCCTTGCAATAAGTAATTTGTGGGAATACACTTTAAGACCATGCTAATGTTCTCTTCATTGTAATTTTCCTCAAATTTTGCATCCATTGATGATTCTTGACTAAACCAATCTTTATTTTGATGGTTGCAAATGATGATTCAACTCTTGTACTCCATTCACATTTACACATTTACAAGTAAATGCTCAGCATTCTACTAAAAGATCCTGCCTTCCCCTTCCCATATATCCATCTGTCCGTCCTCCTGTCTCCTATCTATCTACATCTATCTATCTATCTATCTATCTATCTATCATCTCTCTATTCTTGGGATGGATTTCTTTTTTTCCCAATGGTTTATATTTGTTACTATTCCTACTCTCTCTAGAATTCCTATTTTTCAAATTCTGGCATGATCCTCTAATTTACTTCTCTTTTCTGTTTTTCACCTTTTGGTCTTTTAATTCTACTTTCTGAGACAGATCCTCAATTATATCTCCTAATCCTTATATTGACTTTTTTTTTAATTTTAGCTATCACAATTTTAATTTTCGAGAGATCTTTCTTGTTTCTGATTTTACTTATGTCTTGGATGCAGTATATACTTTTCTTTTAGAATATGACTGAACCTGTTTTCTGCTCTCTGCATTGTTTCTACTTCTTTGCTGTGAGATTTTGTGGGGTTTTTTCAGACTATTGGAACCAAATTATTATTATTTTATTATTACTTGTGTGCCTGTCATGTTGGAGGTGTTCCTCAAATGTCTAGTGATCTTTGACAGATTCTACTTAAGAGTGAGGCATGGCAGGGCTTGCTGACTTGTGGGCTTCAAGCCATGTGATTTGGTAGGGCCTATTTGTTTCACTGAGATGTCTCCAAATGTCAGTGTCTACATTTGTCTCCTCTTGAGGCAGTTTCTCCAGGGAGAATCATCCAATCTTCTGGTTGGGGGAAAGTGTGATGGCTGTGGGGATGGTTGGGGAGTTAGAGGGCTGATTGGGGGCAAGAGGAAGCTATAAGCTTGGATGCTGGAGCACAAAGGTGGTGCTTTTGCAATGTACTCACCCACACCCTCCATTATGCCTACAGTCCCTTCTCCCAGAGCCTCTCAGTTTCAATTTCTTCAAGGAATTCATCTCTATTCTTGTATAGGCTAAGAGAGGAGTAGTCACCTAACTAGGTGGAGTAATGAAGTAGATGTGGGGAGCTAAATGCTTGTGGCACAGACTTTCAACCAGTCCTCAATCCTCTCCATCCCAAGGTTCACCTGATGCCTCAATTCCTGAACTTTTTAGAGTTCTGTAGAATGAATTAACTGTCTTCTCATTGCCTTCTGCCATCTGTAGATTTAGGTTTTAGCTTTCTCCATTCGATTAAGTCAGTTATGATAGGTCCTTCTACTTCCCGTGTCTTAGAAATTTGTGGAATCTTGCATCCATTGTCATCTCCTCTCTCACTCTCTCTGTACTAATGAGTGTATGCCATTTAAAATTCTTATTCTGTCTTTGATGATGCTTCATAGAGGAACAGAGGTAAAGATATGGATTTGATCCATCTTATCAATTAGAATATAAACAAAAATTTGAAATAGGAAGCAAAGTCTTAAGATTAGAATTAGCATTCTGGCCACTTGCACTTAATCCTTTCCAATTCAAGTGGAAATGGCTGCTTGATGTGAGTTCTGGACACATAAGTTTGTTTTGTGATTAAGGGAAAAGACAGGGTCCTAAGGGATTAGTTTGTGGGGAGGAGTCTATATTCCACCATTTAAAATGACAATTCAGATATAAGAGGGGAAGCAGTGATGGATTTAATGGGAAATTTAATCATAAAATAGAACTTAAAAAGGTGCAAGCTTCCAGTTATAAATTAAACCACAGAGATGAAAAGAACAGCATAGGGAATATTGTCAATAATACTGTAATAACATTGAATGATGATGGATAGTGACTACACTTATCATAGCAACCACCAAATAATGTATAGAATTGCCAAATCAGTATGTTATACACCTGAAACTAATACAATATTATATTTTAATTATACATCAATTTAAAAAGGATAACAGAACTTAATTTTCACGTGTTCAACAACTTCTAATGTCAGACAGCCATTATGTGCCAGCCACCATACTAGGTGCTTATTTCCTAGATGTTCTTGTTAGATCATCATTAATATCGTCAGCAGGAGAAAGTGTGTTCTTGACAGGAATGCAGACAAACTCAAGTTACAAAGATGAAATGAGGAAACTGTGGTTGACTCTATACAGTAATAAAACTGGAGAGTGACTATAAAATATAATCTGTAAAGGGTGCAGTTTGACTTATCTCAGAGGGATTTGCCCAATAAAATATTACTTAGGTATCTAAGGAGCCTGTATTTTATGATTTCATGACTAACTAGAAATTAAGCAATTTGGCTGAATCAATAGTTTATTTATATTCATATTTTGGGGCACCTGGGTGGCTCGGTCGTTTGAGTGTCCGACTTCAGCTTGGGTCATGATCTCACGGTTCATTGAGTTCGAGCCCCAAATTGGGCTCTGTGCTGACAGCTTAGAGCCTGGAGGCTGCTTCAGATTCTGTATCTTCCTCTCTCTCTCTGCCCCTCTCTCTCTCTCTCTCTCTCTCTCTCTCTCTCAAAAATAAACATTAAAAGAATTATAAATATTCATATTTTTGTGAAACCACAGCCAGTTTGGGGATAAAGTTTATCTTATCAAATAGTGACATAAGGTAGGAAAAGGAAGATCCATTGGATGGTCTACCACAAAAAGGGGAAGAAAATCCATACGTTGTTCAGGATTTTCAACTTGATACTCCATTAAAACCTTACTGAGTTTTAGTTAAATTATGTGACAAAGGAAGGAAGGAATAGTTTGCCTACACAATTCCTTCACAGACTTTGTTGTTGGTAAGGGGTAAAGGGAAGGGAGATTGTGGAACCCTCTACAATATATTGTTGAATGAAAGGAGAAGGTCATGATATGTCTATAATATGCAGTCTGTATGAGAGCATCTAGAAGTGTTTACAAATAGTTAAAAGAGGTTATGTCAGAAGCACCCGGTTGGCTCAGTTGGTTAAGTGTCTGACTCTTGGTTTCAGCTCAGGTCATGATCTCACCGTTCATGGGTTCCAGCCCTGTATCAGGCTCTGTGCTGTCAGCATGGAGCCTGCTTAGGATTCTTTCTCTCTCTCCCTCCCTCTCTCTCGCTCTCTCTCTCTCTGCCCCTCACCCACTGCCTTTCTCTCTAAAAATAAATAAACTTGAAAAGATTTTTTATATTAATTTAAAAAAGAGGTTATGTCAAATTTGCAGGCTACATTAGGCCAACTGATGATATCCTCATTCCCCACATGTGGTCAATGAAGTGGATGGGTGCCTGTGTGGCTCAGTTGGTTAAGCATCTGACTCTTGATTTCAGCTCAGGTCATGATCTCACAGTTCATGGGTTTGGACCTTGCATCAGAGTCTGTGCTGTCAGCACGGACCCTGCTTGAGATCCTCTCTCCTTCCCTCTCTCTCTGTGCCTCCCTGCTCATGAGCATGCGTGTTCTCTCTCTCTCACAAAACAAATAAATAAAGAAACTTTTAAAACATGATGTGGGGCAGAAAAAATCTAATCTACTTCTAATAGGATTGAAAATTAGTACAGCTACTTTGGAGAGTAATCCAGCTTCACATCAGAAAAATGCAAAATAAAACAGCAATGAGATACCATTTGGTGCACATCAGATTGGAAACAAATTTAAAATCTTACAATACAAAGCGTGGGCAAGCAAGTGGGAAAGTTGATACTGTGTATTCTTGCTGCAGTTTAAATCCAAAGGACCACTTTGAAGACCATTTTGGCATTTGCCAACAAAGTTGAAAATAAGTGTATGCTGTGACTCAGACATTGCAGGTTTTCATTTTATTTCAACTCTCTGTTGATTGAATTATATCATCAAGTAGACTTTTCAGAAATGGTCTATCTCCAGAACCCTTGCTTATCCAACACTATTATCTATATGTTGCCTGTATGTATCTGTTGCCTAAAGGACACTTGGTTTAGAACTTTTCAGTCAAATCCCTTATCTCTCAAAGCATTTAGATGTTGCTTCACTGTTTTCAGATGAATGTTTAAGAGAAGTCTCAAGCTAATTTAATTCCTTTTCCCTGTATAGGAAGCTTGACCCCTTTTCCGGGAAGTCTATAGGAATTTCAGTAATATTTCCATCACGGAATATATCTTTGACTTGGTTCTCCACATATTCACTCTGTGCCTTTTTATTTCTAACATGTTTCTTTGTTCTGGGACTGTACCATTTTCTCCTCAGTTCCTTCTGTTGACATTTCCAGCTCCTTCTAGAACTTAGGCTGTCATTGTGTTACTTCATGTTCTTCTAAATTTCCTCAAGAGTGTGAAGAATATAGTATCTAAACATGTCTTTTCCTTCCAGGATAACTTTTCTTCCAGTTTGGATTCTCCACTGCATTTCTTTCCTTTGGGGGTGGAGGTGGGGGGCTATGGAGGGAGACTAACAAATTTTTGCACAGATCCCATTTCACCTAGTTTTGCCTCCTACCTTGGGTTGACAATCCTATCCTGGCCTTTTTGCCCCCAAATAATGTAGGCAGATTCTCCTTAACTCCAGACCTTGTTCATCTGGTTAATATTTGAATCTCTCCCTCAGAACATGGTTTTAAGGGCCGTGTTAATGGGTTGTGGTTTTGTTCTATTTTTGACCTGCCTGTGGGAGCAGGAAGGGGCTGGAGAGTTTGCAACTTGGAGAGATGAGACCATGGAACTTCCTCACCTCTTTAATGAGCCCTGCATAACAAGACCATTCTGTTGAGTTGGGAGAGGCAAGGGTCTGGCCTTGCAGGCAAATAGTTGGGGTCACTGAGGTTCTCTTGAGTTTCACTATGTTCCCCTGCTTCAGGGTCATTAAGCTGGTGTATTGAGTGTGCAAGCATTGGGTGTTTCAATTTTCACTTTGGTGTGACCTAATGTTCTCCCTCCCAACTGCCATCCAGGGATTTTATTGGCTACTTGAACAAAAAACAAAAACAAAAACAAAAACAAACAAATAAACAAAATCCTCTTTTACTTTACACCAAAGGAAAAAAGATGTGAATTCTATGAGTTTTTCTAAATTGGGCTCATACTATTTATCTGAGGCTGGAGGGTGGGGCTTCAAGTTAGAAGTTCCTACCTTCTAAAAAAAAAAAAAAAGAGGTTAGAGTGGGAGAGAGCCAAAGCATAAGAGACTCTTAAAAACTGAGAACAAACTGAGGGTTGATGAGGGGTGGGAGGGCAAGGAGGGTAGGTGATGGGCATTGAAGAGGGCATCTTTTGGGATGAGCACTGGGTGTTGTATGGAAACCAATTTGACAATAAATTTCATATATTAAAAAAAGTAAAATAAATAAATAAAAAACACATTATAAAAAAAAGAAGTTCCTACCTTCTGTCATTTACATTCCCACTCTTGGTACCACCAAACCTCACTCAGCAAGGTTTTCCAGAATTTTATCTGCCCACACTGATTGCCTCACTGTGTTTCTCCCTTAAAGTCAAGAGTCTATTTCCTGCATCTCCTTCTAATTTGTTAAAATTTGTGTTATATTGGGTGATATTCCCGAAGTTTGTAGAATAAGATAGACACCCTGGCTGGTCTGCAGCATCAATTACATACCTTTGCTCTTTTCACTTCATTTTTTGTGTGTGGCTTAGTTTAGGGGAGGAAAGTTCTTTGGTGGCCCTGAACTTTGACTATCATCTAACAATCTTTCCAAGTTCATATTGTATATATTCTCTCTGTGCATTGGGTTAAGTACAGAAGACTATTTACATTGAAGTGTTTTTCTTTTCTTTTCTTTTTTCTTTTCTTTCCTTTCCTTTCTTTTCCTTTTCTTTTCTTTTCTTTGAGAGAGAGAGAGGGTTCGTGAGCAGGGGAGAGGGGCAAGGGGAGAGAATCCCAAGCAGACTCCACACTGAGTGTGGCTCAATCCTACAACCCTGGGATCACAACCTGTGCCGGAATCAAGACTTGAACACTTAACCACTGAGCCACTCAGGTGTCCCTGCCTTGAAGTTTGCTAATGGTAAATTGTGCCCTCAAATTCTTATGTGAATGTTTTCACCTGTTCTTCTTTAAAAAATCTTTTGTGTTCATCGTGGCTCTTTCTATATTCTTATTCCTACAAGCAGCCCACAATCCAGAAGAAGATGGAACATAAGATCTTTTAAACAAAATACATTTGATTACTTTCAACCCTTGGAGGAAAGGAGTAACTACAATAATAACACAATTAGAGCAGACAATTCTATTTAGGTTAGTGAGTCACATTATCCTAAAGGTTATCTGTCCATGTTTAGCTTACCTTTAATATCAATAAGAAGAGTATGAAGAAATATAATCCCTTCCAAGATATTCTTAAATTAGGTTTACAGAGTTATTTTTGTCAGTTTTTACTTTCTTTTCTTTTTCTTTTTTACAATATCTTCTACTTAAATATACCCAACTTACATTCATACACAAAAAGGCCACTTGAGGAGGATTTATATTAATAGTCTAACACTAAAATGTCAATAGGAAAATCATAAAATGACATCGACAAGCCATTTAATGAAAAAAAAAACACAATTAAAAAAATACATTAAAAATGACGCTCACCTCATTAGTTACCAAATGCATTTCAATTAAAAGAAAATACCACTATTAGCTTATCAGAGTCACAAAGATAAAAAATAATAATTTTGTTCTAAGTGTTGAAAAGAATGTAATGAGATGCTCTGATTTATATATAAATAAAAGAGAATACAACCTTGATGGAATGTAATTTAAAAATTAATAGGAAGAAAAATTTGAGGTTTTTGCCTTGACCTAGACATTCTACTGCAAGGAAAATATCCCAAAGAAATGACCAGGGAAGAGTATCAGTATTTATGTACAAGAATATTTATTGCACTATTACTTATAAGAAGAAAAAAATCGAAAGCAACCTAATGTCAAGTACTAGGGTAATGCCTAAATAAATTGTATGACTGAAAATGAAATATTAAGCAATCATTAAAATTGTGTTTTGGAACAATTTTAGCAGCATGGGAAAAGTACAAACTGTAACGTTAAGGGAAGAAAGCAGGCTATTCTATTTATGCTAAATACCAATGTATCATACACATAAAATAAATCTGGAAATATATACACCAAAATACCATCAGTGATTCCATCTGGGTAATGAGATAATAGGTAATCTTTATCTTAGTCTTTAAATTTCATTATATTTTCCAAATGTAATTCTTTAGTGAGCATGCATTATTTTATAATAAAGTCGATTTTAAAAATATATTTATATACGCTATACATGATATCTGTATATCCACATTATGTCCTCAGCAGGACAGGGACATATTATATCCTTAAAATGACATATGAGGTCTTTCATGGTAAGTTCCCTACTTACCTCATTTTATTTTTTACTCTTCTCAGATCTTTCCACTTCATTTTAGTCATGCTGAACTACTTACAATCTCTCCAAACGTGTTTATCTACAGATGCTGGGTGGTTGTTTTTTTTTTTTCTTTCCTTCCTGGAATGCCGTGGGCTTGATTTCAGGAGCAGAGATATTCATTCCTTTGGAGGAGAGACTTGTAAGAACAAGACAGGACCTAAGTCTAGGGGGTTCTGGGGTATCAGGCAAAACACCAAGACAGGAATTCAGGCAGAAAAATAGGGTAGAACCCCAGTTATCAGAATCAAGACACCAAGAATCACACTAACAAAGGAGACCATAAATGCACTGGAACTTTCTGTGAGTCCTGGCTAAGAGCCACTTGACCCCGAGTCCATAATGCCCAGCTAAAACACTGTAGACCTCACTCCCTGAGAAATGGCCATATTTTCACTGAAAAACAAAAATCTAAATCAATAAACAAATTCTAAAGCTAAATAAAAACCAACTTACAATTCTTACATCATTGTTTACCTTCATGAGGATGAAATCATGAAGAACTTGTTACATCCTTAATCCTTACTGAATAATCATATAGGTCAACCTCTGGCAAGCTTCGCCTAAATATGAGCCTCTGAACCTCTTTCACATTGTGGAGCCTATAGAAAATGGCATTTATATGGCACACAGGGGTATATCCAAGAGGATGCTTGTGGACAAAGATCATTCTTGGGTCTCTATGGGCCCCGGGCCCTGCCCAACCTCCCTTACGACTGAGGTGATCAGTATCTCCGCACACCTGAGACACATTCCCTGCACATCGGCTCTGATCTACATCATTCCAAGCAGAGACACATCTAGTCTGTTTGGAAATGTCCCCAGGAAAGGAGTTTCTACCCTTCTTCCTGAGGTAAACCTTTCCCTCAGATTTTGCTACGTGAATACCTGCCAGAGATCCCTTATTTTAAACACATGCTAACCTAGCTCATTTTTTAGGACTTTATTTTAGGTGCACAACCATGATTGCATACTTTAAAAAAGCAATTTCCTGTCCTTTTCTTTTGTATGGCACCCTCCTCTTACACATACCTGACATACAGTGGCCAGACTATGACTTGCATTTTCATAGATTGCTTCATAAGTATCTTTTCAATCAGGAGTCAGCAAAATTCTACAGGTAGATACAGAAGTAAATCAGTTAGAATCAGCCAGCAGTTATTTTCCTCCAGTTGTGTGGGACCATATCATAGATTCTTGGCGAAGGAACACGGAACAAAACAAAGAGAAGACATGACAAGTTTGTGTGGACCACTATCTTCTGGAGTTTTATTATTCATTGAAAACAGACATCTCCCCTTTCTTATTCTCTGCTAAAGGACTAGCTCTAAGTGTCCTGCTTAATTTTGGTAATTATATTTCAAAGGAATAATGGACATGGCATTTATCTGGAAGCACTGATGGGCCACTTATTTTTAAATAAATAATATAATGATATCTCTTACAAACTACTTGGGTTTCATTTCTTGCCACCAAGAAGAGAAATATGATCAAGTATCTTTCAACTTTTTAAAATTGCCGTTTACATGACCGGTTCCTACCATGAGTGGTTAATGGGAAGGAGTGGCAGTCTAGACTTTAGATTCTCTGTTTTTTTCTGTTCCTCTTCTCTCTCCCCACCCCCCGCTTCTCCAGTGTCTGTGCTTAAAGCTGTATAATCATGTATTTTTTTCCTACAGCCAAATACTTCCTTAAAATGATACATATACCCCTTACACTAGAAAGTAGTGGCTACTTACTGCCCCTTGCTTAGTTCCTGTTTTCTTGATAAATAATACTTAGTCCTAATAGTGACAGTGGCAGCCTTAGAAGAATTTCAAAAAGGGGATTTAAGTAAGTGACCTACTCTATGCATCTCGAAGAATATCTAGATGCAGGACAAGCAAAGCTTTCTCATAACTTTTTAACAGAAACTAGTGATTATATGGGATCAGTATTTTTTTTCAGTGCATATAAACTATGTTATTTGCCATAGGTTTATAGAATGGGATGTGTGGGCATGCTTTTATGAAGTTGTTTTCTTTCATCTTAGTCAACATGCTTACAATTTGGTGACCTGCCAATGGATTAGGGGTGGGGCCTTGTGTTATGGCTTTATAGGGCAATTGGCTAGGCTTTTCTAGCCCATGTGGATGACTGAAAGTGGGGCCAGCCCACAGCCTACCCAGCCATGTTTTTCTTATTTTAAAAATAGCTAAATTATACCCAGCAACTTTACTCCTAGGTATTTAGCCAAGAAAAATGGAGACACAAATCTACATAAAAACTTGTGCACAAATGTTAATACCAACATTATTCATAGCAGCCAAAAAAGGAAAGCAATCCAAATGTCCATCAGCTGATGAATGTGTAAACAAAATGTGGTCTGTCCATACAATAGAATATTATCCAGCAATAAAGAGCAATGAGGTACATGCTACAACATGGATGTGCCTCAAAAAACATGCTAAGCGTTAGGGCACCTGGGTGGCTCAGTTAAGCATCCAACTTCGGCTCAGGTCACGATCTCATGAGTTCGAGCCCCACATCAGGCACTGTGCTGACAGCTCAGAGCCTGGAGCCTGCTTTAGATTCTGTGCCTCCCTCTCACTCTGCCCCTCCCTCCACTCATGCTATGTCTCTCTTTCTCAAAAATAAATAAACATTTAAAAAAATTGTTTTAAAAAAGCATTCTGTGAAATAAGCCAGTCACAAGACACCACAGTTACATGTACATGAAATGTTCAGAATAGGCATATCTATAAAGACAGTAGATTCGGTTGCCATAGCTGGGGGAGGGGGAGGTGAGGAAAAGGGGGGAATGACTATTAATAGGTATGGGGTTTCTTTTGGGGGAGATAAAAATGTTTTAATATTGGTTGTGGTGATGTTCGCACAATTCTGAATACATTGAGAACCACCGAACTGTGCACTTTAAATAGATTATTGGCAGGTATGTGAATTATATCTCAATAAAACTGTTATGACAGTAATAGCTCAATTATAACTCTCTGCCCAGTAAGGGTGGGTTGGGAATAGTGACTTCCTTCCCAAGAGTACATTACAGAAGGTGTGGGGGGTGGGGAGAAAGAGTCACTTCACAGGGAGGAAACCTGACAAATATGTCAGCCACGCAATCAGGTTGACATGGTATGTTGAGAATGCCACTTTGCCTTTATGGTCTTTCTCCCCCAAACCCCTACCTCTGAATAAAGTATAGACTTTAATAATAATATAGTCTTTAATAGTAATAGATCCATATTGGTCCGTTCATTGTGACAAGGTTACCATACTAATGTAATATGTAAATAACAGAGGAAACTGGGGGGATAATAATAGTGCCTACTTCATTGGTTTTGGGGATTTAAATAATTTAAGCCATTTATATATAATGTTTGAACAGTGCCTGACAAATGGTAAGTGCTTGATAAGTGCTAGCTATTGTTACTACTATAGTTACCCCGCTTTCTTTCTGGTATTTTATTTTAAAATGAGACAG
Organism: Prionailurus viverrinus; assembly: GCF_022837055.1. Classification (NCBI taxonomy): domain Eukaryota; kingdom Metazoa; phylum Chordata; class Mammalia; order Carnivora; family Felidae; genus Prionailurus; species Prionailurus viverrinus. The sequence continues at coordinate 52,971,576 of NC_062562.1, forward strand.
CGATTAAGAAAAAAGTCTACCTAGGAGCGCCTGGGTGGTTCAGTCAGTTAAGCGTCCAACTTCGGCTCAGGTCATGATCTCGTGGTTTGTGGGTTTGAGCCCCACGTGGGACTCTGGGCTGACAGCTCAGAACCTGGAGCCTGCTTCAGATTCTGTGTCTCCCTCTCTCTCTGCCCCTCCCCCACTCATTCTCTCTCTCTCTCTCTCTCTCTCTCTCTCTCTCTGCCTCTCTCTCTCTCTCTCTCTCTCAAAAATAAATAAACATTTTTAAAAAGAAAGAAAAAAGAAAAAAGTCTACCTAGTACAACTATTACCTGACTGTTTTTGTAAGAGGTTCAGAAATGCTGCCTTTTTACAATGTTTATTATAAAGTTAATGAGTGCCTGTTTCAGAGGGAGGTGATAAAGAATTGAATATGTAGGTACTTTTTTCTCTTTAAACCTCTACATTTTATATGGAATGGGAAGGAAGTAAAAGAATATATATACCCAAGGGGGAAAATATAAAGTCAATATATTATTTTGAATTCAGAATTAGTGGAGGACAAATAAATGAGAAAAGTACCATTTCCTTGCCTAGAATCTCATGCACAGAACAAGTAAATGGCAAAATTAATTTTAATTATAATTTTTTCACTGTTACCTTTATCTGATGACCATCCTCAGGGGCAGTAAAATATCAATGGGAAACTGCATAAGAAACTCTAAATACAACTAGTATCCAAACAAAAACCACCTGGCTACAAATATTACATACATATAAAAGATAGGCATAAAATCCTGAATACCCAGATGAGCAACAGATAAATAATAAATGCTTTTTTAGTATACATATGTCTCAAAAATTGCATGAGAATAGTTATACTAGATAATTATTCATCATTTATCTGAAATTTATATTTAACCAAGTGTCCTACATCTTTATTTGCTAAATCTAGCAACTCTCCCCAAGGGTAAGTATGCTTTTCAAAGTTTATGATGTTTTCTTTCTAAAATTATCATAAGAAACTTTAAAAAATTAACAGTAGCCCCTCTGCATATCTCATACATTTTCTAAGCAGTAATTCTGCAAGCCATAGTTAAGAATGCTTTCTTCCTGTCAAAGGTCACTGACTCATAGAAAAAAAATTAGAAGTTACAGCAATTCTATCTTTAAAGAAATACAAATGTATCAAATCGCCAGCTCTCTCATCTAAATTCAAGAAAGAAAAATGGAGAAAACATGAATAAATGAAAGGGAAACAGAGCCAAGAGCAAACACAGAGACAGAGGGAGGCCTGCAGACAGACCTAGAAAAAGATCAAGGCAAAATGCAAAGGCGGGAAAAGGCGAGGGAGAAGACATCCTAGCTCTGACGTTGTGTCAGGGGAGGTGTAGGCTAAGAGGCTGCGGGCTTCAGCGGGTAGTGGTCACCACACCCTGACCAATGTCCCCCCGGGGACCAGAGGCGTGTACTCTGAGGGGTGGATGTGAACATATCCTACCTATAAAGCTGCCAAGGAATCCTTTGCTTTCAGCTAAGATGAGACCCTTGGATGTGAGGAAAGGAAGGAAGAAAGGCAGTGGGAAAGGAAAGGGGAGAGAAAGGAAGGGAAGGAGGAAGAAGTGGTGCCCAGCTTTCTCTTTACTTGTACGCAATGTTTTAGCTAATTCAACAAAAGAGAAACTTTTTTCTTTCTAAAAAATGGGTAATCTCCAGTTAGGCTTGGGAATTAAATCTGTCTCTGTCTCCGTCTCTCTCTCTGTCTCTCTGTCTCTCTGTCTCTCTCTCTCTCTCTCTCATACACACACACACACACACACACACACAAACACTCCGTGATTACACTCTACATGTTTGACCCTGACTCAGTTCAGCTTCATGTTCAGCATCCTTGAACCTGACAAGTGGCAAAGGTGAGGAAGAACTGAGTCACCAAAGATAAAGTATAATTCAAGTAATCCATCTATAAATCATAAAGATTTAGTTGTACATTAAATTGTTACCAGGCTTAAAGAGCCGGGCCTTGATAAAAGATTTTGAGCTGTTATATTTTGGATCACTCAAAAAAAAAAAAAGAAAGAAAAATGATATAATAGCATTTTACTACTGAAAATGGGTAAATTAATTTCTATTGCGTGTACTTTTTTTTTTTAACGTTTATTTACTTTTGAGACAGAGAGAGACAGAGCATGAACGGGGGAGGGTCAGAGAGAGGGAGACACAGAATCTGAAACAGGCTCCAGGCTCTGAGCTGTCAGCACAGAGCCCGATGCGGGGCTCGAACCCACAAACCGCGAGATCATGACCCGAGCTGAAGTCGGCCGCTTAACCGACTGAGCCACCCAGGCGCCCCACGTGTACCTTTTTAAAAGCACACAGGTATGCACATTTTAGAGAAAACTCTCCTTATGTATCATCACAATAAAATATAAATGTGGTCCTGGTCAAAATGTGGACATATCAAAACTCTTTCTTATATGTGCCCCAGTTGTCTGGAGAGAAAATGCCTAAAATCAAGAAGCAAGGATGGCAAGAGTAATGTTTGGGGTTGTTTAATTTAGAAGGAAGGCTGGATAATAGCCAATAAATTTCTTGGCTTTAAATAAGACCTTGGTGACATGTTTCATTTTGATTTCTGAGATTAATTAATTATGGGAAAAATCTTAGAATTTATTTAAAGGGTCACATGGGAAAAGTCATACACCAGTTAGAGGGGTTTGGTCTGAGACTGAAGAGTTCCAAGATAGGATGACTGGCATGTGGAAAATTACTAAGAAACAAGCAATGGCCACTGTTCTTGTTTTCCAAATTAGAAAAAGGAGAAATAATTTTTGATACCGCTGTAGAGATCATTAGAACCTTTACAAAATTTCTTGGTAAAGAACTTGGGGTACAGCAAGCTTGGGAAACTTTTCTGAATTTTCAGTGTTGTATCTCCAGCTTCGAGTAGAATGCTTGGTTTGTGTGTGTGTGTGTGTGTGTGTGTGTGTATAATATATATATTATATATGTGTGTGTATGTATAAAGTAAAACAATAGGTTGTATCACCAAACCCTTAAATGGTTTTGCAAATTCAAGAGCAGCTTCAAACTCTGATAAATGGAGAAACTTTTGTTAATGAAGATTAACAAAAAGGTCCAATGAAGAAAGAAAGAAATACAGATCATTTACTGGTTTGGGACTGCTTTTGTCAATTTAGCTTTCTTAAGCATTTGCTAAGATTACTGAAAAAAAAAAAACTCTGAAAATGAGTGCAGCTAAATCATCAGGCTTTAAAGAAACCTGCAATAGCTCTGTTGAAGTTAAAAATGCAAAGGTGAAGACTTAATTTTGATCTGTCTTCTATGTCTGAGAACAGTTTCACATGCTTCATTTGCTTTTTACTTTTTGCTATAAACTGTAGAACATGCAAGAGAGATTTTTCACAATGAAATACACCCAAAACCCAAACACACGCACATGCAGTTTTTTAAGGAAAAATATAAGACATAGGCAAAAGACCTAGTCTAGAGAGCTAAATTTTAGCTCATCTCCTCAGTCCGATCTCCTGGTGAGTCTGAGGTTTTCTGCAAAGATAACAAAAATAATGGCAACGTCTCATGTGTGGTCACAAACTCATTCTTCTTTCTCAAGTTCCCTCTTCATCTCATGCCTCTCCTCTATCAGAATTCTTTTACAACTTCTGATTATTTTTTTAAAAATTTTACTAATGGTTTGTTCCAAAAATACATGTTAATAGTTTGTTCCATTTATTAATTACTACTTTTGCTGGAAACAATCTTTAGCCATGATTTAATTATTTTTTTTTTTTTTGTACCAGATGTCCCTTGCCTAATCTGTCTGTAACTCCAGATTTTGCAGCTTTCCACATACATTGCTTCATATTTTCCAAGGAAAAAGATCACTTTTTTTAGAAGTGCCATTATGTGAATGTTACTCTTCTTACAGAAAATTCTGAGGAAGCTTAATTCATCCCTACCAAGGGCATCAGTTTAGGTAAACAAATCCTCAAATACATTGTGTCTTCTGATTGGCACAAGTACTAGTTTTCAGGAAAGTAATCAATCAAGTAATTCTCAAAACTTACAAAGTAAATAGCTATAGTTTAATTAAAAATCGAATATTCAGTTAAAGCAAAGCACTGAGTTATATTCTACAATAACTACTCTTCCACTTAAAACTTTCGGTGTAATAAAACTCTGAAAAATACCTTCTTGCTAATAATTACTATCTCATGATTTCTATGAAACTCATGCCAAGAGTAAAACTTTCACTTTTGTGCATGGTACTAAGTGGAAAGTGGACTTGAATTCTTTTTCCTAATTTAGGAAAACTATTTATTCAGTAGCTATATTTTTTTGGCGCTGCATCGGGATACAGGTGCAGTTCCTTTCTAGATTTCACATTGTCTGGAATGTTCCATGTTTTGATCCAAAATATACTTTATGTTCCACAAATGAGAGGAAGAGCTTAGAGGCCTGGATTCTTTTACGAAAGTAACTTTTTTTATTCTTTAAAAAAAACTGGTGTTTTACATATTTTATTCCCACTCTCATGATCAATGGGAAACTCTTCCCCATATTTTACTATTTTTCTCACTATAAAAAACACATGAGTTTCTGAAAAATTCAGAAAATATCAAGAGAAGAAAAGTCACTAGTATTCCATAAGACTTTTCAACAATTTGGAGTGTCTGTCTTCAAGTTATTAGCCAATTTTAAATTTTACCAAAGTTTTGCATTATATTGCACACCCGCCATTTTTGATCCTCAGTTGGAAAGCCAATTTTGTTAACTACTATTTCTCCTCAAAAACAGCCCAAGATTTGATTATATGAAATTGGGTGTGGGAGCGGGAATTCAGAAATAAGAATATCTGCTGGGAAATAACAGAGAGAAGAGTATCAAAGGGAGTCAGCATAAAGACAATTTGTGTAAATCGACAATGCTCTAAATATACCACACAAAGCTTAAATTGCTTTGAATTTCTAAAGCTTATTGAAATTACTTAAATCAGTGTCACCCAATTAGCCTTTCTAAATCCTTTCCAGTAATTTTTTTTGTTTGTTTGAAATGTTAATTATGGGCTTGCAAGCATTCAGAAAGTATTAGGGTATAAGAAATGTTTGCGGGGGCGGGGGGGGGGGGGTGGGGAGCACCTGGGTGGCTCAGTCAATTGAGCATCTGACTTCAGTTCAGGTCATGATCTCAGGGTTCCTGAGTTCAAGCCCCACATGGGGCTCTGTGCTGACAGCTAGGAGCCTGGAGCCTGCTTCCGATTCTGTGTGTCCCTCTCTCTCTGCCCCTCCCCCAGTCGCACTCTATCGCTCTCGGTCTTTCTGTCTGTCTCTCTCAAAAATAAATAAACATTAAAAAAGAGTAAAAAAAATGTTTACTGATATCAGTATTCTAGGTTTAACTAGTGAGTAATAACTCTTAAATATTCTCCAAACACCTTTTGGTTTGAATAAAAAAACAGCAAATAAACTCTCTCAAAATACAGTAACAAAGTAATAGTAATCAAGGCCTGAGATATTATAAAAGTATTGCCCTTTATCATATGATGCAGTTAGGGTCTCTAAGCCATTGTATTTCAGTATTTAATTAATCATTTCTGAAGACATTTACTTTCTTTTCAAAATTAAACAAACATGAAGTCTTATGATTTAGATTGGGTGACATTACAGAATGTCAGGTTTGTTCCTTTTTTCAAAGCAGTACTCATTTTGGATGGGTGCTGAGCTAACCTGTGTATGACTCCCACTGCCATGCAAAATCATATGTTTTTGTTTGGTTTTGTTTTTGACAATCAATCCCCTGACTGATGGCCCGCGTGACTTAAACTTAGAAATTTTCTTCACAATTTTCAATTACATTTATCAAAATGACAGCACATGTCACCCTTTGCTCTTTTGTCCGCTGAACAGCTAATTCTTTAAACTGGGAATTTTTTGCAAGGATCTAGAAAAAGAGCAAAGGGGCTATCTGCTGCCAAATATAATGGAATACACTGTAATCATATTTTTGTAAGTAACTTGTAGATATGTGCTATAATTTCCTAATAAATATTACTTGATTTCTCAGGCAATTCACTCAGAAATTACATTCTCTCCCACAATACAAAAAAGTAATGTCACAAAGGTGAATTCTAAGATACATATTGACAATAAAGGGCCGTAAGCACACAGTGGGCAAAAGTCCTAGCAAACTTGAAAAATATTTAACTGAACAATGATGGAGCAATGCCAAATGCTAAAAGTCACCAAAGATAATTTTAATTGTTGTAGATATAATGGTGCTCAATGACAGCTGTTTTGGAACAAAAAGGTTATTTCCTGCAAATTTCAGTAAGTTTTCTCCTAAAATAAACTCTCATTGATTGTTAAAATTACCAATTGTCCTTAATGGCAAATGGACACTAGCGTTGGCTAATAACTTTGAATATGGAGTCATTCCTACATGTTGATTTGTAAACACTATCTGGAGGAAAAATTAAAAAGAAATAATGTAGCCCAGTGTTATTTCTCCCAATGGAGATATTACAGGGCTCTTATGTAAGAGAAGTAGTTGAAAAAAATATCTCAAGCAAAAAGTACTTACGGACTGAATGTTGCAACTTTCCCAGTAAACACAGCTTCCTCTCTCCTTTCCCCTCTCTTTTTTTGGAAATGACAAGAATAAGCTTTTTCAAAAGCTAAATTTTGTTAAATTATAAACTTAAAAAATCAGTTATTTAACAAAAGAGACATAACTTATTAGCAAATACAAATATATTTTTTGTGTTGGTCTAATAACACTAGAATAAACTATGTTAGACGTTGTGTTTATTTATATATTAAAAGTCTATTTTTAACTTTATTTTGACCCAAGGTTATAATTTTATACATTACGCATAATGGTCCAATGTTATTTCTTGGCTTTATAAATTTTTAAAATTTGACAGCTACTTGAGTAAAAGTAACGTGGAGAAATACAAAGATAAAGAGGGAATGTTTCTTTTTCTTGAATCTAGAGACATGATCATTTGGTTCATTTACTATTAATTCATTATATTGTTTCAACTTTTTTCTAATTAAGAAAAGTAACATGTATTCATTAGTTTTAAAATTAAAAAGTTCAGAAAAAGGTAGAGAATAAGAATCACCTTGAATACATCCCACCACCCAGAGATAACCACTGTTAAGACATAAACTTAACTTTTTCCTTGGTATTTCTCTATACATGCGTACAGGCAGATATATTTTAAAACAAGATGTGCATAACATCTTGTTTTTTAAAAAGATTTTAGTGGGGCACCTGGGTGGCTCAGTCGGTTAAGCATCAGACTTCGGCTCAGGTCACGATCTCACTGTTCGTGAGTTCGAGCCCCGCGTCGGGCTCTGTGCTTACTGCTCAGAGCCTGGAGCCTGTTTCAGATTCTGTGTCTCCCTCTCTCTCTGACCCTCCCCCGTTCATGCTCTGTCTCTCCCTGTCTCAAAAATAAATAAAAAAACGTTAACAAAAATTAAAAAAAAAAGATTTTAGTTTAACAATGATGAGAAAAGAACTAAAATTTTTAGAAAGAACTCTCATTGTCCTTAAATATTTGAGATTTTTTACTTATCTTATTCTATTTCCACCTGTGGGATCCACAGCATTCAATTATATATGCTTGTGAGGTAGCATTCCAGTACTTTTTACTTAAGTCTTCCTTTTAAGAACACTTGGTTTTTAGTAAAATATTTGTGTAAGGCATTTCATATAGCAAAACAATGCATTAAATCTATGTTGTTAAAAGATTAAAAAGGTAAGAGAAAATTTCTAAGAGGCTTAGTCTTCTCAAACAAGAAATTAAATGTGGAAGTAATTTAATATAATTGCTAGTGTTTGCCAATCAAAAGTTTTAGAACTGAATAGTTTTGTTTCACTCTCTTTTGTAGGATACATTTAAAAATTTATCCTGTAGTAATACTACACTTACTTTAAAAAGAATAGATCTGTGTGTTCTGACATGAAAAGACCTTATTAAGTGAAAAATTCACAGAACGATGCATTTTAAATAATTTATGTCAAACAGCTGTGAAAGCGCATCCTTCCATACGTATGAAAATGCATAGAGAAGAAATTAGCGAGAAACGTCTCAATCCGGGAAGGGAAGTGGAAGTGAGGAGGTAGTAAGAGGGAACTTTTATAATGTAGTCTAGATATTTCTTTATTTCTTTCAACAAAAATAAATTCTTGCATTACTGGTATAATTATTTTTAAAGGGAAGAAATTAAGGTGATACAACACCATATTACCATTTATATTGGCCCCTTACTACTCTGAATTCTAGTCATTTCTGTAACCATCTAATCTCTTCCAAGAAAGTTAAAAGCTCCTAAAGAAGCCACATGCATTGTACTTTGCATTTTCTCCACAGCCCTGGCATTAGTTCCATGGCACAGTAGGTCCTAGTATGTCTGTCTTCAAGGTATGAAATCATGAACTAGAGTATGATTTAGATGTCACTCCACCAAAGCTACGAAACTATTATCTTTTGGAGAGGAACGTACAAAGAGCTCTAGTTATGGATTTCATTATGAGTCCTTTATAACCAAGAAACATTGGATTGCCTTGTCCTTTCTGGTGTAATTACTAGAAGCTCAGTTTAAGTAAAGTTTAACCAGATTTGCATATATTAAAAAAAATAAGATCTGGGAGAACTGAAAGCAATAATTTCTAGTACCACAGCAGGACCAGCTAAGAGCTTTGGGCACTTTTTTTCCTGCTGCGATAGAACTCTGGGCACTCCATTGGAGCACAGCAACTGATGGAAAGAAAGAAGGCATTCGATTTTGTAAGGTGAACATACAAAGGAAAAGTAAAAAGGCAGCCTATCCTTAACTGTTAATATTCGCCTTGAACAAGATAGATGTGGCCTAGTTTGATATGGCAAGTACAGTTGTGAACTGTAGTTAAATAAGAAATTCAGTCTGCTTTATCATGAATTATACTAATTATATTAATGTATTCCAAAATAAGAAAAGATGGGATGGACATTTATTATAGGTGTTTTCTTTCATAAGACATACTTATACAGTACCAAATAGCTTCAGTTATTCAAACTGATGGCTTCTTTCCAGATGTATTTGGATCAGCCACGGAAATAGAAATACGGCTAAAAACGCATCAACCTCTTAATTCTTGACACTTCTCTTTCTTTCTTTTCACTCACTCTTTCTTTTTAGCTTAAAATCATGTGCAAACTTCTCTCTTCTTAAAAACAAAAATAAAAACCGAAGACCATAAACCCACCTTAGACTCAGTGTCCCATTTGTAAAATCTACCCTCCTTATTTCACTGATAAATGTCTCTAAAAAGGCATCTACACACATTATCTCACCTTGCTCACCACAACTGGTAACTCGAAATGACTAAGAGACTGGACTCAGAAGTAGGTAGAGCCGAGTTATCTTTGATCTGTTGCATACTAGTCGTATGACTCTGGTCAAGGCCTCTCTCTGTCTCAGTCTCATCTATCCTATGAGGATGACAATAATAATAATACTGCGTTCCTTCAGAAGGTTGTAGCAAAGAGTAAACAGCATGACATTTACAATCCTTGAGACACGGTAGGTGCTCAATAAATATTTCTGACTGATACAGCTTCTGCCTCTATCTCATCTTTCACCGGTTACCAGGCCTACCTTAACTGACCTCTCTGTGCCATCTGAGAGTGTTGCTTTCTTCTTCTTTGACCTCCATTATACCAAGCTGTTCTCATTTCCCTTTTTTCTATTTCTCTGGCTCTTCCTTATCAGATTCCACCTACCCCTTCAAAGCTCATCTTCCCCAGAGATTTCTCCCAGGCCTCCTCACCTTCTTCCTGGCGATCTCATTCACATCAGTGGGTTCGGTTGCTAAGTGAACAATGACAACTCCACATTATATTTCCATCCCAGACCCTTATCCAAAGTCACAGGAGTAGATTCCTGATTGTCTATAGACAACTTCACTAGGACGTCCCTCACAAACACCTGAAACTCAACATGTCTCAACCTGAGCCATTGATTGCTTAAGTCAGAAACCTGAGCGTGAGCTTAGACTTATGGTCTCTAGTGCAAATGTTTTTCTTGAGTGTTTTGTTTTTACTTTTTTTTTTTAAGGCCTTGGATCCTACTCCTAAATATTTTTGTATGGCTGGATTGTACTCATCCTTCAAGATTAAGCTCGGGTATTACATGGGAAGCCTTCCCATTAACCACCCCCCTCAACCTGAGTTAGGTTTCTCCCCTTGCTAGTACCCCATGACACCATAGTACCATGACTTCCATAGCACTTACCACACTGTATTCTAGCTTTTTTTTTTTAACTTGTCTGCCTCTTCTACAGAACTGTGAGCTCCCTAAAAGCAGGGTTTTTGCCTTTCAGCCTAATGCAGTGTGTGGCAAAAAGGATGTGCTTCATAAGGATTTGAAAGTCAACTACATAAGCCCACCACTGAGCTTGATTCCATGGCTCTTGCAGCAGCACTACCGATAGCCTCGAATTTAGCAATGTGATGGAGAGAAGCTCACAGGCATTACAAACAATTCACAAAATAGTGAATCTGGTCCCAGATAAGTAAGAGTTAACTATATACTAGAGTTCAAGGGAGCCTTGCCAAGCCAATAAATTACTTGGTGTTTACTGAATACCAACTATTTTCCCCACATACTGAATATGTTTACTATTTCCATGGCTCACATTTCTTACTAAGAGTAATTGGAATTAAACTTTTTTTTTTCCGTGAGAAGGAAGAGATTCCTTTGGTAGGATATCATCCTAAATGATGGCCCTTAAATACTTGAAAAATTTGCATTTCTTCCCTCTGTCTGTTAGGACTTGGACTTTCTAATTCATGTGATAGAGAACAACATTAAAAATCTGGCCTTATATTTTGAGTTCTAGTAAAACTTTCAGCTGTGCATAAGAAGTGCTTCTGCAAGATTGGGAACCAGGAAGAGAATTTGGCATATTTGAAATCTTCCAATTTTTTTATAAGAAAAAAAATGTTTATGTAGAATTTGAGTAGTTACAAATAAAAAACTTGAAATATCACCTAGGATACATCTTAAATCTATATTTACAAGTTCAACCATGTGGTTCTAATTTCTCTAGGAATCCTGGATTCCACCTTTCTAGGATTAGAAACAAATAAAACCAAAAACAAAACACTAAGTGTTTGATTTGCAGCCAGATTTGAGAACCACTGATTATTGATTTGTATATGGAAACACTTTTGAGTGATGCTGAAAGTTAGCAGTAAATACTGCCTTCATAAACAAATAAACAGAAAACATAGTCACACACACACACACACACACACACACACACACAAAATCACTGAAGAAAAGTTGCAGCTTAAAACACTGCAAATACTTAACACTAAAACAATGGTTAATTTGCCAGAATTCTGTGATTTCTCTTAGAACTAGTCATTAATTATATCACATTTTTTACATCAGATAGTTTCCCTTCTCTCTCTGAAAATGGAAGTAAGGACCTATTAAATCTATGGCTATTGACTGCTCTTGATCGATTGTGTTTGTTCTTGATTCACTTGCAAATATTTGTTGAGTACCTACCACGCACCAGGCATACAGGCACTTTGTATGCACAGTACCATGATTTAGGGATTCTTCCTGTTTGGAATAGAGTGTTATTTTCAACATAATAGTAATTCAATAAATGTGTGTTGACTCACTGATTAAATTTAGCGTCAAGAATACTATTATTTGAGCACTTTTGAAATGTACAAGAATGCTGTCAGAAAAGTTGCATTGTTAGAACAAGTAAGTTTCAGGAAATCCCCCTTGGTAGTGGTGGTACTTTAGTGATATATAAAAACTATTGGAGGATCATAATGTAAAGTTGAACAATACACTGAATCTTTTTTTTTTTAAGCAAATTTAAAGGAACTGTATTACACACATTCAAACTAGAAATGTGCTTCTTGAGATTAATCAGATAATTTTCAACCCAACTTGTAAAGAGATGGCGAAAGAGTGTTCCATTCTGGAAAATAACCCATTATAGTATTATAGGAAAATGAAGTATTTGACTTTTAATCCAAGATAGTACCCTAAGTACACATATTTGCCAACCTTTACCACCCTAAAAGCCCATTAAAATGATTAAAGCCACTGCTAGTTCCTAAAGCACTTCTGGGTGGATTAGAAAAAGTCACCCCTTATTTCAGGTGGAATGAGTACATAGCTAGGGTTTTAGACCCTCTTTGTCCACTTGCCTGGCCTCTTTGAGCTGCAACCCTGGAACAACAGAATGACATAACAAGGTAGATGGGTGAAGCAAGGAAAAGTAAAAACACATGGTAGTTCTTATTCAGCAAAGGAGGATATAAATATTTTTTTCTTGATATTTTGAAAATTGAGATAAAATTCACACATCATAAAATTCAGGCTTTTAAACAAATAAGTTAGTGGATATTAGTATATTTGATAAAGTTGTACAACCATCACCATTGTCTAATTCCGGAACATTTTGTCACCCCCAAAAAGGAAACTATTCCCACTAACAATTATTCTCATTCTTTCCTCTCCTATCTACTCTACTTGTGTCACTATGGACTTGCCTATTCTGAACATTTCATATAAATGGAATTATACGATATAATTTTTTTGAGACTCATACATGTTGTAACACGTTATCAGTGCTTCATTCATTTTTATTGCTAAATACTATTCCACTGTATATACCACACATTCTGTTTATCCATTCATCAGTTGGTGGACATTTAGATGGTTTCTATTTTTTTGTTCTCCTTTGAATAACACTATTATGAACATTGGTATTCAAGTGACTTGACTTTTTTTTACAAGAAGCTTATATGGCTTCTGCGATGCTTAAAATAATTAGAAAGAGGGGCACCTGGGTGGCTCAGTCAGTTAAGCATTTAACTTCAGCTTAGGTCATGATCTCATGGTTTGTGAAATTGAGACCTGTGTCTGGCTCTCTGCTGTCAGCGCAGAGCACTTTTGGGGTCTTCTGTCCCCCTTTCTCTTGGCCTCTCCTCCACTTGCTATCTCCCTCTCTCTCTCTCAAAAATAAATAAACATTTAAAAAATAAGTAGAAAGAAAAGGAAAAAAGTCATTATTTACATAAAAAGTCAAGGCTGCGATTTATTTTTCTTTTCGATTTTTTGTTTTTCCATTTAGACATAAATATCTTTTCATCCTGTGGTTGGGTTGACTTTGCCCATATATTATAATTGTTACTGATCTTATGGTTTGTAAATGTTTGTTTTATCTGTTTCATATGACATTACATGCTTTAAGCATGCGATATGATAGATTAAAAATGTTTTCGAAAGTAGTGGAGGATTAGATTGAATTACTGAAGTTTTACTGAAAGAATAATTGGATAGTTACAGGACATTTAAAACAGAAAAATACTTTGAGGAGGAAAAAATATCCACATATCCATGTTACAGGGCTAGGAAAAGACGCTGCCAATATAAATGTCAATAAAGTATTACTTTTTAGTGGAGCATACTCATCCCCTTAACTCCCTCCCCAGTCTCCTCCCAAGAGTGTACAAAAGTTTCTAAGCATGAACAGTTAACCTTTCTAAACATATACAGTTGACCCTTGAACTGTGCACACAGATTTTTCTTTGATAAATACAGTATAGTCACTGTAAATATATGTTCTCTTCCTTATGATTTTCTTTTTTTAAGTTTATTTATTTATTTTGAGAGAGAGAGAGAGAGCACACACACACACAAGTGAGTGGGGGAGGGGCAGAGAGAGAGAGAGAGAGAGAGAGAGAGAGAAACAGAATCCAAAGCAGGCTCCAGGCTCTGCTTTGTCAGCGAGAGCCCAACTCGGGGCTTGATCCCACGAACCAGGAAATGATGACCTGAGTCAAAGTCGGATGCTTAACCCACTGAGACACCCAGGTGCCCCTTCCTTATGATTTTCTTTTCTCTAGATTATTTTATTGTAAGAATACAGTGTACAATACATCAAACATACAAAATATGTGTTCATTGACTGTTTATGTTACCAGTAAGGCTTCAGGTCGACAGTAATCTATTAGTGGGGGGTCACTGTTATAAGCAGATTTTCAACTGCACAGGGAGCCCCTAACACTCATATTGTTAAAAGGTCAACTGTAAATGCAATTCATGACCAACCTACCAGTTACTCAAACATTTAAAATGCATTTGTTTGAAATGCAAAACAGAAGGAAAGTCTACCCTGTGCCAAACTGTCACCCCCAGAAAGGTGTCACCCCCAAATGTCGTGTCTTAGATGTATTAAAAATGTTCCTTTAGGTGTCAGGAGCTTAAGAAATAGGCATGTAGGTGCTGGAAAACCTCTTATGTAAAAGGGGATAAGGGAAATAATATTACTGAAAAATCACAGTGGGAAGAGAATATCTTAAATAATAAGGAAGCACAGAGTGGAGTTCCAGGCTCAAACTTCCAGGTCAGTCCTAAAGCTCTGTTCAAAACAAAAGTTGTGTATCAATAGTAGCTGTTCAGTGTATCAAAAGCAAAGTTGCCACATGAGTTCAAAAGTTCAAAACAAAATTATGTTCACAAAACCAGAAAGGCAGGTGGCTGCCTGAGACAAACTCACATCAGTAGCCAGAGCCTGGGGATTTACATATTAACCAATTTTGTGGGCATAAATTACGAAAATACAACTTCTAAAGGTGATTGAATCTATGACACTACTACTGGTACAATAACAAAGATTTTTGTTGGGCACCTACCACTTGTCGAGTTAGGCATAATATGAGCTAGGGCTACAACAGTGAATAAATAATTCCTGCCTCAGGGGAAAAATCTGTATCTTACTCTTAGTTTTGCTGTGAATCTAAAGCTGCTCTAAAATAATAAAGTCTTAAAAAAAAATCCCTGTCTTTATGGAGTTTACATTCTAGTACAGGGAGACAAACAATAAACACAAGTTTAAAAACATAATTTCGGTTGATATGAAGAAAAATAAAACCGTTAAGAGAATAAAGAATCGCAATGATGAAAAGATCCTTGAGGAGGTGACATTTGCATTATTTGCTTACTACTGGGCATGGTTTTGCAAATTAAACAGCCAGCAGCCAATCATTCAACAGACATCTCTAGCCCACTCACTTAATTTCAGGCATTCAGTCCAGTAGGTCCTTGGCATAAAAAAATAAAAAATCAATAAACCATGGCTTCTGTGTCAAGGCAATTAAATCTTAGTAGGAGAAGATAGACACTTCACCAACCAAAATATAATAAGTATTGGACCAGAAGACTGAACTATGTGCATAGGAACAAGCAGACGCACAGAGGAGCATAATTACTCCCAGTAAGGTCTTCCACAAGGGAAGATTAAGGTCTTTGCAGTACAATTCTCATTTGTACACTCACACAAGGGGTAGAGGAATGCAAAGAGGGCTACCAGTGGCTCAACATGACCACCCCAGGACTCTGCCAACCCAGGCCCCACCCAGCTACCCCAAAGCTTAGGGAACCAACATCTGCTGAAATCTGTTCTTGGCATAGGTACAGGAGGGTTGCTTTGCTTTTGTTTTTTCTTTTGATTGTTGTTGCTGTTGTTGTTGTTGTTGTTGTTGTTGTTAGCAACTGAAACTACCATAACTGCCTTTCCCCAGGTCCAAGTTACTTGCCCATTTCTCAGCCTGAACATATTTATGTCCTTGGGAACTCTGGAACTTGTAGCATACAGACAATGGTCCTCTCAGCAATAAACTCATTTTATAACTCACCAGTAATAGAGCTGAAATAATTTCCATAAAGAAACTTTTCTGATAAGTCCTAAATCTGCCAGAGTATAATAATTTGAGCCAGGTTTTTTTTTTAAGTTTATTTATTTAAAAAAAATTTTTAAGTTTATTTATTTGAGAGAGAGAGAGAGAGAGAGAGTGTGTGTGTGTGTGTGTGTGTGTGTGTGTGTGAGTGGGGTAGGGGCACAGAGAGAGAGAGAGAGAGAGAGAGAAAGAATCCCAAGCAGGCTCCATGCTGCCAGTGCAGAGCCTGATGTGGGGCTCAAACTCACAAAACCATGAGATCATGACCTGAGCCAAAACCAAGAGTCGACACTTAACCAACTGAGCCACCCAGGCACCCATATTTATTTATTTATTTTGAGAGAGAGAGAGAGAGAGAGAGAGAGAGAGAGAGAGAGAGAGAATGCACACAGGAACAAGCAGGGGTGGGGCAGAAAGAGAGAGGGAGAGAGAGAACCCCAAGCAGGCTCCACACCTAACTCAGAGCCTGACTCCGGATCCTTCTCAAGATCATGACCTGAGCTGAAATCAAGTAACCAACTGACGTACCCAGGTGCCCCTGAACCAACTTTTAAGTAGAAGACTTAAGAACATTTTAAAACAGTTTGAAAGTTTTATGATGAAATGTGTTTGGGGGATTTGCTTCAGGATTGTATAAACGAGAGGGAAGTGAGTGAGAGTACAGATGAAACAAGACTCGCCACAAACTGACACCAGATTATGAGTACAAGGGGGTTCATTTCCTATTCTGTCCACTTCTGTATATGTCTCATGCTTTCCATCATAACAAGTGTTTGCTTTTTTAACTTTACATGACAAAGCCTACGACCTCTAAAATCACACAGGTATCATGAGAAACCAATCTCATACAGAAATATGAGGTTCATCACTATTTCAAAATCTATTCAGGGGCACCTGGGTGGCTCAGTCAGTTAAGTGTCCGACTTCCGCTCAGGTCACGATCTCAATGGTTCATGAGTTCAAGCCCCGCATTGGGCTCTGTACTGACAGCTTAGAGCCTAGAGCCTGCTTCAGATTCTGTGTCTCCCTCTCTCTCTCTCTGCTCCTCCCCCACTCACACTCTGTCTCTCAAGAATAAATAAACATTTTTTTAAAAAGTCTATTCATTATACTAGTGACTTGTTACATGTAAGAAAGGAAGATACAGTGTTGATGCAGATTGAGGACTACGATATATATATGTATATATATGAAAAAATACTTCAAAAAGTATTTCACAAAAATGTATTAAAAATACAATTTAGCATCCAAACGGTGCTTTAGTATATTAATGAGTGACTTTCAGAAAGAACATTCTCGGGGGCACCTGGGTGGCTCAGTTATGTATCCAGCTTCAGATTAGGGCATAATCTCACGGTTTGCGAGTTCGAGCCCAACATTGGGCTCTCTGCTGTCAGCACAGAGCCTGCTTCTGATTCTCTCTGACCCTCTCCCACTCACACTCTCCCTCTCTCTCAAAAGTAAACATTAAAAAAAAATAAAAAGTAATAACAAAATTAATCAATCAATTATAAAAAAGGAAACATTCTCGGTGCTTTCACCCAGTTGCTAAACGACACTTACTGAGTCCCTACTAGGAGTCTGAATCAGCATTTTCTCAAGTCATCTCATTGGTGAGATTATGGGAATATATATTTTCATTTTATAGATGAGGAAACTAACTTCAGGGAGAGTGAGTCCCCGCTCAAGGTCACAACGAGCAGAGATAAAGGTCGGGACTCTTTCCATTCTACCACACTTACTTAATACTCTTGAAAGGAAAAGACTAATGAGAAAGTAGGACGACTCTCCCATTCTGAAAGCTCTGCCATTCCAGGGTGACCAGGAGTTCTCTTCTTCCTAACATCTACTCATTCTGCTTCCTACCTCTCCATATTTAGAGGCCCGTCTGATATGCAAAGTAGGTCAATGTTTAGGGGAAAAGTAGAGAAAATCCAGTGAAGCAGGGCAAAAACTCTTTTTTTTTTTAATTTTTAATGTTTATTTATTTTTGAGACAGAGAGGGACAGAGCATGAGCAGGGGAGGGGCAGAGAGAGAGGGAGACACAGAATCGGAAGCAGGCTTCAGGCTCCGAGCTGTCAGCACAGACTCGATGTGGTTCTCCAACTCACAAACTGCGAGATCATGACCTGAGTCGAAGTTGGATGCCTAACCGACTGAGCCACCCAGACAACCCCAAAAGCTCTCTTTTTTATTCCCTGAAAATCAAAGTGTCTTTGAACCTTTAAAATGTTTTCAAACCATTAAAAACTTTAAAATTTAAGTAGTCTAACTTAAAACTATTGAAATTACCGAATAGAATTTCCTTGGAATTAAATGTCATCATTAACTTCATAGATGTTTACAAATTATAAAAGAAAATATTTTCAAAAACAAACGAGTCAAAGAAAAACAGAGTTATTTCATTCAGTAGGAAAGAAAACATTACTCTTGAAATGGCTTTAAAATTATTTCTTTCAATTCTTCCAAATTATCTTTTTTTAAAAATGTTTTTAATGTTTGTTTATTTTCGAGAGAGAGACAGAGAGACAGAGAGACAGAGTGTAAGTGTGGGAGGGGCGAGAGAGAGGGAGACACAGAATCCAGAGCAGGCTCCAGGCTCTGAGTTGTCAGCACAGAGCCTGATGTGGGGCTCAAACTCATGGACCGTGAACATGCCCTGAGCTGAAGTCAGACGCTTAACCGACTGAGCCACCCAGGCACCCCCTTCCAAATTATCTTTTTAAAAAAAATCTCTAAGTTGGGGTACTAAGAAAAAATAAAATACTGATTTAGTTTTATTTTCTTATGTTTTTTGATTTAAATCAAAACATAGCTGTACATATTGTAACCTAATACAAGATTAACACTTGTATTAAAATGTTCCAGATTTTTTTCTTATTTATAGGCAACCACTCAGAAAAAGAAAGCTGACTTAACACAGAGAAGTATAATGAAAAAGATCAATCAGTTGGAGGTCAGAAGAAATGGGTTACGAGCCTGGCTTTGGTAGTTAAGATCTTGTAACAAATGGGCAAGTCATTTAGTGAAGGGCAAGATAACAGTTGACAGAATTAGGGAGAGGAAGAGAAAAGGAACTTAATCAAATTCAAAGTAAAATTGGGAGGTTGCACGTAAAATTTTATAAGCTCTAAAAATCATGCGTGGGAATGTAATAGAGTCATTCAAAATTGGATGTATTTGTGGAAATGGTGTGTGTGTGTGTGTGTGTGTGTGTGTGTGTGTGTGTGAGTGTTCAACCTGTCTGGCATGTTGAACTGGTTATAATTTTTTTAATTTTAAATTAAGATCTTCTATATCTCCTGGGAATGTATGGTGTTTAGATGCTGACAAACGGTGTCTCAGATAAAGAGAAGGAGCAAATGTCAGAGCTGTGATTGTACACAGCTGCCATAAAGAAGTGACTCAATTGGATGACTGGAAACACAGCACACTAATTTTCCTAAACCCAAACTGAAAAGTGGGTTTTTTTATTATTATTACTATTTTTATTTACTATTAATATTACTATTTACTATTACTATTTACTATTATTATTATTTTTTAATTATTATTACTATTAATGCCAACACTCTGTTTTGCCAAACCCTTGAAAAATAAAAATTTTGTCATTATTTGATATTTCTCCCTCAAGAAGTAATATAACCGTATTTAAAAATACCTGAATTCTCTTACTAGAACTAGTTTTAATTAGCATAAAATGGGAATCAATTCAGTTGTGGCCAACTCCCACTACTAAATCTATACTTTCTTCCCAATATAATAAACATAGTATGCAATTATGAACCTGGGAACAAAGTTCCCTTAGTCAGAAGAAAAGCAAATATGATTGCAAATCTTGAATGAGGTAAACAGCTAAGCACTAATTGCAAAAAAAAATAAAAATAAAAAAATAAGTGCCACAGGACCAAACATCAATGGTTGGAAGGTGTCTTTGTGGTTGGGGAAAACTGAACCAAGGAATAATCTTTTATGTCTGGAAACAACGTATGGATAGGACTGCGTATGCATGCTGTTGTAGGGTGGAGACCATGTGCTATTTATCATTTTATCCCCAGAACTTACCAGAGGGCCTGGCACAAAATAAGCACTCAATAAATGTTTGTGGAATGAAAGAATTCTGCAATTGTAGCTTACACAGTGTTTTTCTAACTTTAAAAAATATGGTCAACAGTAAGAAACACATTTTACACCAATTCCTTTTACACACAAACATACATATACATAACACAAAAGTTATGAAGTGACACTCTTTTTAATTTAGGGAGTACATTCTGATAGTTTCTGTTCTGTTTTTATTGGACTTTAACAAATATATATTGGTTATGACCCACTGAATTGATTTAATAACCCACCAGTGGATCAAGACCAGTAGTTTAAAAAACAGATTTATACAATTTATATTTACATTGCTTAGCTTCTTACATTTTTAGGCTTCACTAACTATAGGTCATTTTCAAAAATCACACAACTTTTTTTTATCTACACAAATGTTTAGAAAGTATTCAGATCAGCTCTAAAATGTTGCACCAATTCTGAGTTTACTGTATTGGGATTCTCTTTGGTCAGTGTTGTTAATTATGGGAATTTCACCAACCAAAAGCAGATTGGCCCTACCTTACACCATACCCAATTTTTAAAAAATTTTTACTTTAGAAAGAGAGAGTGAAAGCAGGGGAGAGGGGTGGGGGGGGGGGCGGGGGAGAGACAGAGAGAGAGAGAGAGAGAGAGAGAGAGAATCTTAAACAGGCTCAATGCTCAGCACAGAGCCAGACACGAGGCTCGATTCCACATCCCTGGGATCGTGACCTGAGCTGAAATCAAGAATCAGATGCTCAACCGGCTGAGCCACCCAGGCACCCCACACCATATGCAAAATTTAACTCAAAATGAATCACAGACCTAAATGTAAGAGCTAAACCTATAAAGCTCTTAGAAGAAAATTTAAGAGTAAATTTTTATAGCTCTGGATTAAGCATTGATGTGACACCAAAAGAAAAGATAGATAAATTGGATTTCATCAAAATTAAAAACTCTTCTGCTTCAAATGATGCCAGGAAGAAAGTAAAAAGACAATTTACTGGATAGAAGGAAATATTTGTTAATTATCTGATAAAGAACAGTCAATAAATCTTATAAATTAACAATAAGTAACCCAATTTAAAAATGAGCAAAGGATTTTAATAGACTTTTCTTCAAGGAGGATACACATATGACCAATAAGCACATGATAAGATGCTTGTGTGACGAGTCATTAAGGAAATGCAAGTCAAAACCACAGTGAGATACCACTTCACACACATCAGGTTGGCTAAAATAGAAAAGAAAATAACAAATGTTGACAAGGATGTGGAGAAATTGGAACCTCCATACATGGTTGACAGGAATGTAAAATGGAAACAGGCTGGCAGTACCTTAAAAAGTTAAACATAGAGATACCATATGATCCAGCAATTCTGCTCCTAGATACATACCCAAGAGAAATGAAAAAAATATGTCCATACAAAACCTTGATGTGAATGTTCATAGCAGCATTATTCCTAATGGTCAAAAAGTGGAAACAACCCAAATATTCATTAACCAAGGATGAATAAACAAAATGTGATACATCCAGACAATGGAATATTATTTAACCATAAAAATAATGAAATATCAATACGTTACAACACTAGTGAGCCTCAAAACATTATGCTAAGTTGAAAGAAGCCTGTCACAACAGATCTTATTGTTTGATTTCATTTATACAATATATCCAAAATAGGTAAATCTGTAGAGACAGAATTGGATTGGTGGTTGTCTATGGTTACCGGGACTGAGTGCTAATGGGGAGGAGGTTTCTTTTAGGGATGATGAAAATGTTTTAAAATTAGGTTATGGTGATGGTGGTATAACTGTCAATAAAGTGAAAAATACTGAATTTGTATATTTGAAATGCATGATATTCATGTAAATTCTATCTCAATAAAGCTGTTAAAAAAATGATTGGAACTCTGGAAAGATCAAGAAATAGGATGCATGCAGCACTTCTATGCCTGAGTTCAGAATGCTGAGCCGCGACTTACCTAGATTTCAGGCAAAGAAATGGGGTTTTCAAGGGTCAATAAATGTTCTTTGACATCCTATAGAGCTGTGGCACTTCTTGTTGGAGGGCACAAATAGAAGGGCATGGATCCATTGACTTAAGCTCTGAACCTTCTCGGAAGTGATACCCTCACGAAATTTTACTGCAAACTACAAAAAGGAACTTTCCGCACTGAAGGGAGAAGACCTAGGCATCTCCACCAAGTTAAGACGTTAAAGGACCAGAGAGCATTCTGGACAAGGACTTTCTTCATCTTTGCCTCAAGGGGGACCAGGCCTAGAACAGGACGCTCAGTAAATGACATGGGAAGAAGGGACAGAAGGAAAGGCCTCAAGTCCACAAGACCAGAAGCTTTCTTACTGGGCATCTGTTAACCCCTCTGGAGGGGTGGTCGTGGAGACAGCTGCAGAAGAAGCCGCCCACAGTCTACCTAGTACATTTACAAGGCAGAGTGCCGTAAACTGCTTCTCAAACTTTTGTCCCACGCCCCACGTCCTGCCCCACCCCCACCATGTGTCCCAGGCCCTCAGTGGAGGAAACACCACTGAAGAATTCAAGAAATTATGTTAATGAGTTTAAGAAATGCTTTTAATGATTAAAACCAAAACTCTGTCACTTTAAAGGACTAATGGACACCTGCGTGAAGTACAAATGCAAAAGGGGGACACTGAAAGCGTGCAGGACCACTGGGTCGTCAGCTAAACGGCCCAACGGTGATCCTCAATATGACTTAACTTCTTTTTTAAGAATGTCATTAAAAATAACAACTTGTAAGAAAGAAGCCTTGCAGACCACAGTGCCAAGGGTGAGACACACCGGCCTGGAGATGGAAGGCGGGCTCCGGAACCCGCACTTCGTGCTCTTCCCAGACGTGGCCCTACGGGTCCCTATCCGAGCTGTGTTCGAACGCCCGCTCTGTAAAATGGGACCATTTCTGAGCCGCCTCCCAGCGGTGGTTGTGAGGAACGAACGAGGCCGAGCCGAGTGGGCGCGCGCCAAGACAGCCGGCGTGGCCAGGGGCCCTACTGTGCGCCTGGCGGCTGGCGCCCCGCGCCGCGTGCTCTCCGCCCCCGCGCCCGCCCCCGCGCCGCGCCGCGCCCGCCCCGGCCCGGCCCGGCTCGGCCTCGGGCAGGCGGGGCCGACCGCACTCTGAGCCCGAGCCGGAGCCCGAGCCCGCGCCCGCGCCTAAGCCGCCGCCTGGGGCGCTCGGGTCGGCCGCCGGGACGCCGGAGCGGGGTGCCGCCGCAGGTCAGTGTCCGGGTGCGGGGCGGCGCTGGGGGCGGCGGGGCCGCGGGTCGAGGGGGAGTCCGGAGGGCGGGGAAGCGCCGAAGGGTCGGGGCCCGAGGAGGGCCGGGGCTGCGAGGCCGTGGGGCTGAGGGGACCGGGCTGCGGCGTCGAGTCTGAGGGGACGGGAGCGGGTAGGTCCCGGGCGAGGGTCTTGCGCGCGCGCTGAGAAGTCCGGGCGCAGAAAGAGCCCTCCAGGCGGGGGAGGGCACGGGCTGCACGCGAGACGCCCCACACGGAGCGGCGGCCGCGCACCGGGAGACGCCAGCCGTGCGTCCCGCGCTCCCCGGACAGGCCCCCTCGAGGAAGCGCCTGGGTCGCGGTCCCAGAGAACCGGGGACCTCCGAGCCCCTGGCGGAGGTGCGCGGGCGTCCAGGAGGCGCTCGAGGCGAACTTTGGGACCGAAACGCGGGCTCCGATGCGTGTCCGTCCCTCGGCCGTGGAGTCTCCTGCTCAGTCCCCATAGCCCAGGCGGCGGTCACTGTGTGGGGGCGCGGTGACAGTTGAGCGAGGGGCACCCTTGGGGTCACCCCCTCCCGGCGCCCTTGAGCGCTGTGCAGGCCGTGAGCCGAGTGGAGGGGCTGGGAGGTTGGCCAGACTCCCTAGGGTCGCCGGGGGATGGAGAATGCGTGCGTCCCCCGCCCCACCCCCGTGTTGGGAAAGGTGGAATTACCCGGTTGGGGGCTCCTGCGCTTGCCGAGCTTCAGCGCCCGCTCTGTGTACTCTGAGGTTGGGAGAGGCAGGTAACTTAAAAAGCGCTGGTCCCTCAGTGCAGGGATTGCAAAGTGGGTGTGTAACTGTGGTACTGTATGCCTTGGTATTTGGGGAGGAGCCTAAGGTAAGGAGGCAGAAACTGGGAGTAACCTATTTGCTGCTTTTATATAAGATCAGTTGTTAGGTAAAGAAGGGGCCTTTACCTCTGCTGGGGATCAGAAGGCTGCATTTCTAAATTCTTCTTGTTAGCTTCCGTTGCTTAGGTGAGTCGCCTCACTCTAATTGCATTTTGCGAAATGTGTTGATGTACCCAGAATTTGCAAGGTGATGTTGGTGACGATTATACTATATAGTGATTATTTGGCTGTGCTGTTGTTTTAACATAAGAATCTAATTCACTTGAGTCTAAGGATAATTCACTATTTTCTTGGGAAGACTGTTTCTATTTTAGAGGAATAAAGTCAAATAATAGTAATCTGCCATGAAGAAGCTGAAGTTTTTCTTCTTTTCCTTTTAAGATTGGGGGATGAAGTGTAAAATTAATTTTGTTTAAATCATCATCTGAAAACAAAACCAAGCAAGATGCTGAACTGAGTTGTTAGGAACCCAATTCCTGGAGAAGTCTCCTTATTTTGAAGTACATTATTTTAATGTCAACTGTTTTTATCATTCATGAAACAAATCGTAAGCAGAGTTGTTGAGAGAAGAGTGAATAACTTAGTCTTTAAAAGGACCCAGGTATCATCTTCTTCCACAAATCTCAGATGTTCTGTGGCAGTCTTCTGTCTATAGCTAAATGATCAATCACTAACTGAGAGCAGAATCAAACGGATGGTGTTAGATGATTTAGGAAACCCTTCTGGTATAGAGACTGACATAGACATTCCCTGTGGCTTCTCTTTTAAAGAAATACTTCACACTCTTATGATTGTTTTGTGGAAGACACTTACCCATGTTACCAGTTAGCGTTAGGAGTGATGTTTCAAGAGAACCTGTTCAAGTTTTAACATAATTTTTGTGTTGTCTGTTGTCAGGTGCACAGATGCATTCTGTGGCCAATACGGTGCCATAGTGATATATGAAAATTTAAAACTAACGTTATGTTAGCCAAAAAATGAAGCTTGTTACAAAACCATCTATTTTGCCTTACTCTGTACTCCACGTGGTTTTTCTCCGTTATTTAAGTTATATATGTTAACTTGCTGATAATGATAACTGAAAGCATCTTAGAATCACCTCGTGACCAGCTTAATCTTCTACAACTCATTGAAGGGGAGAAATGTGTTGTTTTCATTTTAAAATCAAAATTCTTTTTCATATTTAAACGTTTGTTTCTAGTCTTTACAATACTATAAAAGCATGGCATTGATGAAGGCTGAAGGTTTAGAGAATTCTTGGCTAAGATTTTTGGACATTGTTTTTCATTCCTTTAAATTATAAGAATATAATTTTAAAAAGTAAAACATATATGTCTGCCAGCATCATATTCTTTATTGAACTTAAAATACTTTGAAATATTTTTGTGATTGGTGTTTTTAATAATTGAATACACTTTTCTTTCAAGGGACAAATTTCCTTAATATTCATTTCTTCGTATATTTCAGAATTACATTTTAAAAACTATATCAATTTTTAAAATTCGCTATTAATTTCAAAATCCCTATGACATTTAAATTTTATATAGGAGACAAAGCCTGACTTTAGGCGTATGAATTAGAAATGCATTACTGATCACGGCTAATTGCTTTTAGTTAGTAAGTTACAGAATTGTAAACAAATACTTATTTTTCTCTCTTCTGTAATTCTCTGAAAATAAGATGTTTGCCATGAACCTTAATTATTAAGATAATTATGCATGTGAAAGCTATGTGAAAGGCAATGCTGTGAAAACATACACAAGTATTAATACACTTCATTTAGTTTTCAAATTGTAAAACGGTTGCTAATGACAAGACTTTCATAAAGTAGGGGAAAAAATGTTAAAGTAATACTTCACAAATTCTCTTATAAATTCTGGCCCATACTTTTACTTCTTTGATAGGATCGATTGATCGATCGATCGATCTATCTGCTAATGGATAACACAGAAAATGTCATCATTCTGATTTGTGGGTGTCCCACTAAATTCATTGTCGCTTGAACTTGGAAATATATGTCCAAAGGTATAGTAAATGTACTAGAAGAAGTTTTTGGTCTCCTCTGTTTCCACTAAATAAATACCAGTTGTAGAGGATTTTTTTAAAAATCACTAATCAAAAAAACTTGATTTAAGTCACCAATCTGTAAATGTAAACATACGCTCCCCGCTCTTGAAAACAGTTAAACTGAATTTTTAAGTTGCTTTTCTTATTTTTCCTAGCAAATCTTGATATTAGGGTAGGTAGTTGAGGCCTAAAAGCAACAAAAAGTGCTTACAGAATCCTTTGAAACTGATCTAATTTGACTCCACCAAAGTACAGTAAGATTTGTGAATAACCATCTTGCAAGCATAGACAGCCCCCACATATTATACATGTCATAACATTCTAGATAAAATTTTTTAAGTTGAAGATTATTTGAAATCTTCATGGAGTTTCTCATTTACTATTTGTATTTTACCACAATACGGAGGTAGATTTTGAGAAGTTATATGGCATATGTTTTAGAACTAAGTTAATAAAAATGTCACGTTTTATTTTTATTTACCTTAATTACTTAAGTTGGCTCTTGGAAGGAAATAGATTCAAATACAATAGACCATATTTTGGAGATAGCTTTCTAGATGTTAAGACAAAAGCTATCACCAATACGAGTATGTGCTTATTTATTTTTTTGAATGTTTATATACCAAGAAATATTTTTCTTCAACAATCAATACCTATTAACATTTTAATACTGAATATTTAACCCAGAACATGAATGTTTACATTTTTCACAGTTTCAGTTATTACAACGGGGCAAGTCACTTGTTCTTTCTCCTATCTGATTACTAAGCAGGCCTGACCCTGCTTTGCTTCTGAGATCAGATGAGCTCCAGCACAAGCAGGGTGGTAATGGCCATTGATCACTTATCCTTTCTAACTCTGCATTTCCTCGTCTGTGAAATGGGAAAAGTATTGCAGTTATTGTTCTACGCTTTTGTTTTTTGTTTTTTGGAGGTTTTTTTTTTTGATATGATTTTAAGACTTTATCGTAAAACCTGTGTATCTTAAATGATATGACCTTGTCCTGAATTTAACTGAGCATATATTTTAAAGAGAAACTTCATGGTTATCCACATCATATAGCTAACTCTTCTACAAATGCTAATAATTCACCCTAGTATTAATTTTGAGATCATTGTTAAGAATGAGCTAAAGATAATACTTACCATGTGGTGATCAATTTATAAAATGTTTCTGGAAATATTTCATCACTCTTCAATATTAAATTTTATTTCCTATTCTTGATGATTTTCAATAAAAAATCAGACAAATAATTTTTTTGTTTTATTACATTATATTTGTGAGTCCTGTGTAGACACAACGTGGATCCTCTTGTGTCAACATTGTGTGTCTAATGCCATCTAGGTGCACATTGTGCTTTTATTTGATAAGTTCTATTCTTTACATATTTTTATGGTATACTCTGTGAGTGTTTAATGTATGTTATCCAGGAGCAGGTTTATTGTATAATGAGGCCTGTGAACCTTCAAATCAAAAGACAGGTTTTTATCTCCGACTAAAAGACTATAAGTGACTTGTACTTGTTGTAAGAATTGGGTCTTTTTCTGACAAGCTATAACCAAAAATTGGCCTTTAGGAGCTTAAAAATGAGTATGCCTCCTAATAGCCCACCACTTTACTAGTAGGGAGTAATTGGAAAACCATGCATCATCCAAATAATAAATTAAAATATTTTTTAGTGTTTATTTTTGAGAGAGAGTGAGCACACAAGCGGTGGAGGGGCAGAGAGAGAGGAAGCCTCAAGCCTCTGAGCTGTCAGCACAGAGCCCGATGCAGGGCTTGAACTCACGAACCCTGAAATTATGACCTAAGCCAAAATTGGATGCCCAACCAACTGAGCCACCCAGGCACCCCCAAATAATAAATTTTAAATTCTGCTTATGAATTGTTAAATACATCTTGTTGTGAAGTGTCTCCTCTGCAAGACAGTAAGAGACTTGATTCCAGGTCTGAAGCCCATTCTGTTCCGGGAATATGGAGCTACAGAGCCCATGTAGGAATATAATTAAAGGGTTAGGGAGACAGAGGGCAAAGAAAGCTTAGGCCTGTGCCTGTAGGTGAGTGTTCCTTTTCCTGTGGCTTCCCCTTCGGGTTGGGGAGGAGGAGCAATATTCACTTCCACTCTCTTCCGTTTGGGTTTTCTCAGAGTCATTGCTGTACCTTCAGCTATTTCAGTGACTAGGCCATTCTCAACTTGAAGATCTTTTTTGCGACACGGTGCGATGAGTCTTCTTTCCCTACTGTGATTTCTCAGATATAAAGGGAAAATATGAAATGATCAATTCATGCAACACAAATCAATTAAAATTGAAATTTAAAACTTCATTTTCAGGTTTTAAACTAGATCACATAATGGTTTAGTTCAATTTGATTATCTGTTTAGGAGACATTCTACTTCATTGATTTTAGATAATAAATTCATTGCTAGTTTGACTGATTCACTATTTCTTAAAAAACGCTTTCATTTGTGAACTCATCTAGGAGAGTTAACAATGTGGATAAGACTTACTGAAACAGATTTTCTGACCTTCTGGCAAGAGTTCATATTAGCATAAACCTGGGGTGTGAATTCCTTCACAGTTTACCACAGATAAGGAGAAGGGAGATAGGAGGGAGGTAGAAAAATAGGGAAATACCCTGAGTAGGAGTGTAAGAGATCTGTGTATGGTCAACTCCCACAATTAGCAGATTGCAGTTACCGTGCATAGACCTCAAATACAAGGTTGGTTTCTAAGAATTTACCGTGCTCCTCAGTGACATCACAGAATTTTAAAATGTCTCTGGGGGCCCCGGGTGGCTCAGTCAGTTAAGCATCAGACTTCAGCTCAGGTCATGATCTCACTGTTCTCTAGTTAGAGCTCTCATTGGGCTCTGTGCTGACAGCTCAGAGGCTGGAGCCTGCTTTGGATTCTGTGTCTCCCTCTCTCTCTGCCCCTCCCCTGTTATCACTCTGTCTCTTTCTCTCAAATAAATAAGCCTTAAAAATTAAATCTATATATGTATATATATGTGTATATATATATACACATATACATATATATATATATATATATATATATCTTTAAATTCTGAAATTGCCACCTAGCAGTGCTGTTCTCTCTGGCTCTGTAAGTTGCTTCAGGAGGGAATCTGGGAAAGGGACTGGAAAGAGAATATTCTTATCCTGTATGTTTAAGAAATAAATTTTCCTTTATAAGGAAGGCAGTGGGGAAACAGACCTGTCAAACTCTCTGAGTACAATGATGAAGTGCTAGGAAGAACCCCTTAACTTTGACCCCACCCCACTAGCTGGCATTTCACCTCTCAAACTGTATTTGTCATTTGAAAGTTTGAAGTCCACTTTCAAAATGCCAATATTCCTAGCAGGGTTGGTTCTTTAAATCACTGTCAGCAAAAATTTGAGAGCTTAGTTCCTAGTTTCCTTGCTACCTGAAAACAAGGCCTTTAGGGAATAGATAACATGTGTGGGAGTTTGAAAAAGGTGATCTGGAGGAGGAAAAATAAAATTAAGGTGATTCATGTTCCAGTTTCTCCATAAACCAGCCTCTTTGAAACGAATAGGAAAGTAACCATTGGAAATAGCAGTGATCGGAAAGGATATATTTTCTCATACATGCCTTTATTTTTCTCTGAAAAATCAATACAAGTCTTCCTTAAACCATTTTTTCTCCTCAAAGAAAACAAGTTGTTATTCTCCAACATCAACTTTCCTAGGAAATGTAATCAAAATTAAGGTTATGAGTTATGGTAATCAAATATCTGAATATTATATCTCATTATGTCTTTTTATTTTCACTACGATGTTAGACAAATTATCTAGTGTCTCCATGAGTTAGTTCTTCCAGACTTTTAAAGTAGCTTCTTAATAGATTGAAATGAGGGGAACCTTTCAATCACACTAGAAAATAATGTACTGAAGTATAAATAATACTTAATGCTTTTGCAGATCCACAGATCATACAACTTAATACATGCTTTATTTTTTATTTTTATTTTTTGCCAACAGTAGTTATGGCAAGCCAACACATCTCTGTTAGAGATAGAAGCTTAGTAGCCATGTCAAAAGCAAGTTCATTAATTCTGTGAATCAGCTGACAGTAGTATTTAGCAGTTAGGTTTGGGCCACCCTCATGCAAATTGTTTACTTGCCATTCACTTTTTCCAGTGTTGTGGAAGTCTGAATCTAAAGCAGAGAATCCCAAAGTCCTACCCTGCTAAATGTCATTCTTTTCTGTCAGTTGATAATTACCTGTGTAAACAAGTTTTTGATTGCATGTGGAAAAGTGTTTAGATAAATTCTGTCACTTGTTTTATGTAGTGGATACAGTTTGTGAAAGAGAACAAATGTATGAATGGTATATATATAAATGAAGAAGATACTTTAACAAATTATTTGCACATGTCGGTAAAATCCAGAAGAGTGAAGAAAATACTCAGACATTTGCCAATGTAGGATTACTACATGTTTTCCTAAAGCATTTGGAACTAATTAAAAACATCCTGGCTTTATTTAAAAGCAGTATAATATATTTTTAAGCTTTGTTTTCAGTGAGGTCCAAATTTGTTGGCATATAGGACTAGAGCAGTGCAATGTCTACAAAAATATAGATTATCAGTTACTTGAAGTAGGTACTGACTGGGTTTTATTCATCTTCCTAGCTCCAGCGTATAGCACCATACTTAGTAGGCACTCAATAAATGTTTTAAAAAGAATGAAGAAATCGTCCAAGGCGGTGGTTCTCAAGTGTGGTCCTTGGACCAGCAGCATCGGCATCATCTGGGAACTTGGTAGAAATGCAAATTCTAGGGCCACACCCAAACCTACTGAGTCAGAGAAACTCTGGGGATATGTTTTAACAGGCTCTCCAAAAGAATTCTGATAGATACTGTTTTGGAACCCCCCTTCTCCTGCATCCCAAGAGATGGCCTGGGCCTACACTGATGAGTGCACTTAGTTTTATTTTTAGTGGGCCTTACCCTTGCTATAGTTAAGTTCATTGCTGCATTCTCCCCATTGATAGACTCTCTTGGGATCATCCTGTAAAATTAACTCCATTGTATTACTTAAAGAAGCTCAGTGTTGTCAGTAAGCTTGTGTCAAGAGAGACTAGCCGGCTCACTTCATAGTCTGAGTGTTACTGGTTCCTCTTACCTTAGAATGGTCGTCAGGAATCCTGAGTCTCCAAATACTCCAAGTTCAAATACTACAACTTTAGGACTTGGTTTTATAAGCTCACTGGGGATGATTCACCCCCAGAGGTTTCACATTAAACAGACTTACAAGATAATGGATTTATATGCCTCAATTCTAGTTTAATAATAGTAGAACATCTGTGTACCCTTCCTAGTGATTATTGACGATAATTTTTTTTAATTCTAAAATGTTTGTTCTGGAATTGAAGAAACTTGTACTTTTATATATTTCTGATGTCACTATGATTGAGTTCCGGCTGCTTAGAAAGAGACCAGGCAGTGTATCAAACACTGGGATGCTGTACTCATACTTGTGGAACATTTCCCGAAGATATGCAGGATATAGGAAAAAAAATATACACAGAGACTTTCATAAAATCATTGTTATAGGGACCAACACTTAGAAGTAACTTATTCAATAGCAGGGAAACAGTTAAGTAAATTATGGTGTAATCACTAGGTAGAATGTTACACACTCATCAATGATAATTTAGAAAATGATAACAAATCTGAAAAATATTGAAAGTAGCATAAAATGTATTTGCACTATTGATTACAACCTTATATAAATGTATGTGTATGAAAAAGTCTGGAAGGGAAGGAATATACAAAAATTATGACAGTTATGTTAAATAGTGAGGGTTTTAAAATTGTTTATATTTTCCCCTCTTTTCCAAAGTTTAGCCAGTAATATAAAATTACATCTGTAACTAAAAGCATACATTTATAGCTTTTCTGTTTTTTAGTATGCCTGTAACTCTTATCAGTAAAAACCAAGGGAAAGAGCAAATCAAACATTGAGAATCCTCTACCTATTTTATTCCTTGAAAGCTAGTGAAGATAATGGTAAGACACTACATGAATTCTTTTTGGTTATATCCAGTTTTATTTCATACTTACTTTTATTCCACATTTTGGTCTCCTCTGTAGTCTTTGCTTGACTAGCCTCTATTTGGAAGGAGAAAAATATCCCATCTCTGTTAGAGCTTCTTAATTTTCTCAGCCATACGTAAGATTTGATTTGGTTTATATTTATGTTCCCTATTTGATCTTTAGCATACACTGACAAACAGAGCTTTTATTTTTTATTTATTTTTCAAATTTCTTTAAAAAAAATTTTTTTTTTTAATGTTTATTTATTTTTGAGACAGAGAGAGACAGAGCATGAACGGGGGAGGGGCAGAGAGAGAGGGAGACACAGAATCAGAAACAGGCTCCAGGCTCTGAGCCATCAGCCCAGAGCCCGACGCGGGGCTCGAACTCACGAACTGTGAGATCGTGACCTGAGCCGAAGTCGGCCACTTAACCCACTGAGCCACCCAGGCGCCCCTATTTTTCAAATTTCTAATGTTTATTTATTTTTGAGAGAGAAGGGGTGGAGAGTGGCAGAGAGAGAGGGAGACACAGAATCTGAAGCAGGCTCCAGGCTCTGAGCTGTCCGCACAGAGCCTGACATGGGGCCTAAACCCATGACCCATGAGATCATGACCTGAGCTGAAATTGGATGCTCAACCAACTGAGCAACCCAGGTATCCCTAAAAGGTATATTTTTAGTATATTATATATGTAATGTGTATTTAATATAATATATAAATAAACATAGAGCAATACATAATATACATACAAGTATATGTGCATACAACAGGCCAGAGCAATAGCCTTTGAATTAATTCATTTTTCCTTTTTTCTGTTGCATTGTTCTAGAAATCCCAAAGGGAAAATTAAGTGGTTTTACCTTTGAACCAGATTACAGGTGACATTTTTCTTGTCACTTTCTTTGGAACCTCTTTTGAGTTTATATCAGCTTGATGTCTTTTTTTTTTTTAATTTTTTAACGTTTATTTATTTTTGAGACAGAGAGAGACACAGCATGAATGGGGGAGGGTCAAAGAGAGAGGGAGACACAGAATCTGAAACAGGCTCCAGGCTCTAAGCTGTCAGTACAGAGCCCGACGCAGGGCTAGAGCTCACAGACCACGAGATCATGACCTGAGCAGAAGTCGGACACTTAACCAACTGACCCACCCAGGCGCCCCAGCTTGATGTCTTTAGAATAACCTTTATCTAAATGAAAACAGTTGTAAAAGCTTTTATAAATTTTGTATCTGGAATATTGAATATTTCTCTCTTCTTTCTGTCTCCCCCGTTTCTGATAATTTAGTCCTTAATACAAGGCAAACCTCAGCTAACAAAATTCAGTTATAGCACTTAGAATTTGTGGTTAACACAAACTTCATGTGATGATACCTCGAAGGACAGATTGACTGAGAAGAAGCTCCTTTTTAACGAAGATTTATTTATTCAACAAATACTTATTGAGCTTCTCCTTTGTGCCAGGAGCTGTTTTAGAGAAGAAGGATAAAGCAATGAACAAGACTAACAATTTCCATCTCTCCTAGGGTTTATGATTATTGTCAACTAGATTTAACAAGAACAGTAGTGGGAGAGGTGGTATCTAAAGAAGCCACAGGTTGGCCCATGTCCTGTGAGTAGGCAGCATTGCTAGACCAACATGGAGTCAGACAGCTGTCTTTGAGTTGCGTATGAAGTAGGGGAAAACCTGTGTCCTTGAATATTTTTCCTGGGTCCCTTATTACTATATTATTTTAGTTCATATGTATGTATTATATACTATGAATAATGTATTATTGCATTACTTTCTGTCTTCTCAGTAATAAATTTATTAACAAAGGAGGTAGAATGCACCCTTTGTTAATAGGGTACTACTGTTATTGAAAATCCAAATGACAAGGTGATTATTCACTTTGCAAAAGATTTATTTTAAATGTTCTCACAGTGAATATATATATATATATACTTTTAAATTTTTGTTTATTTATTTATTTTGAGGGCGAGGAAAAAGTGCTTGTGTGCAAGTGGGGGAGGGGCAGAGAGAGACACAGAATCCCAAGCCGACCTCAAACTGTCAGCGCAGAGCCCAACACGGGGCTCGAACTCAGAAACCAAACCTGAGATGATGACCTGATAAGTTGAGCCGAAATCAAGAGTCAGACACTTAACTAACTGAGCCACCCAGGCACCTCTCACACTGAAAATATTTAAGGGGTGAATTATACAAGTGAATTTGTAACCTAATTACTTATGAAAAATTATTTATACTTAATAGAAATGTAAAACAAAGTTCACTGGGACTATCCCATTAAAATATTTTTTAAAATCCCCTCCCCGCCAGGAAATAAAGTTAGCTACTTTTCTTTAATTTTTTTTTAAATGTTTATTCAGTTTTGAGAGACAGAGAGCATGAGCAGGGATGGGCAGAGAGAGAGGGAGACACAGCATCTGAAGCAGGCTCCAGGTTCTGAGCTGTCAGCACAGAGCCCAAACTCGTGAACAGCAAGATGGTGACCTGACACCAAGTTGGACGTTTAACCGACTGAGCCACCCAGGCACCCCTAGCTACTTTTCTTTAAAAGCCAATAAAGCGGGCACCTGGGTGGCTCAGTCGGTTAAACGTCTGACTTCAGCTCAGGTCATGATCTCGTGGTCTGTGAATTCAAGCCCCTTGTCGGGCTCTGTGCTGACAGCTCAGAGCCTGGAGCCTGTTTCAGATTCTGTGTCTCCCTCTCTCTCTGACCCTCCCCCATTCATGCTCTGTCTCTCTCTGTCTCAAAAATAGAAATAAACGTTAAAAAAAAACCAATAAAGAACTTTTATATATCTAGACTATAATATTTGAGCAAACGGTAACTCAGATACTATTTGAAATGACTATCCTTTGGTCAGATGATTTATTATAGCTATTTCCAATTGCTATACTCACATATAAATTGTCTGTCATTTTGGTTCTGATGTTACATTGACAGAAAATATCTTATTAACCACTTAAACATAAGTTGTGAACAACATGACACTTTTGGGGAAAAATGATAAGGAAAATATATTTTGAAGGAGCTTATGTGAAGTTAAATAGAATTAATCCATTCATATATAGGCTGCCATGGCAAAATAGAGTGCAATATAGTTCAGATATAATCAAAACTCTCAAATTTTACAGATTTCAGTGCAGTTTATTCAATTCCACAAACTCCACAAACATTTAATGAGTGACCGACCACTTGTTTTTCAACACTAGATATCCTTACATAGGAAATAAAATCTGCCCATCTGAAAACATGGCCTTAGAGACAGTGAACTAGTACTTCTTAGTCTGGAGAGCATATCATGCTGGGTAGGTGAACCAGCATCTAGCACCAGGGAGGCATATAACCACAGTACAGTAAAAGCCGAGAAAATCTAAGACATTTTTAGGTTGTGCACATGATTCATGCTGTGTATTTCTCTATGTCTGCTGGACCAATCTTTAATCCTAGCAAAGTACGATACATACACATGATTAATTTGTCTCTATTAAGCACATTACGTTTTAAAACATCAGGTTGATGTCCTTTGTCATGCAAGGTATGTAAAATATTTACACTGGCCACCAGCTTTTGAATTCAGGAAATGCAAGCTAATTTTCATCTTAGCTGAAGGAAAACAATTAGAAGCCAGATCTACTCTGAAATGTAATTTAATGCATCCCATATTTTGTATTACACATTTATATTTGCTGATTCTTTGCTGTCATGTCTTACAATTTTTTTTACATGTATTTTTTTAAATGTTTATTTTTAAGAGAGAGAGAGAGAGATAGAGCACAAGTGAGGGAGAGGCAGAGAGAGACAGGAAGACACAGAATCTGAAGCAGGCTCTAGGCTCTGAGCTGTCAGCACAAAGCCTGACACAGGGCTCAAGCTCATGAACCATGAGATCATGACCTGAGCCGGAGTCGGACGCTTAACCGACTGAGCCACCCAGGTACCCCTCTTACAATTTTTATGTACGAATTCTGTGTGCCAAGAAAAATTGTTAATTCATAGAGGATAGAAATGAATGTTGTAGTTCTTATTCCTCTTACATATATATGTACTGCATACCTTCCCTAATTCACAGCCTATAGCATAGGGAACTGGGTATATTATCAGTACTTTATAAAAATTCTAAACTTGATTTGATTTCCCTAATTCACAGCCTATAGCACAGGGGACTGGCAATGATAAGTGCTTTATAAATACTTCTAAACTTGATTTGATTTCCCTAATTCACAGCCTGTAGCTTGGGGACTGAGTGCATTACAAGTACTTTATGAATTCTTCTAAACTTGATTTGATTTCCCTAATTCACAGCCTGTAGCACAGGGAGGCTGGGTACATTCTAAGTACTTAAAAATATTTTTAAACTCGATCTGATTTTGAGGACAGGTTTTTTTTCATATCACTTGTATCGGATTCTCAGTGCTAGTCTTCTCTACATATTTAAGGAATTCCCTAAATTACTCTTTATTGTATCTAACATTTTTTGATGATAAATAATGATTTGAAATTAATGCCAGAAGAGAGATACATTTTACTTGTTGTAAATAGGGCAAAATGGGATATGAAAAGGGGGAAAAATGTTAATTATAGACTTCAGCATTCTGTGTTGGATCTTTTAGTTGTTCTGGTCAGAAAAACAGGTTTTAAATGGCCTAAGGGCCAGAGCACTGTTTTACATTCTTGTTTGGAGGCTTCTAATAGCAACTGTAACAAATTCTATTTAATACTACAGCTGGAGAAAAACTCATAATAATGTACAGTAAAATGTCATTAAGACTTCTTACTCATGCATAAAATAAAACAGGTTCCTTTTCAAACATTTTGTTAAGTATTAGATAAAAGAGTATCAAGTTTGAGCCTATTGATTTGTTTATAGTATATAAAATAATTTAATCACTGTGCTGTTTCATATATGAATCACAAGTATTACCATCATTATTTAACAGTTAATCTCCTTTCACAAGGCAGATATGGGTTTATGAGCGACTTGAAATCAAAATACCAAAGAAATTGATATACATATAAAAGCAAAGCAAATAGAGGAACCTTTTTTTTATATGGCCTTGTGACATCTCTGTACACCCCCTCTTCTCAGCAGACTTTCCCTCTGTGGATATAGAATGAAGGTAGGAGTCCCTTAGCAAAAGATCAATGCAGGGAATTTGCACTCTCCACCCTTGGGCAGCCTGCCATTATCCTTCTGTAGCCACACCTGTTCACCTCCTACTAGGGCAAAGAAGGGCCCTGTTAGAAATACCAAGAGAGAGAAGCAAAATGGCTGGGACGGTAGAGCCTGATAAAAAGAAAGATGAACTGAAATGAGTTTGAAGCTTTCTCTTGCTGATGATCCAGATTTGTTTCCTTAGTTTTGTTATTCATTTGTGTATGGCTGGAAACTGTGGATGGCACACATGTTCAGGTAGGTTGTAGGCACAAAGGGAGACACCAAAGCTGCTAGAAGGAGGAGTTTATAGTCCACATGAATCAAAATGGGGTGAAATTGAAACATGTAACGAACACTTCAGAGCAGTATATGATTAAGAGCTAAAATAAGTAAGACAGAAAGCAAATGCTACAAAAGTTCAGGAAATGGCACATCGGTGGGGAGTGGAGGGTGTACCCAGAAAAAACCATGTAGATGGGTTAAACAAACTTGAAAACTTCAAAGATTGACAGGGTGACCTTTTGGGGAGAAAAGAAAAAAATATATACAGAAAAAGAAACACGGGAATTAAGTATGATTCCTTAAATATGAAATATCCATAAGAGGCAAATCCATAGAGAAAGAAAGCAGATTAGTGGTTGCCAGGGCCTGGGGGAAGGGGGAGTGACTGCTTAATGGGTACAGGATTTCCTTTTGAGGTGATTAAAATGTTTTGGAACTAGGTAGAGGTGCTGGTTGCACAGCTTGAAGAATGTGCATAATATCACTGAGTTGTGCGCTTTAAAATAGTTAATTTTGTGTTCTGTGAATTTTTCCCCATAAAACAAAGAAAAAAAAAGTTCAGGGTTTGAGGCAGCCTAAAAGGAGGGGAAAGGAATATCCAGCCTAAGAAAACAAAGCCTAGAATAATGCGTAAGCATGGATTGGGGGGAACTCTGCAGAGATCAACGCATTTGAAGTGGATGTAGTACGTGTATGTGAGTAGGAGAAATATGGTTGGAGATACAGATTTTAGGTCAGATGAGAAAGGGTCTGGAATGCAGGCAAAGGAGTGTGGGTTTTATCTTATAAGGAGTGGTGAGATTCCAGGTCTTGAGAAAAGGAGTGGGATGATTTAATCAGGAGATTAATTTGGCAGTAGGGTGCAGGGAAAACAGGAGGCTATCGCAACATCTGGACATAAAATGAGCAGGGCCTGTAGGAACAAAGAGGTAGGGAAAATGAGACTGATCTGCTTATAAACCCTTAGTTTCTGACTTGGTACAAGGTAAGTGCAAATGGAAGCATAAGCATTTAAATTGTCATGGCATTCAACCGCATAATTTCGCATTTTGTAAAAGTATCCACAAGGATTGGAAAGAAAAGTTCCTTCACCTCAGAGCTGGAGTCCTAAAGGACAACTGGACTGGACTTCGTGACTGAGTCCTGTGGGCGGTCATCAGCCATGTACTCATTTTTATGGCGTGTTTACTATGTGTCACACATTGTGCTAGCCACTGAGAGTATAGCAGTAGGCAAGACTTATGGAGCTTCCTGTATCCTAGATAGCCCTTTGTCAAAGGATTTTTAGAAATGAAAGGGAGGCATGCTTCAGCTCAATGTAAGGATTCTAATTACTGCAATTGTCCAATGATGGGAGAAGCGTTGTGAGGAAGTGAATACTATGTCAGTAGAGACATTCATGCAAAATGTCAAGACGTATTGTTTGATAGTACAAATAAACCGGATGACTTATAGGGTGATTCCCTAGCAATTCCCTAGCCTATAATATTAATTTCATAGAACATATTTCTTTCGCTGTTGACTGTATTGGAACACCAGTGTATACTAAGTGTCTAGACATTTTCATCAGAATTTGTAATTATGTTTACCTAAATTTGAATGCACATTCAATTTTAAGCATATCTGTACAGTTAGTTCCACAGTTCTTTTTAAAGAAAGTACTGTTCTAATGGCTTCTCACCCATCATTTAATTCCACCTTTAATATTTGTGGTAAGTTCCTCATCCAAGTGATGCTTATATCTGCAGAAGCAAGTTACCTAAATCACAGTCATGCTGCTGATCTTAAAATCATTCGTTCTCCCTCCTGTGATATATTGCTTGGGTTGAACAAGATCAGCCATGACTATCCATTTTGGGAATGTCTTTGGGATTCCATTTTGATGGGGGTGAAATTTCAAATTACTTTTATTATTCAACTTTTTACTTTTTAATTATTTTTGTTTTTATTTTTTTTTAATTTTTTTTTTGAGAGAGTGTGAGTAGGGGAGGGACAGAGAGAGGGAGACACAGAATCTGAAGCAGGCCATGCTGTCAACACAGAGCCCAATGCGGGGCTCGAACCTGAGTTGTGAGATCTTGACCTGACCGAAGTTGAGCAACCGACTGAGCCACCCAGGCACCTCTTACTTAACTTTTTAAAAATGTTTATTTATTTATTTTGAGAGAGAGAGCAAGTGGGGGAGGGACAGAGAGAGAAGGAGAGAGAGAATCCCAAGCAGGCTCCACGCTGTCCACAAAGAGCCCAAGGCGGAGCTTGATCCTATGAACTGCGAGATCGTGACCTGAGCAGAAATCAAGAGTCAGACACTTAACTGACTGAGCCACCCAGGTACCCCTGCTATTTAACATTTTGACATAGTTATTATAAGCTTCAAAACTGTACTGTCAACATTTAGCAGCTGGAATTAATAAAGATTAATTGCACTTTGGAGGATCTGTAGGACTTACACTCCTATGGGAGTGTTATCCTCACTATAGTTTGGGGAAAATTCTAGAATGCTTTTAAGTGAGGAATGTTATTTTTTTAGTGCTTATGGTATCAAATGAAGAGAAAGGTTAACTGCAGAAGAAAGAAATCATTTTTGTTCTAGTAGAATATTTTCTTAAAATAGCCCATTTTCATTAAAATATGTGTAAAATTTTGAATTGTGCCTAGAATAGTGCCTGGTATATAGTAGGTACTCAATAAATATTTAATGAGTATTGTTCATTGGATGTGGGGTGATGGTGGACAAAGCATCTCAAATGGAAAAATAGTATGAGCATAGGCACCAAAGTAGGGAAAATGTGAATTTAGAGAAAAGCCAGGGTAGTCTTCTGAAGGTAGCATTTGTCTGTAGTTATCATTGTAAAAATACCAGTGTGGTTATATAATTTAGTGGGTTCTAAGTTCTGTATAATATATAAAATACCAATGATGACAGTTTCTGATGTTTATATCCAGTGAATAGCTGAGCTTAAACATAAAAAGTTATTACCTGTGACTAATCTGGATTTTTGAGGTCCTCTGGCTGTCTCCTCAGTTCTTGCTCTAGCTCTCCTTCTAATTCCCTCTCTTTCCCACCCTCCTTATTTCCCCCTCATTTTTGCCATTTCCTATATTCTCTTTTTTCCTTTTTTTTTCTTTCCCCTTTCTCTGTTTCTCGCCTCTAATGGCTTTCTTCCTTTTTTCTCTGTTTCCCAATTCCTAACTTGTCTGTCTTTGGTTAGGTCTCTAACTAGAATATGGAAATAAAATGTGTTTTTATCTACTTGTCAAATGATGAAGTATGGATTTTTTTTTATCCTGAATTTAGCATGAACAAAATGTTTATGTTGCTATTTCTGAGATTTACACGTGGATTTTGATTGGTTTTATAAAAATTTTTTGAATCACTGATCTTCATATTGAGAGAAGGGGGTCAATAGACCTTGATTTGTAAATCCTGGTAAAGCATAGTAGCTTGTTGAAGTAACTCCTAATTGTCTCTAACAACCTTAGTTTTATCTCTTTTTCCAAATGCCAGTTGCATCAGATATATCATATGATCCTTCATGATCTAGGTTTTTTTTTTTATTACATCTTCATATATGCAATTACACAAGAGCTGGAACATTTGTCTGTTTTGTTCATTCTTTATCCTCAGAGCCCAGAACACTGCTAACAAATATCAGATGCTCAACAAATAATTATCATTTTTTATTTCCAATCTACAGTCTCATTCTACTTCCTAATCCTAAGTAGCTATCATGACTTTTTGGAGTTATATTGTCACTAGGATAACTTAGTTTATAATTGATTTATAAATGTAACCATATGAGTTCATGTTTAGAGAATGCTTTCTTTCCATTCAGTCTACCCTTTAGTCTACTCCACAGCTTAAATCCTTAGCCAAAATGTCACTAAACTATCCTTCTAAAGGACTGTTCTCCAGCACCAAAAGAGTAATCTAGCTGTTGATAGTAATAATTAATGTTTATTGAGTACTTATTCTGTATCAGGCTGTTTTAAGCGTTGCATACATTATCTCATTTTATTCTTCCAGCAACCATAGAAAGCACACACTGTTATCTCTGTTTTTCAGATGAAGAAATAAGCACAGAAAGGTAAAAATAGCCTGCCAGGTGATAAAACTAGGATTTGAACCCAAATAGTTTGAACCCAGCCACCCTGTCTTGTATTCTTTAACAAACAGCCTAATTTTGCAGTATTTAATTTGCTAGAGAATGAGATGTCTACACTCCCACTCTCACCACCATTACCACTACCACCATTCCACACTTAACAATTAGATATACACAAATATAAACTGTATTCAGGTATAACTGTGGATTAGACCTAAACTTTTAGTTGTTCTGGTTCACTGCATCAGTTTGCGTGTCTTGTAAGTGCTAAGAAACTTTAAGTACTTATTCTTGTAAGTTGTGACAAGGTAAATCACCAGATCTTTAACTTACGTTCAGTAATTCCACTATCACTTAAAACCAACCACTGTTAAGAGATTGTTCATTTCCATTTTCCTCTACCTTTTGAGTCTCTTACGCAAAAGTCTTTTTTTGTTATCTCAGGATCAAAAGTCAAATTTAATAGGAAGTTTTATATGACTGTTGTGAAAGTCTAAGGAAGGATATAATTGGCCCTTCTTGAGTCTGGACTGTAATGGAATCAGCCAGCATTTAGGGGGAATGTAGTGAAAGATTTGGTTTGATGGGATAAAAATTAGTCATTTGGGTAAGTTCATATACTTTCAGTTTCCTCCCAGTCCACCAAAGGGAATTTTCTTTTGATAGTGCAACACCCTGTTCCTTTACCCTTAGAAAAGTTGATCTTGCAAGGAAGGTCATTTCCTAGTTTTTGTGAGGAATTGCTGGAGAATGAGTAGAAATGAACCGGGTATGAAAAGCTGGAGGGCATCTTAAAGTGCTGGGAAAGGGGAGGAAGAGGGAGAGATTATGGATTTACTGGGCTGGGAATGGAGAAAATGTTGAGGAGGAGGGGTTTAGGTGAAGGAGACATTTTGGAGAGTGCAGTGTGTGAAAAAAATTGAAAGGAAGTAGGGAAAAGGGATATGAGAAGCGTGAATTGTGATTATGAACTGAATCTTCTGTAACAAATTTTGAAATACCTGAGTAAAGAACGGAATTCCTTTTAATCTTACAGGGAACGAGGAGTGGCCCAATTATGAGTTGAGTTGTGTTTCTTTCATTCTTTAGAGGGAGAAGATGGATTGTTAGTTTGGGTGGTGTTGAGTTTGAGGTTCCTGAAGGATCTCAGGTAGCAGTGTCCAAAAAAAAGTTGGAAATACAAATTTAGAACTCTTGAGAGAACAGTTGTGGTTACAGATAAAGATGGAGGAGCTATAAGCAAGCAGATGTGTTTATGGAAAAGGGTGAGCCAAGAAGGAACTTTCAGGACACATAAAATAGAAACACTCAGAAAGAAGAGGTACCAAGAAAAGCCACCCTAGTAGTAGTCATATGACCAGATGAGAACTAGGAGAAACTGGTTTTCAGGCAGCTAAAGAAGGAGACAGTTTCAGTGATAAAGGATGGACCAAATATCAAATACTATAGAACACCAGCGTGCTAGAGCCAGCTCAGACTGGCTTGTGAAAGTCAGCTGTTAAAATTTTAAGATTTTTGTGAGCCAATTATTATCCACAACCATTATTTAAAATACAGTGGTGTATACTTGCTCTTAAACAAGTTATGTTTAAAAAAAACACAACAAAGGTATGGGGCACCTGGGTGGCTCAGTTGGTTGAGCACCTGACTCTGATTTTGGCTCAGGTCATGATCCCAGGGTCATGGAATTGAGCCCCCCATCAGGCTCTGTACTGAGTGTAGAGCCTGCTTGGGACTCTCTTTCTCTCCCTCTGCCCCTCTTCCCAGCTTGTGCTCTCTATATATAATTTAAAAAAATTTTTTAATAAAAACAAAAACAAAAAACAAACATAATAAACACCACAGGCATCACTTCCTAATCATT
The DNA here is from genome assembly GCF_022837055.1 of Prionailurus viverrinus. NCBI lineage: Eukaryota > Metazoa > Chordata > Mammalia > Carnivora > Felidae > Prionailurus > Prionailurus viverrinus. The sequence continues at coordinate 53,015,114 of NC_062562.1, forward strand.
ATACATTGTTGATCCTTCCTAATCATGTATACATTATACATTACACATTCATTATATCCGTATGGTAGAAATGCTGTATAGCATGTGTCACTTTGCCTGTTCTTTCCGTCTCCATGCTCAGTGACGTCATGTTGGTAGCATGAACTCAGTCACGGTGGAAGTATTTATACCACTGAAATTGGCAAATACTGCAAATCAGAACATTTTTCCCTGAAGGAGAACCACTTGTTTCAAACACCAGAGCAACTTTGGATAAATAGAATTGAAAATTGAGACTAATGAATTTAGCAAGAAGGAAACAACTTGTAAATTTTGCTTAAGTGTCAGTAGCAAAGTGGGTTGAGAAGTGAAATAATAGAAAGTGAAGAAACCTGTTCAAATAAGTTTGAGGAGTTAAGGCAGATTATTACTGTTTTTTTTTCAATTCTTATGCACTTTTGGAGATTAATAAATTAATCTCCAAAGAAAAGGAGTAACACGTGCAAATTTTTTTATGGTAGAACTTTTCTGTTGGAAAGTCTTAAAGAACTGGCTACCTACAGAACACATTTTGGGAAATGTCATTATATTTCACAAATAAGATGATACTGGTTATAAGTCTGAGTGAGATAAATATCCCCATTATTAAAGGTTCTTAGTTTTCTAAAGGAACAATGTCAAGAATGGATGTTGAATTTTATTATTTTTTGCATTGTTTGAGATAATCATCTCATTTCTTTTAAAATATGACCTAGTGCTGTGACATGTTATTTAATTGATATTCTGATGGTAAATCTTTACCTGAGGTAAATCCAACCTGATTATGGTGGTTTGTTCCTTTAGTATATGATTGGATTTGCTCATTAGCATTTTATTTATAATTTTAAATCAGTATTAATAAGTGGGACTGGTATTTTTCTGTTTTTCACTACTTTTTTTCTTTAAAAAATTATTTAATGTTTATTTATTTTTGATAGAACACAAGTGGGGGAGGAGAAGAGGGAGAGGGAGACACAGAATCTGAAGCACGCTCCAGGCTCTGAGCTATCAGCACAGAGCCTGACACAGGGCTCGAACCCACAGACAGACCATGAGATCGTGACTTGAGCTGAAGTTGGATGCTCAACTGACTGAGCCACCCAGGCACCCTTTTAATATCAATATTACGCTCTTTTTGAAAAAGTAATTTGACCACAAGTTTGTATATGTTTTTATTCATTCAACTTTGTCACAAGAAAATGATCTTTTCCTTGAAAGTTAGAAAAAAATAATCCAGAAAATTATCTAGTCCCAGAGCTTTTTGGGAAATAATTCTTTGATAAGTTTTTGATGGTTTTCATTGTTAATTATTTTTCTGTTTTCTGAAAGTTGTTTCAAAAGTCAGCTTTTGCCGTTTATACCATTTCAGACAAATTAGTCTGATTAAATTGCCCTTTGGCCTGAGTTATTATCTATTTACATCTGCATGAGGATTTTTAGTAGAACCTAAAAAGTTGGATGAGTAGATATGAACAGCCCCGATTGAATGTGGGTTCTCTTGAAATGTAAGGGGTTTGTCTGCTGTTTTCACAGTCTTAGTTCTCTGGTTTATAGGGATGAGTAGAAGGATTTACAATCTAATGAGTATAAACCAATCTGTAATTAACTGACCAGGTGGAGAATGTGGAAGATCCTTGGTATGCATTACCCCCCAAATGGATCTTGTTTCTTCCCTACTGTAGTTTCTGTTTGGAAACTACACCTTCAGTGTATGGTACAATGCAATTCTGAATGTGTTCAGAAAGGAGATTACTGATCTCAGTTATAGGAGGGGTTTTGGGGGGGAGGTTATGGAAACCTGTCTGCCTCTGAAAGCTGCAGGAGCTGGCCCAATTTTCTCTTTGATCCAACTCTTAGGGCCACAAGCTAGGAACACATGGCAGTTTACTTTGTTCTTGTCTACTTCTTTATGAATTCATATATATGTCAAAGGGAAATTGAGACCAGTGTCAAGCATTGCTAGTATGATTTACCTTAATCTGGAATCAACATTCTTTAATTTTTCAGATGGAGATTTTTTCAAATTTTTCTTTATTAATATTCTTTCCTTTTTTCCCCCATATAGTTAGTTGAATTGTAAAAAAAAATTTAATGTTTATTTTTGAGACAGAGAGAAACAGAATATGAGTAGGGGGGGGCAGAGAGAGAGAGAGAGAGAGAGAGAGAGAGGGAGACACAGAATCTGAAGCAGGTTCCAGCCTCTGAGTTGTCAGCACAGAGCCCTACACGGGACTCAAACCCACCAACTGTGAGATCGTGACCTGAGCCGAAGTCAAACCCTTAACCGTCTGAGCCACCCAGGCGCCTCAGTTGAATTTTTAGTTGAATTAAGTGTAAAAAAAAGTCAAAGTGGTAACCCATTATAGGTAAAGTTATTTCTCATGTGTTACACATGTTATATGTAATGAATAGTTTTGGTGTGGGTACTCCTTCGGTTTTGACTAACAAATCAGAGAGCATTTATGTAAATTGCTCTCATATAGGTTAGGAATCAGTCAGAAAACAAAACATACAGAAATGAAACACTAACAAATCAGATTTTTCCATAGAAGAATATTTCCCATTCTGAAAACAAACAGTTGTTATTAATGTTGAGTCTACATTAAGAAATTTTCAGTTCCCAACAAGAAGTATTAAATAATGCTAGAGAAACAAACAAAATACATTGGCTATAGTTTATATTTCAAGTTAGAAATAACAAAATGGGATAACACTTTATACTCATGATCCACTACTTTTATGTTATGTATCAAGTAATAGAATAGTTTTTGCAAGTTCCAAGCTTACAAAGGTGTAGAATTAAAAAAAATTTAGAATTCTGTATCGATTAGACTGTGCAGGTCATTAGGTCTGGATGTTGGGGCATTTAAGGCCATGATGATAAGGCTTTGGAACTAGATGCTACTTTGTCTTTATAGATTATACAGCTATTCTAGAATCCCTGCGCCCTTCATAAGAACCAGGGATATGAATCCTGAGACCTTTGGCACATTTACTTGAATACTCTACTCTCTGGGTTTTCCTTTTAAAAATCTCCATGTGGAATGTGCTGCATCTTCTGTCCCTAAATGATTGTGACACACGCCTATAATTTTACTGTAACCATGTAACAGCCATGTGCCATCTAAAATGAAGTTCTATAGTTCAATAAATAGCATCTTTGCTGTCTCTAACCTTTATCAAACACCTGTCTTTTGAGGTTATTAATCCTTTTAAGATCTAGTTTTTCTAAAGTCTGTCCAATAATGTAAGTATCATTATTAATTTGACATAAAAGATGAATGAGTAGGGGCGCCTGAGTGGCTCAGTTGGTTAGGCATCCGACTTTGGCTCTGGTCACAATCTCGCAGTTTGTGAGTTCAAGCTCCGCGTCGGGCTCTGTGCTGACAGCTCAGAGCCTGGAGCCTGCTTCAGATTCTGTGTCTTCCTCTCTCTCTCTGCCCCTCCCCTGCTCATGTGTGCTCTCTCTTTCTCTCTCTCTCTCAAAAATAAAGTTTAAAAAAAATTTTAAAAAAGATGAATGAGATAAAGGACCTTAACTCCTGATCAGTGACAGAGTAGGAAAGTAGGTGAAATGAATCTAATACATGTCTCTTTAAGAATATTCTCCAGCCCTGTGTGATTTACAGTGAGTCTGTTGGTAGTCTGTTGGTTACTTCTAGAGAATATAAAAATAAGGGAAAACAAACATTCAGAATGAAATACAACAGAGAAAATAAATTTATTTGTGCTTGTACATTTTGGCAGCATAGGTTGTCTGAAAGCTTTGAGTATATGTATATCAAAAGTTTTGTGTTTCTTTTGTTTTAATTATTCAGATTTGAAAGACATCAACTTTAAGCCACAGCGTACAAGAAGGTCATTTTCTCAAACAAGAGTCACCCTTCCACGGTAGGTAAATGCAGAATTTATTATTTTATTCATTAAATTCATATTAAAATTTATTTTACTTATTAAATTGGTATTTTTAAAGTATTTTTTTAAAGAACATGCAAATTCTTCATAGTATTTTATTGTAAAATTTCTTAGAGGGATTTTATTTTGGCTATCAGAATACCTTCTACTATATAATTTACCAGTCAGTTGAAGGAGAACCCAGTAATATATTTGTCACAGACAAAACAAAGATAGAAGAGTGACCTAGAAGTTGAAAAATAACTTAGATCCTTAGAAATAAGTCTCAGTACAAGTATATTATTTTAGGTTCATATGATATTTATAATTAAATTGAGATTAAAAAAAAGTAATATCTTGCCTGGTTCCCTGTAGGCCATGCAACCATGATCCCTACTCACAAAGGAGAAAGTAATTTCAATATCCAATACTCATGTATTTTATTTGGGGGGTTAAAATATGATACTACAGATATTTATTTTATTGCTCAAAATTTTCCAGCTCCAGATGGCCAAAGCTGAAATAATTTGAGCAACTAAATAGCTATAGTATTGAATTATAGCTCCCCAAATAAAATACACATATGTGATTCCATACTGATACAGGTAAATTATTGAACAAATAAATGTGCAGTTAAATATGTACAGTTTTTTCTATATCACTTATACCTCAACAAAGTTGTTTAAAAGAAGAAAGACTGAAGAACTACCCAGATCTGGAGAAGAAGACATGGCAACTAAATGCTATGTGGGGTCCTGGAATGGATCCTGGAACTGAGAAGGGACATTAGTGGGAAAACTGATGAAGTCCAAATAAAGTAGTTTATAGTATTGTGACAACATTAATTTATTAGTTTTTTAAAAATATTTATTTATTTTGGAGAGAGAGAGAGGGAGGGTGGAGAGAGAGAGAGAGAGAGGGAGACACAGAATCAGAATCGGGTTCCAGGCCCTGAGCTGTCAGCGCAGAACCCCACATGGGGCTCGAACCCACTAGCCATGAGATCGTGACCTAAGCCAAAGTCAGGTGCTTAACAACTCAGCCACCCAGGTGCCCATTTTATTAGTTTAGACCACTGTACTGTGGTTGTAATATGTTAGCAGTAGGGGAAGGTAGGTGAAATGTACATGGGAGCTCTCTATCTTTGCCACTTTTCTGTAAGCCTCAGATTATTTCAAAATAAAAAGTTCATTAAAAGTCACACTGGAGGGGCACCTGGATGGCTCAGTTGGTTAAGTATACAGCTCTTGGTTTCGGCTCAGGTCATGCTCTCAGAGTTTCATGAGTTTGAACCCTGCATCAGGCTCTGCACTGGCAGCATGGAGCCTGCTCAGGATTCTCTCTCTCCCTCTCTCTCTCTGCCCCTCCCCTACTCGTGCTGTCTCCGTCTCTCACAAAATATATAAATAAACTTTGAAAAAAAGTCACACTGGAGTCCCTAAATAATCATTCTTAGTAGATTTTCATTGATTTATAGGGTGAGTTTCTGTTTGTTTGCAGATCTTAGAACAGAGAGAAGCAGGGGCCATCTTTTCATCAAGGATACCTCCTTGAGCTGTGTTTCTTAATCCTGTCCATACACACTGCAGTCCCCATCTCCACAAGTTTGATTTCCACTTAATACTTCAGCCAGTTACTTTCAGTCCCCTGGAAGACCTGTGAGTGGGAAAATTCCACAAGGCTCTGCCTTCTTGGGAACCATCTCTTAGCAAAGTTTTTAGTTGGTGACAATCAGTGTCTGATTTGAATTTTCAAACCCAAACTGTGAAAGCATTTAGATCTCATTAATAACCTCTTGGTCCACCAATCTTCATTACCCAAGGCAACATCTGAACAAGAACTTAAAATTAGGAGTCTTATATTGGAATGGTGAAGATGAGGGAAGATCACGTTTTTAAGTTAAATTTCCGGGAATTCGGTGAATACAACTAGTACTAAGGGAACTTTGATTCTTAAAGGAAATCAATAGTAGGATTAACTTTGGTTAGAAAACCAGTGTAACTTTAGAAAAACCTAAAGCCATTTAAAATTGAAAGACCAACCTCTTGAAAGACAAAAGGTAAGGGGCAGGTACGTACTTTGGCATCTGAATATGAGTGTTTGGTCCACATCCAAGCATTTGGGCATAAAAAATTAAATGCTAAATATTAGGAATTCTTCCCTGAAGTCTTTTACTTTTGCCAGAAAATCTCTTTGTGTGTTCAACCAATTTAGAAAACTACACTATTTTACACACTTCAGGTGGAACAAGAAAAAAAACAGACGTTTGTCCCTAGAGCAGTCAAATTCATAGAGACAGCAGGTAGAGTGGTGGGTGCCAGAGACTGGGAGGAGGGAGGGATGGGAGTTAGTGTTTAATGGGGACAGAGTTTCAGTTTGGGGAGATGAAAAAGTTCCAGAGATGGATGGTGGTGATGGAGTACAGTGTGAATGTACTCAGTGCTACCGAATTGTACATTTAAAAATGGTTGAAATGGTAAATTTTTATGTTGTGTATATTTTACCACAATTTTTCTGAAAAACCAAAAGGAAATAACAGGTTTTCAGCAGTTGACATTTTACTTTTTTGCCAGGGTGCCCAGGCTGTAAGGAGAATATCTGCTTGAGGGCATTTATTCTTAGGAGTTTTTAATTTTATTATTAATCTAGAAATGATTCCTTGGGCATCATTTACCAACTGGCAGTTTAAATGGCCCCCGTATCATAAATTGTGTGTGTAAAAGGAATCCTGGTACACAGGAAACAGAGCTGGGTGGTAGGGAGAGTTGCTTGTGAGGTTAATTTATAACTAAGACAAATGAATCTATAAAAAGAAGAAAAGCCTCATAAGAAATATGTTAACTGATGGTAAGGGAGAAAAAAGGGTTTAGATAAAAGATATCTGAGCTTGTTTGGTCCCAATGATTTTATGGCTGAGGAATTCAATTATAGGTGTACTGGGTGGAGTAAATCACAATTCTGTAAATTACTAATAGGACACAACGATCTTTATCGTCTTCTGTATGTGCTCACATGCAAAGTTCAGTCCTGCCCTCTGTAAATAAACTCTCTGCCTAGCTATACTGCTGTGTATGAATTCAGAACTTCAGGATTGGAACAGAGATAATGTTTACTTTTAAAACCTAAGAGGCAGGTAGGTGGTACATTTAGAAATAAGATTAGGAACTAGAACAAATTGCTTCTGCTTTTGAATTTTGATTATTGGGTTTGTTTCATTTTACACTAAATTCTTCTAAGACATTTTTATGACTGAAAAAATATTTTTAAATAAAAGATGACATTCTTATTTGTGCATAGTTTCTTCCAGATCTTATTAATGTGTTCACATTTTTTACTTACTAGTAATTATAGTATATGTGGCATTTTTGCTTCTTTTACTGTTAGATCATATAAATCTTTCTTTGTTTCTACCTGGCTTCCAGATTTGTCATAGTGGCAACACAGTAATACATGTGCCACATGACTTACTAAGCAAGTTTTGAGGTAGTTTCAAGTTTTTTTTATTATTATACAATTACTATTCTGTATCGTTACATATAGTGAATGTCTTCATGCACGTATTTCACTTTTTAAAAAATAGCTGTTTGGGTACATTGCTGGAAGAGGAGTTTCTATGTTAAGGGGTTTGAGCAACTGTATTCGTCTCTCATCATTAGTATTTAAGGCATTTCAAATTGCTCTGGAGACATATTACCAGCAATATGAACAGAAATATATTTCCTCCAAAGTATACATTTAAATGATTTCTATTCATAGAAATATATTATCATTTAGCAGTGGCTTTGTATGTGTGATAGTAGAATGAGGGTGGAGAGTGAGGGGCTTCACCAAGTTTAGGTATCAGAATAATATGGGGGTTTTGGTGCTTTTTGTTTTGTTTTGTTTTTGGTTAGGGAAAAACCGACTTAATTCCAGGGAGTTGCAGATGATTTCCTGAGGTTATGCCAAATTTAAATAAAATGTAAAGACTGTGTTGCAGGTCCCTTAATGTCCTTCAAGTCCACATGTTGCTGGTTAGAAAAGAATGACTGCTTTTGAAAATGTGGGTTTTACAAAGTAGGACTTCTGGAGAGATGGATACAGATCAATTGTTTAAAAAAGATTTATCTAAATCAAATATTCTAAATTTGTGCCTTGAATATTCGAGGGGAATAGTTACTTCAGAATAAAGACACAGAGAAAATTTTAAGGTACAAAATTACATGGTTAAAATGTATTCCAACGAACAGGAAAAAGATTAGGGGTGATTGTCTTTGCTTTTCATTCTAAACTTTTAATTTGAGGGTTTAAGTGATAGAGTTAATGACCTGAAACAGAGATTGTAGTTTTTAATTACAATGCAGTATATTGTTTTTTTAATATCAAATAAGCAATGTAATAACAGTACGGATCATTTAAAGAAGAAAATTATCTGTAATCTCAAATTGTTATTCAAACTATTCTACAAGTTGCCTTCTAGTTCTTAATATACACACATATTTTGATATGTGTGTGTAGTATTTGATAAATACATTGCTATCCCTGACCCCCAAAGTCTACACAATTAAGGACTTGTGGTAAATGTTTTCTGTATTCTCTTTCCATTCGAAAACAATGTTTTGAAACCTAACTTTAAGCTACATAGTATTTTCTGAAAAAAATGTGTGTCAACCACCGTGGCTACTATCTTTACTTAAAAATGTTAGTCGCAGCTATAAAATGTTGAGGGTTAATTCCTAAAAATTAAGCCTGAAAGAAAAAGTTCGTGATATAGAGACTCTGAATTAAGAGTTTGTTAGACTGCAGAACACATGGTAGATTTGATTATTTGAGATTCTTGAATAATAAATGAAGCAGTGTTCTTAAGTAATTTTTAAAAAACTTGCTGTACAAATATATCTGATAAGAGAGGATATAAGAAATTACTTTTGACAGTTCCTTAATTTTCACTTATATCCTATGCTTTCATTCTTAGAAGAGAAAAATATTTTAGTCTTTTTGTAATTTCTTAATTTTAATTTTTTCATCAACTAGCACTATATAAAATGGATTTGGGGACCTAATTAGGAAAACTGTACGTGTCTTCATCATCTCCCGTTCCACAGTTTTGTTTGCCTTTTAAAAAAATACCAGTAAGGAGCTGGAGAGTCCTAGCTATAGCATGCTTGATTCTTTGGCTACTTTGAATAACTCCCATGTTACAAATCATGTGTCTCAATTCTACCACAGTGTCATACAGTAAGAGGTCAATCATTGGAAGCCACTATTATTCTGTGGAACATGAAGTAACTGTGATCTCTCTCATTTTATTCAGTTTTTTCTTTGTACTGATGAACTCCTTGTCCTTCAGTCCAGATCCTGTGATCTGAAATCATTTAAATTACTAAAAGTTTGATATTTTTAACCTTTTATACTCTCAGTAGACAGGACGTAGGAAATTTAGTGACGTAAACATCTTTAGTAATCTTTAAAAGTCATAAGACTTGGTAGCTGGGACAAAAAACAATTAAGTATAAATTTCAGGGAAATACCAAAATGGCATGACTTTTGTTTTCTTTTGTTAGCAAGCCACATGGCTTTCCTCTCAAACTCAAGGAATATGTAGTGCAGGCTCTACTTTTATGATTTTGGTTTCATCTGCATCACAGAAATATATGTTTTCCTAAGTTTACTCACTATAATTTGTGATTGCTATTTTTCTTATCTGCGAAGGAAGTACAACAGCTCCCACTGGGGAAATACCATGTTAAGTCAATCCTAAAATAAGAAATCTAAGGGAAAGGTCACATCCTAATAACTTGTGCAAATCTAAATTCCCATGGAGCTTTAAAATTATTTTGTAGGAGTAGAGTATTAACAATGTGCTGTTGAACTTCTTCCAGATGAGAGCACTTTTTTGTGTCCAGAAGTAACCACTGACGTATAAATATAATTGACAAGAACTAATTCTTTTAGCAACCTATTTTGAATATGAAGAGAAATCTAGCATGACTATTAAACCATGAAACATTTTTTTGCTGGTTTCATTGGAATTATAAGGTGTACCATTCAGAAAGTATTATAATAATTACATACAAACAATGAAGACGATTTTTCCTACTACACGTAGATGTTTATTTTTATTTGTATTCTTTTTTGAAGATTTTTATTTTTAAGTATTTGACCCAATGTGGGGCTTGAACTTATGACCCAGAGATCAACAGCCATATGCTCTTCCTACTGAGCTAGCCAGTCTCTTTACTATAGACATATTTAATCATCAACTTTTTACCAACACTGACCTCCAGCTATGCTTTAGAAGAATGCTAACTATGTCATTCGAGAGAACATTGCTGTTTTGGGAGTTGAGGACACCTGGGTTGTAATATTTCCTCTTCTGTTAATTAGCACTTTCTTAAAACTTGAGATCGCAATTCCTTTATCTGTTAAGTGGGAGATGTTTATTGTGAGGATCGAATAAGATCAAATATATAAAGGGCTTAGGAAATTCTTACAGTAATATATAGCTTTAAGGTATTATTAGAATTTTTGCCTTAAATTTTTATCTTCTCCAAATGAAATCAAAGTGGACAGAGGACAAGTGGTTTATTCCATCCTACTCAAGGTAAAAGTCACCAGAACACCCTGATCAGTGCTCCATTCACTGGCCAAATCCAAGTCATTTTTTAAAAGGGTGGGATTTAAGTGGAAGCCATTCCATTATACTGTAATACTGTACAAGTGTTACATTTTGCCATCAGGATGATTGTTTCCTAGTACATAGTAATTTTTTTTTTTTGAGGATTCATTGTTGGAAATGTGTCTTGAAAATGTTTTTATTTGTTGCTTTACAGAAATGCATATCCTTATTGCTTAATCTGTACTTTTTTTTTTTTTTTTTTTTTTTTGGAGAGAGAGCATGAGAGTATAAACAGGGAAGGGGCATAGGGAGAGAGAGAATCTTAACAGGCTCCACACTGGATGCAGGGCTCCATCTCGTGACTGTGAGATCATGACTTTAGCTTAAATCAAGAGTAAGATGCTTGGCCCATTGAGCCACCCAGGCACCCCTATTCTGTACTTTCTTATTACCAATTAAAGTGGAACAGAATGCAGTTTTTGCCTTTTGACCTGCTGTTTCTTTCCTTAATTCTGATTATGTGTTTTCAGCAATTTAAGGACTTATAGGAACATACCTGGTTGCCCTACCTGCTGGGGTCCATTCAGTAGCAAGAGCCATTTGTTGAAATTATTGACATATTTCTGCATTTAGTTATTTTAATTTTAGACCCCATAATAATATATTGGCACATAATAAGAAATTACAAAATAATTTGCTTAAATGCTTATCTGTATGATAGGATTTCAAAGAATCTCTGTAACTATTCAGTATGTCTTTAAAATATCTTTGTTCAAGAAAGGCGTTAAGCCCCTTTATTGTATTACTTAGTTTTTTTTTTATTTTGTTTTAAGCACCCATATGAAAAGAGTGACATGTAACAGATATGTACTCTATCACATTTTACCAGAAAAAGTGCTTACTAGAAGCAGTCACACTTCTAAAAATGCAGTGCCTCTGTGTCTGACAAAGTAGACTAACTTCCTTTACGTTCACATCCTTTTAAAGAGTAACTGACCTGGGATGGGGTGGTAGCTGGAATGTGTTGGAGTGACTTGACTTTCACCTTCCGTGAAACATGGTTATAAAAAATGCTGCCAAGTTGTGTTCTCAGTATATAGACTATTTTTATCCATCAGACTTTGAAATAAAAGTAATAGCAACAACAAGTAAGAGTCTAAGAATACATTTTTTGTACACTTTACTCCCCAGTGCCAAACTTTCTATATATGAATCTACTGATTGCTGCTACTCTACATTTGTTTTTCCAACCTTTTTAATTTCTCTGATGTTGATTTAGTTCAAATTTTCCTTACCTGAAAATTGCAAGTTATCTGACTCAAGTTTACTGTTTCCATTTCATCCTCCAAGTTGACAGTTATCTTTCTAAAACGCTGTGTGTTTACATTTTACCCTCCTTTCAGGGAGCATTAGAAACTTTGTGGTCAGCCTCAGCCTACCCCTTCAGGCTGTCCCCTCCAATTTGCTACCACAGGTATTATGGTGCAGCCTCACCAGACTGCTCAGTGTTCCTCTCACAGCATTTGGTTCATAACTAGAATATACCAATCATTATATCAGACTATTACTGATTTTGTAGTCAATATTAGGGAGCTTCTCAAGAGCAGAGACTATTCTCTGGGTATCCTTAGCGCTTAACACAATTCCTAGCAAATATTGTGCCAGTATTAAAATAATGTAATTGAAGTTAATGATTTAGATATACTTTTATTTCTACTAACTAAACATAGTATTATACGCAGCCTTGCCTAAATATCATTTTAAAATTTACCAGCTAGAGATGCAAAGCATGTACAGAATTTACTTATTTTAAGAAAAGAATTTCCAGGGGTGCCTGGGTGGCTCAGTCGGTTAAGCGTCCGACTTCGGCTCAGGTCATGATATCACGGTCTGTGAATTCGAGCCCCGCATCAGGCTCTGTGCTAACAGCTCAGAGCCTGGAGCCTGCTTCAGATTCTGTGTCTCCCTCTCTCTCTGACCCTCCCCCATTCATGCTCTGTTTCTCTGCCTCAAAAATAAATAAACATTAAAAAAAATTAAAAAAAAAAAAGAATTTCCATGATACTATATGTATTTATAATTTTATAGATTTAACCTTTACATAAGCTTTTTCTTTTTGCAAATAATGAAAGTGAATCCATAAAACCACATAAGTACCTAATCAACTACTTTTTACCTGTATAATTCAGGAATGAAGAACGTTTATTTCACAGACTAGTTATGGTCTTTCAATTTTCTATTGCATTTGAAGCAGGACTTCTAAGCCAGGTAAAGGCCTAAGATGGTTACTTGTGCTGACATCTTTTTTTTTTTTTTTTTTTTTTGGTAACCAGTTTATGTGTATTATTCACTAAACAAGTATTTATTGAACCAGTTTAGTATATCCAGCACTCTTCTAGACAAAACAGAGATGAGATAGTCCTTGCTCACAGTCTTATGTCAAAGATAGGACCTACACATATCACATGAGAGAATTAAATAACAGAGCTGGGCAGTGTGTGACTGAGGAAAAACATGTAGTAAAAATTTGTGGCAGAAAACACACATGCAGAGCTGGAGTGGTGAGTAGTTTCATTAGACGCTTGCCACTTAGAAGAAAGGATATGGATACATAAGAAGGAAGAAGCTGGAAATTGTAAACATAGGCATCATGGGGTAGGAAGTTCAAGATAATTGGTGGGCATGTTGCACTTGAGAGTCAGTGGGAAGTTCACATACAGAGGAAAAGAGCTGGGTTTGGCAGGGAACAAACACTGGACTGAGGAACCTGGACTTTGTCTAGGAAGCATTGGGAACTTGAAGATGTGGGGATGGGGAAGAGGAAAGACAAAAGCTCTCTGTGGAAGGGACAGAGAGAGAGATCTTGATAACTTAGAAGATTTGGTGACTAAGAAATGAAGAGGATGAAAGAAAAAAGGGTCAAAGATGAACTTTTGGCTGATATAGAGAGGTGAGATATTCAAAGAAATAGAGAGGAGGGACACTTTTGGGGGGAGGAAGATGAGCTTGCTTTTAGACTTGTTGAATTTGAAGTGAAAGGTGGAATATCTAAGAAGAAATATCCCTCCTAGAGAGATGTGAATACAGGATGAGCCTCATTTCAAAGGGCGGAATTAGCCTGCTGATTGGCGTGTCATTGGCACAGAGTGAAGCTGAGGTCTTCAAAAAAAAAAAAAAAAAAAAAAAAAAAAAACACACACAGGTGAAGTTTGGAAGAGGAAGATGAGAGAGAGGAAGGAGAGGTATCATCGATGCCAAATGAAGAGGGTTTTAGGAAAAGGGAAAGAAAATAGTATCTCTAGTTACCTGGCATTGTGGTAATAACTACATATATAATCTTACTTAGTTCTCACAAAACCCTGTAAAACGGGAATTATGATTATCCCTATTTTACAGGTGAATAAAGTAAAGTTTAGCGTGGTTCAGTAACTTGCCTGAGAGTACACTGCCAGTGGGAGGTGGAATCTGAATTGAAACAGAGATCTTTTTGCCTCCCAAGCTCATGTATTTTTTTTACTGAAATAAAATATAAAAATGACAGCATAAGATCAATGATGAATGAAGAAAGAAATAATGCCGTTAACAGTTATAAGGAGACTGTCATTTAAGATTAGAATGTATGTCCAACGATAAGAGTGTTTCAGCAAGTAATAGGTGGTATAGGGAATGATTTTAGACCACTGAGAATTTTGGCAACAAATAGGACAATTCTACTGGAGCAGCTAAGTCAAGTAAACTCAGGAGAGAGCGTATCAGTGGAGAAGAGGAAATAGTATAAGGGTGAGGTCTCAGGAAGGCCATTGAAAAGAAACAGACCCTGTGGGGAGAAAAGACTGCTTCCACTAAGTTCGTAAGAAAGGATAATGAGGTTAATGTGACCCACTCTCCCAGTGGAGATAAGAGGTAGGGTGAAGTAGAAAGGTGTCAGGTAAGCATAAATTAAAAGGACTAGTTATAAAGATATTCCTGAAGTTATATCTTACTTGGAAGAAAAACTCATTAAAATAAAGACATGGCAGCCAAGTGACCTTAATCAAATCTCTTTCCCTCTTCTAGACTCAGTTTCCCCATATGTTAGACAAATTAGGTTAGACAAATTGATCTTTAAAGACCCTTCTAATACTTAATTTTCTAAGTGAGTAGAATGGGTCAACTTTGGTCTGTTCACAGATATGGCAGTCATATAGCTTTATATATCAAAAGAATTTGCAAGCAGGGATAACTAAAATTAGAGCTCAAAGGAGACTTGAATTTTAAGTTCACAAATCAAAATTTTTAGGTATATTCCTTTCCCCTTTATTAAAAATTATTAAAATGTCTGACTGTATTGCTAACTGTAAACTCTCGAAGTCAAGGACTATATCCTGTTCTCTGGCGTGTCCTTAGCATAGAGCGTAATGCCAGCTACACAGTAACAACTCAATGAATACTTATTAAATGAATGAAAAGTCAATTACAAAATAAAATGTCATCAGTAGAGGCTTCATATAGTACTCTCTCCATGTTTTTTCTCTACTTTGATGGTTCTTGTCAGTCTCCCCCATGACAATTCAGAAACATGTTAATTATGTTAAGACAGTCATGTACCTGCCTTGTTTTTGTATCATTTTAATTGTTTTTCATTTGGCTACTAGGCTGATTTCTTATAAAACAAAAACAACAACAACAAAAACAAAAAAAAAACAACAACAAAGAAAAAACAAAAAAAACCAAAAACTAGGGGAATTGACTAGTTAATGGAAATCTCAGGATTTTTCAAAATTATCTTTTGTAGTAACTTAAAAATTAATTAGTATCCTAGTTTCCCGTCTTTTATTAATTTAAAATTTATAATTTATACTGTGAAGGAAGAGTGATTTTTTAAAAAAACAAATCTATTTCTGAACAAATGTAGTGATGTTTATGTAAGGAAAAATAATGCCACAAGAAGTCATCCCAAATTTAGTAATGCTTCCCATTTTAAACACATGATTTCAGTTGTCCCCAGGCCAGCTAAATGTTATAAAACGTCACTATGATACATTTACTTCCTTATGGGTTCTTATTACCTCCTCAACCCCCAGTAGATGGAGTTATAAAAACCCTGAAGTATGACAATATAGTTTATTACATGCTAGTTAGAAGTATTCTGCCAAAAGAAGCTGAGAACTACAGGAAATGGATTTAAATTTACAGCAGTTCAGTGATACAGAATATACTTTTTTCAAACCACTCAAACAGCAAGCCAGTTTGTAGCTTTAATGCTTGGTATGGTGGAGACATTACAGCCATGCCAGAATCAACAGAGACATCTCTGGTTAGTGTTCTTAAATGAGAAAATATTTTTGCAAATACACGTTTTTATATACTTTATACTACTTTCTAGAATATTGTGAATTTTACTTAGTGCTATTTTGAGAGTCACTGATTCTTCTCATCTTTCTGATGAAGAATTAAGCCAGAGTTGACATTTCATTGTTAGCCAACTTCACCTTCAGTGATCCAATGATCTGAAGATGTCTTTTTATCCGTTTCTTTACCAACCTTCAAGCTTGCAGATTGGCATTGGTCGTCCTTTACCCTGAGTTAGAGATTTACAGTATTTGTTTACATGGGTTACATAAAAATGCAGACTTCAGTAAATAGCTTTTTGATTCTTGGATAGAAACTGAAATACTGGGCAGGACAACTAAGTATCAAAACACCGAATGCTCAGTGGAAGCTCTATAGTTAGTAATCCTGGGTTTTGAGTGGACATAGCGTAGTGTGTAGAATCAGCCATCCTGTGAAAATATGTACTTGAAGGAATGGATAAATGAATTTTTTATTTCTTCCTTAAAAGTGTATTCAATTTTAAGTATTTTTTTTTCAAAATCCACAGTATTATTTTAAAATGAGTCACCAGTTTACTATGACATACATATAAGCTATGTCGAAAAGATATTATAGAATATATTCCATATTTAGAATATGAAAGGTAGAATAAAAAGTATTGAGTGGTAAAAGAGAAGGAAACTGGATGTTTTATCCTAATTTGCTTCTTCCTCTTTAGAGTGCTGTGGATTTTATTTTAGCTGTTACTTTCCTGACCACGGGCAGTGTCACCACTTCTGTTACAGTCTTCTGTACTTTGAGAGTTAGAGCCACCTATAAATCAGCAGTCTGAGTGGAATCTTGGCAGATGAGGTCTCAGTCAGGAAACAAGCATTTTGTTTATATTTAGATAATTTGAGAGCCTGGCCTCTGGGCATTCTGTAAGAAGTCCAGAAAAGAGAAGCCTGAAGAACAGAATATTTATTATGAATAGATGTTACCTTTCTCTCAGGGGTTTAATTCCAAGCAGCTTGAGTAAAACGAGGGACATTGTCTCTTTTCACTTACTTGGCAGTAATTTTAAAAGAGAGTGAAGAGTCCAAATCAGAAGAGAATGAAGACCGTAGCAGAGAACATAAGATGACAGCTGGCACAAATGCCTTTTTGGCACTGTTGAGAAAGGCCTCAGACTCAAAATCTGAAAGGTAGTAAGAGAGATCATTGTTCCACAGTACAGTTGATACATTTGGGAAGGTCCTTTGAAACATATATCCATATCACAAAAGAGGTGGTAAAATCCCAGCGTTTTTCAGCCAAGAATGGCACTTCTATTAGAATCACTCATCAAGTTGAAAGACACAGCAAACAAACTGAACAAATAAAAATAATTCTTTAGCATCTGAATGACACTGGAGTTCTGTGTTTTCCCTTGTAAAGCGTATGTACTGTAAGTTAGATATTGAAAGAACTAATGTTAAGTTCTGCTCTTAGAACCTACTGTGCAGAATGACTGTGCTCTAACTTTTCTCTCCTTGATTTTGATAGTCATTTAAATCACGTATTATCACCTCTACTAGTAAAAGATACAAAGGATAATAAGAAATCAGAATACTTAGATTTGTAGCTCATCTGTTCTTCATTTATCCTTGAATCCTCTAATATTCATCATTAAGGATGATTAGTAATTAACTTGAGCCATAGAATTAGATTTTGTACTGCTAGATGTGGATAAACCAGTTATGGGGACTTCCATAATTCCAAAATATGATTAGGTGAATAGTCATACACTTATTACTGCAAATTCTTGAGATCCTTGATTTAGAACAAGTTTTTCTATTAAAACAATGTATTGTATATTTTTTACCTCTGTTAGGTCATTAAGCTTTTAGTTGTCCAACCAGTAAATAAGCAAGTTCTTCTGTCACTGTTTTTTATTGTGGTAAGTTATATTATTTAACATAAAATTTGATGTTTTACTCATTTTTATTTCTTTTTAAAAACATTTTTTTATTTGAGAACAGTTGACACACAGTGTTATGTTAGTTTCAGGTGTACAACATAATGATTCAGCATTTCTGTTTGTTATACTGTGTTCACAAGTGTAGCTACCATCTGTCACCATACAACACTATTATGATATCATTGACTGTATACCCTGTGCTGTACCTTTTATTTCCATGACTTAGTCATTCCATAACTGGAAGCTTGTGTCTCCCACTCCTTTTCACCCATTTTGCCCCAACCCCTACCCTCCTTCCCTTGTTGGCAACCATCAGTTCTCTGAATTTATTGGTCTCATTCTGTTTTTGCTTGTTTTGTTTTTTAGATTCCACATATGAGTGAAATCATAAAAATTCTTAGTCTGACTTATTTCACTTAACATAGTACATAATACTAGGTCCATCCATGTTGTGGCAAATGGCAAGATCTCATCCTTTTTTTTATGGCTGCACAATATTTCATGGTGTGTGTGTGTGTTTATCATTTTTATCTGTTCATTTATCGATGGGCACTTAGGTTGCTTCCACATCTTGCCTATTGTCAGTAGTGCTGCAATAAACATAGGAGTGTTTTCACATTTGTGGTCTAATTTTCTTTGGGTAAATACTCAGTAGTGGGATTATTGGGTCATATGGAATTTTTTTTTCTTAATTTTTTGAGAAACCTCCATGCTGTTTTCCACAGTGGTTATACCAGTTTACATTCCTACCTACAGTGCATGAGGGTCCTTTTTTCTCCCCATCCTCTACAGCAGTTGTTATTTCTTATGTGTTGTGTATTAGCCATTTTGACAGGTGTAAGGTGATCTCATTGTGGTTTTGATTTGTATTTCCCTGGTGATGAGTGATGTTGAGCATCTTTTCAGGTGTCTTTTGGCCCCATTTTAAGTATACAATCTAGTGGCATTAATTGTATTCACAACATTGTACAAACACCAGCCCTGTCTATATCTAAAACTTTTCATTATCCCAAACAGAAACTCTACCCATTTAAACAGTAACTCCCCATTACCCACTCCTAGCCCATAGTTATTTCTGTTCTACTTTCTGTCTCTATGAATTTGCCTATTCCAGCTATTTCATATAAATGAGTTCATATAATATTTGTCCTTTGGTGTATGGTTTATATCACATTTTTAGCACAGTGTTTTCAAAGTTCATCCATGTTGTAGCACATATCAGAACTCCCATTCCTTTGTTTGGCTGAATAATATTCCATTGTATTTACCTACCACATTTTGTTTATCCATTCATCTGTTGCTGGACAGTTGGGTTGATTCCACCTTTTGACTTGTATGAATAAGGCTGCAGTGAACCTGTAAGTGTTCAAGTATCTGTTTGCATCCCTGTCTTCATTTCTTTTAGGTCTATACCTAGGAGTAGAATTGCTGGCTCATATGATAATTCTGTGTTTAACTTTTTGAGGAACCTCCAAACTGTTTACCATAGCTTCTGCACTATTTTACATTCTTACCAGCAGTGTACAAGGATTTTCACATCCTCCTCAACTCTTATTGTTTTCCCTAGTTTTGATTATAGCCATCCTAGTAGGTGAACTGTTATCTCATTGCAGTTTTGATTTGCATTTCCCTAATGACTAATGATCTTGAGTATCTGTTCATGTACTTATTGGACATCTGTATGTCCTTGGTCAAATGTCTGTTCATGTCCTTTGCCTTTTTTTTTTTTTAATTGGGCTGTTTTCCTTTTGCCTTTTTATTGTTCTGTCACTTTTTAATTCATGTTCTCACATACCTCTCTATATAATAAAAAAGATAACTTAATTTGAGCTCAGAAATACTTCCTATCAGCCTTTCATTGCCACACACCTTGACTTTCATCCAGTTACCAAAATCAGTACCTAAGACTCTCTCTTCAAATGGAATTTTTTTTTTTCTGAATGCATTGATACTGTGGAATTCCTTGTATTCTTTCCCAAATTTCAGTTTAATGAGCCCATGTGGAGGGATGGAGAGGGGTAGCAAACAAACAAACAAACATCTGTTTTCTTAGAGTGATGGAATGTTAGACCTGGAGGAGACCATCTCTTTCTCAAACTGAAATCCAAAGTTTCTTTGAGGATCCGCAAGTATATTGTTGGGATCTGAGAGTTTTAGAATTTAAAAATACTGCATTTTTACACTAATAATAATCTAAAAGGTCATTATTAAAAAGCCCAAATTTCACAATTCAAGGACATTTTAATGGTTTCTTATATCACTTCTCTCAACTGGGGATTCTAGGACCTCTGGGGAATCTGAGGACACAACCTTGGCAGGTCTCTAAGACTTTTTTCTTCCTTTAAAAGGAACCCATACATTAGTGAAGCTTAAGAAACTCTGATCAAATCCAACGCCTTTCCTTTTACAAATAAGGCCTAGAAAAGTTAAGTGACTCACCAGAATAACACGACAAATTAATAAAACCAACCAGCACTAGTACCCAAGTCTTCTAAGGCTTTATTCAGTGTTCTTTGTGCCAGAATGGGGATACTGCAGGGATCCCATCATCACTGAGTTTAAAATATAGTGGGAAAGCAGAAAATGAACAAGGAATAACTAAAATGATGTGTGTGAGGGAGGAGAAGGGTAATAGGAGTAGTATAGAATGATAGGGTGGTTTAACCTCATCTGAGGGTTTGGGCAAGAGATTTTTATGCTGACAGTCGAAGACAGAACAGAGTTAGCTTAAGGGAGCCCTGAAAAGAATAACGTTCCAGAGGAAATAACATGTGTGGAGACTCTGGGGTGAGAAAAGCATAGTTTACTTACTGGTTTAAATGAAGAAAAGGAGTGAAAAGAGGGTTCAGAGGTAAACAGGGACCAGATTATTCCAGTGGATTTAAGACAATTAGAAGTCAATATGGAGTTTCAGTAAGGAAGTGATGTAATCTGAGTTGCCTCTTTAAAACGGTACTCTGGCTGCAGGTGCAGAATTGATTGGAGAGGAGATAAGGCCAGACAGATGTAGGGAGACCCTGTAGGAAGAAGCTACAGTAAAGATATGTGTAAGAGATGGAAGTAGCTTGGTTTAGGGTTGATAGAGAAGATCAAGAGAAGTGGCTAAATGTATTTAACAGGTAGAATCAAAAGGACGTAGTGATTGACTGCCTGTAGGTATTATAGCAGTCAGTTATGATTCCCTTTTGGGGGGGGGCATGATCAGCTGTGGGATTGTTGGAGCTGTTTACTAAAGATAGGGCACACTGAGAGAGACAAGTTTTGAGGAATAGGTGATGATTGCAGTTTTTGACCGGTTGCTATTGAGTTGGCAATGAGATATTTCAATGGACATCTCAAATAGATGTTTGTATGCAGAGCTAAAGCACGGAAGAGGTAACCAGGGCAGGGATACAGATTTGGTTTCAATATATTCATGATATTTGAAACTTTCTATAATTGGATTGTCTAGGGAGAGCATATGGAATTAGAATTGTGAAAGAGCCTAAGACAGAGCCTTGAGGAAGGAAAAGCCTGAGTGATAGGGTAATTGGTATATCAGGGGCCAGGAAGAAGACAAGGCAGTGGAAGAAAAGCAAGGAGTCATGTGTCTGCTGTTTGATGGAAAAGTTAAATGGTTGGTTCCATACAATGTGTACGTACCTTGCACACAGAGATAGATAGTTTTATACTACTGATTGTCAAATTAATTTTTCCAGTCCTTTTCCCAGAATCTAATCGTGTGAAATGTTATAAACTGTGATGTACAATGTAAAATTGAATTTCTGGTTAACTCAGCCAGCAAGAAAACCCTTTTCACTTCTGGTTGTATAAAATCTTTCTTAAACACAATAAGCCATTTTTTTGTCTTGGTAAATATTGTGGGGTGAAATAAAATTTAAATTGAATTTAGATAACTGAATTGGTGATTCGAGAACTTTTAATGTCTTAGTTTCACTTTGAATAGCAGATGACATTTTTTTCTGAAGATATAGAAAATATTAAAGATTATCTCAGGAAATGCTCTGGAAGCTGCTTTTAAAAACACTTTTAACTGCTTCCCCCCCCCCCCCTTAGCATTTGTCCGTTTTTTTTCTAAAAATACAGTAACAACTTTCAGTACACTAAGAGTATTTGATTGTTAATGAAAGTTATATTGCATTTGTTTTTGTGTAATAGCTGGGTTTTTATATAATTCTAACTCACTAGAACCAGGTATATCAGTATATTCCTCAGCACTGTTATTTTTTAAAAAAAAATTTTTTAATGTTTATTTTTGAGAGAGAGACAGACAGAGACAGAGACAGAGCGTGAGCAGGGAAGGGGCAGAGAGAAGGAGACACAGAATCCGAAGCAGGCTCCAGGCTCTGAGTTGTCCACACAGAGCCCGACATGGGGCTCAAACCCACAAAACCCAAGATCATGACCTCAGCCAAAGTCGGACACATAAGCAACTGAGCCACCCAGGCGCCTCACTCAGTACTGTTAATGTGTACTCTTTGATCACTGACTCCAAATATAATTGAGCTATTTCAAAATTATTCTACTGGCATTACAGATACAGATACAGCTACATTACAGATACAGCTATGTGTGCGGTGAAGAGCCATCTGAAAGGTTATGCCTAAATTAGGTTTGAGCAGATTAAGTCATGAGTCACCTGCACAGGGCATATTTCCAGTGGTAGCAATACCAAAGTGAATCTTTTAATGAAATAAAATACCCTTTAAAATGGGGTCTTTTGGGAGGGAAACTAACATTTATACTTTGTGCCAAACACTTCTAAGTGCTTTACATACATAATTTCTCTACAAATACGGAAATTGAAACTTGAAGTGGTTCAATAGCTTCCCAAAGTTGCAGCCCTGACATAGGGTGGTGCTGGGATTCTAGGTTAAGTTTATCTAATTTTAAAACCAGTATTCTTTCCATTTACACCTCTGTTCCTCACTGGAAGCCAGGAGACCTATATTCTAGGTCTTGCTGCATCCTCTAACTCTATGACCTTGGATAAGCACAATAGTTCGTTTGCATTCACTATCCCCCAGGCATAGTTTTGCCCCTTCCCCTTGTCTAGAATGCTCCACACTTTCCATCCCTGTGTTTATTCATCCAGTTGGTAATCAGTCCATCAGTTGGCCAGATGATGGTCTTTGATCATGCAGTAAGTTATTGAGGTTCTGTGACATCAATATGAAAGTGACATAGATACATGGCCTTTGTCTCTGAGGAGGTCACACTCTTGTAGTATCTTTATCTTGCTTACTATATAAGCCCTCGCTGAAATCCCATTTCTCCCATGGAGTCTTTTCTATGAGCCATCCCATTTTGACATGCTCTTCGGAAGTCCCTGTGAAACTTTTCATTTATTTAGCAATTAATCAGCTGCTACCTTGTGACATCTCTTCTATCATTGGCTAGAATCTTATTCAAATCATGAATCATTGCTTAACTTTTCACCTCTTTGCAGCTCGTTTCACCAAGGTATAAATTCCTTAAGGGCAGGCTTACCCTTCTCTGTATTTCCCACAGTGTCTTGTAAATAGCAAAAAATTTTTGACTGGATTCATTCAGCAAATGTTTGTTAATTTGCATTAAATTTTTAAGTTCAGAGTTTACTCTTTTGGTCAGACGTTCTAGGCTGTCACTTAGCTTCCCTGAGTCTCAGTTTTCAGTAAAATAGAAATAATTCCTACCTCTTGAGATTAAATAAATAATATATGTAAAAAGACTTTGTACACTTTAGAAGACTATCAAGTGTTACTGATTATTTTATACTTTGTGGTGAAAGCAGCCCTGTCCCGAATTCTTGCAGTAGATACTATGTGTCCCAACATTTACTTCACGTGTTCACTTGATCTATTTTTATCTCTATTATCCAACTGTGTGGCTCTCTTTGCTGTTTTAACTTACTTGCTCTTCAGTTTATTCTAACGTTTTCTCCTTTATTTTGTGTATTCCCAAGTCTTAATCGCATTTACGGATGTGGACATGAATAGTATGAACTGTTATGAGGCTAGCCTAATATGACGGATCACAGGGTCCATCAAATTAATGGGCCCATCATACTACAAAGCTGAGAATAATAGAATTTATTGTTAATTTTCACTAAGGGTGAAATTCACTAAATTCATTCACTTGTAATTTCAGATTGATATAAAGGGTTTGTTTTTAGGAATTTGATATGAAGATGCTTTTTAGTCTATATGAGAGTTCTGTATACTCTTCAAAGAATATATTAGGACTGGTACCATCAAAGCCTATATTGCCTTAGGTCGTCTGGATGGAACCATGGCAGACTTAGTAATAACCCCAAAATACAATAGTTTCAATAGCTAAGGCTTATGATTAAGATTCCCAAGTGTTACAAATTTACTGAATTGCATTATTCTGGTCTTTGCTACTTTTGATGCTTTGGTTAATTTGATGCTTTGGTTAACCATCAAAGTTTATTTTACTGCCTTCATTGAAGTATGCTTTTTTGATCATTTAAAAATATTAATAATAGAGTCATTGTCTTTTCTAGCTTTTCTAGAGTGTGGTTCTTGTGTCTCTCACCTCTTGGAAGCCTAGAAATAAATATATTGACTATTATTGTTATTTATGTTGAAAGATATTAAAATGAGATTTGTAATCCAAATGGGCATTACTTACTTCACATCTGGTTGCTTGAAAAGTGGCCAGATGCAACAATTCTTAATGCAAGACAGCCTAGGGCAAAACCTTTGCAATTCACACCCTCCTTTGCAAAACAACTGCCCTGTGTGAACCTTTCACATTAAGAAAAAAAGAAGAAAAGCAAACAAAGAAAATTTGCTTCACTGCATTTAATTATAAATTTCCAATAAAAGTGTTCATATGATCCCTACATTCACGAGCTAACAACCATTAGAAGTGGAAGACAATGTGCAAAAAAACAATGGCAGCCTTGACCTAGTTTCAGGGCCAGGCCCAAAGACATCATGAAACTTCTCCTCTCTTACATATCCTCATGTAGCTGATTTTTTTTTCTAACGTAAGCTCCATGCCCAGTGTGAGGCTTGAATCCATGACCCCCCCTCCCCCCCACCAAGAGTCACATGCTAAGCTGGCCAGGTGCCCCCACTCTGCTGAATTTTAAAGTGATTGATTATATTCCCGGTTGCCTGTGACAGCCTCAGTTTTATCTGTTGTTTGAATGTTGTTTTTAATATTGCTCTCTTTCACTCTTGAAACTGTCCCAGGTTGGGGAATAAAGTATAGGGTCTTCTTGTTTCATCCCTCAGAGACACTGATTAGGAGGTGAGGGCTGGGAATGAGGAGAACTTACTAAAGGGGAAATAATATTAGGGTTAGGAGGGTACTGGGATCAAAAGGCTAGTGATCAGAATTCTCAGTAACTAAGTGATTTGTGAATGCATTCTGAGCATCACAAGATCCATCAGATTAATACTGGCTGCTCATGGGAGAGGCGGAGGACAAGAACCAGGTCAGGAGTTTGTGGTATCTTTTATGCAATACTAACGTTAAGCTTCCTGTCTGAGGTTTTCCATATTGTGAGTCTCTCACCTCTTGATACTCTTTGAGGACTGGTGATGCTGATATCTAGTAGAAGCACTTCACAGAATTAAAAAAAAAAACAAAGATGGAAGATAATAGTTCTTTAGAAAAATGGAAACACATTATTCTTGATAACCTTGCTCTTTGAAAAGCTTAGCTGAATATCTCTTCCATTTACCTTAATAATCTACTGAGAAACTTAATTTCATTAACCATAAAATATTCTCTTTTAAAGAGTCCTCCAGACTTGAAGGCTGTTATGTTTGTTTATTTATTTATTTTTTGAGAGAGAGAGAGAGAGAGAGACAGTGAAAGGAACAGAAAGAGAAGGAGGCAGAAGATCCCAAGTGGGCTCTGTGCTGACAGCAGAGTCCAATGCGGGGCTTGAACTCACGAACCATGAGATCAGGACCTGAGCCAGAGTTGGACGCTTAACTGACTGAGCCACCCAGGTGCCCCAATGGCTGTTATTTTTTCATAGTTGTTGTACAGTGTCTTTATTTTATTTAAAATAATTTTTTATTTTAAAATAATTTTAGAGAAAGAGAATGCAAGCAGGTGATGGGGTCGAGGGAGTAAGAAAGAATTTAAGTAGGATCCACGCTCAGCGTGGAGAGTGGGGCTCAGTCCCACGACTTTGAGATCATGACCTGAGCAGAAATCAAGAGTTGGATGCTCAACTGACTGAGCTACTCAGGTGCCCCTGTAACTTTTTAAATTCCAAGAGTGGTAGCCACCATTGAAAAATATGCAGAAAAATATAAAGCAAAGATTAATCGTTCATAATCCCATCACCCAGAAATAACTAAAATAGTATAGTTCCTTTCAACCTTCTTATACATATACATATACATATATACACATATATGTGTGTGTATATATGTATATGTACATATATATGTATATGTGTGTGTGTGTGTGTGTGTGTGTGTGTGTATTTTAATGTGTATTCAGTGGAGTTCTTAAACTCCATAACCATAAGGAAAATGCTTTTAGTGTTCTGGCAACAATAGGAAAATAATAATATCTTACATTTGCATAGAGCTTTAAAACATGTAAAGTATTTTTCAGATAGTAAAATATTTAATCCTCTTAATACCCCTGTAAGGCAGAGTAGATGTTAATTTCCATTTTACGTATGGGGAAATTGAAGCCCAGGAGTGCTCATTGACTTGCCCAAAGACATTGATAAGTAGTAGAACCTTGATTAGAACCCTGTGCTCCTTCACAGCCCAAGACTCTTTCTGTGTACAACTCAAGGAATTATTATACTAGAATTTTCAAGTACCAAAAACTGAATCTGGTCCAAAGAACTAATTGTGAGAAACTGGTTCTTTAGCTGAGAAAAGAATGTAAGGAAGAGGAGTGTTGTGTTTGAATAATGGTCTTTATGTTTGTATAGGGGCAGTATTCAAAGAAGAGTAACCATCGTTCTTAACATCTCTTCTGAAAGTAAAACAAGGGGGCTGAGTTTCCTGTGGACATTTAAGTTTGGGGTAGGATACTTTCCTGCAGGCCTTTGAAAAGACCTTTCAAAGGTATTACCTGTTTGGAATTAACAGTCAGTCAAGTCTTGAACACCTAATGCTGTACTAAAAAGAATAAATGAAGTAAAAGGCATATCCTCTTGTGTTTTCACAGCATACCTGGAGGAATAAAACAAACATATGAAACAACTTAGGTGTAAATTATGTAGTATTGACCCTATGTCAATGAATTATCAGGAGTTAGAAATAATAAATTGACACTCAAAGAGCATTTACTTTGTGCTAATCAAGGAAATATTAAATGTTACAGCATAAATAAGATCGAGAAGCCAAAAACAAGTTATGGCAGAGAGCAGAAATAAGAATATACACATTATTTCACACATTAATGTCTCCACCCCACATTTATTGAACATCTACCATACCGTAGGTACATAAGAGTGACTAGATATATCCTTTTGAATAGAACTTAAGTTACATGTTAGGAAATAGTGAATAATAAGGTGGGTGAGTAGGTGGGTGTGTGGGCAGATTATAGCAATATTATTAACCTATGCAGAGGTTATGTGTATTCTAATTAGGGACAGAAGTTTATAATAGATGAGACCTAAACACTTATAATTCATTGAATGGAAGAGCTAAAGGAAAATGTTAGAAGTCATCTAATCTACCCTCCTTTCCTTATTTCCACTTTAAAAATGGGGAATTAAGACCAGAGCCATTGTGGTTTTGTAAACAGAGTTAGTGACAGAACCAAAGGTTGAATCCTGCCTGGTCTTCCACTTTCCAATTATGCATAACATTCTGCCTCTTGACTCTTGAATTTAGCTGAAACATCTTTTTCTTCTTCCCTGTGCCAGCTATGTGAATACCAGGACTTAGGTCCTCAATTAAAGATTTGGATTGTCATCATTATTCAATGATTGGTAGAAAAATATGACTTAGAAAATGAATCTCTTTCATGTCTCATCTCCGTGGATATCTTATTTATAAAATGACTAAAGGCTCAATGAGATTAACAATATACAACTTGGAAATAAATGTTTTATAGCCATCACAGTGAAGAGTCTGTATTTTAGACCTAGCTCTATACACTGAGTAGCTGTATAATTTTGTACAAGTCATACCACTTCTTTTTTCTTTATCTATAAAATGAGAGGGTTAGAAACACTTTTAAAGTCTGGTTCAGTTATTTATAGAGTTATGTCTTATTTGAGTTAAAGCACAGACTTATTTAAGGAAAAAAATTCTTATGATTGTCAGCATTCACATAATTTTTATTATAATGTAACTTAAATATGTACAAAACTAGCTATGAACTTAAAAAATTTTTTTAATGTTTATTTTTGAGAAAGAGAGAGAGAGAAGGAACATGAGTCAGGGAGGGGCAGAGAGAGAGGGAGACAGGATCTGAAGCAGGCTCCACGCTCTGAGCTGTCAGCACAGAGCCCAGTGCAGGGCTCCAACTCATGAACCACAAGATCATGACCTGAGCTGAAGTCGGACACTTAACCAACTGAGCTACCCAGGTGCTCTTAGCTATAAACTTTTAATGCGTATAGCTCTTACATACAACCAAAACAAATCAAATAACAAGTTACAAAATTCTTAACATTCAAGTTAATAATTCAAAATGGAAATGAGGTTCTACACCCTGTGCTATTCAATGCCATAGATATGATTAAATTCTCCCTCAACTGTTCTGTGGAACAGTCCTCTTGACAATATTACTGGATCTCATTAGGTTTTCACTTAACTCAAATGAATCATTTACATATTAAAAGTCTACCTGTGTCCTTCTGTCATGAATCCTAAAGTAGTAGTACTGGGTCCATATTTGAGTTTATGAAATCATAAATACAAACTGTGGCACTGAACCTGCCAGTAAGTATTCAGTTACAAAACCATCCAGATAATCCAGATATCCAGATAATCTAAAATATAAATCACTTCAGTTTTTAGCATTAAAATGAAAGGAAAATTGAAAATATAGAATTAAGAACTTTTTATCAAAAATTAGAAACAATTTGGGGCGCCTGGGTGGCACAGTCGGTTAAGCGTCCGACTTCAGCCAGGTCACGATTTCACGGTCCGTGAGTTCGAGCCCCGCGTCAGGCTCTGGGCTGATGGCTCAGAGCCTGGAGCCTGTTTCCGATTCTGTGTCTCCCTCTCTGTCTGCCCCTCCCCCGTTCATGCTCTGTCTCTCTCTGTCCCCAAAAATAAATAAACGTTGAAAAAAAATTAAAAAAAAATTAGAAACAATTTAAGTGTCCACCAACTAAATGGATAGTCAAAATATGGTATGCTCATATACAGCCTCGCCTAGATTATTCATCGATAAAAAGGAATTTACTAGTGATACAAGCTACAACATGGATGAACCTTAAAACAGTGATGCTAAGTGAAGAAAGCCAGAGGGGCACCTGTCTGGCTCAGTTGGTAGAGCATGTGACTCTTGATCTCAGGATAGTGAGTTCAAGTCCCATGTTGGGAGTAGAGCCTACTTAATTAAAAAAAAAAAAAAAAGGCAGACACAAGACCATATATTGCATGATTGCATTTATATGAAATGTCCAGTAAGAGAAAATCTATGAAGGCAGAAAAGTAGAGTCGTGGTTGCCTGGGATTGGAGTTGGGAACTGGGATTGATTATAAATCAGCATGAGCGATCTTACTGGTTAATAAAAATGTTGTAAAACTGATTTATGATGATGGTTAAAAAACTTGGTAAATTGACTAAATTTCATTGAATTGTACACTTGAAATGAATTTTGTGGCATATAAAATATCCCCAATAAAGTTTTTTTTTTTTTTGGTACTTCCAGGAAATACATATCCATAGATATCCCTCCTCCCTGGTAAGGAGACCCAGTTGAAACAACACTGTTTTAGTGGAATCAGAGAGAGCATCCAGTAATTAGGAGATCATGGAGTCTAGTCTAGCTTTGATTTGGCATTAACTCTATTTTATCTGAGGCAAGGCATCAGGCAGGTCATTTTTGCCTTTGTTTCCCCATTTATAAATGAAGAGGGGGTTAGATTATATGCTCTCTAAGGACTTCCTGTAGATAGGACAACGTCATCTCCACATTTGTTATCCTCTCTCAATCTCCTACTTACCATCCCCGCCCCCCCAAAAATGCTCTTTTTCAAAGCCCCCTAAATCAGCTTGGCATATTGCTCATCTCATTAAATCTTGGTCACTGAAACTTCCTGACCTTAATGCATAGGTCTTTCAAGTACACAGTTCCCAGAATGTGTATCTGAAAGTTCCATACTAGACTGAATGCCGCATCATTCATTAATCTCCCAGAGGCTATGTTCTCATTTTCTGTAACTCTTATGGATGCTCTTCCATAGATAACAATACACTTCCCCTTCAGGCAGTACATGAAAGAAACAATGAACGATACAATGGAATCATCCTATAAAATTACACAGAATGAGAATCTGGCCCATTGTTTTCTCCTGCTGCCTAAGGAAGAAGTTGTCCTCTTTGGATCCCCATTAAGATTTTGGCTTGTCCACCTCCTTGGATTCCCAAGTAACAATTAAGCAATCTGGCTTTCTTCCCACTTCTCATTTCAATGTGTAGGATCCTTGTCAACTTGCCCAGAATGACTTTAGGCATTTTGAGCTGTTCATCTGACTGTGTGCAATAGATAAATAAAAACATAATTAGAAGGAGGACTGACTTAAGACTCAGTTTTATTTTTATTTCTATTGGGGAGGGAAATGTGCTTATTTTCAAATTAGAAAAGTTATTTCTTGTCTGTCTTCATGTTTTAGTCTTCTGCTTTCCTTTGTGTTCAGTAAGATGTTCTGAATGTTTACAGTGAAAAGTTTAGGGACACCTGGGTGGCTCAGTGGGTTGAGCATCCCCAGCTCTTGATTTCAGCTAAGTTCATGATCCTAGGGTTGTGGGATTGAGCCCCTCATCAGGCTCCATGCTTAGCATGGAGCCTGCTTAAGATTCTGTCTCTCTCTCTCTGCCTCCCTCTTCCTCTGCCCCTCCCAACCCCCCCCCCCACACACATATGCATGCTCTCCCTTTCCCTCAAAAAAAAAAAAGAAAAAGAAAAGTTTGTGAAAATGGGGTTTGTGTTTGTAAATACAGAAACATAGCATCTTACTTCCTAGAGCTTAGTATGTCTGCAGAAAAGCAGCCTTGGAGTATAAAGAACAAACCAGGTAGTTGGAATGTGGTTTAATTAGTCCATAAACTTGTCAGGAATCTTAGACTCTTCTTCCTAAAGCTATGCTGACCCACAACATAAGTTTGGAAGAACCAGTTAAGTTTATATTCTGCGTATCCCCTATAATTGAGGAATAAACATTTGATAAAAACTGAAAATCCTGTTAGTGGAAATGGTTAAGTAAAACTGAAGTATTAGTTATTTTATTGGGGGTTGATAAATGGTTTTGTATATGTCATAAAAAGAAAAAACACCAGAGCATGGGTGTCCTCATTGTAACTGTTAGGACCAAGGATAACAGAGAAAATTGAAGTTGAAATAAAATTCTTTAAAAATAATTGAAAAAAGAGAAACTTAGGTATATAGGTATTTTAGGATATGAACATTCAATGAACAGAAGAAACAGATATTCCTAACCAAGAAAGTTTGGTGTTGAAGATATCTACCTTTTCAATAATAGAGGACAGATTAGATATTTAT
This sequence comes from Prionailurus viverrinus, assembly GCF_022837055.1. Lineage (NCBI taxonomy): Eukaryota > Metazoa > Chordata > Mammalia > Carnivora > Felidae > Prionailurus > Prionailurus viverrinus. Next base: position 53,046,557 of record NC_062562.1, read on the forward strand.
CCTTCCTTTGTAGTAGGAACTATGTTTCAGGGTATCCACGTAGCTGTACTTCCCAAAGGAAAGCTCTACCTCGTTGCAAAATGCCAGCTAACAAATGTAGGAGTGATAGAATCAGAAAAACTTAATTTCATAAATTCAAAGTATTGATTCAGGAGAAGATTATTAAATGTCCTAAGTGAATGATGGCTGAAACTGAAAAACCTTATATGCCAAAGTCACAGAACACAGGTCACTTTCTAGTTGCTAGGAGAAAAAGTAACCCTACAATGGAGAGATCTACCATTCTAAATTAGCATCATCAATGGTCAGTTGTACACTGTGTCTCTGATGTGATCAAATAGGAAGTCTAGAACATCACATACGTTACATTCAAATAAAAAATGTTTAACTTTGAATTCATAAATCTTTAACACCCAGTGTATAAGTAACACAGTGTTAGATAAGTAAGCTAAATGATACCACAAGAAAGCAACCAGACAAATCCAGGAGGTGAAACATTCTACATGATAACTGGCCTGATCTCTTCAGTTAGTCAGTGACCTTAAAATTAAGGGAAGTTTTTAAAAAAGACTTAAGGGACATGTAACCAGATGCATTTCATCATCCTGGATTAGGTTCAGGTTTGGAACAAACCAGCTATAAACATTTTGGGTCAGCTGGGGAAGTTTGAATACAGAGTGAATATTATTTGAAATGAAAATTTACAAACGGGAAAGATGAAGATTGTTGACTTGAAACAAGTTACCACTAAGTACCATATCTCATTTTTATTAAAAAATACAAATACTGTATATATGTGCTTAGGTACACGTATATACTTAGGATCAAACGTATGCTCTGAGAAAGAACCAATGAGATAAACACAGAATTCAACAATGATGATCACTGAGTAGTAGAAATAAAATGATTTAGTTTTTAAATTTTCAACAGTGAACATACTGGTTCTGTAATAAGAAAAGGTTATTGAACAACAACAACATAAAGACAAGCGAACATGTACTTTATTTTTTAAAGAAGGTAAATATGTTTCTTTTGAGGAAAAAAGGTTCAAAGACTAGAAAACACTTTCTTATCTTTCAAAAACATCTGGTAATAGTTTGTGGATTAAAGCTTTGCCTATTTGTCTTTGGTCAGTGTGGGATAAAGAATTAAAAAGATGTGAGCTTGAATTCAAACTGTCGACTACAAACATGTTTACTTCCAGCAAAGTCACCGTCTCTCTCTAAACCTCTCTTTTCTCATCTAAAAGAATAATTGTGAGAATTAAAGAGAATTTAAATAAATCCATGCCTGGAACAGAATAGGCTCTCAAAGTTAAAATATTATGAATTCTTATAAAAAATTTAAATCTTGCACATGACAGCTATCTGATTAATAAAGTAGCAAACACTAACATCACTATTGCTTTTAAATATGTTCCATCAGCATCAGTATGTTTCATGAAGAAATGGTATGTGGAATATGGAATCTTCAAAATCAAGTGTGAATTTTACAAGTTCACTTAGAAGTAGACCATTTTATACAGGGTTGATAAAAAATAAAGTATAACTTTATGACTCAGACCCATTACCAGGTTCCGTATTGAAACCCTATTCAGTAATTGCCATTATTTTCTCGTTTTGCTTTGAATAACCTCCCAGTAGCCCCAAATGAAGTAAAAATACCACGGAGCTTTAATGTACTTTAAAGTAATTATAGAATACTATTACCTCAAAGTAGAAGTTTTTCGTATAGTAATTTTATTTTCATAAGAACAAGGAACTTCAGTAGAAAGGCCACTCACTGTTTATACCATGAGAACTCCAGAATACTAGGATGAGCCTTGAAGAATCTACAAATGAGGCAAGAGGACATCTGTCAGAAAAATGCATTCTGGAATTGATTGCTCAAATATTACCGAATTTTATTTACCAAGTTGTTATTGAGTACTTACTTTGTAGAAAGCAAAGTCTCTAAACTCTGTGATGAACTATGGCATTCTCATTAGTGATTCATTCGCATTAAGTGAATCATATCATAGTGCAAATGCTTTCATGCTGATAGACTTCTAACATAATAGTTGGCATTAAGGATATAATGGATCGGAACAATTTATTTGAACATTGCGTCATTTTCATGACAGAGCACAGTTTGGAGCTTTGGACTGGGAATGAAGAAACCTGATTTTTAGTTCAAACTCTGCTCCTAATTATCTGGGTAATACCTTGAGCAAATCATTTCATTTTTCTGGAACTCATTTTCCTTATATGAAAAATTAAGAGTTTGAATGTATTAATCTCCCTGGCATTAAGTTTTGTGAGTCTGTGATCTCAATAATCCATATATTTCCTTTGGTACAGTTGCAAAACTTGTAAATTGTTTATTTTACATAAACTAAACTTGCATATAGCACTGTGGCTCTGAGCTTGCTTTAGAGTGTTTGTAGAATTCTAGTGTGGTTCAGTGATAAGATAGATCTGTTACCCAAGGAATCTCGGTATAACTGATCTTGAAAAATTAATTGTTAAAATCTGAATAATGAAGAAGATGTGTTTAAGAAGTTTAACATTTCGGGGGCGCCTGGGTGGCGCAGTCGGTTAAGCGTCCGACTTCAGCCAGGTCACGATCTCGCGGTCCGTGAGTTCGAGCCCCGCGTCAGGCTCTGGGCTGATGGCTCCGAGCCTGGAGCCTGTTTCCGATTCTGTGTCTCCCTCTCTCTCTGCCCCTCCCCCGTTCATGCTCTGTCTCTCTCTGTCCCAAAAATAAATAAACGTTGAAAAAAAAAAATTTTAAAAAAAAAAAATAAAAAAAAAAAATAAATAAAAAAAATAAAAAAAAAAGAAGTTTAACATTTCGTTGGGGTGCCTGGGTGGCTTAGTCAGTTGAGCGTCTGACTTCGGCTCAGGTCATGATCTCACAGTTTGTGAGCTTGAGCCCCGCGTTGGGCTCTGTGCTGACAGCTCAGAGCCTGAAGCCTGCTTCGGATTCTGTGTTTCCCTCTCTCTCTACCCCTCCCCTGCTCATGCTCTTTCTCTCTCTGTGTCAAAAATAAGTAAACATTAAAAATAAAAAAGAAGTTTAGGATTTCGTACGACATTAATATGGGTCAGATGATAATGTAGCCCATGGTATTTTGTTATGCTGGAAAGTACATGACTGGAGAAGTTCAGATATTACAGGCAAAAACAAGTTAACATAGTTCAGGTGGGATGCCTTTGGTTCAAAGGTACAGTAATTTGGAAAGTGTTTAGTTGATCCCTAGAAAGTAGTAAGACAGGTTAGGCTCTTTTTCAGGTATTACTGGCAAGTTAACTTTTGAAGGGGAAAAAGAAAAGGAGATTTTCAGTTGGTTTTTCTTTTACAGACTTTTAACTTCCTATTGGGCATATTTTTCCAGATAAAAGTGCCTTTTGTACTGTCACCTAATTAGCAGTCAAGTACAAAAAGAAAATAGTTTAACTTAGGATCTGAACATGAATAAGAATACAGTAAAAAGAATTTCCATTGCATTTAAACTAATTACAGGCATGCTATTAAGTATTCAAAATTAGAACCCAAGAGGACCTCAAAGATTATTTTACTTTGCAGAAAGGCCTTCTTCTCATTCTAGAGATGAAAAATCTGAACCCAAAGAGTTAACAAGTCTGTATCTGAACCCATATAAGAACCTAAAACTGAGGCTTTCTGCCTCGTGTCAGTGTGCTTTTCCATATACTACACTACTTCAGGGTCAAGAAGACCTTTTTAAACGCAGATATTCATCTACTGGAGCAATTGGCTACACATTAACACCATTGAGTAATCAAAATGGTGTATTAATTTAAAATACTAATCCTGTAGATAAATATACAATCCTGTTACTTTTTGAAAATCTGAGCGGTTATAATTTTTTATTAAGGAAGAATGGACTTTGCCTTTAATAAAATAGCACAGATGTTTCTTTTGTCTCTTTCCATGGGAATAGCGGGTTTACTGTGATGGTTGCAGTGGAATTTACATCTTAGGATACAGGATTATTTGGTCTTCTGTTAGGCATGTGTCCCATTGGAACATCAGTTCTTCCATGTTGTGTCCCCTGTGATGACTGTGAAGAAACCCTGAATTGATGCAACCATGGCTAGAAGATAAAGTTCAGAGCCAACTTTAATTGCTGTAGAAAAAAGGCAGCAGTTCTGGGTAGAGGGAGCGGTGAGCTTAGGTCGTCATTCTGCTTGTTAGCAATTATCTGGTGTCCTTTGGAGTACCAGCATGAAATGCCCTATTGGAACAAGAAGAAAACTGTTGTTGTCAGTTCGTTAGGTCTCTAAACTCTTCTTGAATGATCCATGTGAGACAGATGTGCCAGCAGCTGTTCTGTCATGATTCTCATTGTCCTCAAAAACAATGCACATATGCTTTTTGCCAACTGGGGATGCTGTGGTAAGCTCTAGAGATACAAGGCAGTGTTAAATACTGTTCTCCCAAGGAGCTCCAGCATAAGTATTCACAGCACTTAAAGCATTAAATGAAGCAACAAATGGAGTTCCTAGCAAAAGAAAAAGAATACTATGTACACTATCTTATACCAATACTAACATAGCTTATTTTACATAAAAGAAGAAAGTAATTAAAGCAGTTTTAAAATTTTTCATTTTAATGTAGAGAATAAAATCCAAATTTAGCCTATGGCCAAAAAAAAAAACAAAAACAAAAACAAAAAACAAAAAACAAGCAAGGTTTTAATTAGCTTTCAAGAGGAACACAACACAAAAAAATTTAATATTCTATTTTATGGGGATATTTGATATAAATTATTCTAAACACTGAATAATATTTTAAAAGCTGTATACAGATATAGTACTTAATACTATGATTTTATTAACTGTGGATTTTTAGACATTCTCTTTGTTACTGAATCATGCACAGCTGTTATGAGTCCAGTTGCCCTCTCCTAAATGTACTAAAATCTGAGAGTTTTTTTGACTGAGTAATATTCAGATTCTTTTGGCTAAAGGTAGGAATCATAAATAATCATGAAGACCAAATATTGAAGAATAGCATTCTCAAATGCCAAACTATGTTTTTTTCAAGTGTCATAAACTAGGATAGAATTAAATAAGCTTTGCAGTTTCCTTGTTATATGGCCATTCCTAATTATCTTCACTCTCTCTCTTATTGTGCATGTCTGCTGTGCCCACAATCACATCCATACCCCTGTGTTTCCAAAGTCCAAGAGGAGATGACCTTCTCAGCCTCGCCATCACACAAAGTCCTACATCCCTCAATAGAAGAAGCTGAGTTAGCTTTTGTGTGAGTCCTCACTCTGCAGAATTACCAAGACCTAGCCTTCCAAGGAGATTCTCCATGGAATGGAAAGCCATAGACTTCTGAAGTGTAGAAGTACACTTCAGATGCAAAGCACTGATACCGAATTGGTATGCAGAATACCTAGACATGGCCTATAGCTCCAAGATCTTACATGACAGTCCCATTTATTGGCATGCTTTTTAGGTACCTTATTATAATATTCTTTATATTTTGATATTGTAAAGAGTAGGATACTTGGGAATCATAAAGTCTTGAAGACAGAAATATTTACATGCAGGGGCATGTGAGTGGCTCAGCTGGTTAAGTGTCCAAGTCTTGATTTTGGCTCAGGTCATGATCTCACAGTTTGTGGGTTTGAGCCCTGCATCATGCTCCACACTGACAGCAAGGAGGCTGCTTGGGATTCTCTCTCTACCCCTCCCCTACTCTCCCTCTCAAAACAAAGAAAGAAACTTAAAAAAATAAATAAATATTCCATGCATTTCAAAGCTCCCATAAGTTTTCTGGTGATCATATACTGTCCAGTCATAGGTAAGACTGTAAACAAATATATTATTTCTGGTATCAATGCTAATTGACCTTCAAAGTTAAGTGAGCTAAAAGATCACTCTTTTAGGCATTTTGGGATAATTTTGATAAATACAGTTAAGTATGAAGGATATGAGGATAAGAACTTTGGATTATTAATGAATTTATCTCCTATACCTAGAATATCTGGCACTCAGGAGGTGTTTGAATATTTGAGGAATGCATGGATAAATCACTGTAAAATAATATATAATGAGTCTTTTTATCTCAGAGCAAAGCAGCTGCCTAGTTAGATACAATTGAGATTGGCTCAGTTTATTTTTGTCCATTTTAATATCCATGTGAGCAAGTTATTTCTCAAGTGACCCAGTGCTACAGTGTGATACAAAATATTAAAATGTTACTAACATTAAAAATATGATTTAAAAATCCACATCATACAAGTATTGTGTTAGTAACTTGGGATGTTTTCTTTATTGCTTGATATGCTGTCAAGAGTTTAAACAACATTTGATAGAAATTGTGATTTTTGCTTACCGGCTTTTTTTTTTGAAATCTGCAAGATAAGAACACATCCATCTTATTCATCAAGCCAACACCTAACTCAAGGCCTGCCAATATATTCTGATTTTTTGCCAATAAATATTTGTTGAACAAATAAATGAGTGAAATACAGTGAATAGGACAGGTTGTTGCTCCCAAATAATACAGTCCAAGGGGAGAAGGGAGGACAGGATGTGGTGTGTGCTATAAGAGTAGATGCCATTAGAGTCAGGTGTTATCGAATAATTAGCTGTTAAAAATAATTTTATGTTTGAATAGCTAAAGCACAGTATAAGAACTTGTTAGAGGGTTGGAAAGTGTAGCTACAGCAGTAGCTAGACAAGATGAATGTTGTCTGAGGGGGAAAAAAAGAATAGAAGTAATAGTAGGTGAAGAATCCAGAAATTAGACTCTTTGATGATAGTTGGAAAGAATGGATCCGTGTATTGTCCAAATAATAAAAGAGACTACTATAGAACTGGAGTACCAGGTTAATGCTATTGGCCTCGGAAACAAAACTGAGATTCCCAGATAGAATTGTGTGGCATGAATAAGCTACATCATTGTTGAAGAAATACGGGAATAAGATAGAAAAAGGCAGTGAGAAACTGCCCACACCCACCCCATATCCATGGATATGGGTACTGAAAAATGAATAACACAGTTATTCACTGATACTCCTTGAAAGAGTTAGCATATTTTCCCTTTAAGTCACCCTATACTCCCTCCCTGCAGTGACTGATTTGTTAAAAGAGATGATTTAGATGCTTGTAAGAGTAGAAGTTGGTGAAGGCCAGTAGAAGGCTGGCCTTGGGAATTAGATACCTAAAAACCTAGATTCCAGTTCCAGCTCCGTCACTACCTAGCTGTTTAACCTGGAGAATTTACTTACTTGGGGGCCTTGTCTTTCTCGTCTTACTAACAGAGTGTTAGACTTTTATAGAGAGTTTCATTCTAAAATGGTATTCTTCTGCCAGTTTTATCATTCTTATAATCTGGCATCTTTTTTTAAATATTTATTTATGTATTTTTGAGAGAGAGAGAGAGAAAGAATAAGCAGGACAGGAGCAGAGAGAGAGAGGAGGAGGCACAGAATCCAAAGCAGGCTCCAGGCTCTGAGCTGTCAGGATGGAGCTCTCTGCAGGGCTTGAACTCATGAACCGTGAGATCATGATCTGAACTGACTGAGCCACGCAGGCACCCCTAATCTGGCATAATCTTAAGAACATTTTAATAAACTTGATCATTTTTTAAAAGTCAGAGGCACTTTGGAACCTGAGAGCAAGAATGGGGTGAGGATAGGGAATGGAGTGAGAAACTGCCACTTAATAGGAAGAAAGCCTAAAACTTGCCTTCAGACTCAAACACATCTTGGGACATTGAGGAAGGGTGTCCGTAAGCAGAATGGGACTTAAATTTTTGTTCTGTTTAATTATCAAGAAGGAAATTATCCTTGACTTGTGTAATTTATTTTGATATATCATAAATTCAACCAAAAACTTTGGACTAATTGTACCTTTAAAGATTATGTCATTGTATATATAATACGGGGTAATTCCCCAACCTTGAGAAAGAAGAAGAAACCCCTTTATTGATAATTCAAATTGAATATAGACAAAACTAGTTCTACATACCTATAATTACCTTAGTCATTTGGACTGCCAAGAAGCTTGCTTTAACTTGAACTACCTTAGTAAAAGGTTTTTGGTTTTTAAAGGTTTTTAACCACTATAACTGCCCAACTCTCCACTTTATTCTGTGCTGTCGAGACCCAGCCCGAATTCCCCCTCCCCCAAGTTATTGTTCTGTGATTAACAGGGAGACTTGCTAGTCCCCTTGCAATGTAAATTAACCAGATATATATTTATTCCACCTGGAGAATATTGGGATAAGTCTAAGAGAATTATTGCTATCTGATATATTGCCGTATGTGGGGGCATCTGTATTAAATCCACAAGCCACTGCAATTCTATCAGGCCACTTAAGTGACAAGTGGAGACCTGCTTCCATACTGAAGTCTGGCACAGCTAGTGTTTCTCTGAGCCAAAAAGGGCAAAGGACTTGAGCAAGAAGCCAGCGTTTTCCTGATTACAAAACTGACCACAGTTCCTCGCCAACCTGTCAGTGTGATTCTATTTTTTTCTGGTAACGCATTCTTCTTCCCAGAGAGGACTCCACTTTTTTTTTTTTTCATTATGACATGGCATTTATCACTTAAACATCAGCTTGTGCTCAGACATCAACTGGTGCAGCATGACTGCCGTTGCTAGTGATGGATAAATTTAATAATCAAATTTTTAAAAAGCAAACCCTGATATATAAAATCTCAACTATATGTCTCAACTATTTAATTTTATAGAATTTGGATAGTAGTATCATTTTGGGTTTTATAAAGTGGCGGAATACCTTTAAAATAACATTTTAATAGCATGCTGATGCCAAATTTTAAAATGTAAGTACATGTTTGGGGCACCTGGGTGGCTCAGTCAGTTAAGCATCCGACTTCGGCTCAGGTCATGATCTCGCGGTTTGTGAGTTCGGGCCTCACATTGGGCTCTGTGCTGACAGGTGGGAGCCTGGAGCCTGCTTCGGATTCTGTGTCTCCCTCTCTCTCTGTCCCTCCTCCTCTCACACTCTGTCTCTCTCTCTCAAAAATAAATAAACCTCAAAAAAATGTTTAATAAAAGAATAAAATGTAAGTACATGTTTGAATTAAATAGTTTTTCAGGGCACCTGGGAGGCTGAGTCGTTTGAGCATCCAACTCTTGATTTCTGCTCAGGTCATTATCCCAGGGTTGTGAGATCAAGCCCCTTGTCGGGCTCCACACTGAGTGTGGAACCTGCTTGGGATTCTCTCTCTCTCCCTCTGCCCCTCTCCCCTGCTCATGTACTCTCTCTCTCTTTCTCTCCCTCTCTCTCTAAAATAAAAGTAGTAATAATAATAATGAATTAAGTAGTTTTCTTCAGATAATATGGTTAGAGATTCAACCAGGAATGGGCAACTAGAAAAAAGTTTGTCCAGGTAACTTAATCTGGTCTTTCATAAGCCAGAGATGCAAAGTTTTCCATTTAAGAAGCAATTGAAAACTGAACAGTCTCTTTGCTCTGATAGCTCTAAATACTGTACAGCTCACGCCCCTCACAAGACACCGAACATGTGGGTCACTGGCGAGACAGTGTGGCAATGTTTTCCTTGTAATGTACCAAGTCTTGCCAAAGCAGTGAACAACATTATGACACAACATTTGTCACAGCTGGCTCTCTAGCAGGAGAGTGCCAGCCAATTCAGGCCTGGTCCTTTGTGAGTTTATTCCCACCTCTCCCAAATATTTGGAAACCGATGTCTTAACTCATTGGTTGTGTTCACAAGTTCTACTGCTGCAAGTCTTTTTCTTTTTTAACGGATTGGTCTTTTGCAAGAAATAGACAAAATATCAGTGTGAATTACAGCAAATCCCTGTTCCATGCTGTTATGGGTGAAACTCTGGGAGATTCTCTTATTGACCCAGAAAGCGATTCCTTTGCTGATACACTGTCTGCAAGCACTTCACAAGGTAAAGTCAGTTCCAGATATGGCTGTTGGGATACTTTGGGCATATATGGAATGGTAAAATTTCTCTTGTAGTTTTTTTTCCAAGCTGTATTCTAATACGAGATATGGATAGTTCAGTGTTTTAATGCTTAGTTTGCCGTGTTAGTGTTCACTTTTAAGCATCAGAACTTTAAAAAAGAAACCTAAACTAATCCATATTGTATCTCTGTGAATGGCTCCCATTTCCTGAATTGTAAGCATTAAAGGTATATTTATATTTTTAAAAATCCTATTCATTTTTATCTCCTCAGTTTATGTGTGTCTCCCAAATATACTTAACGTCTTATTAGAATACCTGAGGGGTCCCTTTTTCCCCTTATATAGTCTTGTATGTTACATATCTCTCCTAGCTGTTTTTATCCCTCCTACAGCATTTTTATTCCTCTTAAAGTGCTCTCAGCATGTTTTTTTTCTACTTTGAAATTTTAGAAATCTGTATATTTTATCTCTCCCAAAGAATTGTAAGCTTCTGGAGTGTAGGACCAACCTGAATTCTTCTTTATATTTCTTAGGATACCTAACATGGTACCCAATGCTTTGTAGAATAGATTGTGGGACCTATGTCTATTCCAATTCCAAGTGTTTCATTTTACCCATAAAGAAAACAAAGTCCCTAAATGCCTATTGCATGCTAAATAATTGATTAATTACTACTTTCACTCAGATATAGAAGATTTAAGCCGATACCTCGTTTTTCAAAATTCCTTTCTTGGCCATTGCAAAATGTCACGTCTTCATTTCTACAGCTCCTTCTACTGGAGTTCCTTAGCACAGCTTCTTATGTTTTGTACTGTTTCATATTTATTTCTGTATTTCTATTTGTTTTTTTTTCTCATAGATGGCACATAAAAATAGATTGTGTTAGTGTGATTCATGTTTTATAATATAAATTACAATTACATTTAAGTCGCATTACAGTTAAGTCGCTTAATTGTTGAAATGAATGGCTTCACATCTTAACATTTTAATTTTTATGGAAGCCTGAAGTTTGAATATATTAATCAGGTTTTTTTTAATCAAGTTGTTTAAAAATTAAGAAAAAATATTTCTGGAAATACTGTTTCATTATTTTATGGTGATTTGATTCAACGCATATATATCTGTCCTCTGAGCCTCTTAAATAGGAGATTGGTTTCATTATATTATATAAAAATCTGTTTATTCTGTTTTTCTGAAAGCCACAAAAATTGTTGCTTTCTGCAGTTATTGGTTTAACCTGTATCAGGGCAGAATGTCCTAGCTATACTGTGAAATAGTTCTTGAGTAAAAATTTGATAATTTTGTCTCTTTGAAAAGAGTATGTACACCAAGAATGCAGTGCAACAAGTAGTTTTGGTTAACTGAGGACATGTACTATTCATGGTAAGGGATAGTTATGTGATTTAAGTTTTCATTCTGTACTAATCTCTTTATGTTTACACCTTGACTTTGCCCTGGGTTTAATTTTTTTGAGTCTCAGATCCCCTCCAAAAGAATAACTCAGTTATTCTTTACACTTAACATGGTACAGAATAGAATTATTAGCAATTAAGAAACTATATATTGTGCCAATAATTTAATTTTTGTTTATACGGTCTTGGATTACTTCTTATTAATGGGTTGTTTGTTAAAATATGAATTCCTAAAGACCAAAGACCTGTGGTTGTTAACTTCTATTACATCTTGTAGATGACCACTATTTATACCACCCATGCCAAAACAAACAAACAAACAAACAAACTTGAAATTGGACATATCATCATCATTAGCTGCGGAGGCCATCAGAGATGAAACACTGTAGAGTTTAGGTATTTGGCTTGAATACAGTAACTAATTTAGGTGCTCCTTCTTCCTCACCATAGGCAAAGTGGGACTGGGGGTTGTTGCAAGTAGCTGTGTGCTGCTACTTTGAAGAAAAAATGGCTTGTTGAGTGTGAATGATCCAGATGTACAGCTATATTGGTCCTATTCATGAAATTCAAAAATGTATGCAGCCACTATGCCCAAAAAGGACTCATGCATTTTTTTCCTGGGCTCCATTATCTCTGTGATTCCCCTTTATCTTATTCCCCTGTTTTCATCATGAGCTTAAGTAACCCCAAGTAACCCCATGCTGGCCCTAAAACCATTTCCACTAGTAAAAATTGGCAAGATCGAAGGGAAGCTTCCACAAACTCAAGCTGAATGTGCCTCCTGCTTTTAGTGCCAGACTTAGTCCTGTGTGAATTCTATAATTTTAAAGTGTTGCACCAGAGCATTGAAAGATGATGACACACTTGTCCTTTGGAGCTGATTGAGCAATGGAAATATGCCTTGGAGACATGATAAATGCTGCAATAGATGATCCTTTGAAACGAGCGCCTCTCCTGAGATAGGAGTGAGTGATTGATTGCCCGCCATTTTTATTGAGGGATACTTAAACTGTGTCTGTGTGACTCCAGGCAACTGTGTATTTAGAAGCATTTAGATAGTTGACCAAAGTTTTTCACCTTCCTAGAGGTTTAAAGGGACCCCTGTAGTGTCAGGGAATGTAACTACCAGGCTTGTCTTGGCCACATACGTTCCATGTGGATTTGAGTAAGTCACTTATCCTCTCTTCCCTGTTTCTACACATAACAACAGTAAATACAGGGTTATTGCAAGGATTAAATGACACAATATTTGCGAAAGCACATCTGATGTCCTACATAGAGTTTATTGTTTTGGTGTTGGAGTATTAATCACTTGTGGATAGAATAGAAGGTTTCTAGTATCCTACATTTGAAACATTTTAAGGAATATGGGGGGAAACTGCAGAATTCTTTGTGCACCAAAATAAGTGGCAGTTTTTGAGTGAGATAAGACTTAGGCATGATTTCCCATGAGTGTCTCGATAAAGAAATGATCAAACTTAGAGAAAGCATCTTTCTGTCTGACTTTTTTTTTTTTATGGGGGAACTACCTCCCACTTTCATTAACATTTGTTTAGGAAAAGATTGAATTTCCAAAAGTTGAAATCATTCTTTGGCCCTAAATGAAAGCAGTGATTACACATTTTCTTTCAGAGACATTGAAAAACTGTCTTCGATTATAATGTTCTTTATAATGAAGATTTAGGTAATTGACACAGTTCTGAATTTCATAATCTCACATGTAATAATATTTCAGGGTCTTTTTCTAAAATTTTGCTCTTGTCCCTATTAATTTTTTTCTTTAGTATGGCTCTATTTTATCATGTATTTCTTTGAATTAACTGTTCAAATCTCTTTTCTGATTACCAGGACTTAGAAGATTTAGTAGATTTCTAAATTCAGAGAATCTCCTCACTGTGTTTCAAAAACTGTCATTTCTCATGTACTTCCCCCTAAATTATGAATTGTAGGACACACCCAAAACAAGGGTAATTTGTATTAGATGTATTTTTAAAATTTTTTATTTTTTTTCCCCTGGCATCCCTAAGGAATACAACTTGTCTTTAAAGCTGTCTGACAGCAGTTATCCATCTAAACTGTTTTGTCGCAGTGTAAAACATAGGTCATCGAATGGAAAACAATTCATAAAAAGCTCCGATAGAGGTTGTCATAGATTATCATCTTTGTCAACATTCTCACTTATAACTTGAATAAAGTAACCCTGAGGAAATACTAAAATCATCATAGCCTGTTGTGAAGTGCATACTCTTTGTATCAGAGGAAATCCAAACGAAGTAAATTTCTTCATTGTATCAGATCAGTGGAACTGACACGGGTTCTGTTATTTTAACTTCTTTTGTACACCCTTAAATTAGGCCTAAGAAAGTTGTCCAGTAAATGTCCCATGTCCTTCTACTAGTGTTGAATATTTGCAAAAGTATATGTGATAGTGAATGAATCAGACTCATTCTGAATGGAACTAAGTTTCCATAAACATCTACTGGATTACCCCTTCTCATAGATGCAGTTTGCACCTGTAACTAGTTTAGAGACACAGGAATTACATATGCATCTGATAGCAACTGCTGTCCAACTCCAGTAACCTCAGAATTAAGATCATGTGGCTATTTGAGTACACAGTTTTTTAGACCCATGTAATTTTTATCAGGGTAAGAGATTTGCCAACACAAGATTGAGATTCCCACAGCGGAGAATGGTTTACATTATAAAGTAAATTTAAAACAGTCAACTGCCAATTACCTACATGTATCATTATCCCTTATTCCCTCATGCCAGAATTCCTGTACAGCCTTTTAGCTGACTTTCTAAATGAGAAACTTCAGCTATCCAATCTAATCTGCCAGATAAGTGGTCCTCAGAGCCTATCAGACTTCTAATACGTATTGAGCGCCTACTACATACAAGTAGTGCACCATCGTGAACAATGTGATTTCTAAACACCTCTGCCTGGCTCTCAAAGCCTTTTATACTCTGTTTCCACTTTGTATGTTTTATTTCCCTCCACACCCCAGAGATTGGTTTGCCTTGCTGTATTTGGGCTAATCACATTGTCCTAAGAATAAGCCGGACTCACTCTTGCCTCCAAGCCTACCACATCCTGGAATGCCTTTCCTAATACTTCCATCTTTTCAAATCCTCCCTATCTTTCAAGGTCAGGTTCAAGTAACCTTTATCCCATGAAGCCTTTTCTTAATTCGTTATTGTTTTGTTGTTGTTGTCGTTTAATTTTTTTTTAAGTTTATTTATTTTTGAGAGAGAGAGAGACAGAGTGCAAGCAGAGGAGGGGCAGAGAGAGAGGGAGACACAGAATCCAAAGCAGGCTCCAGGCTCCAGGCTCCGAGCTGTCAGCACAGAGTCCTATGCGGGGCTTGAACCCACAAACCATGAGATCATGACCTGAGCCGAAGTCGGATGCTTTCCCGACTGAGCCACCCAGACACCTTTTAATACATTACTGTTAATTGTTCTCTCTCTCCTCTAAACTGAAAATATGTTCAGAATATATCTTCTCTCCCTCCTCCACTGCTAACACCCTAACCCAAGCCATTGTCTCTTGCCTGGATTGCTATCCCACTCTTTGACAGGTTGTCCTGCCTCTGCCCTCACCTCCCAACTGCTTAGCCTCAACCCATCATGCAGAGGGATCACCTTAAAATATAAGTCAGATCTGTCAGTCAGCTCACAACCCAGCAGCAGTTCCTCACATCATTTAGGATGAAATCCGAGTCTGCCTCCACCCCAACCCCACCCTGGTCAACATATCTGTCCTTTCCTCACTCAGCTCCAGCCACACTGGCCTCCTCACTGTTCCTCCCACATTCCAAGCATGCCCCTGCTTTAGTGCTTTTGCTCTAGTTCTTGCTCCTTCCTTGAACCCTCATTCTCTGACATCTTCTCTTGTCAGCTCCTTCTAATCTTGGCTCAGATATCACTTCTGGTAAGGACTGCCTCTACCCCCACTGTTGAATTCTCTGTCCTCCCCACCATCCTTCCCCTTCCCCTTGCTCGGTATTCTTATTTCTAAAGCACTCATCATCTTCTAACATACCATATAATTTACTCATTTATTATATTTATTGTTTATTGCCCAGGTTCTCACACTAACATATTAACATATTAACTAACATATTACTAACATATGAAGGCAGGAGTCTTTGTCTTGTTGGCTCACTCGCTGATATATCCCAAATGGCTAAGACATGGTCGGTAGATGGCCGGGCTCATTAATACTTGTTAAAATAAAAAAACAAAACCCTCTATGTTGATCGGTATCACACTATTTAGCCTTTAATTGAAGACTGCCTGATACTATTTTCTGCTTTATACATTCCCCTAGTCCAAATTATATAGTCATTGAAGATAAGACTCATGTTTTATTATCTTCTTTATTCTGCAAGTATCTAACATATAATAGGTATCTAATAAACTCATTGTTGACTTATTAGTACCAAGTTGATCTGCTGCTGTAGCTTACCAGCTCCTGCACTCAGACACTGGAATATGTTCAGGAAGTAAAAACAAAAGTTTAGTGTACATGCCAACATATTATTCTAAAATCCATGCTAATATAAACAAACCAACAACATTATATATGTTAACAACCAGGTACAAATACGTTTTGAATTCCCTATTATGCAGTGATTTGCATCATGTGGCTCTGTTGGTTTGAATTATCATTAGTTGAATATCATGTGAATATTTGAATATCATAGGTTTGTGAATTATCCAAATGCCTGACTTCTTTTGTAGTCCTGCCTACCTTTTGATACATCCAGTATTCATTTGACTTTCAGGAGACCTATTTGCTAGCAGTGCTAAAAAAAGCAACATATTTGATTAACCAATATCCAGTATGTAAAGCAGTTAGCACAGTGCCTGATATGTAATAGGTGTCCAAAAAATTTAGTTTTGTCTTCTCACCCCTAAAATGGAAGTTACAACTTGGGGATAATACAGATTTTCATTATCTATGTTATCAAAAATTTTGTTACCATGATTAATTAAGTCAGACTTACTGTTTACTGGCTTACAATCTTTTCCTTGGCAGTTTTCCCCCCCAGAATATTTAGGTATTATCTGATAGATACATATTATTAATCACAGTTCCAGAAGAAAGAAGCCCTGGTTCAATTTCTTGTTTGGCAAAGAGCCAATGGCAGAATTGTTTCAACAAAGAGCAACAGTTGAAATACGCTTCTGTCTTTCTCAGGTTCCAGACATGTAAACACCATGGCTCACCTTACTTCTTCTCAATTAAGTCACTTCTTTTGGAAAAAGTGAAACATTCATTATTCTTATTTTTGACTTACATTAGCAGTTGAATATTTTTTTGGCAATTGAAGATTTTTAACATGAGATTGTTGGATATTACTTTACTGTTGTCTCATGCTTTACCTAAAACCCTGATTTTAGTTTTTAAAATTTTAAACCTGTTACATAGACTGTCTGGGAAAGTTAGCTTAATTGACTAAAATATGATCCTAATAAGAACCAAACTTGTCAGTTTGATGTATGGCCAGATTTACATAGAAATCTCTGCCATTTACAAAGAAGTCTCTTTGCCATTGATATAACCACATTTCTAGCCATTTATAAGATACAAACAATTGGCCTAGGAGAAATTGATCCAGTTTGCAAGCATATGTCCTAATAAAAATTTAATCATGTTTGATATCATATACATTTAGTTACTTTGCTTAAGGAAACCCAGGTAATCTAAGGGACATACTGTATGATAGAAGCAAGTGTCTTTTCCTTGGAATATATTTATCAATAATAATGCAAATCTTAATCCTCTCCCTGGGTCATCATAATTCAAAACACATCTCTACCGTGAAGTTATCCCAGATTAGTTCAGAACATGTTAGTCTCTTTCTACTCTACATTTCTAAGGCACTTATTGTCTCTATCACTGGTTTGGTCTCTATACTGCCTTCTCTTTTAAACATCTTTCACCTTGGTAAGCTTCTCAAGGTCAAGAACTACATTATAATGTATTTCTTCTAAGTCCTGAAAAATACCTTGCATATAGTATTAGGTAATTGGTTATCTTGATTTGAGATAGTTTGCGTTTTATATTACTGACTGAGCATGTACTGAGATTAAGATATTGAGAAAGGAAAATACCAAAGAAAAGTAAAACAAGGAGAGGCTTTGGGAAGAGAAATACTGTACTAAAATGTAATGATAACTCTTCTAAGCAAAAAAGTTTATGGAATAAATTGTTGATACAAAGAAGAGTTAGATAATTACCATAAAACTGGTAGCTTGGATTTAAGCCACTGACTTTATTTAATTTAAATAGAATGTCTCAAAAGACAACTAATCCAAAAGTGTTAACTTCCCAAATATAGGACACCTGATGTAGGCATTAATATTTGTGAAAAGATTCCCTGCATTTAAAAAAAAATACAGGGTTCTTGTAAAGTAGAATAGGCCTTGCATATAAGCCAGGCATATCTAAAGCAAAAACAGGGGCACTGGGGTGGCCTAGTCAGTTAAGTGTCCAACTCCTGGTTTCGGGTCATGGTTCATGAGAAAAGAGCCCCACATGAAGCTCTGCACTGACAGCATGGAGATTGCTTGGGATTCTCTCTTTCTCCCTTTCTTCTGCCTCTCCATCACTCATTCTTTCTCTCTTTCTCAAAATAAATAAATAAACTTCTTAAAAAAATAAAGCAAAAACATAACTTTTAATACTCTTTAGAATAAAATGTGCACCCTTTGAATTTTTACCTTACCTGTCTCTGCTGATTTGAGAACCTTAGCTGAATATGTATTTAGCCTGTATTATACAATGAAGCCAGTTAGAAAAATAGGTAGTTTATTAAGACCGATTTTAATACCATTTTATAACTTCTGAATTTAGAAAAATTCTTAAATACACTAGAAATCCTATAACAATACTTTTAACACAAATGAAAGAGTTTTTGTTGGCTTATGTATGTGGTCTGCATGTTTTTTTCTATCAACTCCTACTCCCAAGACCATCTCTCCTATTTAAGCTTTTTACCAAAGTATAGCATATATAGAGAAAAGTATGTAAATCATTTTCACAAATGAACAAATGTGTAATTCACACTCAGATAAAGAAATAGAACCATACCAGCCCTCTGGAAACCTTCTGACTATTCTAATTTCTAACCCATGGATCAGTTTGCTGTTTTGGGATTTTATATGAATAAGTCATACATTGTTTACTCTTCTGTGTCTGGATTCCTTTGCTCAGTATTTGTTTCATAGTCACATTACTGAATATAACTCCATTTCATTCTTATTACTGTATTTCATTGTGTGAATATATCAAAGTATATTTATATGTCCTGTTGAGGGGCATTCAGGTAGTTTTCCTTATTTCAAATAGTACAACTACGAATATTCTCATGTAGGTCTTTCAGTGAACAAGGGTACACATTTCTGTTAGATGTATATGTAGGCCATACGATGTGTTCAGCTTTAAGAGACACTACCAGACAGTTTTGAACATGGCTGTACCATTTATACTTCCCCCAGCAGTGTCTGAGTGTTCCACTTGATCCACATCTTTACTGGTACTTGACATTTTCTATCTTTTTCATTTTAGCCATTCTGGCACCTTTATGGTAGCATCACATTGTAATGTTTATTTCCCTTTTTCTGATAACTAACAAGTTAAGCACTTAAAAATATATATTTATTACCTGTTTAGCTCTACTTTTTTGTGAACTGCTTGTTCAGGTCTTTTGCCCATTTTTACATTGGGTACTTTACGTATGAGTTCTTTTTTTTTTTTTTTTTTTTTTTAATGTTTATTCTTGAGACAGAGACAGCACATGAACAGGGGAGGGGCAGAGAGAGAGGGAGACACAGAATCCGAAACAGGCTCCAGGCTCTGAGCTGTCAGCACAGAGCCTGACACGGGGCTTGAACCCACGAGCCGTGAGATCATGACCTGAGGTGAAGTCGGACGCTTAACCAACTGAGCCACCCAGGTGTCCCGGAGTTCTAAAGCATACTTTTGTCAAATATACCTATTGCAGATATCTTCTCCCATGTGTTGCTTTTTCATTTGCTTAATAAGAAGTTTTAATCTTAAATATAATCAAGATTATCTAATTTTTCTTTTATAATCAGTGCTTTTTATATCCTGTCAAAGAAATTTTTGCCTACTCCAAGGTTGATGAAGTGTTACTGGAGTTTTTGTTTTAAAAACTCTTTTGTTTTATATTTCACATTTAGATCTGCAATCCACATAGAATTGATTTTTGCATATGTTGTAAGGTAGGGGGTGATTCACTTTTTTCCATATGGATATACAGTTGACTTCATTTATTGACAACATGTTCCTTTTCCCCACTACACTGCAGTAACATTTTGGTCATAACCTAAGTGACCATATACATGTGGGATTGATTGTGGACTTGCTCTCCTGTTGCATTGGTCTATTTTTCTTTTTGTGCCAATTAATGTATTATCTTAATTTACTGTAGTTTTATAATTGGGTTTAATATTTGGTAGTAAAATCCTCCAGCGCTGTTCTTTTCTTCAAGATTACCTTGGCTATTCTTGGCTCTTTGAATTTCCATATAAATTTTAGACTAAACATGTCAGTTTCTACACCAAAATGCTAATATTTTGATTAGAATTCTTCTGAATCTAGGGGTGCCTTGGTGGCTCTGTTGGTTAAGCGTCCAACTTCGGCTCAGGTCATGATCTCACAGTTCATGGGTTAGAGCCCTGCATCAGGCTCTAAGCTGATAACTCAGAGCCTGGAACCTGCTTCAGATTCTGTGTCTCCCTGTCTCACTCTGTCCCTCCCCTGTTTGTGCCCTCGCTCTCTGTCTCTCTGTCTCTCTGTCTTTCTGTCTCTCTCAATCTCAAAAATGAATAAATAAACATTATAAAAATTTTTTCTGACTCTAGATAAATATGGAGAGAATTGACAGCTTTATAATATTGAATATTCCAGTCCCTGAACACAGTATATCCTTTCATTTATTTAGATACTTTTTTTTAAATAATAGTCTTGAGTTTTGATTATAGCAGTCTTACACATATTTTGCTAGATTTTTCCCCCTAGGTATTTGATGTTTTTGATGTTATTGTAAAAATCATTTTAAAATGTCATTTTCCATTTGTTGCTGGCTTATAAAAATACAGTTCATTTTTGAATATTGATTGACCTTATATCCAGCAACTTTTCTAAATTCTCTTATTAACTGTAATGGTTTAACTTTTTTATACACACAATCATGTCATCTGTGAGTAATGTTAGTTTTTTTTTTCTTGTCTAATCCTTGCTGTTGTTTTTTTCCCCTGTTTCATTGGATAGGATTTCCAGTACACTGTTGAATAGAAGCCGTGATAGCTAGTGTGCTTATCTCATTCCTGATCTCAAAGGAAAACTTTACATATTTCACCATCAAGTATGATGGCTACTTTAGGTTTTTGTTTGTTTGTTGTTTACAGATGTTCTTTATCAGATTAATGAAGTTACCTTTTCTTCCTAGTTAAGAGATTTTTAAAATCATGAATGAGTTTTGAATTGTGTAAAATGCTTTCATGTAGAATATGTTTAATAATGCTATAATAGCTCAGGAGGAGTATTTAAACATGAAAATATTTACTGTTTTTACTGTTACATTTTACTATATACTATTATATACTACTATATACTACTGTGGCTATTTTAATATCACATTGTAATATTTTTTGAGATAATATATAGTATAGCTAGTGAAAATCTGCAAATCAGCCCATAACCACTGGAAATCTGGCTACATCTGTTTTGACACTTTTGTTCTCATGTTTGTTTAGCTTATGACTATTGTCTTCTCATTAAGGGTGCTTGGCACAGTAAATTAAAAACAAGAGTACACAGAAGCATAGTGTATCACATCATTTTGCCAGACTAAACAACTCTAAGTAAGACAATGCCTTCCCACTCTGATAATTTCAGGCTATTAGAGATGCTTCAGTAGTAAAGCATTATTTAAAACTGCTACAACTCTTATCTTTTCCTGGTTGCAGGAGGACCCTTTACAAGATTGGAGAGGTGAACAAAGCAAAGAGAAATAGTACTCTGGCAGATCTTTGGTGGTCCCTCCTTTCTGAATAATTAACAAACTCCTGGACCATTCCCTTAATTTTTTCTTTTCCACTCAGTGTCCTCTCTCCTATTTTCATTCCCTTCTCACTATAAAG
This sequence comes from Prionailurus viverrinus, assembly GCF_022837055.1. Taxonomy (NCBI): domain Eukaryota; kingdom Metazoa; phylum Chordata; class Mammalia; order Carnivora; family Felidae; genus Prionailurus; species Prionailurus viverrinus. The sequence continues at coordinate 53,068,079 of NC_062562.1, forward strand.
CCAAAACCAAAATGTGTCAAAGGAGCAAGCAGGAGAGAACATTCTGATTTTTTTTTTCTGACCTCCATATTGTTCCTTCACTTGCTGCTCATACGTGCTTAGTAAAGTAGGAATTTCAGCTAAACCATAGTAATAACTAACTGTTCAACAGACTTAGCTTTACTGTTGATTAGATTACTAGTAAGTCTCCCTTTAGAAACACGTGAAGGTAGTTTTAGTAAAAGACCCAAGCTTGAGTTAGTTTGACCATGATGAAAACAAGGACATGAATCTCCAGCTCAGGAAGCAGAAGAAAAGATGGTCACGGATGAAGGCATGATCCTGTTATCTTTCCTGTCTCTTGATACCTCAGGATTGGATTAAGCAAGCTATGTAAATAAGATGTGGCCCAGGCAAGAGAAAATGAACTCTTGAAAAACTTAAGTGAATGTGTCCTTGTCTAAAAGCTGGTGAAAAATGCTTTGTTGATCTGAATGTAAAAATTTGCTATGAGACCTTCTGGCTCATTATAAAGAAAAGTGCATATATGGTTACATACTGGAATGCTTCAACCTCTGCCAAGGTTCCCAGTGGGAGTATCAACAGGGAACCAGACCACAGAAGCATTGCATTTGGGTTTTAGTCTAAGTAGAGAACAGAATGAAAATATATTTTCTTGGGGCACCTGGGTGGTTCATTGAGTTGAGTGTCCAACTCTTGATTTTGGCTCAGGTCCTGATTCTAAAGTTGTGGAATTGAGCCCCACATCAAGCTCTGCTCTGTGCATGGAGCCTGCTTAAGATTCTCTCTCTCTCTCTCTCTCTCTCTCTCTCTCTCTCTCTCTCTCTCCCCCCTCCCTCCCTCCCTCCCTCCCTCCCTCTGTCTTTCCTCCGCTCACACATGCACGCACGCACACACTCTCTCTCTAAAATACATTTTTTTTTTAAATAAATTTTCTTACTTTGAAGGAACAAATGACACAGCAGGTAATCCATTTCTAATCCTTTTAATTCATGGTGTACAAAATAAGAGGTTCTCTGTTCAGAGAAATCAAAACAGGATTCAGACCCTAGTACCTATTACCTGTTGACATCAGGCAAAGCAATTAACCCCTTTCTGTCTAATGTTTTCAATCTGTTGGGTGGTGATAATAGTATTATATAACCCATAGGACTATTTATAGATTTAAATTATATATATATATGTATACATTTATAAATTTTACACATAAACATTTAATAAATTATAAATTACATATATAATGTTTTTAAGGTACAGTGCCTGTCATGTAAGTACTTCAGAAGTATTAGCTATTATTAAATTTTACTTTTTCCTGCTTTACTGATCAAAATCAGTGATACCAGTGAAGGAAAAGAAATGAATTGATAGAATTTGTTTTTTAAATGCTTGAGCCAGAAGGACAGTCAACTATTGATCAAGTACAAAAAATATTTTATGATTTTCCTTTATTTTACTTGATACTACATTAAAATTTTCTCTACTTTTCCAGGTTTTATTGTATGATAATTCCTTTTAGGAAGACTGAGAAATAGGCAAGGAGTATATTTATTCCCTCTGTTCAGTGATACTACAATTAAAAGATATTTACCTTAATTTTTACTTATATGAAAGTAATACTTGTACCCAGTTTTCAAAGTCAGGATAAAGCTTCTCATGAAGAACAGTGACCCTCAGTCTCACACCCAGTTCCCATTCCTCAGAAGTAAATTTTACTTCTTTTAAACATTTCTCCTGGAACTTACCTCTATGTCTTTAAAATAACATGCTTATGCTGCTAATTTTAAAAATTGTATTCATTACCCACTGACTTCCTACAATGGAAGATAAGAGGTTAGCCCTTTATCACCACACCCCTTTTCCCAAAACACAAACTTCTTCCCCCCAATCATGACCCCCCCCCCCAATCTTCATGATGCAGCTATTTGTAATTGTAAGTGAAATCAGTTGTCCGTGTCTGCATCATCTTAGCTTTGGAAATACTGCTTCCAGTTGAACCAGGCACGGTATACTACAATTGTTTCAGATCCTGAAGAACTGTTTATTTTTCTGAAGTTAACTTTTTTTTTTAACTAGAAACTTTTTGCTCATTTTTGCTGTTCCTTTTCCACATGTTAGGTACTCTCAAACTCTCTGACAGTAATAAGAACTCTAAATGGTCATATATATCAGGGATTCTGATTTCCTGGGTGATGTCACATGGCTTTCTTCACTTTCCTGTTCTCTTCCCTCCAGGCTGCTCCAGAACTATTGCCTTTGTTTCCTGGATCCCATATTTTCTTTTTGTTGTGGTGTGGAACTAGAAAGAGTACATGGGGGGGGGGGGGGGGTGTGACTTTTTTTGAGGACTTATATTTCTGAAAATGTATAACATTCCAAGTTGGAAATAATTTTTTCTTTGAATTTTGAAGACTCTGCTCTGTTGATTTTCTGGCTTCCAGTATTGTGTTCAGCAGTTCACTATCATTCTGGTTCCTGATCCTTTATATGGGACTTTTTTTTCTGTCTGGTAGCTTTTAGGATGGTTTCTATAAAAAAGAGCATTAGTCTTTTTATTTTCTTTTTAAGTTTATTTTGAATGAGAGAGAGAAGGGCTGAGAGAGAGAGAGAAAGAGAGAGAGAGAGAGAGAGGGGGGGAGAATCCCAAGCAGGCTCCACGTTATCAGCACAGAGACTGACACAGGGCTTAAACCCACAAACTGTGAGATCATGACCTGAGCTAAAATCAAGAGTCAGTCACTTAACCAACTGAGCCACCCAGGCACGCGGAGCATTAGTCTTTTTAGTGATTCCTTTCTGCGTGGCTTAACTAAGAAGTCCTTTCTCTCTTGGGTATTGTTGTTCCTTGTTTTTTGTTTTTGTTTGTTTTTAAAATTTTTTTAATTTTTTTTTTTTTTTTTGAAAGAGACAGACAGACTGTGAGGAGGGGAGAGGCAGAGAGAGAGCGAGACACAGAATCCAAAGCAGGGTCCAGGCTCTGAGCTGTCAACACAGAGCCCAAGGAAGGGCTTGAACTCACGAACCACAAGATCATGACTTAAGCCAAAGTTGTTGGATGCTTAACCAACTGAGCCACCCAGGTACCCCTGGATTTTATTGTTTTAGCCAATGTAAATCCTTGCCCTTGGTTACTCTAAAGTTAAAGAAAACTTGAGGGACAGCTTGATAACAGTTTTCAAGTACAAGTACAAATATGCAGAGAATGGTAACTATGTGTGTTTAGAAAGGGGGGGGGGGGAGTTACAAACTCCAACACAGGTTACACCATCACTTCCCAAACTATTCCATGAAATGTGAGGCTCCTCAGATGTTGCATACTGTGCCTTTCTTCTCCTTTGTACGTTCTTATGAATTATTAGCATATGAGCCTTAAGAAGTTCTGCATAAACCTGTTTAACCTTGCATGACCTAGCATTTCTGAAATTTATTTGCTTACCGAATTTTTCTTTTTAATTATTTTAAAAGGAACATCATTAACATATGTATAACACAGTTGGAGAAATGCCAGGTAAGACCTAGACTTTCCTGGCTACAAAAGAGCAATTAAGCATTGGAATGAGTAACTGAGTGAAGCTGTGGACTCCTTTTCCAGAGGTCTTTAAAACAGGACATCTGTTGAAGGCGTAGTCCTGTTTGAACAATAGGACTTTGCTAGTGTTTCTTCCTCTTCCTGTCCCCTAGTGGTAGCTTTGGAGGCCATGAGCCCACCTTTTACATGATTCTAGTACTGTGGTTCCTGATATGTATAAGAATGACTGCTACTACTAATAATTATATTTATTGAGAACTTACTAAGTGTCTGGCCCTATGTTAGGTGCTTTACACATATTCGCTAATTTAATCTTTGTAACAACTCCATGAGGTAGGCAATATTCTTTAATAGATGGGTTAATTAGGGATAAAGAGACGCAAAACTGGCCCAGCAATAGGTCAAGATTAAAGCCCAGAGCATCTCACATGATAACTGGCTCATTTACCTCCATCGTTAATGTTCAGAATGGCAGCCCGCAAAAAATAAATAAGTAACTTATGTGTGCTTGTATTTGTTATGTAGAAACTTGGACTGATCTGTGCTCACTCTATTAGATTATTCCCTAAACCTTTTGATGAATTCAGAGTTTATTAATTTTTGTTAGGAACAAATTCCGTTACAGATGATTTTACTCTAATTTGCCATCCAGTTGCATGAGACTTCTTGCCTTCATAAATTTGATGTTGTTCCTATATATAAAGACCCCCAAAAATCTGGATCTGTGAAAATTGGGACAATCCTTAAAAAGCCCCATTTTCAACATATTCACATATAGTAACACCTTTGTAATGTGGTGTAGAGAACACTAGGGTAGGAGGCAGAAAACCTGGATTCTCACATGGTCAGCTATGTGCTATGTGCTGTGGGCAAATCACTTTCTCTCATTGTCCTAATCTGTCAAATGAGGGACTTTGAGTATCTCAGAGACCTTTTCCACTCTAATATTTCAAGATGATTTTTGTCTCTGGGTATCAGCTATCATAATGGGAGAAGACTTAAATTAGAAACTTCCCAGGTCAGTTTACACCGCAGAATGATTTGCATGAACCAATGGGAGGGGCTGGATAAATAAGCCGGAGCCATCCTGCTGAGTACTATATTAGAAGAGATTGAAAAAAATTAGTGACTTAAATGTCTCTTTAAGGTCACCTCCAACAAGGCTACTGAATTTTAGAGAATCTATGGAAGTCTTTCTCTTTTTTAGTATATGTGCTGCCCAAGCGAGCACAACACCTTTCTCTAAAGTTAAGTTTTATTTGATAATAAATAGGGGATAGTATATCCCCAACCCTCTGTACTGGGACATCCTAGGTGTTCACTGAAGGCTTGTGGAAATTAATTGTTGTTTAGGATAGAACAGTAGGATCAGAAAGAGAATTTGTTTTTCTAACCAGTTTAGAAAGTTAAGAAAAAAAAGTTTAGAAGGTGAAGTGTGCAGGCTGTGGCATTTTCAACCATCTGGGTTCATTATCCACCTTTACTACTTAGTAACTGTGTGTTCTCCAGCAAGTTAGATACTTCCATGTCTCACTTTCCCCTTTTCTAAAGAGAATTGAGTGTACCTGCCTCGTGGGGTTGTTGTGAGGATTAAATAAACATGGTCCAAGTGTTGTATTTGGCACAATACTTAGGAAAGATTTAGCATTCTGTTAGTATTAGCTAATGTAATTAGCTAATGTATTGAGGAGATGCAGTGTTTCTCCAGAAATTCCAATAGAAGTTTTCCTTTTCTTAGGGGACAGCGTAAAACCCCAAAGGTAAACCACATAGTTCTGGTGTTTGATTTAATACATTATCACCTTTTCTGGCCACTTCCATATTCCCAAATAATGATACATTTCCATGTAGAGAGGTTACTTTATTTTGGCATGATACTGGTTGTATTTTTGTTTGAAATACATTATACTTTGGAGTATTGTGCACAGTCTGCTCACTGACTATAATAGAGCATAAAGCCAAGTTTGAAGGTTTAAATAAATGGCACAAATTCATGTCCTTGCTTACAATGTGTGCCTAAAGACTTTTGCTTGAAACACACTTAAGATTGTGAAATTGATGGATAAACGCTGATGCAACCCACTCCTGTCACCCAGCTGGAAAGTTAAGACACTTATCCCTGAGAAGGGCTGTTGCTCATGAAAATATTTTGTTCATTTGTTCTTTCATGGGTAATTGCACAGAGTAACAAAAAACACCTACTCGACTTACAGCTTGGCAGAAACAGTAGCTTATGTTTTCTAGAGACAAAATTAGAAGCAGGCTCCCTGGACCCATCCCTAAGTCAAAATAAAATAAAATGTCTAGGAAACCACTATGCCTCCCAGTTACTATAGTCCATAGAGTAATACTGTTTAGGTCAGTATGTCCCAAAATAAAAGGACAGAGAGAAGTGAAAGGAGAAAAGGAAAATATGTATTTGAGTTAATATGTTTTTGTAGAGATGAAGAGGCAAGGTGTTTTTCTTTCTTATGTTGTCTTTCATATGGGGCGGGGGGAGAATTTGTAGGACCCTAATCTTGTTTCTGCAATTATCAAGAGAAAAACTGAATGCATATACTTTGTTGAGGGGAGAGGTTACAGCTTAAATTATATTTTACTTATAATATTGAAGATTAACATCTTTTCTAGGGGAACCCAAGTGTTAGCAAAATTACATCATTGAGAGAGTATCTTCATTCTTTCCCTCTTCTTTTATTTTTTAAACATTTTTATGCATTTTTAATTGTAATTTTTATTTATTTTTTTAAGTAATCCCTACACCCAACATGGGGCTCAAACTCACAACCCCAAAATCAAGGGTCACATGCTCTACTGTCTGAGCCACCCAGGCACCCCTACTTTTTTTCTATTTTCACAGAAAAGTGAATCCTCATTCTACTCTTCTCTATAAGATATCATTCAGTTGGCAGACATTTAGTGAGCAACAACTGTGCATAAGGTGTAAAGAGAAAACAGAAAAATAAGACACCGTCCATTTAGAAGTTGAAATCTGAGAGGCTCCTGGATGGCTCAGACAGTTAAGCATCCGACTCTTGGTTTCAGCTCAGGTCATGATCTCAAGGTTTGTGAGTTCGATCCCTACATCCAGCTCCTCACTGATAGTGTGGAGCCCACTTGGGATTCTCTCTCTCTGCCTCTCTCTGCCCCTCCCCGACTCCCATGTGCAAGCACGCTCTTTCTCTCTCTCAAAATAAATAAATAAACTTAAAAAAAAAACTTGAAATCTGATAGCAGAGATATTTATCCAAATAATTATATCAGAATTAAAAAGGAGGTACAAGAGCTATAGGGACGCAAAGAATTTTTAAGTAGGAGACTTCATGGGAGGTTTCCTGAAAAATGTAGCATTTGGATACTATGGGAATTCCCACTGTGGGAAAGACAGAGGGATTGTGACTTGTAGTGATGGGGGATAGGAAGAAAATACAGGAGCCTTGGCATGAACAAAGATGAGCAGACTAGGAAATGTGCAGCATGTTTAACCTGCACAAATAATATGATATGCCTAAGTAGAGAGTATGCCAAGAATGGAAATGGGGTTTGGGATCACTAGTGGAAAATAAGTAAGTTAGGACTCTGTCGGGGTGGGGGGAGGAGCCTTGAATGCCATGTTAGACATTTAACTTATTAAATACAATGTTTGAAGGTCAGAACTTCTCCTGCATTTCAACTAATATGCCCTTACTAGGAGAGGACAGAAAAAGTGTAGCATTCTGGGGTGGGGCATGGGGAGTGGGAAAAGGGAGGGATGACGAGGTGGAGCACAGGGAATGTTTAGGACAGTGAAGCTATTCAGTGTGCTTCTGTGATGATGGATACATGGCATTATGCATTTGTCAAAATAGCAGAATGTACAACACAAAGAATGAACTGGAATGCAAACTATGGACTTTAGTTGATAATAATGTGTCAATTTTGGCTCATCAATTTTGTGACAAGCGTACCACACTACTGCCATGTGTTAATAACAAGGGAAATGCAAGTTAATAATAGGGGAAATTGTGTGTGTTTCAGGGGTCAGGGAAAGTGAGGAGGGGAATAAAAGTATATGGGAACTCTGTATTTTCTGCTCAACTTTTAAGTAAACCTAAAGCTGATTTTAAAAATAAAGGCTATTTTGGGGGCACTTGGGTGGCTCAGTCAGCTGAGCATCCAACTCTTGATTTTAGCTCAGGTCATGATCCCAGGGTCATGGGATCAAGCCTCGTATCTAGCTCCATGCTGAGCAAGGAGCCTGCTTAAAATTCTCTCACTCTCCCTCTGCTCCTCCCCCACCCACACCCACACCCCCATTCGCATGCCCACACTCTCTTCTCTAAAAAATAAAAAGTAAATAAAAATAAAGGCTATTTTTATTTTTTAATGTTTATTTATTTATTTTGAGAGAGAGCAAGCAAGCAGGGGAGGGGCAGAGAGAGAGAGAGAGGGAGAAAGAGAATCCTAAGCAGGCTCTACGCTGACAGATTCAGGGCTTGATCTCATGTGAGGTCATGACCTGAGCCAAAATCAAGAGTGGGAGGCTTAATCACTTAACCAACTGTGCTATCCAGGTGCCCCAAAGCTATTTTTTTAAAAATGGCATTGTTTTGGCCATGAAATGTACTACAGGTACCAATTTTTAAGTTAGATATTACATCTTTAAAATCACATGAATTTTTCATTCTATTTGTTTATACATAAATGTCTATTTTAACATTAAAATTTTCCCCAAAAATTTTCAATAAATTAAGTGACCCCTTGGAGTATGATTCCTGTATTAAGAAGCATGGCTTTGGTTGACAGGGCGTTATTGAAGTCATAGCAACCAATTATTCTTGCAACATAGATTTTTTTTTGCATCCTTATTTTTATTTCCCAGTATTCATATAGATGCTTATACACTGCCTTTAACTCAGTCAACCTTTATTTTGTTTGCAGATGAACTTTGCAGCAGACATGAGAAATAGTTGATAAACCCACTTTCATGGATATTAAAATTGAGACAAAAGAGGTATATTTTGATAGGAAAGTAAGTTATATCCAGAAAAGGAGATAGAGAAATGTAAAATAAGCTTGCTGAGGAGAAGGGCAAAGTAAGTGGAGTGACCTGGGTTAGTTAGGTTTAAATGAATTGTGAAACAGAGGGCACAGTTTGATGGGTGCCCTTGTCATTTAGAGCATAAATGTTTTTCTGGATGTCATTGAGACCCAGCATGACCTTTAAGCTATCACCAATACACATTCCTCTTCTTGTGTAGTGTTTATACTGTGACTCAGATAACAGGGTTGTTTGGGTACTTATTTATGTAGATATTCAGACATGTGAACCACACGGTGCCTAATGAGTCCTCTTGGAACCACTGAAGCACATTCATAGGACAGTCTCCTTATTTGTGTTTTCAAGGCACTTTGTTTTCCTCATGAAGACCGCAGCTGGAATCTTTAACCTCATGCAAGAGTCAGCCTTTGAGAGTAAATTCCTTAGCTCTCTGCTTGCTGGGAAAAAAACCAAGAGGCCCCCTGACAGATACCCCTAGGAGAGTAGCCCTTCCTCCATAAACTGTTTTCATCAATGAGAGAATGAAGAGATTACATACAGAATAGGATCCTGGGTCCATCTTGAGTTTGAATCCTCTGTTTACCATCTATTGGACACTGGGAAATTCACTTTACTTCTCTGGTCCTGGTTAATCTATAAAGTGGGGATAAGATCTTGGGTTACATGGAATCAGAGATAGAATGTGTCTGGTATATGTGAAGTACTTCAATAAATATTAGTTCACTTCTCCCCCTTCCCTGCCTTGTTCTGCTAAAATTTCACAGCTGCCTCATCACACAGCCACCTCATCAATTCATTTGGTATTTAATATGAGCACCTAGTATGAGCCAGGCCCATTGCTAGGTGATAGAGGTATGACTACAAATAAGACACATAAGCCTGTGATTTCAGGAGCTCTCGGGTTTGTGAACAGTTCATTTCTTTGTCTCCAATGTCAGCGGTCCCAAGTTCACACAGCTTTTCACTAGTGTTTTTGACCAAAAAGTTACCAGTTAAAATACTCAGTGACTGCCTTTTTTTGGTACCACTTTGAAGAGCAAACTGGTTTCAGGACAACCAAGGACCCATTAGGTACCATTTGGATTCACATGTCTGAATATCTATATAAATAAATACCCAGAGAGGTTCCTCCTGCATAAAGGTTTAAAGTCCGCACACTCTGGTGCCTCACAAGTCCACATTAAATACTAAGAACTAAAATCCCTCAGGGATTTCACTCACTGTGGCCGCAAATCATATTTTGAAAAATGTAGGTGGCATGTAGCATCCTCAGCAGGCAATTGATGAAACAAGTTGTTTTGCGGTCTTAGAATCCATATAAGTGTTTTTACCTTTGTGTTTTATATGTTTTCTTGTTTCTGTTTTTGTTTTGTTGTGGTTTTGGTTTGAGGGTGGTTTAAAATTAATGCTGGGCTAGATTCTCATTTTGACATTCACTCATTTATAATCAGATATGTTTCCACATAGCTCTAACCTTTCCATTCTCAATATGAAGAACACTTTCTCCTCTTTAAGGAAAACTGTATGCACAGAAAAGATAAATATTTGAGGAAGTTTTCATAGAGGGATCTTCCCTTCTTAAAAAGATTCATTTTTTAATTAACTTTAAGAATAAAATTATTCGGGGCGCCTGGGTGGCGCAGTCGGTTAAGTGTCCGACTTCAGCCAGGTCACGATCTCGCGGTCTGGGAGTTCGAGCCCCGCGTCAGGCTCTGGGTTGATGGCTCAGAGCCTGGAGCCAGTTTCCGATTCTGTGTCTCCCTCTCTCTCTGCCCCTCCCCCGTTCATGCTCTGTCTCTCTCTGTCCCAAAAATAAATAAACGTTGAAAAAAAAAAATTTAAAAAAAAAAAAAAAGAATAAAATTATTCTTGGGGCGCCTGCATGGCTCAGTTGGTTGAGCATCCGACTTTGGCTCAGGTCATGATCTCACAGTTTGTGAGTTCGAGCCCCACGTCGGGCTCTGTGCTGACAGCTCAGAGCCTGGAGCCTGCTTCAGAGTCTGTGTCTCCCTCTCTCTCTGCCCCTTCCTGCTTATACTCTGTCTCTCTCTCTCTCAAAAATAAATAATCATTAAAAAAAATTAAAAGAATAAAATTATTCTTGAGGCACCTAAGTGGCCCAGTTGGTTGAGTGTCCAGTTCTTGATTTTAGCTCAAGTCATGATCCCAGGGTCATGGGATTGAGCCATGTCTCGGGCTTCACACTGAACACAGAGTCTGCTTGAGATTCTCTGTCTCTCCCTCAGCCCCTCTCCTCTGCCTGTGCACTCTCCTTTCTTCTCTAAAATTAAAAAAGAAAAGTTTAAGAATGAAATTATTCTTACAGTGCAGTTAAGGAATAAATTTTTACCTAAATTTAATGTGCCAAATTTTCTGTCACACAAGACCGTTATAAACACAAATAAGGGAGCAAAATTTTTATCCTGAAGAGAAAAATATTTAGGATCTCTAACTTCGAGAAAGTAAAACTGTCCCAGAACTTTATGCCTTTTAAAAAATCATTAACAAAAAAATTAATAAATAATAAAAATCATTAGCATACTTGATTTGATGATCTTCTTTAGGAGATAACGAGAGCAGGACTGCTTGTGGGACATTCACATGGGCACGCTGACCACATTGATACCATTCTAGGGTTCTCTACTGTGAGTGATATCCTGGTAAGGGATGGCTTCTTTCCTTTAGTAAAACAGCCTGGACAGCACTCAGAAGGTGGTTATGTGTTCTTCTCTCATTACGGTAACCTAGATGAGATCACTGAACCAAAGAACCTTTAAGTTCCCTTCCTGTATATCTTTTTAGAAGATTGCTCTGCTCTTCAGGACTAACTCCATAGCTGTTCTTCTTTCCATTTCAGAAATTACCATGGTTGACACAGAGATGCCATTTTGGCCCACCAACTTTGGAATCAGCTCCGTGGATCTCTCCGTAATGGATGACCACTCTCATTCTTTTGACATCAAGCCCTTCACCACTGTGGATTTCTCCAGCATTTCCACTCCACACTATGAAGACCTTCCATTCGCAAGAGCAGACCCAATGGTTGCTGATTATAAGTATGACCTGAAGCTCCAAGAGTACCAAAGTATGATGTTTATTTTCACTTTTCAGATGGCTAAGACCAAAATCGTTCTAACCTCTCAACACTGGAATAAATGCTCCAGAGACTAAAACTCTATAGAAAATATATACCATTCATTTATTCATCCATTTATCTCTGAAATGTTAGGTATTTACAGTATACCAAAAAGAAAGGTAGTGTGTAAATCCCCAGATTATTCTTTTTTCCCCTCCTTCCTTCCCTTTTCCTTTCCTTATTTCTTGTTTCCTTCCTTCGTAGGAGCATTTTCCAGCATGATTACATTGCCAGGTTTATCTCAGGCTAAGAGTCCATCACCCAAACTTTGAATTCTTTTGGCTGCTTAAGTTAATAAGCAGCCAACTTTGTTTAACTTTATATAACTTTATATAATTTTATATAACTTATGATACTTTATATAACTTATGATCACTAAATTGCAAAGTTGTCCATTTTTCCTAATTCTGCAGTTTGAGTAATTTATACTGAAACCTGTTTCTCTGCACAAATTTAAATTTCTCCATTGTAGTCTATTGATAAATCTCCCTGCCATTAACTAAATTCATTTCAAAACATCAGACTCAAGACAAACCAAAACTGCACTTTTCAAGATAAAATGAATTTCTATGATGCTATTTCCTTGATTTTATCTTCATGTGCTGATATGCTCGTTTTCCAAAGCCACCTCTGTGTAATTGGCAACCATTACTTGACAATAATAACTTCCTGTATTCCTAGTTTTTTTCAAAAAGATAAATAATATACTTTGTTATATTTGCATGGTTTTCAGTTAGAGCCTAATATGGAAATTTAATAGGCCTGATCCTACCCAGCAGAAAGGTAATGCTTAACTTGCCATGGGTTCTCTCACTTTCTATCAAAAATTATTTTACAAACCACCTTTTCTAACACAATATTGTTGGAAAACCTGGTCTCTTATTTTTCATGTACCTTCAAGCTGGGCATTCCAGTACCTTTTCCACAGCATTGGTTGCTTCTGTGTTTCTTTGACAAGAGTGGTTAAAAAATATTTCCTAAATGCAATATTTAAATAAAAATATAGGAGCACCTGGGCAGCTCAGGGGGTTAAGCGTCTGACTTGGGCTCAGGTCATGATCTCACAGTTCATGGGTTCAAGCCCCACATGGAGCTCTGTGCTGACAGCACAGAGCCTGGAGCCTGCTTCAGAGTCTGTGTCTCCCCCGCGCTCTGACCCTCCCCTGCTCACACTCTGTCTCCTTCTCTCTCATGAATAAACGTTAAATTTTTTTAAATAAATAAAATATATAATTTAATATTGTGATGAATGCCAAATACAGCACATTATGTAACAAAATAACCTTAATGGTCTCAGATACTATGTGGTGTCTGTCAGAGCTTTAGTACTACCAGGTAAGGGTCATAGAACCACAGACCTAATACCCTTCCCCATTTTATTTTTACAGGTGAAGCTCAGAGGTGTTGTGACTTGCCTGTGGTTACAAAGCCTACTTTTTCCTGTGTTTTGTTTTCATGTTCCATAATGTTTCTACGCTTAAATAATAAACATGGCAATAAGGGAGACTTGCCATAGTGCCTTTTTAGCAGTTTGTCATGTGATAATTATCTGCTCACATTTTTCTGTACACAGGTGCAATCAAAGTGGAGCCTGCATCCCCACCTTATTATTCTGAAAAGACTCAGCTGTACAGTAAGCCTCATGAAGAGCCTTCCAACTCCCTCATGGCAATTGAATGTCGTGTCTGTGGAGATAAAGCTTCTGGGTTTCACTATGGAGTTCATGCGTGTGAAGGATGCAAGGTAAAAAAAAAAAAAAAAAAAACAACAATTTTTTTTTTTCAAAAAATTTTCTGACAGTTTACTTCTTATTTCATTTCTTGTTGTGAACACACAGCAAGGAAATGAGATAAAATTGTCAAACTTTTGTTTTGGTAAAACCCATTCTTCAAATGATATATTTGAAAACCTAAGAAAATCAGTGAAAGCAGAGCTGCTTTGCCTCACTTCCTTCTCTCCAAACTGGTCCTTGAGCCACTGATCTAGTTCAACCCTTGCATCTTGCAGATTAAAAAAAATAATAAATGAGTTGTTCAGTATGTCATGGCAAGATAGCAATGAGGTGACCCAGAACCCAGATTTTCTGAATCCTCTAGTTTTGTTTTTTTCCCCACTATTCCAAGTGATATTTTGTATATTTAAGGCTTGATAGATTAGATAGATAGATAGATAGATAGATAGATAGATAGATACGTTTATTTGATACCTAGAATAGTCCCATGAGGTTGAGCTTATTTATGGCCACCTTACAGATGTAGAAACCCACCCATGGTCATCCATTAGGAAGTGGCAGAACTAGGGATAACTAGAATATATATCTTACGATTCCTTAACCAGTGCTCTGTGTTTTCTTATTTCACATTGGTCTGAGACATGTATGATGGACAGGCAAAAAGAACTGTTTTGGAAGAGACATACTGTTTTTCCTCAAGTCCCTTCTTTGTGAAAAGTGTATTTTGGAAAGCTCAAATATTTATTAATATTCTGCCCAATTATTAAGAAATTCTTAACCAACTCATATTTTAGTAAGTAATCTTTTAAAATAATTTTAATATACTCAGTGAATAAAATAGTAAAAAATACTATTTGTTATATACCCTAAGGTTCAGAATAAATTGTTCATAAATATTTACCTTATAAAATAAACACTGCTTATGTAAGATCCTATTCAAACCTCAGTTGGGGTTTTTATTCAGAATAAAAGTGTACAACAGCAGTTAGGTAGGTGTTAGAACATCTGGGTTCCTAACTGGTGTTAGAACATCTGGGTTCCTAAGCCAAAACAGAACTTAATATTTATTGAATATCTACTATGCACCAGATATTGTATAAGATGCTTTTTTTTAACCACATTCTGCCTAAGTTTTTGCATCTATAAAATGATGGGGTTGAATTAGATGATCTCTAAAATCTCTTTAATTCAGTTT